>NC_080462.1:0-600000 GCF_028018845.1 Melospiza georgiana | reverse complement strand
TCTGGGACCAGTCCTGGAGCAGAATTTCCCCTCTCCTGCAGCTCTGGGATCACTCCTGGAGCAGAATGAATCCTCTCTGCTCTCTGGGACCAGCCCTGGAGCAGAATTTCCCCTCTCTGCTCTCTGGGACCAGTCCTGGAGCAGAATTTCCCCTCTGCTGCAGCTCTGGGGTCTCATCCTGACACCTGAGTGCTGTGAGGCACCTTGGAGACTGTGGTGAGAGCAGTGAGCAAACAAGCTCTCTCTGCACCACGGTTCCTGCTGCATCCCATTCCTCCTGCTCACCCTGATCCAGCACAAACCTTCTGGAAGCATCTCCCAGCCTTGTCTCCCAACCCATCCTCTTTGCAAAGCTCCCCAGAGCTCTGAAAGCCCCAGGGGCCATAGCTGAGGACCCAATGTCCAGGTGGTCACTGGCACCAGCTCTGCCATTTGCAGCCCGGGTGACTTTTACAGTGACATCCAAAATAGCAGGAATATTATTTATGATCATAAAAGAGAGCCAGGCTGTGGTCACACATTGTCCTTGTCCCCTCTGCCACTGCAGGGTGACAACTGCTCTGCCCCAGCCTGTCCTGTGCCACCCATGGGCTGTCCCTGCTGGAAATGACTGCTCCTCAGATCTGTCAGCACAGCCACATGAGTAATCACCCACAGCCAACTGCAGGCAGCACAGCCCAACTCAGAACAGCCCTTTTTAGGCAGCCAGACCCATGTCACCAGAGTGCCACCAACGAGCTGGGTGCCAGCAGCCACCCCCGAGCCTGGGCATGGTGCCAGGTGAGTCATCCTGCACTGCCCAACCCAACCCAGAGCCTGCAGGGATCCAACCCAGAGCCTGCAGGGATCCAGCTCTCAAAGAGCCCTAGGTAAGGTGGGGAGGCTGCCCTCAGTTTGGGGCACAAACAGGGCATCCATGGCTGGCAGAAGCACACACTGAGGTGCAGCAACACTTCCAGGGTGCTTCTGCCACCCACAGGTGCTGCAATGTGGACCCTGGGCAGGGCATGGAAGCAGCAGGGGTGTCCCCCTCCCTCAGGGGTGCCCCAGACTGGGTGCTGCAAGCCTAGCAGGCAGGAAGGATGAGGAGGTGAGTGTTGGGGAAGATGGAACAGGAAAACTTTATGAATATGATTGTCTGGCAAAAGATTTTGAGAATATAGAAACTATAAGTGAGATTGAAATGAAAGGAAGCTTTGAGATCCCTCAGTTACTGAACACCTGGAAAACAATGGTGTGCTCACTGAAGGTGATCCCCTATTGATGGAACAACACCCTCTGCTTGCAGACAGCTCCAAGGCTCAGAGCAGACCCTACAGCTTGGCAGAAGGGGCCCAAAGAGGAGTTTTTAGGGTTTAAAATGTAACACAGTGTGGGAATGTAATGATTTTTACAGGCTGTATGTGAATGCTATAGGATTTGTATCTTGTACTAGATTGGTTAGTGAGAATTAGAATATTCAGCACAGAAGAAGATTTATTGTATTGTAACAGGAACCTTACCCTCTTACCCCTTTTACTCTCTTACCCCTTTTGCTCTCTTACCCCTTTTGCTCTCTTACACTTTTACTCTCTCACCCTCTCACCCTCTCTACCCCTCTCTTCTCTCAGGCCTGCTCTGAGCTGTGGCTGCAGCTCCCAGCAGGGCCCTGCACCCAGGCCCTTTGCAATGAACCCCAAATCCCAGCAGGGCCCTGCACCCAGGCCCTTTGCAATAAACCCCAAATCCCAGCAGGGCCCTGCACCCAGGCCCTGTGCAATAAACCCCAAATCCCAGCAGGGCCCTGCACCCAGGCCCTTTGCAATAAACCCCAAATCCCAGCAGGGCCCTGCACCCAGGCCCTGTGCAATAAACCCCAAATCCCAGCAGGGCCCTGCACCCAGGCCCTTTGCAATAAACCCCAAATCCCAAAAGGCCCCTGCACCCAGGCCCTTTGCAATAAACCCCAAATTCAAGACCTGGCCTCAGAGATCTCTCATCTCCATCCATCCCAACCATCCAACCCCCGACACTCCCACAGCTGAGGGGCTCACAGCATGGCTCACCTGCACTGGCTGGCCTCTGTGGCAGCCCTGGGGACACGGTGTTCCTCTGCAAGGCTGGCTGCTGTGGGGACAGGAGCCGGGGGTCTGTCAGCGAGGAGGTCACCAGGGACTGGGTGACCAGAGAGCTGCCAGGGTTGCTGAACTGCAGCGAGTTCTGGTTGGTCACCGGCACCGTCACGGGCATGGCGAAGTTCGGAGCGGGCACTGTGGACTGAACAGAGAGCAGGGGGTAAAGGGGAGCCGGGTTCCTGAAGGCCAAGGGGGACAGGCAGGCTCCTCAAACCTGCTCTGCTGTGCTTGAACCCACACTGGCACCTTGCAGGGGATGCACCAGAGCCCATTCCTCACCAGAAGAGTTCCTGCTGCACAGCACAGCTGCTGGCCAAAGGGGGACAGTCAGGCTCCTCAAACCTGCAGTGCTGTGCTCAAACCCACTCTGGCACCTTGCAGGGGATGCCCCAGAGCCCAGCTCCCCACCAGGGAACACCAGGAGGAGTTCCTGGAGCACAGCACAGCTGCTGGCCAAGGAGGGACAGTCAGGCTCCTCAAACCTGCAGTGCTGTGCTCAAACCCACTCTAGCACCTTGCAGGGGATGCACCAGAGCCCAGTTTCCCACCAGGAAGCACAGCACAGCTGCTGGCCAAGGGGGAGAGTCAGGGTCCTCAAATGTGCAGTGCTGACCTACAATGCTGTGCTTGAACCCACTCTGGCACTTTATGGGGATGCCGCAGAGCCCACTCCCCACCAGGGAACACCAGGAAGAGTTCCTGCAGCACAGGAAGTTGGCCAAAGGGGGACAGTCAGGCTCCTCAGACCTGCAGTGCTGTGCTCAAACCCACATTGGCACTCTGGGGGAAATGCACCAGAGCCCAGTTCCCCACCAGGGAACACCAGGAAGAGCAATGGGCCATCCTCCTGGACATACCCAAACAACCGTTGTGGCCTCTTTTTCAGGCTGTATTTATTTACCCCCTGTGTGTTCAGGACAGGCTGGGAGCAGCCCAGAGCATGGTGGTGGGCACCAGCCTGGTGGTCTGCCCCCACCAGCACTGACAGCAGCCCAGCTTGGCACTACCCCTCACCCCAAGCAGGATTCTATTCTCTGTCCCTCAGCCAGCAGGAAGCCAGCAGTGGATCCCCATTCTGGTGGCCAAGCACTTGGTAAAGACTCATTTTGCTCCAGGGAGCCCCTGGGTCACTCTGAGATCCATCCTGTCCCCTCTGGGAGCTGCTGGGAAGGAGGAGCTGACCTCAGGAATGCAGGAGCATCACTAAAGCCCTATCCTTGGCTGCAGGTTGAGGAGCAGCTTCACCTACCAGCGTCCCGTGGGAGCCAGAGCCGCTGTGATTATCCCAGCCGTTTGTCTTATGTCACTGATTTGCTCTTCCTTAACAGGAGCTGGCACCTGCTTAGAGGCTTTAGCACGGGCTTTGCTTAAGTCCCATTTTAATTTGCTCTGGGATGGAGAGGGAGAGTAGCCCAGCACTAAATGGGACTACCACAAAGCCAGAGTGGAACCCCAGTGAGGGAAGAGGGACTTGCGGCCCCTTCTCCTCCAAAAACCTGCTCCTCTATAGCTCCTGCTCCTTAGGTGAGAGAGGGGGATGGCAGGAAGGAGTAGGACAGTGCTCACCCACGCCTGCCTGGCAGGAACTGTCCCCACCTGCCTCCCAAGGGCATCCTGTCCTTCAGAGATATCCCGAGGCTGCAGCCAAGCCGTGAGGGCAGCGGCTCCGAGCCTGCGCCCTCAGCAACTCCTACAGCACCAGGGAGAGCTGGAACACGGAGCCCTCCCTCTGCTCATCCTGCACGGCAGCAGAATCACGGGAAGAGGAGGAGGAGGAGGAGGAGGAAGGTTTCTTGGGCGTTGCACGAACACTGGAGCGGCGTTGTGTAATAAATCACTGCCAACGCGGCCGTGTGCCTTCAGAGCTCCCAGCGAGGGAGAGGAAGAGCTGCAGCTCCTCCACACCACACCATGAGCAGTGCCATAGTGGGGCTGTGAGGGAGAGGAAGAGCTGGCGTTCCTCCACACCACACCATGAGCAGTGCCATGGTGGGGCTGTGAGGGAGAGGAAGAGCTGCAGCTCCTCCACACCACACCATGAGCAGTGCCATGGTGGGGCTGTGAGGGAGAGGAAGAGCTGCAGCTCCTCCACACCATGAGCAGTGCCATGGTGGGGCTGTGAGGGAGAGGAACACCTGGAGCTCCTCCACACCACACCATGAGCAGTGCCATGGTGGGGCTGTGAGGGAGAGGAACAGCTGGAGCTCCTCCACACTACACCATGAGCAGTGCCATGGTGGGGCTGTGAGGGAGAGGAACAGCTGGAGCTCCTCCACACCACACCATGAGCAGTGCCATGGTGGGGCTGTGAGGGAGAGGAAGAGCTGCAGCTCCTCCACACCACACCATGAGCAGTGCCATGGTGGGGCTGTGAGGGAGAGGAAGAGCTGCAGCTCCTCCACACCACACCATGAGCAGTGCCATGGTGGGGCTGTGAGGGAGAGGAAGAGCTGCAGCTCCTCCACACCACACCATGAGCAGTGCCATGGTGGGGCTGTGAGGGAGAGGAAGAGCTGCAGCTCCTCCACACCACACCATGAGCAGTGCCATGGTGGGGCTGTGAGGGAGAGGAACAGCTGGAGCTCCTCCACACCACACCACGAGCAGTGCCATGGTGGGGCTGTGAGGGAGAGGAAGAGCTGGAGCTCCTCCACACCACACCATGAGCAGTGCCATGGTGGGGCTGTGAGGGAGAGGAAGAGCTGGCGTTCCTCCACACCACACCATGAGCAGTGCCATGGTGGGGCTGTGAGGGAGAGGAAGAGCTGGAGCTCCTCCACAACACACCATGAGCAGTGCCATGGTGGAGCTGTGAGGGAGAGGAAGAGCTGCAGCTCCTCCACACCACACCATGAGCAGTGCCATGGTGGGGCTGTGAGGGAGAGGAAGAGCTGCAGCTCCTCCACACCACACCATGAGCAGTGCCATGGTGGGGCTGTGAGGGAGAGGAAGAGCTGCAGCTCCTCCACACCATGAGCAGTGCCATGGTGGGGCTGTGAGGGAGAGGAAGAGTTGCAGCTCCTCCACACCACACCATGAGCAGTGCCACGGTGGGGCTGTGAGGGAGAGGAAGAGCTGCAGCTCCTCCACACCACACCATGAGCAGTGCCATGGTGGAACTGTGAGGGAGAGGAACAGCTGCAGTTCCTCCACACCATGAGCAGTGCCATGGTGGGGCTGTGAGGGAGAGGAAGAGCTGCAGCTCCTCCACACCACACCATGAGCAGTGCCATGGTGGAGCTGTGAGGGAGAGGAAGAGCTGCAGCTCCTCCACACCACACCATGAGCAGTGCCATGGTGGAGCTGTGAAGGAGAGGAAGAGCTGGAACTCCTCCACACCACACCAGGAGCAGTGCCATGGTGGGGCTGTGAGGGAGAGGAAGAGCTGCAGCTCCTCCACACCACAGCATGAGCAGTGCCATGGTGGGGCTGTGAGCTGATGATACAGCAGCCCAGGAGCTGAGCTCTGCCTTAATGCACCTGCAGACAGGTGTGAGGCTGGCACTGCCCCGGCACAATGGCAGCTTGCACATGGCTCCAAAGTCTGGGGGAGAAGATGCACAAATCAGCCAAAATCCACCATTTCTGCTCTTGTTAGAAGGGAGGGCAAACACCAGAGGCAGAAGCCCCACGGGGCCCTTCGTTAGCAGACACAGCTGTCGTTAGGCTGCCCCTCTGGGTTAGTTCTGCTCACACACAAAACCAACCCAGCGTTAAAATGGAAAAGCGTCTCCTTCAACCACACACTCCACCTGCACTGCCCGGCCCCTTGCTGCCAGGGAGGTTTAGTGGGGGAGCCAGATGCTGTGCCCTGATGAGGAGCCACCCAGCACTTGAATGCCACCTGCTGAAAGGACCTCTGGGCACAGATTGTCCCTCTGGATTGGCACGTCTGGATGATGGGAGCCTGCTCAGGGCCCTCCCTTTGCAGCAGACACGTTGTGAGGCTGAGCAGCTCCTGCTCATAACAGTGTTCTGCACTAAGGACAAAGCTCAGGTGGCTTTTCAGCTTATTTTCCACCATGGCAGGTGCTGGGGGGCTGCAGGTCCTGCTGGGGCTCTACTCCCACCCCACACACCCTGGTAGGGTGGGAATCTGCACCTCCTTAGTGAAACCAGGGAGGCTGAGGTAGATCCATGTCCTGACAGAGCTAATCCTGCCCTGAACCCCTCTCCTCCAGAGCTGCAAGAGATCATCACCACCTGCACTTCCCTCCACCTCCTCAGCCCTCCCAGGTCTCAGGGCAGCCTCCCCACCTCCTCCACCCTGAGATCTAGGGGATCAAAATGCAGATTTTGGGATCCTTATCCAAATGCAGATTTTGGGATCCTTGCGAGGCTCGTGGAGCAACACAGCGCTGAGTCAGCAAAACAAACCTCAAAACCTGGAGATTTCACAAGGCCCAGCTCTCAACAAAAGCCAGAATTTTAACTTGTGGGGGCTTGCAAAGCACAGAAGGGCAGATTATTTTGGGTGGGGCTGTGTGTGTGTGTCACTTTTGCTGTGCTGCATCCAGGCCTGGACAGGAGCCTCCCCCCTGCTCCCACAGCATTAATTACTGCTGCAGCAACTCGGGGCTAATCCCCTGAAGAGCCCTTGCCTGCATCAATAGTCTCTGCTCCCGTGAACTAACAACTAATTTGAAACGTGTCCCCCTCCTCCTCCTCCTCCTCCTCCCGTCTCCTGACACAAATCCCTTTCAGCACTGTCCTGATGCCACCCCAGTGCCAGTGACAGCTCTGGGATCACAGGCTAAAACCTCCCTGGATTGCTGCCACAGCCACCAGCTGCCCTGAGGGCTCGGTGGATTTGGGGGGAATTAATGTGGAATAGCCCAAGCTGAGCTTTGCAGGGATGTGAGAGGTCGGCACTTGCTACCAGCTCACATGAACAGACAAAAATCTGATTTTTTTGAGGAAAAGAGGGTGAAAAAGGAGATCCTGACCCAGTAGAGGTGATGAGACAAGCTGAACTGCCTGGCTAGAACCAAGGAGGGTCAGGAATGATTCTCCCAAGGAAGGGCACTCGAGAGCCAGGTGCATTCAGGGCTGCAGGGGCTGCTGGCATCGGCTCCAAAGCAAAGCCATGCAAAATCCAAAATCCACCCCCCCATCACCTGGAGGCACCGGGGAGGGGACCAGGGGGTGCTGCAGGCCACCAGCTACTCACTGCGAGCCGGTAACTCTGCATCATTTTATCAAACTCCTCATCAATCTTTTTATATTTCTCCTCCGTCTGCGGGGTCAGAGCAAACACTTCGTCCCCCTCGGGGCTCTCGCACTCCCTGTGCTTCTTGTTCAGCGCCTGTTACGTGTGGGGGACACGGGGGGAGCAGGGACAGGGCGAGGGGAGGTCGAACAGAAGAGAAACAAAACAGAAAAGAACATACAATGAAGGATTTCCAGCCACGGGCAGGTACTTACACCATATCTCTTGAACAGGATATCCAGATCCTCGCTGCCTTTGCGGTATTTATCCTCCATCAAGGGGCTCTGGTCTATGGAGTCGTCGCCGTCGGGCTCTGGGCTGTCACAGCCGTTAAAACCTTTCTTTCTTAACGTCTGAAAACACAACCGGAACAGTCTGAGATGGGGAACAGGGGCAGCTCCCTGTGGAAACCCAGGGCACCACTGGGAATGTTCCTCTGTCTGCTCTGGGGTGCCCTGACCCCCAGGGAGCTCTGACTGTGACCCTCATCCATGGAGAAAGTTTCCTGAAATATTCCTGTGGTATATTTCCAGAATATACCACAATCCACTCAAGTGTGAAATGGATTATAGAGAGCAGTGTAGGTGCATCATTTGGTGAGAAATTGAAGGTTTTGGGGTTTTTAGTATGCAAGATGGAGTTTTTGGGGGCTTTTAGTATGCTCTGGTCTATGAAGTCGTTGCCGTCGGGCTCTGGGCTGTCACAACCCTTAAAACCTTTCTTTCCTAACGTCTGAAAACACAACCAGAACAGTCTGAGATGGGGAACAGGGGCAGCTCCCTGTGGAAACCCAGGGCACCACTGGGAATGTTCCTCTGTCTGCTCTGGGGTGCCCTGACCCCCAGGGAGCTCTGGCTGTGACCCTCATCCATGGAGAAAGTTTCCTGAAATATTCCTGTGGTATATTTCCAGAATATACCACAATCCACTCAAGTGTGAAATAGATTATAGAGAGTAGTGTGGGTGCATCACTCGGTGAGAAATTGAGGTTTTGGGGTTTTTAGTATGTACAGGGTGTCATCCTGGGTTTCTTCTTCCTTCTTCTTCATGGGTTTGGGTGGCATTTTGTAATTGGGCAGAAAAGTCCCCATTGGGATCAGTTATTGGGTTAAAAGGGAAAATAATCCAGGTGTCAGCTCTTAATTGGATAGTTTAGTCTTAAAAGACCTTGTAACAAAAGATTATTGGCCATTTTGTGCCTTCTAATGAAAAGCTGCCCAACTCATGGTTGTGAGGCTGTTTTACTGATAATAATAAACACCTGAGTGTTAATTTAAACATGAACTGCCATCACAAGTGCCTTCAACCCAGACACAGAGAAACCAACAACTGATACCAGGTACCCCCAAGAACCTCCCCTGGACCAGGACTTGCCCCTGTACAAATCAACAGCATCACCCCAAGATATTGCTGACCTCAATGTGTTTAAAAAATCAGGATACAGCCCCTGGGTTTGATGCCAGGGCGTCTCTAATTTAGGAATTACAACATGGGGAGCAACAGAGAGAAACTTCCTTGTTTGCAAAGGTTCTGTTTATACCAGGACTGAATTTGCCCTGCATGAACTCAGGTTCCCCCAAGAACATCCCCTGGACCAGGATTTGCCCCTGTACAAATCAACAGCATCACCCCAAGATGTTGCTGAGCTCAGTGGGGTTAAAAAATCAGGATACAGCCCCTGGGTTTGATGCCAGGATGTCTCTAATTTAGGAATTACAACATGGGGAGCAACAGAAAGAAAATTCCTTGTTTTGTATACCAGGACTGAATTTGGTCCTGCATGAACTCAGGACCCCCAAGAACCTCCCCTGGCCTGCATGGACCAGGACTGGCTCCTATACAAATCAACAACATCACCCCAAGACATCAGTGACCTCCATGGGGTTAAAAAGTCAGGATACAACCCCTTAGACTTGATGCCAGGGTGTCTCTAATTTAGGAATTACAGCATGGGGAGCAGCAGAGAGAAACTTCCTTGTTTTCAAAGGTTCTGTTTACACCAGGACTGAATTTGGCCCTGCATGAACTCAGGCATCTTTGTCACCTTCAGGTGCCACAACATCACGAAGGGAAGAAAAAAAAACCCTTCATGCTCTTTGCTGTCCTGCAAAAAACAGGGAAAACCTGCTTACAAACAGCTAAATAGGAAAATAAACCCTGAAATTACAGGCAAATTGTCCAATCTGACAGAATTTCCTAACAAAAGCAGACGAGTGGCATTTGCCAAACGCAAAGGTGCCACAGGAAGGGCATCACAGGACAGGGCAGGTGGCATAGTGACAGCTGGGGGTGACACAGGGGGTGATGGTGACAGCACTGGGCAGCAAACCCCACGCCAAGGCTGGGCTCACACACAGGAAAGGTTTGGGCACTGCTGCATCAAGGCAATGAGGTGAGACAAGAGGAGCCCAGTGAGCACAGCGCATAGGGACACCCCAAAGTCCCTCTCTCATCTTCAGCAGCACACTGAGATCCACTTTGAATCCTTCTATTTTCAACACACCAAAAGCAATTAAGGCATTATGATGGAGCCAGCACTTGCCAACTCTTTTTTCTTTTTTTTGCAGGAGTCAAAGATACAGAATTTCCTGGAAGTCTTCATCCCTTTTCATGCCAAATTCAGCAGGGAAAAAGAAAAAAAAAAAAAGCCTTGACAATTCTCTGCCTTCCTAAACAGCAACAAACATCTCAGTTCTGAGGCCAAAGCTTATTTGGGAGTGGCTCTTCAATTACCTGAGAGCTCCAGGAAAGGAAACACAGGGCCTCTGGGGGAAATAAAACTGCAGTGAATAAATCCCACATGGGTTGGGAACACTGCTGGCAGGATCTGCTCAGCACCACAGGTTGGGCTCCGTGGATCCTTTTGCAAGCAATGGGCACCACACCTCAGCCCAGCCTGTTCTGCATCCAGCTGAAGCTTTTCACAATATTTCCCATTAAAATTGCTCCTTCCTGGGCCTTCCCAGCACCACTTTCACCCTCATTTCTGGATTCACAGAGAGGAAATGTTCTTGTTCACATATAGAAAAACTCCACTCACTCCTGACCATGGTGGTGTCTGGTGTCACCAGTAATTCCTGACACTTAATAATTATTAACTAATTACCTAATAATAATGATTATAAATAATTCTTATAGCTAACATTAATATTATACATAATATATTATATTGTATTGCATTATATTGTATTGTATTGTAATATATTATATTATATTGTATTGTAATGTATTATATTGTATTGTATTGTATTATATTGTATTGTAATATATTATATTATATTGTATTGTAATATATTGTATTGTAATATATTATATTATATTGTATTGTAATATATTATATTATATTGTATTGTAATATATTGTATTGTAATATATTATATTATATTATATTATATTATATTATATTATATTATATTATATTATATTATATTATATTATATTATATTATATTATATTATATTATATTATATTATATTATATTATATTATATTATATTATATTATATTATATTATATTATATTATATTATATTGTATTGTAATATATTGTATTGTAATATATTATATTATATTATATTATATTATATTATATTATATTATATTATATTATATTATATTGTATTATATTATATTGTATTATATTGTATTATATTATATTGTATTATATTATATTATATTATATTATATTATATTATATTATATTATATTATATTATATTATATTATATTATATTATATTATATTATATTATATTATATTATATTATATTACATTATATCACATTATATTATATCACATTATATTACGTTATATTATGTTGTATAATATTATATTGTATTACATTATACTACGTTATATTACGTTATATTATATCAATATATTATATTATATTATATTATATTATATTATATTATATTATATTATATTATATTATATTATATTATATTATATTATATTATATTATATTATATTATATTATATTATATTAATAACTTAGTAATTCCTAGTGTCCCTAATTCCTGTCTGTAGAACAAGGCAATGGGAATCAGTCACGGCCATGATCAGGAGATTCCCAGGCCTTTTTCTGCCGTTTCCTCAGGACTTTTCCCTATTAATTTTCTATTTTTGTACGTGTCCTTGTTTGTTCTGAGAATGGCCCAAAAGAGGAAGAGGTGCTGCTGCTGGGGAAGGAACAGCTTTGCTTTTTTTTTTTGTTTGAAACTGCTTTTTGTGGATTTTTTTTTTCCAAAACCTTTTGTTTCGCCGACGCAGCCGAAAGACGGAAAGTTGAGCTTTTCTCAAAAAAAAAAAAAAAAAAAAAAACTTTTTTTTTTTCTTTTTCTCTTTCAGAGGCAAAATGGAAAAAAGTTGTTCCATCAATGGAGCTGGGTTTCCTTCAGGCACTGCAGAAACTCTCTGGTGTCTAACACAGGGACAGGAGCTGGAGCTCTCATTTCTGCTCTCCCATCCCTGCCTGGGGATTGGGAAGGTAATCCCTCCAAAAAAATCAAAATCAAATCAAAATCAAAAAATAAAAATTTAAAAAAAAAAATTTAAAATCAAATCAAAATTTTAATAAATCAAAATTCAAAAAATCAAATCAAAATCAAAATCAAAAAAATCAAATCAAAATAGAATCAAAATCAAATCAAAATCAAATCCAAATAAAAATCAAATCAAAATCGAATCAAAAAAAAATTTAAAATAACATCAAAATTAAAAAATCAAAATCAAATCAAAATCAAAAATCAAATCAAATCAAAACCCAAAAAATCAAAATCAAATCAAAAAATAAAAAAAAAAAAAAAAAAAAAAAAACCAGAAAATTCCTCTCCTCCAGCAACAGCTGTTGGCAGATTCAGAAGATGTGGGGATTCACAGCTATCCCCAAGGACCCCCAAAGAAGGGAACCTCACAATGGGATTTTGCAAGAGGTTTCAGGTTTTAAAAACATCTTTTTTAAAGGGAGGTTTTTAGGCAGCTCCCCGACCCTCAGCTCTGCCTGTATCTGACACCAGAACCAAGCACAGGGATGAGCAAGGGGCTGCCACCAGCAGCCCCAGCATTTTGCCATAATAAATGGCAAAAAAAATTAAAAATAAATTTTAAAATTATAAAATAAAATCTAAAAAAAATTGAAATAAAACACATAAAGTCATCCTGGGGGTTGTTCCTTCCACAAGGGTGTCAAGGAAAGCAGTGGAATGGGTGGATGTGGCTTTGCTCACCTACACCCTGAAATATCTCACAGCATCACCCTTTCATCTCCCCCCAGGTCCTTCTCTAACTCATTTTTGTTTTAGCTAACCAGCTCTGCCTTGGTGTTTTTGCTCTCCCCACAAAAAATCAGCCAGAATTTCATTGTCTCTGAGTTCCTTGCAGGGTGGGTTTGCAGCAGCTGAACTGTGAGGGGCAGCTGTGGTGTCACCATCCCTGCTCCTGCAGGAAACCCACCAGCAGCCCCAGCATTTTGCCATAATAAATGGCAAAAAAAAATTAAAAAAAAAAATTTAAATTATAAAATAAAATCGAAAAAATTAAAATAAAACACATAAAGTCATCCTGGGGGTTGTTCCTTCCACAAGGGTGTCAAGGAAAGCAGTGGAATGGGTGGATGCAGCTTTGCTCACCGACACCCTGAAATATCTCACAGCATCACCCTTTCACCTCCCCCCAGGTCCTTCTCTAACTCATTTTTGTTTTAGCTAACCAGCTCTGCCTTGGTGTTTTTGCTCTCCCCAGAAAAAATCAGCCCGAATTTCACTGTCTCTGAGTTTCTTGCAGGGTGGGTTTGCAGCTGTGGTGTCACCATCCCTGCTCCTGCAGGAAACCCACCAGCAGCCCCAGCATTTTGCCATAATAAATGGCAAAAAAAAAATTAAAAATAAATTTTTAAATTATAAAATAAAATCTAAAAAAATTGAAATAAAACACAAAAAATCATCCTGGGGGTTGTTCCTTCCACAAGGGTGTCAAGGAAAGCAGTGGAATGGGTGGATGCCGCTTTGCTCACCTACACCCTGAAATATCTCACAGCATCACCCCTTCATCTCCCCCCAGGTCCTTCTCTAACTCATTTTTGTTTTAGCTAACCAGCTTTGCCTTGGTGTTTTTGCTCTCCCCACAAAAAATCAGCCAGAATTTCATTGTCTCTGAGTTCCTTGCAGGGTGGGTTTGCAGCAGCTGAGCTGTGAGGGGCAGCTGTGGTGTCACCATCCCTGCTCCTGCAGGAAACCCACCAGCAGCCCCAGCATTTTGCCATAATAAATGGCAAAAAAAATTAAAAATAAATTTTTAAATTATAAAATAAAATCTTAAAAAATTAAAATAAAACACATAAAATCATCCTGGGGGTTGTTCCTTCCACAAGGGTGTCAAGGAAAGCAGTGGAATGGGTGGATGCAGCTTTGCTCACCTACACCCTGAAATATCTCACAGCATCACCCCTTCATCTCCCCCCAGGTCCTTCTCTAGCTCATTTTTGTTTTAGCTAACCAGCTTTGCCTTGGTGTTTTTGCTCTCCCCATCAAAAATCAGCCAGAATTTCACTGTCTCTGATTTCCTTGCAGGGTGGGTTTGCAGCAGCTGAGCTGTGAGGGGCAGCTGTGGTGTCACCATCCCTGCTCCTGCAGGAAACCCACCAGCAGCAGCCCCAGGAAACATCAAAGCAGGAAAAAAAAAAAAAAAATCCTTCCTGCAAACCTGTGAGCTGGGACAGCGACCCTGAGCTGGGATGGTGACCCTGGGGCTGGATTGTGACCCTGTGACACCGTGAGGAGCTGCAGGGAAGGGGATGGGGACAAAGCCCAGGGCTGAGCTCTGCAGCACAGCAAGCACCAGGCTGGAGTGGCAGCAGGACACGAGCCAGGGCAGCGTGCCTTGCAGCAATCTGCTGCTCTCTGAGGCAACAAAATGAGAGCTTGGGGACAACAAAATGCCATTTCCAGCCGTACGGGCGTTGGCTGCTGCTTCTTTTGGGTTTTTTTGCAAAAGAAAAATGAAAATGTGCATCCCACATTTTGAGCTTTTTTGTTGAGATGATGTAAAAGGAAAATAATTCTGCTGGAGCAGGAGTCAAACCCAAAGATTCCTGTGTTTGGGATCTCTGCAAGGTCTTTTAGAAAAGAACTTTCCTTCTCATTCCTCTTCTTTTATTTTGCCAGGGGGAAAAAAACCAGAAGACGCAAAGAGGTTTTCAGGAAACCTTTCTGTCACTGGGCTGCCGCCAGCAGAACACAACAATTTCTCATATGGAAGAGATTTAAAAGCAGTTCCTTTACAGCAGAAAATTTTCAGAGAGAACCAGGGGGAGAATTTCCCATTGCAGAGCCCACCTCGGTCATCACCTGCCCCTCAGATCCCCCCATGCCATCAGGACCCGCTGCACATCCTGCTTTTGCAGCAATATTCTCACTTCCACGAGTGCAGCTCTCAGGGGAGCAGATTTCCAATGTGAAGAGGGGAAGAGAGCAGCAGGAAATGCAGAACATGTGAGAGGAAACCATGCTCAACCAGGATGCAGCCCGCTTCCCTTAGAGGAGGGAGCCCCAACCACTCTGGCCTTTGGGGAAGTCTGGATGAGGATAAGGATGAGAATGAGGATGAAGACATTGACACTGGCAGCTGCCCCTGCATTTCAGCATCCTGCAGAATGTCTGATTTAACACATCCTGAGCAATGACAACCAGGAAAGCGAATCAGGGGGGGAAAATCAGCCCCTCCAGGACACCCAGCCAAGGACAGGGCAGGAACTGCTGGGTGCCTTTAAGTGGCTGTGGAGCATCCTTGGTGCTCGGTGAGCTCTGCCCTGCCCAAGTGCCCTCTGAGGAGCTGGCACGTCAGCCGGGCTGGCAGGAAACGAGAAGCGACAGCGAGCCCCAAAGCCGGCGTGATCCCGGCCGGGCGGGCACGTGGCACCCGGCGTGCCCGGCTGGGGGCTCAGCTGGGCCCCCCCGAGCCAGGAAACCCCCCTCTCTGCAGCAGGGAGATTTGCTCTGACTTAAAAGCCTGCAGGAACCAGGATTTTGTCTGGCGGGGGTTGTGCGGGTGAATCCTGATGGGCACTGCAGAGCCCTGGCGCTGCTGGAACCCACCCTGGCAGCACCCAGCACACCCCTCTGGCCAGACCCCTGCCAGGGGGCTCAGAGACCCTGGCACAGAGCCCAGAATGCCCAAAATGTGGGTTTGATTATGACCCATGGAGCAAATTACCAACCTTAGATGAAGATCTGCAAGCCATGACAAATTAGGTACAATAATAGTGAAGTTATCATGGGGTGGAAAAGCAGATTTTGGGGTTTTTGGTATGGGGGTTCAGGGGGCAGGATGGAGGGAACTGGGCACGCCCAACCTGTCTCCTTCTTCTTCTTGGCCTCCATCTTCTGCTGTGATGGTGGCACTTTTAGATTGGTTTAGAGTAGAAGCTCACTGTCTAACACAGGTGATAGGCATTGGTAAGTTATTGTAAATATTGTACAGGTAGTTTTTTGTACAAAGACATAAAACTGCCCAGGGGGCAGGCAGAGTGCCTGGAACTGTCCTGCTGGATGGACCTCGGCAGGGCAGGAGAAATTTTTTTATAGCAAAGATAAAATAAACAACCTTGAGACCGAGAAATGAAGAGCCCTGACTCCTTCTTCAAGCACCAGGCTGGGAAAAGAGACTTTGGAACATTTCTCAGGGTCACTCTGAGCAGCTAAAGGAATGACTGGGCCCCAAAAGGCAGCTGGGGTGTGGAACCCCTCCTGAGCTAGGGCTGGGTGTGCTCAGCATGGAGCAGCTCTGCCTCTCACTAAATATCCAGGGGAGAAACGCCTCGAAGACATTCCTGTGCCCTCAGTCCCACCCTCAGATGCACCAAAAACCAGGAGATCTCGTGTTTGTTGTTTCAAAGCATAATTTGGACAGAGCAACTCATCCTGCCCTTGAGCTGTGGTACCAGTGCTGCTGGCCCCAGCCTGGCAGTGCTTGCTCTGCTCTGCTCGCTCCCCTTCAAGCAGAAAAACAAAATCAAAAAGTTTCTGGCTCAATTCCTCCAGGTCCTGGCTGCTCCTCATCCTTCCTGAGATGCTGCCAGAGCCACTCATGGCTGAATCCCTCAGCAGGAAAGGCAGGCAGACATCCCAGGGAAGGTGGGTTGATGCAGCAGCCCCTTGAAATCCACTTAAAAATCACATTTGGCGGCAGATTCCCAGCCTGGGTTGTCACAGTCTCTAAATGCTCGATGTGGGGAAGCTTCCAGAATGAGAAGATGCTTTTGGTGAGTCAAGTTCCACTGGGAACCACCAAGAAACAGGAGATAAATTGGATTAGTGTGCAGTGGGGACACAGCTGGGCTGTTGGAACCTGACCTGGGGTGAGGAGAAACAGAAATCAGCCCCAAGAGCAGGAATGGGGGGCACGGGTTCAGAAAACATTAAAGCAGCCCCAACCCTGCTCCCAGACAAGACAAGGATGAGGAAGGGATGCTTGAGCAGCCTCCAAACCTGCAGGTTTTGCTCCACGAGAGCTCTGCCAGCATTCCAAGCCTAGCCCAGCGTGTTTGGGTTTTTTCCTTTGCCATCCACCAATATCCTTCCGCTCCCTCCCGATGTTCCTCTGGCTGGCTTTGGATGCAGATCCAGCTTTTCATGTGGTGCAAACACAACGTTCCTTTGGGTGCCAAGGACTGTGTGTAACTTGTCTGCTTGGGAGTGTTTGCATCTTGGACCATAAGGGAACAGAGAAGGCTGCCCAAAATGTTGATGGTATTTTTAGGCCAAGACAAATCTGTTCGATGCTGCGAGCGCGGCTTGAGCGTCCCGGAGAGGCTGCCAGCATCTGCACAGCAAAAGGGGGCATGACCTGCCTCCAACTGGCCAAAAAGGACATTTTGGAAGCATTTTTAAGGCCCCTAAAAAGCTGTGCTGTGGCAGAAGGGTCTCCAAACCCCCAACTCACAACCCCATGTCGTGAGATGCTCGGCTCAGCCATGGGGTGAAAAGCTCAAATCTCTCAGAAAGACACATTTTACAGAGAATAAAAAAGAAAAAGAAAGCAAGATTTTTGGGGGAAGAGGCAGGCTGGGGTTTTTTTCCCTTCTCCTTCATGAAATCAAAGGCTGAGCACAGTGGCCAAGGGGCACCAAAGGAATTCAGAAGCAGAAGCTCAGTTCCTCCAGCAGTGCAGGCTGTGCTGCTCCACTCTGCCACAATGGCTCTGAGGGGATTAAGTGATGCCCACAATGCCACTAATGACAAGGCCAAGCCCTTCATTTGTCTGTCTGTCCAGGTTTGACGGCAGCTGCCCCCATGCTGAGGTCCCTGCAGCTCCAACTGCCCAGCCACTGTGAGGGACAGCATGTGACCAAGGACCAGGGCACTGCTGGCACTGCCCTGAGAGCCAAATGTGCCCCATGCTCCCTCTGCCAGCATCAGGGACAAGGGCAAAGCTGAGCAGAGAGCCAGTGTGGGCATCTGAGCACCTCCTGCAATGCCAGCAGGCTGGAGGAGAGCAGCCTTGAAGTGGGCACAGTTTGGGCATGATGCCAGTGGCAGAGCTGGGCATGGGTCAGGCTGGTGGTTGGGCCATCCCTGGAGAGCCACAAAACACAAGCCAGACAAGCCTTGAGCAAAGCCACCAAGCCATGAGCTTGGCCATGCTTTGAGCAGGCCCTGGACCATCCTACCTGGTCCATCCCATGAGCTTGGCCATGCTTTGAGCAGGCCCTGGACCATCCCATGAGCTTGGCCATACTTTAAACAGGCCCTGGACCATTCCATGAGCTTGGCCATGCTTTGAGCAGGCCCTGGTCCATCCCATGAGCTTGGCCATGCTTTGAGCAGGCCCTGGACCATCCCATGAGCTTGGCCATGCTTTAAACAGGCCCTGGACCATCCCATGAGCTTGGCCATGCTTTGAGCAGGTCCTGGTCCTTCCCACCTGGACCATCTCATGATCTTGCCCATGCTTTGAGCAGGCCCTGGTCCATCCCATGAGCTTGGCTATGCTTTAAACAGGCCCTGGTCCATCCCATGAGCTTGGCCATGCTTTGAGCAGGCCCTGGACCATCCCATGAGCTTGGCCATGCCTTGAGCAGGCCCTGGTCCATCCCATGAGCTTGGCCATGCCTTAAACAGGCACTGCTCCATCCCATGAGCTTGGCCATGCTTTGAGCAGGCCCTGGACCATCCCATGAGCTTGGCCATGCTTTGAGCAGGCCCTGGTCCATCCCATGAGCTTGGCCATGCTTTGAACAGGCCCTGGACCATCCCATGAGCTTGGCCATGCTTTGAGCAGGTCCTGGTCCATCCCACCTGGTCCATCCCATGAGCTTGGCCATGCTTTGAGCAGGCCCTGGACCATCCCATGAGCTTGGCCATGCTTTGAGCAGGCCCTGGACCATCCCATGATCTTGGCCATGCCTTGAGCAGGCCCTGGACCATCCCATGAGCTTGACCATGCTTTGAGCAGGCCCTGGTCCACCCCATGAGCTTGACCATGCTTTGAGCAGGTCCTGGTCCTTCCCACCTGGACCATCTCATGAGCTTGGCCATGCTTTGAGCAGGTCCTGGTCCTTCCCACCTGGTCCATCCCATGATCATAGCCATGCTTTGAGCAGGCCCTGGACCATCCCAGCTGCTCCATCCCATGATCTTGGCCATGCTTTAAACAGGCCCTGGTCCACCCCATGGGCTTGGCCATGCTTTAAACAGGCCCTGGTCCACCCCATGGGCTTGGCCATGCTTTGAGCAGGCCCTGGACCATCCCATGAGCTTGGCCATGCTTTGAGCAGGTCCTGGTCCATCCCATGAGCTTGGCCATGCCTTGAGCAGACACTGGGCCATCCCACCTGAATTCCCCTGCAATTTGGCCACTGGTGCCCTCCCACAACCCCACTGTGCCTGAGTATCAGGTGGGGGCAATGCCACCAGATGTACCAGGCATTTCAGAACAATGCCACCAGCTGCACCAGGCACTCCAGCAGCAGCCCAAATCCATCTCCTGGTTTGCCTGGATTCCACAGCAAGGTCCCACAGAGCAAACCTGCACCTCAAGCTTCGGGCCATCAGGTCACCACACAGCTGGAGACAACTCTACCACCCAGAACAGAACATTTCCATGGGTTTGCTGAACCCAAACCATTCCAAATCCACCTGAGTGTGGCAGATCTGCTGGCTCCATGCCCTCCCAGCACACAGAGTGGTCCCTGGCCCCACCCTGGGGGCACAGCTGGGCCTCACCTCGATGATGTCGGCGTTGGTCCGGCTCTCGTGGGGCTCGTTGTACTCGGTGTACTTGAGCAGCACCTTGTCCATGTCGGTGCTGGCATACTGGAACAGCTTGTTGGAGTGGTTGAAGATGATGAGGGCGATCTCACAGTCGCACAGCACGCTCAGCTCGTAGGCTTTCTTCATCAGGCCAAACTTGCGCTTGGTGAAGGTCACCTGAAAGCAAGGACAGCCATGGTCAGAGCTGTGACCACCCTGCTCCCAGAGAAAAACAGAATGACCACAGGAGGAAGAGCAAAAGGAAGGGTGTTGGTTTCTCGGCTGTTTAGGTGGCCTGGAAAGGCCCAGGGTGGCCTTGGACAGCCCGGCGCTTCAAAGGACAAGGAGAGACTTCTGATCTTGACTCGGTCTCGGTGTTTATTAATTGTTTATCTAAAAGATTTTCTTTCAGCCCAACAGAGGTCTGCACAGCAAGCCAGCCATGAGCACACTGCAAGCCCCCGGGGAGGTTACTTATCTTTATACCCGAAGTTACGTATACAATATTTATAATTTCTCCCCAATACCTTCTACCCTTATTAACCGGTGCACTTCTAGTAATAACCAATCCCAAAGTGCCACCATCACCACAGAAGATGGAGGCCAAGAAGAAGAAGAAGAAGAACAGGACACGTCCCAATTCCTCCATCTTACTTCTTTAGACCCCCCTGTACAGAAATCCTAAACCCTGTGTCTCACACTCTAATTAACTTATCCCTTGACCATTCACCCAGTGAAATCCTCCCATCCTCATACAGGTGTCGTCTCCTGTGTAGGATCAAAGTCCAGCCACCAGACACTTCTGGCAACATTCCAGGACTCCCGAACCCCCCAAGGGTGGTCTCGGTCACTCTGCACCTCCATCCTGAGGTGCTGAGATCCCACAGAAGGGCAATGCAGAAAGAACGTTCTGTCTCAGTTTCCCCAACTGGACCCAACCCCAAGCTCTCCTCTCTCGCCTCCCTCTTCCCAACGGTTCCCATTGCTGCCTATTTTGGGATCCTCCAAAGGCAGACACTTCACAAAGATGATTATCAGCCTTGGAAATCACATATTGCCAAATCAAGAGAAAATAAATTTCAGCAAAATCCCCAGCAGAGCTGCCATCTGTCCGGGGGCTGCGGGTTTTGAAGTGGAATATTCGAGCCACGGAGATCTTGTCCTCGCTCGCTGCAGCTGCACTGAGAGTGCCCAACCCTGGGGGCCACAGAGCTGGGGCTCAGCACCCCAAAACCGCCCAGGGGTGCTCACTCTCCTGCTCACCAGCCCCCATTATCCCTTATCCAAGGGCACCACGAGCCCCTCTGTGCCAGGGGCTGCCCAGCTGCCACTTCCACCTCGCTGAACCAAAACCTCCCACCTTGCTGTCCCTTTGTGGGACCTCACTGGGGTGTTCTCCTTTCCGTGCCTGCCCAACTGGGGTCCCCTTGAGCTGGAAGCAGAGCAGGAGTGATCCTGGAGGGCTGCCTGGGGCTGGGTGCTGGCTCCAGCAGCAGCTCCAGCTGCAGGGCAGACGTTGGGCTCTGACTCCCAGCCCACGCTCAGCTCTCACCACCACACTGCTAACAGGAGCCAGCTGGGGCAGAGGGAGCTGGTTTGGGGCTCCCTGGCCCTGCTGCAGTGCAGACAGAGCTGCTGAGGGTCCCCCACCCCCAGAACATGCAGCACACTGATGGGGAAGGCACGAGGCTTGGCCAACGCTCTCTCAGCAAATAAAAAACAGAAAAAGAAAATAAGAGGCTGGAGGTCATGGCTTTGTGCTAAGCATTGCTCTGAGGGCAAAGCAGCCTCCAGGGAAGGGCTGCAGACGAGCTGAGATGCCCTGAGGTGCCAAGACCTGCTCCCTCTCCACATGGGAAAGCTCCACTCCACTCTGGGCTTCCACCACAGCATCAATTTTGCAGCTGAGCAGCTTTAATTCACAGAGCTGAGGGAGGGGAGTGAACCCCATCCACAGCCCATGGAGTGACCAGAATGCAGCCCCAGGGTCCTGCAGCCCTCCAGACAAAACCACGCGTGGCAGGAGGGCAGAGCAGGGGCAGCTCTGGGCACACTTGGCAAGGGGAGCTGCTGCCCCTCCCCACCACCTCCCAGAGATAATGAAGCACTAATGAGATTCAGCTCTAATCGCCTCAGCCCCTGCAAAGTGCAGGGCTGGTCCCTGTGCTGCTGCGGCCGCCACGTGCTCTGGGCACTCACATCACAGCAGCACCACCCCAGTGCACTCTGCTCAAATCAAATCACCCTTGGGCAGCTCCCCTCACCAACAGCTCCCCCTCCCCAGCAGCATTCTGCACTTCTCAGCCACCCAAAACCTCTGCTGGGGGCAACTGCCAACACCAGGAGCTGGCAGTGCCACAGGTGGGAGCCGGCTGAGGTTCTGCTCCTGCAGCTGGGGCAGGATGGGCTCTAAAACCAAAACCTGGTACCTCTGTCCCCTTCCCAGCAGGACCTGTCTCTCTGTCCCTTCCCCAGCAGGACCTGTCCCTCTGTCCCTCTGTCCCTTCCCCAGCAGGACCTGTCCCTCTGTCCCCTTCCCCACCAGGACCTGTCCCTCTGTCCTTTCCCCAGCAGGACCTGTCCCTCTGTCCCTTTTTCCCACCAGGACCTGTCCCTCTGTCCCCTCCCCACCAGACCCTGTCCCTCTGTCCCTTTTCCCAGCAGGACTTGTCTCTGTGTCCCTTTTTCCCACCAGGACCTGTCCCTCTGTACTCTCCCTACCAGGACCTGTCTCTCTGTCCCTTTTCTCACCAGGACCTGTCCCTCTGTCCCCTCCCCACCAGGACCTGTCCCTCTGTCCCTGCTGGGGTGGCCTCCAGGCTCTGACTGACCCTCCAAGCAGCTGGAGGAGCTCCAGGAGGAAAACACGAGGGTGTCCACCAAAACAAAGAGCCCAGGGCTGCTCCTGCAGCCACAGTGCCAGGGACACCTGGCCAAACCACACCTTGATGGGTTCAGCCACCAAGACTGGAGGCAATGGGGTGAGGTTGAGATGTGGGGTGCAAACAATGGGGCCTTGAAGAGCAGGGACAAACATGGTTTGGGTTCTTGAGCAGTGAAAAATGTGGGGTGACCTTCCCCAAACAAACCACCAAATTACCCCTCTGGGGATGAGGGGATATTCCCTCTGCAGAAAGCACACCTTGATGGGTTCAGCCAAGACTGGAGGCAATGGGGTGAGGCTGAGATGTGGGGTGCAAACAATGGGGCAGCTCTTGGCCTTGAAGAGCAGGGACAAACATGG
This sequence comes from Melospiza georgiana, assembly GCF_028018845.1. NCBI lineage: Eukaryota > Metazoa > Chordata > Aves > Passeriformes > Passerellidae > Melospiza > Melospiza georgiana. The sequence continues at coordinate 577,188 of NC_080462.1, read as the reverse complement.
TTTGGGTTCTTGAGCAGTGAAGAGTGTGGGGTGACCTTCCCCAAATGAACCAGCAACCTGAGCACACTCAGAACACAAAACACCAAATTACCCCTCTGGGGATGAGGGGATATTCTCTCTGCAGAAACCACACCTTGATGGACACCATGATGGGCTCAGCCAAGACTGGAGGTAATAGGTGAGGCTGAGATGTGGGGTGCAAACAATGGGGCCTTGAAGAGCAGGGACAAACATGGTGTGGGTTCTTGAGCAGTGAAAAGTGTGGGGTGACCTTCCCCAAACCAACCAACAACCTGGGCACAGCTCAGAACACAAACCACCAAATTATCTCTGTAGAGATGAGGGGATATTCCCTCTGCAGAAACCACACCTTGATGGGTTCAGCCACCAAGACTGGAGGCAATGGGGTGAGGTTGAGATGTGGGGTTCAAACAATGGGGCCTTGAAGAGCAGGGATAAACATGGTTTGGGTTCTTGAGCAGTGAAAAGTGTGGGGTCATTTTCCCCAAACCAACCAGCAACCTGAGCACAGCTCAGAACACAAACCACCAAATTACCCCTCCAGAGATGAGGGGATATTCTCTCTGCAGAAACCACACCTTGATGGGTTCAGCCACCAAGACTGGAGGCAATGGGGTGAGGTTGAGATGTGGGGTTCAAACAATGGGGCCTTGAAGAGCAGGGACAAACATGGTTTGGGCTCTTGAGCAGTGAAAAGTTTGGGGTGACCTTCCCCAAATGAACCAGCAACCTGAGCACACTCAGAACACAGAACACCAAATTATCCCTGTAGAGATGAGGGGATATTCCCTCTGCAGACAGGGCCCAAGAGCATCCCTCTCTTGCACAGAAAATCCAAGATTTGCCATTTAGCCAGCACATCACACAACAGCATCACCTACCAGGGCTTTGTGCATCCACTCATGACCTGGGACAGAAACCTCAAACCTGCCCTGACACCGTGCACGAGGCTCATCTCAAAGAATTAACCTTGTAAGTCTAAGAGGGTAATCAAATCTCATGCTCCAGGGCATAAGCCGATCACCAAAGGGGTCAGGAAGGAATTACTGCCCCACACTAGCAGGGGATTTTTTGCCTTTCCCCTGATGTAAACCATATTGGCAGTTGCCAGAGTCAGCAGCCTGGCCCTGAAGGACTGATGGGCTGATCTGTTGTGGCAAATCCTCTGCAGTAATTCCTCTAATGACATTAGTGACTCTTACTTTGCTCCTCTCCTCCCCTGCTCCTGGCTGCTGCTGGAATTCACAGAATCACACACAGTGCTCTGGGTTGGAAAGGATCTAAAAGCTCATCTTGTCCCACCCCAGGTTCTTCCACCATCCCAGGCTGCTCCAAGCCCTGTCCAGCCCGGCCTTGGACACTTCCAGGGATGGGGCAACCACAGCTCCTCTGTGCCAGGGCCTCCCCACCCTCACAGGAAACAATTTTCTCCTGATATCCAATCTAAATCTCCTTCTTTGCAGTTCAAAACCATCCTCCCTTTGTCCTGTCACTCCAGCTCCTTCTCCAAAGTCCCGCTCCAGCTTTCCAGAGCCATTTCAGATCTCCATGGAGCCTTCTCCAGGCTGAACAGCCCCAGCCTGGCCAGAGAGCATCTCCATGGCCTCCTCTGGACCCACCCCAGCACCTCCAGGAGCTCAAGGAGCCACCAGGACATGCCAAGGAGCCACCAGGATATGCAAAGGAGCCACCAGGACATGACAAGGAGACACCAGAATATGCCAAGGAGACACCAGACATGCCAAGGAGCCACCAGGATGTGCCAAGGAACCACCAGGACGTGACAAGAAGACACCAGGATGTGCCAAGGAGACACCAGGGCATGCCAATGAGCCACCCAGCATGGCAAGGAGCCACCAGGACGTGCCAAGGAGACACCAGGACATGCCAAGGAGTCACCCAGGATGTGCCAAGGAGCCACCAGGACATTCCAAGGAGCCACCCAGCATGCCAAGGAGCCACCAGGAGCTCAAGGAGACACCAGGACATGCCAAGGAGCTACCAGGACATGCCAAGGAGCCACCAGGACGTGCCAAGGAGGCATGAGAACATGCCAAGGAGCCACCAGAACATGCCAAGGAGACACCAGGATATGCCAAGGAGCCACCAGGACGTGACAAGGAGACACCAGCACGTGCCAAGGAGCCACACCAGCATGCCAAGGAGCCACCAGGAGCTCAAGGAGACACCAGGACATTCCAAGGAGCTACCAGGGCATGCCAAGGAGCCACCCAGGATGTGCCAAGGAGCCACCAGGCATGCCAAGGAGACACCAGGACATGCCAAGGAGCCACCAGGACATGCCAAGGAGACACCAGGACGTGCCAAGGAGGCATGAGAACATGCCAAGGAGCCACCAGAACATGCCAAGGAGACACCAGGATATGCCAAGGAGCCACCAGGACATGCCAAGGAGGCACCCAGGAATGCCAAGGAGCCACCCCATCATGCCAAGGAGCAACCAGGACATGCCAAGGAGCCACCAGGACATGTAAGGAGCCACCAGGACATGCCAAGGAGCCACCAGGATGTGCCAAGGAGCCACCAGGACGTGCCAAGGTGCCACCCAGCATGCCAAGGAGCCACACCAGCATGCCAAGGAGCAACCAGGACATCCAAGGAGCAACCAGGACATCTAAGGAGCCACCAGGCATGGCAAGGAGCCACCAGGAGCTCAAGGAGACACCAGGACATTCCAAGGAGCCACCAGGACATGGCAAGGAGCCACCAGACATGCCAAGGAGCCACCCAGCATGCCAAGGAGCCACCAGAACATGCCAAGGAGCCACCCAGCATGGCAAGGAGCCACCCAGGAATGCCAAGGAGCCACCAGAACATGCCAAGGAGCCACCCAGCATGCCAAGGAACCACCAGGACGTGCCAAGGTGCCACCCAGCATGCCAAGGAACCACCAGGCATGGCAAGGAGCCACCAGGACGTGCCAAGGTGCCACCCAGCATGCCTGCAGCACTCCTTTATCATGCAATGCCCCATCTTCCTGCATGTCCTTTTCTCCCAAAGAAAGGGAGCAGTGAAAATTGATGGCAGAGCTGTGCTGGTGACCAATTCAGCTGCTGCTCTGCTGCCACCCCATTTGACCAGGCTGGCTGCTGAGAGCAAAGCAGGATGTGCTGCACTGGGCTGGGGAGTGATGCTCCCGTGCTGGGTTTTGGAAGAACCAGCCCAGCCAGGGAAAAGCAGTGTCCCCCAGCCCAGGGAGCTGGGATTTGGGGACATCAGAGAGGCGATGTTGTGGTGTGCTGTAATGTCCCATTTTGGCCTTCCAGGTCATTCCCCCAGGTGTGCCAATACCTCTCTCCCTTCCCCCTCACCCCCATGCTGAGTGAGTCCTGTCAATCAGGCTCAACATTCCAGCAAGGCGTCGTGTGGTTGGTCAAGTTCAAAGGATGCCCCTATGCCCAGGGGTCATTGGCCTGTCTGGGTGTCATCTTCCCCTGAGACCCTGCCCCTCTCACCTGGTTGGTGGCTCACCTGTACCTCCCCTCCCCCTGTCCCTGAGCTTAAAAAGGCAATCAGACCATGCGGCCAAATTCTGTTGGAGCAGTTGCTCACCTTCAGACCTCTGTAACCATGGAATAAACCTCTGCACATTAAACCCTCCAGCAGAATCTTCTTCTTTTTCTCTTCACCATCGCCTGAAGCCATTCCTCCTGAGGTAAACGGGGTTCCTAACAAGCCTGGACTCGTTCAGTGCCCAGCTGCAACCAGCAGCAAGCCAAGGTATCTCTGGGGTGATACACCGCAGTTGCTGCCTTTGGCCCAGCAGCGAGGGTCAGACTGGCCCAGGCACAATCTAACTGGGAATATTGGGAGCCTTTTTCCAATATGGCACTAAACTGGTAATATTGGGAGCCTTTTTCCAATATGGCACTAAAGCCATCACACCCAGCCATGCAGAGCAGCTCCTGCTGCCAAATCCCACCCAGGGCTGTGAGACCTCATCCCTCAGGAACATCCCATCACTCAGCTGTTGCCTCCTTCCTTCCCCCGAGGTCTATCCAGCCATTCCCCTCCAGCATTTCCAATTATTTTCCATTTGTCTGAACAAGGTTTCAGTCACTGCAGATCCCTCACTCCCCTCTGCACCCCATAAAATACACTCCAGATCCTCCAACAACCCCTGAGGCTCTGTTTCCTCCTCAGGATGGATATAAACAGCCCCAGGAGCAACTGGGACATCAGCAGAAATATTTGATGCTCACCCCAGCCCCCACCATCAAGTTATAATGAGGAAAATCGGCCATCTCCCATTGTTTTGCTGAGGAGCAATAAAGTGGTTCATCCAATTCTGTTCTCTGACACTCTTTAAGGATTAGGAATACATCCACATGGGTTTTTTTTACTGGTTTTTTTTCTGTTTTTCTAGAGTGAAAGTGGCAGGAAAGAAGTGTGGCAGCTCATGCTGGACTAAAGGCAGCTTGGATCTGCTGGAGCACAGAAAGCAAAGCCTGGAAGTCCTGTGGTAATGGGAAATACATGGACAGAACCATCCCAGAGCAAACCTGAGCTGGCAAAGTGCTGCTGCTCCAGCACTCCAGTTTAAGGAACATGGAAATTTGGGAATAATCTGCTGGTTTTTGTTTTCCCTCTGAGATACATGAATGCATTCCTGCACACATGCACATGCGTGTCTTGGGCTTGGCTTCAAAAGAGCCCAAGGAAAAAAGCCCTGGAGTCATTTAAGTCTACAATTGAGGAGGGAAAAAAAAAAAAAAAGGGAATAATTTGAGTTGTTTGCGTTCAGCAAAATGGATACTTGTTGTGGCTGTTTTTTATTGGAAAAACCACATGGAAAATGTCAACTGAAATATATTTTCTGCAAGACAAAAATAAATTTAAAAAAAAAAAAAAAAAGGGAGGGGGGAACTAACTAAGTGGAGAAGATACTTTCTTCTGGAAAAGCACTTAGATGGAAACAGCTCCAGGAGCTGCAAGGATAGGAGCAACGCCTGGATCTGCCTGGATCCGGCCTAAATCTCTGCTTATTTTATGGCATGGGAGAAGCACAGCTCTGGTGGCTCAGAGTGGGATGGAAATGGGAAATTTTGGAGCCCCCAAGGGCAGCAGGGTGAGGAGAAGGAGCAGGGACACGCAACACTGACCTGCCGGTTGCGCTCGTCCGTGATCCGCTGGATCTGGATCTTTTTCCTCCCCATCTTCTCGGCAAATCCTCAGCACAGCCGGGACCACTGGGGCTCAGGGAGGGGAGCAGCAACCCCACTTTAGGATGCTTGCATCCAAGAGCCTGGGGGGCTTTTCTCTCAGGCAGAAAACAAACCCCAAAAAAAAAAAAAGCCAAAACAAAAAAAAAAATATTTCGGCGCGGCTCCGTGCTCAGTTCATGGTACCGTCCTGCACAGCCTGATCCAGCGGGGATGAGACGTCAGCAGCTGCTCAGAAACCTGCACAGGGACAGAGACAGGAGTGAGATTCTGATCCCAAACCCCATCCAGCACCCCCTCAGCACCCAAATCCCACCCTCTGCTTCTTTGTCCCCACCCAGCTCAGGGATTTATTTCTCCAAAGAAACCCAAGGATGGAGGCCAGCAACACACAGGACACACGATGCTGGGTGAGGAGGAGGAGGAGGTGGCAGCAGTGAGCCCCTGAATCCCTGCTCCTCTGTGACACTCCAGACTTTTTTTTCTTTCTTTTTTTTTTTTTTCTTTCTCTTAATAAAGTCATAAGCAGTCGAGTGGCTGGTGATTAGCTGGGGCAATTTAAATCCGTCTCCAGTTTCTGCACTAATCTCCAATTTGGAATTTTCAAATGTCTTTATTTGATTGCTTGAAAGGAACCTTATAACCAGGCACAGAAACCTCATTTTTATAGGGGAAGGAGGACTCTGAAGGCAGCTGAGACAGCCTGGCCTTCACTGGGCTCAGCCACAGGGTGTTTCCATGCATCTGGGGGGTGTCCTGTGCCCAAAACTCTTCCCAAAGGGACAAATTCTGCAGCTCTCAGGAGCTCCCACGTTAATCTGCATCCCCCAGCACCAGTCTGGGCACCTCTGGCACAGCCCCCCAGCCCATCTCATGCCATTTCCCAGCACTGTCCCAGAGAGGGGACAAAGAGAGGAACTTCAGTTCATTTTCCACAGGTATGTCTTTCTCCCTGCTCTCTCTGAGCAGCTGGATAACAGCAGTGATAACACTGCATTTAAGGCAAGGTGCCCTGTGCCAAGAGCCAGGCAAAGGGGAAAGCCAGTCCCAAAATAGCTTCCTATCTGCCTCAGCTTGGCAGTCCCCAGCCTTGTCACAAAAAGCATTGAAAAACCCAAAAGCTTTTTCTCCCGAATTCAAAGCAGCAGCCACAGCCAACCTGACCAAGCTGCTCCTGCTCCTCTCCCACCCCAGAGCACCCCCAGACCCTGCTGAAGACCTTGGCCCATCCTTGACCTCCTCACCAGACCATGCTCCAACAAAAAACCCAAATTCTCGCTCCCACACTCAGTTTTGGGGTTCACTGAGTCATGTGAGTCACTTCATCTTTTTCTCTGCTTTTTTTGGGGGGTCAAGTTATTCATTGTGAGTAACTTTATTATTGGTTATTCATCAATTTATTGGTTATTCATCAACCACGTTCTGTGGTTTCAGTGCAGGAGAACAGGGAGTTTAAAAAAAGACTGGATGTGGCACTTGGTGCCATGATCTAGTTGAGGTGTTAGAACATGGGTTGGACTCGATGATCTTAAAGGTCTCTTCCAACCTAGAATTTCTGTGATTCTGTGATTCTGTCAGTCTTTTCCCCATCCTGACATCCACAATTTGCCCTCCAGGGAGGACGAGGTATGAGGAGGCCAGGGAGAAGATCAGAGGGACAAAGGGCAGCAAAACCTGGGGTTTTTTACCCATAAATCCCATCAGTAAGACTCTGTGCAAGGACAGATCTTACAGGGATGGCATTTAATTCCTGAGTCATTATTTACCAAAATAGGTGCACGTTCCCTTCCCAGCAACAAACAGGAGCAACCACCCAGCTGTGAGGAGCACATGGGGAACACTGGGCCAGTGCCACAGGCATCCTTTGGCTGCTGCTCCCCATCCCACCGTGGGAAGGCCCAAAAATACAGATCCCAGAGCATCATCAGTTTTGGGGTATCACCAGCTCTGGAGAATCACCGGTTCTGGAGCATCACCAGCTCCAGAGCATCACCAGTTTTGGGGTATCAACAGTTCTGGGGTATCATCAGTTCTGGAGCATCACCAGTTTTGTGGTATCAACAGTTCTGGGGCATCACCAGTTCCAGAGCATCACCAGTTTTGTGGTATCAACAGTTCTGGGGCATCACCAGTTCCAGAGCATCACCAGTTCTGGGTTCTGGAGCATCACCAGCTCCAGAGCATCACCAGTTTTGTGGTATCAACAGTTCTGGGGCATCACCAGTTCCAGAGCATCACTAGTTCTGGGTTCTGGAGCATCACCAGCTCCAGAGCATCACCAGTTCTGGGTTCTGGAGCATCACCAGCTCCAGAGCATCACCAGTTTTGGGGCATCAACAGTTCTGGAGCATCACCAGCTCCAGAGCATCACCAGTTTTGGGGTATCATCAGTTCTGGAGCATCACCAGTTTCAGAGCATCAACAATTCTGGGGCATCACCAGTTCTGGGTTCTGGAGCATCACCAGTTCTAGGGCATCACCAGTTCTGGGCATCACCAGTTCTGGGTTCTGGAGCATCACCAGTTCTGGGGCATCACCAGTTCTGGGTATCAACAGTTCTGGGCATCACCAGTTTTGGGGTACCACCAATTTTGGGGTATCACCAGTTCCAGAGCATCACCAGTTCTGGGCATCACCAGTTCTGGGCATCACCAGTTCTGGGCATCACCAATTTTGGGGTATCACCGATTTTGGGGTATCACCAGTTCCAGAGCATCACCAGTTCTGGGCATCACCAGTTCTGGGTATCACCAATTCTGGGGCATCACCAGTTCTGGGCATCGCCAGTTCCAGAGGATCACCAGTTTTGGGGCATCACCAGTTCTGGAGCATCACCAGTTCTGGGTATCAACAGTTCTGGGCATCACCAGTTTTGGGGTATCACCAGTTCCAGAGCATCACCAGTTTTGGGGCATCACCAGATCACCAGTTCTGGGCATCACCAGTTCCAGAGCATCACCAGTTCTGGGTATCAACAGTTCTGGGCATCACCAGTTTTGGGGCATCACCAGTTCTGGGCATCACCAGTTCTGGGGCATCACCAGTTCTGGGCATCACCAGTTTTGGGGCATCACCAGTTCTGGGCATCACCAGTTCCAGAGCATCACCACTTCTGGGTATCACCAATTCTGGGGCATCACCAGCTCCAGAGCATCACCAGTTCTGGGCATCACCAGTTCTGGGGCATCACCAGTTCTGGGCATCACCAGTTCTGGGGCATCACCCGTTCTGGAGCATCCCCAGTTCCAGAGCATCACCAGTTTTGGGGTATCACCAGTTTCAGAGCATCACCAGTTCTGGGTATCACCAATTCTATGGCATCACCAGTTTCAGAGCATCACCAGTTCTGGGTATCACCAGTTTCAGAGCATCACCAGTTCTGGGCATCACCAGTTCTGGGCATCACCAGTTCTGGGCATCACCAGTTCTGGGTATCACCAATTCTGGGGCATCACCAGTTCTGGGTATCACCCGTTCTGGAGCATCCCCAGTTCCAGAGCATCACTGCTCCAGCTCACACCATGTGAGTATCCCTCAAAGGTCAGTGATCCAGCAAGAGCCAAAAGGAAAATGAGGATTTCTATGTCACCCACCTGCAGTGTATTTCCCTCACTGTGAACTCACAGCCCAAAGGCTCAGAACCAAGGTGAGGATTTTGCACACACAAAGAAATTTCGGAAGAGGAGGAACTTTTTGTTGGGTTTCCTTTGCTGTTTTTCCCTTCAGAGTCGCCACTTTTCTAAACTGGCTGAAAAATCTTCACCTTCAGCATCTTCAAAACCACAAAGTAGCAACAGCTCCTCAAGCAGACACAGGGCAAGATGCTAATTCTTTCCGTGTGCTGCAGCTCTTGGACAGAGAAATGCTCTGAAAGACAGCAGATTTACTGTCCAAACCAGAGAGGAACTCTCCAGAAGCAACAATAAACACTGCAGAACAACGGGCAGTAAATTTTCAACTGAGTGAAACATATTTTAACACAATTTCGTTGTGGGACTTGTTCACAGGATGCTATGGCAGCCAAGAGCTGCACAGTGCTCAAAGGGATGGGATGTTTGTAGGGATGAGGAGAAAACCCCAGAGCTGCTCATCCCTGCCCTCAGCCCCACACCAGCTGCTGTTTCTTACATGGGATTCCAACCACATTGCTCTCCCCAGCCCACAAACACACCCCAAGTGTTTCAAACCAAATCCCCTTTTTTTTCAGCCACCAAACCAGGTTCCTCCTGCTGCTCTGAGCCCTGACTCTGCATCCTCAGCACCTTGGCTGGATGGGGACCATGGTCCCAGCAGCCTCAGGCTTTGCTCACGCTGCTGGATAAAGTTTTCCACAGGAAAAAAGGTGACTCAACAGGTTTTTGGCTCATCATCATGGGGAGAAAAGGAACTCTTGACCCCTGTGCCCTGCATGAGAAGCAAAACACCCCATGGGGAGGGCAGCCCTTGGTTGGGGTGAGGAGGAGGATGGAAAACAGCACAGAATGTTTGCTGCCCTCCAAATGCACCTGACAAAGGGGGTTTCAAACCCCTCCCTTTTCTCTTCATGGAATTGGGGTTTTGGGGTGAGTTCATCTGGTTTTAGGTTGGGTTTTTTCCCCCCACCTTATTTTTAAACCCAGGTATTTTCAAGTTTCCTGCCCAGGTGGCTCTTTCAGAAAGTCCAACCAACTGGTTTGAGTTTCTGAACAGCAGCTGGAAGAAGAGCAAGAAACCTGGAGAGCACCCTCATCTCTGCTGGCACTGCTGCTGGGGCTCAGCCCCAAGCCAGGAGGATCCCCTGGGGCTCCCTTTCCTTCACCACCACATTGCTCTGGCTCCCTAATTGCCCACCCTGAGGCATCAAGATCAGCCAGGACCCTTCTTTGTGATCAGGTGGGATTTAAGCACCTGAACCCTGCACAGACGAGCACCCACAGTGTCAGGGTCTCTGCTGCTCAGAGTGACCCCGAGAAAAGTTCCAAAGTCTCTTTTCCCAGCCTGGTGCTTGAAGAAGGAGTCAGGGCTCTTCATTTCTCGGTCTCAAGGTTGTTTATTGCATCTTATCTATAAAAAATTTTCTCCTGCCCTGCTGAAGTCCCTCCAGCAGGACAGTTCCAGGCACTCTGCCTGCCCCTGGGGCAGTTTTATGTCTTTATACAAAAAACTACCTGTACAATATTTACAATTACTTCCCAATACCTGTCACCTGTGTTAGACACTGAGCTTCTACTCTAAACCAATCTAAAAGTGCCACCATCACAGCAGAAGATGGAGGCCAAGAAGAAGAAGGAGAAAGGCTGGACATGCCCAGATCTCTCCATCTTGCCTCCTGAACTCCCATTCTGAAAACCCCAAAATCTGCTTTTTCACCCTGTGATAACTTCACTATTATTGTACTTAATTTGTCATGGCTTGCAGATCTTCATCTAAGGTTGCCAATTTGCTCCATGGGTCATAATGAAACCCACAGGGGCATTTTGGGCTCTGTGCCAGGGTCCCTGTGCCCCCTGGCAGGGTCTGGGCTGCTCAAGACAGACAGAGGGATGCCCTGGGTGCTGACACCACAGCACAGGACTGCCACAAGGAGCTGAGCTCCTAAATAACCTCTCACTTCTGGGGTCTGAAATGATTTTATATACAATAACCCCACTCATTAAATCACCTCCTCTGACAGCAGCTTCTTCCTTTCTCCTGAGCCTCCTCTTCCAAGGAAACCATCCCAGCTCCCACACCCTGCCAAGGAGGGCCCAAGGGCATGGAAAAGGAGCTGGAAAAAGCCACCCTGACCCTGTTGCAGTGGCAGGAATCTCAGGCAGGCTCAGGGAACCGAGCATGAGGAGCTCTGGGCTGGAGGAGCTCCCCCCTCCCCGCTCTCAGCTCGCACAAGTGTGACTATCACGGCAATTAGCACACATGCCAATTAACTCCGAGCAGGTGCTGGTTAACTCTGTGCTGAGTAATTCATCCCCGGCTCGCAGTAAATTGCTCCAAATTGGAGAGACAGGCGAGAGAGCAGAGTTAGCATTTTGCAAATGGGGGGGAAGAAAGAAAGGAAGGAAAAGCGCGGAGGAATCTCAGCTGGGAGATGTTTTTACAAAACAAGGGATCTGGGGGGGCTGAATCCCCAAGCTCATGAGCTGAGGACACAGAGGAGCTGAGATCTCTTTCAAGTCTTTATTTCTGGATGATTTTTTTAAACTTCTGATGTGTTTCACCTGCTTCTAAGTGGTTTCACCTTTGCTTCGCACAAGCAGCAGGGGCTCTGCGCTGCTCTGTCACTTTTCCAGCCCCACGTTTCTCTGGGCATAAGCAGGGGACACTGAGAGCCTCACATCCACTTTCTACAGCCATTTGCTATTTTTAATATACTTTTATTGCATCCCTTTTTTAGTTGCTCCTTGCTAAAGTTAGCTGCACACACCTCCCCTTCTCCAAGAGCAAAAAGGAATTCTGCTGCCCTTCCTTAACACCCCCCTTGCAGCGCTGTGTGCTCTCACAGCACAATGTCAGCTGAAAGAAACCAAACCTTGGCCATGCAGCTGCAGAGGCAAGATCAAAAAGATTAATCTGAAAGCTTTAGGAAGATAAATAAAGGCAAATAAACGCATCCTTTCCAAAAAAAAAATGTTATTTTCCTTTGGAGCTCTTTGCTTTTTCCCAGCATGTGGCACCGTGGTCCTCGATGCAGGAACACACAGCAGAGCCAGTGACATGAGGGAGGGCAAAATTGGGATGGGTTGGCAGCAGTTCAAGGGATGTTTTCCTGATCTCCATCCCCAAAACAGGTCCAGGGCAACGAGGACATCCCTGGCTGCAAGGAAACCTGCAAAAGGAGCTTCAAAGGACATCTGAAGGTTGGGAAAAGGAGAAAAACGCCGCCCTGTGAACACACAGCTCATCTTATGGAGGCACACAAAGTCCCAGTTTGGAGGGAGAAATGCAGGTGACAGGCAGGGCAGATGACAGCAGCTGCTCCCCCAGGTACCCAATGCTCTCACTGAGGGACCAACCCACCTTTCACCCAAAATCTGCAGAAAACACATCCCCAAAATGTGTTTTTCCTTAACAGGATCCATCAATTCAAGGTGTGGCTGGGAGTAAAGGGAGGCTCCTCTCTGCCACAGGAACTGAATTCATGGACCCAAGCCCCAAACACGCTTTGGGGGGTGTCAGGTTTATCCACAGACAGAAATGACAGCAATAATCTGTCCCAGTCTTGCAGCTCCTCTGTGGGAAAAAGGCCATGGCAAGGGAGCCCCAGCACGCAGCCAGGTGGGGTACAAGGTGGAACAGAGCTGTAGAATGGTCAGATTCTTAAAGCTCACCTCACCCCACCTCTCTGTCACCCACTCACAGGGACACATTTCTTCCCATCTAACCCTGTCCTTGCTCCATCACTCCAGGTCCTTGTCCCAGGTTCCTCTCCAGCCCTCCTGGAGCCCCTTTCCACAATGGAAGGAGCCCCAAGGTGTCCCCAACCCCCCTGCAGCCCCAGCTGCCCCAGCCTGGCTGCAGAGCAGAGGGGATCCAGCCCTCAGAGCATCTCCATGGTCTGTCCTGGACTCACTCCAGGACATTTGTGCTCTTCCTCCTGAGCTGGAGGCAGCACTGCAGGGCTGTCTCACCAGAGAGGGGCAGAGGGGCACAACCCTGGCCCCTCACGTGCTGTGGGATCTGCTGGGCACATCAGTGGCACTGCCAGCTGGGCCATGTCCATCTCCTTGTCCACGCCAAGTCATCCTGTGTGTCCACTGAGGCAGGAGAGCCCAGGTGAGGAATGCAAACTGAGCTGGCCAGCAGTGGGAGTGGATTACACCACACTGAGCCCCTCACTGTCCCTGCTGGGAGGGGGACAGGGCAGGGGACGAGGAAGAAATGATGTTTGGAGGTGGCAGTGGCGCTTTGGAGGTGGCAGTGGTGCTGTGGAGGTGGCAGTGATGCCCCTGAGGTGGCAGTGGTGCTTTGGGGATGGCAGTGATGCCCCTGAGGTGGCAATGATGTTTTGGGGGTGGCAGTGGTGCTTTGGGGGTGGCAGTGGTGCTTTGGAGGTGGCAGTGATGCCCCTGAGGTGGCAGTGATGCCCCTGAGGTGGCAGTGATGCTTTGGGGGTGGCAGTGGTGCTTTGGAGGTGGCAGTGGTGCTTTGGAGGGGGCAATGGTGCTTTGGAGGTGGCAGTGATGCCCCTGAGGTGGCAGTGGTGCTTTGGGGGTGGCAGTGATGCCCCTGAGGTGGCAATGATGTTTTGGGGGTGGCAGTGGTGCTTTGGAGGTGGCAGTGATGCTCCTGAGGTGGCAATGACACTCCTGAGGTGGCAGTGGTGCTCTGGGGGGGGGGCAGTGATGCCCCTGAGGTGGCAGTGGTGCTCTGGGGGTGGCAGTGATGCCCCTGAGGTGGCAGTGGTGCCCCTGAGGTGGCAGTGGTGCCCCTGAGGTGGCAGTGGTGCTCTGGGGGTGGCAGGAGCAGCTGCTGCATCTCTCCTGCCACAGAGCTGCCGTTTTTCACCAGAAGCAGCTGCATGGGGGGGTGAGGTGGCCCCAGTGCCCCAGCAGCCCCCAGCCCAGCTGAGAGCCTCCACCTGCTGCCAACAGCCCCAAAAGCAGCTGCAAATAAAGAGCAGAAGTCTCTGAGCCTCACCTTGAGGACACCAAGTCCTGCCAAAGAGCAAAGTCACCTCCCCACCCATGGCCAGGGCTGGATCCCATCCCTTCAGGACATGGATTTAGCTCAAGTCACCTCTTGAACCCGCCTGTTTAACTGCAGCTCTTGCCTTCCTGTTTCCTCTCTTGCTGCCTCTTGTGAGCTAATTGTTGTTTTTTTAACATATCCTCCATGCTGACACCAAGGACTTTTAGTTTCCTTCTGTGTGGTTTGTGGATCAGCAGGACTGACTTCCTTCTCCTTTGCAAAGCCCCTTCCCTAAAACCCCCACGGGCAGAGCTCGTGTTAACGCTGCTCTTCCCCTCTGGCAAAGCCCCTGGCACGGTGCTGCTCTGCTGTGCCAGGGCAATGTGGCACCCAGCAGGGATGCAGCACCCTGGCACGGCAGCAAGGGAGGTGCCAGCGAGTCCCCAGCACCCTGAGGGACTCCAAGCCAGCCAGCCTTGCATTGTTTAGCACCTCTTTATCTCCAAACCGAGATAAAAACCGCACAAACACGCTCGAGTCTCCTCCAAAGCTTCTATTCTGGTTTCAGGATGATGCTATCTGGGTTCCTGTGTCGAACCTCCAGATGCAGGCAGGGGGAGGGGGAGAGGAAGGCGCCCCAAACGTGGCTCCAGAGCAAAGCTGCTGCTCAGAAACTGCAGCTGCCTGACCCTGCCCGGGGCCAAACCCCACTGGGCACGCAGGTGCCAGCCCAGGGCTGAGCTGCCAACGCTGCTGCACCCATGGCAGGGCTCAGATTCCCTGGGATGGGCAGCCAAAGCAGCTGCAGGTAGCTCAGGGGAGCAGCAGTGAGGCTGGATGCAGCCAGGCCCCCAAGGAATTGGGAAGACACACACACACACATCTATTCCTGACCCAGATTCAGCATTCTCTGAAGAAAAGCAGATGCCAGGCGTGCAACCAGCTCTGCTGAGCTGTAACAAAACCCCACATGGTGCCAAGGCTGGCACAGGCTGAGGCAAAGCACGGCCCTGGCACTGGAGAAGTGGGGTTTGCTGAGCAAGGGGGGGGTTAAAGAGAGGATTTGGGGGAAATCATTAAACTGGGGGTGATCTTCTCTTCCCCCACATTGGGTGTGCCAGTGTGGAGTCAGAAAATATCAGCACAAGGGTGACAGTCCCAACACCAGCACAAGGGTGACAGTCCCAATATCAGCACAGGGTGACAGTCCCAACATCAGCACAGGGATGTCAGTCCAAACATCAGCACAGGGTGACAGTCCCAACACCAGCACAGGGTGACAGTCAAAACATGAGCACAGGATGACAGTCCCAACATCAGCACAGGGTGACAGTCCCAACACCAGCACAAGGTGACAGTCCCAACATCAGCACAGGGTGACAGTCCCAACACCAGCACAAGGTGACAGTCCCAACATCAGCACAGGGTGACAGTGCCAACATCAGCACAGAGATGACAGTCCCAACACCAGCACAGGGTGACAGTCCCAACACCAGCACAAGGATGGGGATGACAGTCCCAACATCATCAGCACAAGGACTGTAAGAATCCCAAAACAACAACTAAATAAACTATTTAGTGCAATACAACAAAGGATGACAGTCCCAACATCAGCACAGAGATGTCAGTCCAAACATCAGCACAGGGTGACAGTCCCAATATCAGCACAGGGTGACAGTCCCAACATCAGCACAGGGTGACAGTCCCAATATCAGCACAGGGTGACAGTCCCAACATCAGCACAAGGGTGACAGTCCCAACACCAGCACAAGGGTGACAGTCAAAACGTCAGCACAAGGGTGACAGTCCCAACACCAGCACAGGGTGACAGTGCCAACATCAGCACAGGGTGACAGTGCCAACATCAGCACAGGGATGTCAGTCCCAATATCAGCACAGGGTGACAGTCCCAATATCAGCACAGGGTGACAGTCCCAACATCAGCATAGAGATAACAGTCCCAATATCAGCACAAGGGTGACAGTCCCAATATCAGCACAGGGTGACAGTGCCAACACCAGCACAGGGTGACAGTCCCAACATCAGCAGGGTGACAGTGCCAACATCAGCACAGGGTGACAGTCCCAACACCAGCACAGGGTGACAGTGCCAACATCAGCACAAGGGTGACAGTCCCAACACCAGCATAGGGATGTCAGTCCCAACACCAGCACAAGAACTGGAGGCAGCCCCCAAAGCAGGAACGCTGGCGCCCTACAGCCCACATCACAGTTTCATCCCACACCACAGGCAGCCAGGCATGCCAGCACATCCACAGCACACCCCAGACTGGTGACATGCTCTGCACAGGCAGGGTGACAGCCAGGGACCTTCTCTGCACTGCCAGCACAGCCAAAGACAGCAGAGGCTGCAGGGGACACAGGGAAAGGAGGCTGGGCAGGAGCTGCACTGGCAGAGCCACAGCCCTGCCTGGTGCTGTCCAAAAGCCAACCAGGGAGTCCCCAGCCAAGGTAAGGATCCAGTTTCAGGAGGGAAAAGCCTGTGGGACCAGGACAAGCAGGGACTTGCAGCCCCTCACACCACGTGGCTTCCCAGAGAGGCAGCTGATCCCCTCTCCTGGAGATGCTACAGGGTCACTGCTGGGCTTGGAGTTAAACAGCAGGGCTTGGACAGCCCCCTGCTAAAGGACCTTCAGAGCACCCTGAGAACAGCAACCAAAGGCTGATGCAGCTGCCAGATTAAGCCTCATGACCTTGAGCAGTGACCTTGGTGGTGGCATCCTTGCAGCAGAGGTCACCCAGCACCCTGAGGCTGCCTGTGGTGTCATCAGGTGTGCACAACCAGGCTGGGAACCCTGCACGCCCTGAGGGCACCCCAGTATGCACTGAGGGTACCACCTTCCCCAATGGTACCAACTGCATGCACAGGGCAGCCCTGTGCCATCCCTATCCATCCTCAGCTCCTTCTATCCTCACTCCCAGCCACCCTCATCCCCATTTACCCTCATCCCCATTTACCCTCATCCCCATTCACCCTCATCCCCATTTACCCTCATCCCCATTCACCCTCATCCCCATTTACCCTCATCCCCATTTACCCTCCATCCCTATTTACCCTCATCCCCATTTTCCCTCATCCCCATTTACCCTCATCCCCATTCACCCTCATCCCCATTTACCCTCCATCCCCATTTTCCCTCATCCCCATTTACCCTCATCCCCATTTTCCCTCATCCCCATTTTCCCTCATCCCCATTTTCCCTCCATCCCTATTTACCCTCATCCCCATTCACCCTCATCCCCATTTTCCCTCCATCCCCATTCACCCTCATCCCCATTTACCCTCCATCCCCATTTTCCCTCATCCCCATTTACCCTCATCCACATTTACCATCATCCTCATTTACCCTCCATCCCCATTTTCCCTCATCCCCATTTACCCTCCATCCCCATTTACCCTCCATCCCCATTTTCCCTCATCCCCATTTACCCTCATCCCAATTTACCCTCATCCCCATTCACCCTCCATCCCCATTTTCCCTCATCCCCATTTACCCTCATCTCAATTTACCCTCATCCCCATTCACCCTCCATCCCCATTTACCCTCATCCCCATTCACCCTCATCCCCATTTTCCCTCCATCCCCATTCACCCTCATCCCCATTTACCCTCCATCCCCATTTTCCCTCATCCCCATTTACCCTCATCCACATTTACCATCATCCTCATTTACCCTCCATCCCCATTTTCCCTCATCCCCATTTACCCTCCATCCCCATTTACCCTCCATCCCCAACCACTCCTGTTGGGGAAGATGGAACAGGAAAGATTTATAAATGTGATTGTCTGGCAAAAGATTTTGAGAATATAGAAACTATAAGTGAGATTGAAATGAAAGGAACCTTTGAGATCCCTCAGTTACTGAACAACTGGAAAACAATGGTGTGCTCACTGAAAGTGATCCCCTTGTGATGGAACAACACCCTCTGCTTGCAGACAGCTCCAAGGCTCAGAGCAGACCCTACAGCTTGGCAGAAGGGGCCCAAAGAGGAGTTTTTAGGGTTTAAAATGTAACACAGTGTGGGAATGTAATGATTCTTATAGGCTGTATGTAAATGCTATAGGATTTGTATCTTGTACTAGATTGGTTAGTGAGAATTACAATATTCAGCACAGAAGAAGATTTATTGTATTGTAACAGGAACCTCGCTCTCTTACCCCTTTAACTCTCTTACCCCTTTTTACTCTCTTACCTTTTTTACTCCCTTATTCTCTCACCCTCTCACCCTCTCTCCCCCTCTCTTCTCTCAGTCCTGCTCCGAGCTGTGGCTGCAGCTCCCAGCAGGGCCCTGCACCCAGGCCCTGTGCAATAAACCCCAAATCCCAGCAGGGCCCTGCACCCAGGCCCTTTGCAATAAACCCCAAATCCCAGCAGGGCCCTGCACCCAGGCCCTGTGCAATAAACCCCAAATTCCAAAAGGCCCCTGCACCCAGGCCCTTTGCAATAAACCCCAAATCCCAGCAGGGCCCTGCACCCAGGCCCTGTGCAATAAACCCTAAATCCCAGCAGGGCCCTGCACCCAGGCCCTGTGCAATAAACCCCAAATCCCAGCAGGGCCCTGCACCCAGGCCCTGTGCAATAAACCCCAAACTCCACGCCCTGGCTGCAGAGATCTCTCGTCTCCGTCCATCCCGACCGTCCTACTCCCCATTGCTCCTCCACACTCCCATCCCAATCCACTTCACACCCAGGGAGAAGCAGCCAGACCCCCAAATCTGCTCCCCTTCCCCCATATTCTCCATCTCTCACCATCTCCAGAGGCAGAGACTGGGGGGAAATTTTTCCCTCTGCACTGAAGTAGGGTTTTCTAAATGATGGCAAGCAAGAGCCCATTATCCAGCTCTTGTTGCCCACCCCCACGGCTCCCTGCAGGGCATGAAATAACCACCTGCCAGCTCCCCAGAGCCCCTGAGCCGTGGCAATGAGATCTCAGCTTCCCCTGTCACTATTGTCAGGGCAAAATTTAGATACCTGGTAATGAGGAGGTTTAATATGACAGATGAGAGGTTGACTCATTAAAAAAAAAAAAAAAAAAGAGCGAGAAGGAGAGGGAGCTGAATTGGGGGTCGGATGCTGCTCTGTGTAAATCAGGAGCTGAATTCAGGGTTGGATGCTGCTCTGGGTAAATCAGGAGCTGAATTTGGGGTTGGATGCTGCACTCAGTAAATCAGGAGCTGAATTCAGGGCTGGATGCTGCACTGGGTAAATCAGGAGCTGAATTCAGGGTTGGATGCTGCACTGGGTAAATCAGGAGCTGAATTTGGGGTTGGATGCTGCACTCAGTAAATCAGGAGCTGAATTCAGGGTCGGATGCTGCACTCAGTAAATCAGGAGCTGAATTCAGGGTTGGATGCTGCACTCAGTAAATCAGGACCTGAATTCAGGGTTGGATGCTGCACTCAGTAAATCAGGAGCTGAATTTGGGGTGGATGCTGCACTGGGTAAATCAGGAGCTGAATTTGGGGTTGGATGCTGCACTGGGTAAATCAGGAGCTGAATTTGGGTTTGGATGCTGCACTCAGTAAATCAGGAGCTGAATTCAGGGTTGGATGCTGCACTCAGTAAATCAGGAGCTGAATTCAGGGTTGGATGCTGCACTGGGTAAATCAGGAGCTGAATTCAGGGTTGGATGCTGCACTCAGTAAATCAGGAGCTGAATTCAAGGTTTGATGCTGCACTGGGTAAATCAGGAGCTGAATTCAGGGTTGGATGCTGCACTGGGTAAATCAGGAGTGGAATTCAGGGTTGGATGCTGCACTGGGTAAATCAGGAGCTGAATTTGGGGTCGGATGCTGCACTCAGTAAATCAGGAGCTGAATTCAGGGTTGGATGCTGCTCTGTGTAAATCAGAAGCTGAATTCAGGGCTGGATGCTGCACTCAGTAAATCAGGAGCTGAATTCAGGGTTGGATGCTGCACTGGGTAAATCAGGAGCTGAATTCAGGGCTGGATGCTGCACTGGGTAAATCAGGAGCTGAATTCAGGGTTGGATTCTGCACTGGGTAAATCAGGAGCTGAATTCGGGGTTGGATGCTGCACTGGGTAAATCAGGAGTGGAATTCAGGGTTGGATGCTGCACTGGGTAAATCAGGAGCTGAATTTGGGGTTGGATGCTGCACTCAGTAAATCAGGAGCTGAATTCAGGGTTGGATGCTGCTCTGTGTAAATCAGGAGCTGAATTCAGGGTTGGATGCTGCACTGGGTAAATCAGGAGCTGAATTCAGGGTTGGATGCTGCACTGGGTAAATCAGGAGCTGAATTCAGGGTTGGATGCTGCTCTGTGTAAATCAGGAGCTGAATTCAGGGTTGGATGCTGCACTCAGTAAATCAGGAGCTGAATTTGGGGCTGGATGCTGCACTGGGTAAATCAGGAGGCTGTCACAGCTCAGCCTGCACTGGTGGGGTGCAGCAGGAGCTCTGCACCCCAAACCAGTCCCACTCTGGGCCCTCTCACTGGTGCTGGAAAGGGGCTCACAGGCAGGAAAGGGGAGCCATGAAGGGGCTGGACATGGCTGCAGTTTTTGGGGCCATGCAGTTCTGCTTCCCCCTGACTCTGGGGTGTGGGGAGAGCCCAGGAGAAGCTGAAATGTTTCACTCTGAGGGTTTTCCTCTCTCCATGAACCCCAGCAGCACCCCAACATTGCCTCCACCCTCCTTGGCACCCCTATCCTGAGGGTGCACCCATGCCCAGTGCAGCCTCACCATGGGTCACATCACCACCATGGTCACCAAGGACATTGGGGATTTGTCACCAAAAGGGGACAATCACTGCCTCCAGCTCCAGCACAGGGACCCACTGGGGCTCCCAGGGGCAGCTCAGCAGCATCAGGGCAAAGCAAATCCCTCCCAGCTGGGAATTTGGGGGCTCTCCATGAAGGGATTTCCTCCAGCAGCACAGGGGACAAATCTCTCTCCTCCTGGCGGGTTCTCCCCAGGGGAAATCCCATCAACCCCAACTGCTGCTCCAGGCCATCCAGAGAGCAATGGAAACCCTCAACAGCCCCACAGGGCACAGCTGGGAGTGGAACTGTCCCAGAGGAACTCTGCTCTTCCCTCCTGTGTCACTGGGATGGGGACTGGGGAATGTCCTCAGCGCCAGCCTGGCACATCCTCCTGCCCAAGGGCACTGTGACACAAACCATGAAATCCTAGAATGGTTTGGGTTGGGAGGAAACTTAAAACTCATCCCAACCTCTACCCCAGGCTGCTCCAAGCCCTATCCAACCTGGCCTTGGACACTTCCAGGGATCCATGGGCAGCCACAGCTTCTCTGGGCACCTGTGCCAGGGTGCCAGCACCATCACAGGGAAGAATTTCTTCTCAATACCCCATCTATGTTCCCATGCTGGCAGAGGGAAGCCATTCCCCTTTGTCCTGTCATTCCAGGCTCTCATCCCTCCCCACCCAGGTCCAAAGCCCCTCTCCAGCTCTCCTGAAGCCCCTTCAGGTGCTACAAGGGGCTCCAAGGTCTCCCTGGAGCCTTCCAACAGCTCCAGCTCCCTCAGCCTCATCTCCAGCTCATCTCATCTCCATCCCCAGCCCAGACAAATGTTCAGCAACTCTGTGCCCCATCCCCAGCTCTCCTGAAGCCCCTTCAGGTGCTGGAAGGGGCTCTAAGGTCTCCCTGGAGCCTTCTCAACAGCTCCAGCTCTCCCAGCTCATCTCCATCCCCAGCCCAGACACATTTTCAGCCACTCTGTGCCCCATCCCCACCCAGAGCACCCCAGAGCAGCTCTGCAGACCCTGCAAAGCCCAGGGTGGGCTCAGCCTGGGAGCCAGGGCTGCCTGGAGGCCCAAGGTCCCCAGTGCCACCCCAGAACTCAGCCCTGGAGCACAACTCCCAAAGGCTCAGCCCCTTCCCAAAGGCCACCAAGATCTTTCAAACCAACCTCCCACAACCATTTCTTTGTAGGATTTGCACCCCCAAGCACCGGTGAGTAGCAGCCATGGTGCCCAAAGGCTGCTGATTTGATTTAATTTGCATAAACTGCTGATTGCATCCATGCCCAAGGCAACCACCACTTGTGGCAGGCCCCAATGCAGAGGCAGATGTTGCTCCTGCATTGTCCCAAATCAGGGTTTGCACATCTGGAGCTCCTGGGGAGGAAGCACCAGGTTCCCCAGGGGCTGCAGGGTCTAGAATTCATTTGGGGTGCAGAGGAGCTGGTGAAATCAGGAGCCCCCAATGCTGGGAAGGTGATGGTGGTCACCAGAAGGATAAGAAGTAAAAAAGATCTTAATTTGTCCCTGATATGGCAATGCTAATTACTGTGAGGGTGATGCCATAGCAGAGCTCACTAGAAGGAGATTTGGATGGAAAAGATCTGGCCAACAGCAAGAGGAGCAGGCAGGACCACACTCCTGCCTCCATCCCTGTGTGCTCACACTGCACTATCACAGCTCCAAGCTGCCCCTGGCACTTCCAGCCTGGAAACAAAGCCACAAAAATTGTCATCCTGGCCATCTGCCTGTCTCAGAGGTGACATGCCCACCCATCTCTGCACATTCCCCAAACCCATGCTGGTCCAGAGCCCCAGACTCTGCTCAGAGCCACACTACACCAGACACAGTTATTCCATTTAATAAATGAAACAAACCTCACATTGGGGCTGTAAAAGCACCAAAACCAGAGATCAAGGCCCTGGGAATGGGAACCTCTCTGAGGAGGAGCCACCAAAGCCCACCAGGAGGCACAGACCATGGTGTGGCTGCCACTGAGCCCCAAGCCACCTCACTGTGAGCAAACAGGAGGAACTGGGACAAGATGCCACATGGCAAAGACTGGTTTAACTTCCTCTTCTCCTGTGCTGCCTTGAAAACACAGTGCCTGCAACCCAGCCCATAAATCAACCAGCCACCAGCAGCACTCTGCCATCCAGAGCCCAACAGGGCACCACTGGAGCATCCCAGGGTGACACAAACTCCAGGTTCCCTCATCCCCCAGGATGCCCCCTGTGCCACAAAGGCTCTGCCATCAGCTGTACCCACGAGGCAGAGGGGTGAGAACCCAGCCCCAGCTCACCAGGCAGCTCAAATCCACCAGGACAGCTGGCTCTCAGCTGTTGCTGCTCACTCACAGCACACACATTCCTGTCCCAGGCACACAAATCCTGTCCTGCTGCTCCCCCAGCACAGCAGCGAGGCCATCATGAGCTCTGCAGCCCCTACAGACCTGGGTGATGCTTCCCACTGAGACAGATCCATCCAGAGCCCATCCCAGCACACAGGAACAGCATCCTGCCCCAAAAGGGGATTTTTTAAGGCCAAATTCTGGGTTTCAGCAAGGGGGATTTAGGTCCTCAACCAGCAGAGCCCTTCTCTTCAAAAGAGGGATGATGACTGTGGCCAGCCCTGGGCGTGTGGATGTTGCCCACAAGGCCATCCCAGCAGAGCATGGAGGTGACACTCAGGAGAGCAGTGGGAAATGCCAACATTTAGCACCTTCCACAAGCACCATCACATCCTGGTGTGGCACACTCCAAAATCTGTGCTGCAGAATCACTGGCACATGGCCATGGCTCAGGCAAAGGGCTTGTCATGGTTCCCAGCCATGTTATCATGGCAGAAAAGCCATTGGGATGCTCCTGAAGAACACAAGAGATGGACAGGGCAGGTATTGTGAGTGCAGGAATGCCATGGGTAAACACCAGCCACAATCCCTCTTGGAAAAGGGAAAATATTGGGGACGAAAATCAAATACCACAGTTTTTTGTCAAAGGTGGGATGAGAAAAGGTAAGGCACGAATTTGTACAAAGAAATGAAAATATTTAAATCAGTATTTTTGCTGAAGGATGGGGATGTAAAAATGTATCATTGAAGAGTTGCCCAAATGAGGAGGAGGAGGAGGAAAGGGCTCTACAGCTGTTGTTACCTCGGGACCCTGCAGTGCTTCCCAAACAAAGGAAACCACCCTGTGACACAAGGCAAGCAGAGGGGAGAACCCACCTCACCCAGCCAGCAATGGTAAAGGGCAGGGTTCAACCCAAAGCACAGCCAAAGTTTATCCTCCAGCCCCATCCATGAGCATCAGAGCTAGAGCAGCACACGCCTGGGAAGGGAAACACTTCTCCCTCCTCCCTCCCTCCCTCCCTCTTGGGAGGGAAACACTAAAAGCACTTCTGAAAGATCCCCTTCCTACAGGTTCTGCACCTTCATTTTCACAGACATGGATATGAACATTATCAGCATTATTAACAGTTATCGCAAAGCAGCAACGGCATAAAAAACCCTGAAAGAATCAAAAGGAAAAAGATTTTTCTAGGACGAGCCAAGCTCAGCCCTGGTCCCAGCCCCACCACATCCATCCCCACCACATCCAACCCAGCCAGGCTGGGCTCTGGAGCAAAACAAACATTCAGGGAACAGTCAGGGGAGGAGAAGGAGCTGGACAGAGAGCCCCAGTGTGACACCTGGCCTGACACCACGCTGGTACCTGGCTCACCTCCGACGTGCCCGCAGCTCCAGCCCTGGCCGAGAGGACCCAGCAGCAAGCAGGAAGGTGTTAAAAGTGCCCAGGAGGACTTTAACTGAGGAACCACAATAAATAACCTCTGAGTAAACACAGCGGCTGCTCCCCATTCGCCTTCCTGTTTGCTTTCGCAGATCCGGGCTGCGACGTCCACTTCCAGCTGCTGGCCCCGGCCCGTCCCGGCGGAGCTCCCGGCGGAGCCCCGGCACCGGCCCGGCCCTGGACAGGGGGCACGGCCTTCCCAAAGGGATTTATCCCCCGGGACACGCACTGATCCTGCCCCTGAGCCCGTTCCTGCTGCCTCTTCCTTCCTGGTTGATGTTTGTTTTGATTCCTCAAAGAGGAAATCCCAGCTCACCCAGTCCCCCGTCAGGGAGCCATGCTCACCTCTGTGCCTCAGTTTCCCCCTCGCTCCCCTCCCTGCTCAGCCAGCCCTGGAAAAAACAACAACAAAACAAAACAAAAAAAAAGCAACGGGTCCTGATTCCTGCTTTAAGGGCACTTCTGTGCTTTAGCACGAACACAAAGGAGAGGGAAAAAACAACAACTCACAGCGAGAATTTGTGTCAGGAGCAACAAGGGGGTCCGGCGCAAGCCCTCCCCTGGCAGGGCAGCGCCGAGCGCGGAGGCTGACAATAGATAAGGGGCTAAATTCGGCGCTGGGCTCCGGCCCCGGGCTCTGTAAGGCGATCGGGGTGGGGGAGAGAGTGCCGAGCTGTTTATTTGGCTCCAAACTCCGCACCGACACTGCAGCGTCACCCGTGTTTAAAATAGGAAGGAACGAAAAGAAGGAGGGGGGAAAAAAAAAAAAAAAAAAAAAAGAAAAATAAAGAAAGAAATAAAAAGGGAGAAAAGTGCACGCACGCGTTGAACAATAACAACAAAATAATATTTAAAAAATCAAGAGAAAAGGAGTCGGGGGAGGGGGGGGTAATAAAAGGAAACCCAGTTGGGCTGGCGAGCTTTAAAGCGACGCCTGCCTTATAAAAAAAGAAGTTGCTAATTTTAACTCTCCAGTGGAAAGAGTGAGAGGTACTTACAGGAGACAGGGTGGCTGCGTCCTTCTCCGCGGCCGCTGCGCGCTGAGGGCCGGCAGGAAGCGCCGGCCGGAGCCGCCATCCCCGAGCGCTGCCCCGGCCCCGAGCCCCGGCACCCCCAGGCAGCGCGGTGCTCTGAAGGGCACAGGCAGATGCGGAGGCAGCAGGAGGGGCTGCTGGAGCCCGCAGGGGGGAAGGGAGCGGCCGGAGCTTGCCAAAAAGCAGCGGCCGGGCTCGTTTCCTCCGGCAGCCCAAAGCCGGGCCCGGCCCGTGGCGAGCGGGCGCCGCAGGACCCCCGGGAGGCGTGAGGCAGCTGCTGGGTCAGATGACATTTCTGCGCCGACGTTTCTGACCAAGCTGGCTTTTCCCCAAGGGAAAAGGGCTTTGAAGACACGGTTTTATTCCCCCCCCCCTCCTCCCGCCAGTGGTAAAATAGCGGATGAGCTCAGAACCCAAAGCGCAGGGCAGTGCCGTGACCAGAGAAGGCCACCCGGCTCCACGGGGACTGCAAAGGTGACCTCCAACAGCTCAGCCACATTTCAGCTGCGGCAAACACAGCAGGCACCCACTGCCTCACCAAATTCAGTATTTCATATCCAAAAGGGGCAAGAGTGGGGATTTGGTTTCAGTGTGCCCGCTGGCTGGATTTTACAAGCTCTCCCTGGAGATGGGGATCTTGCTTGCAAAAAGATCCCACCAGGTGAGGTGGCACACTCACACCTCCAGGACAGTGGCAGCCTAGAAGTTGTGAACTCCAGTTGCCAATAAACCTCCAAGAGAACACAGCAAGGCCTCAGGCAGCAGAGGAACAGACCTGGTGACCCAAGGGCTCTTCCCAAGCAGCTGGAAATCAGCCTCAGGACGCAAAATCTCACTAGAAGACATCCCTGCATGCAGGGCTGGACACATCATTTACCGAGCGTGGCTGCAGCAAGACCAAGCCACCATCTTCAGGACATGCAAGAGTGGACTCAATTAAGGTCACAGGCCCTAGAAGAGTCCTCTGTCACAGAAGAAGGTTTGCTGGCTGGCCTCAGACGGGGCTGGCCTCAGACAAATGCCTATTGATGGCAGGCAGCGATGCTGCACGTCCAGGACGTGGCTTCACCGGGATTGAATCGCCCGGTGCCGCCGTCACAGCTCCCGAGGCTGGATCAATACTGCTCCTCTAATTGCTCAGCTCCTGTCACTTGCACAGCCGAGGGGACAAGTCCTAAAGCAGTCCCCAGAGATGCTGTTCCAAACGCTCCTCCCTGAGCAGTTCTGCAGTTGCAGCCATCACTGAACTGCTCCTCCTCGCTCAAAACTGTGTGCTGGCAGAACGAGGGCTCTGAGGGAGGACACTGCCAACCCAAACCCCAAGAATTTGTGTGAAACTAGAGAACAAGGAGCTGTTGTCACTGGTCAGAGTTGGGCAGTGATGAGGGGGAGAAGGCAGTGACAGACATCCTGCCACCGCCCACCTGCATCCGGGCTGGGGCACGGAATGTGCCCTGGCCTTGGGGTGTTTGGGAGCCAGGGAGGGTGCTGCCCTCCATGCACACCCCACAGCAGACAGACCCACTGCCCCAACACTCCAGTAATCACTCACCACACCAAAGCACATCCCCCTGAGGTAATACTAGTACTCGTTTGTGCCCAGAGTGGATAAGAGCTGGTCCCACACCAGCCCCCAGAAAGCTCCCAGAGCACTCAGACAGACCCAGCCAAGCCCTCAAACCTTCCTGTGCCCTGGCACACACCAAGCACCACTGAGCCACAGCAGGGCCCTGCTGCTGCACTCCCCTGGCCCAGCCTGGGGAGCTGCTCTTGGTTCCTATCAGCAGATGAAGCCCTTGGTGCTGACCTTGCAGAGGACACAGTGATGCTGCCCCCATCTCCCATCACCAGGCCTCCAAATAAATTACCTGCCCCCTTCTCCAGCACTAAAAGTCATCACAACCCCACAAAACTGCTCGCTAAGCAGTCGTGACAGAGACCCCTCCGCTCAGGAGCTAGGGGTGTATTATTTTTAAAAATCTTTCCTTTTATTGATTTCACTCTCAGGTACAGAAGATGCATTTCATGAAACCATCGAGCCCTCATAAAGCAGCCCGCAGTGGTGTCTGTACCACAACCTCACTGCAGACACAGGAGACACAAACATTTACTGTAAGAGCAATAAACAGGCCAAGAAGGTTGAAAAGGAAGAAACCCTGGACATGAGGCCCTCTCCCAGCAGCACCTTATTTTAGAGGAATGCAAGGGACAAAATAACAGCAGGCTTGGCCACAAGTCTTGTCCACACTGGGAGAAAACAGGGCAGAAAAAAACCCTCCTTTGCACTGACACACAGGGCTGTGTTGCAAAACACCCAGAGAACCCCAAATCAGTGCTGTGGCTACAGAGCTGTGCCAGCTGGGGAAGTGAAGGGGAAGATGGGCACTGGGGAACAGCAGTGGCACCCAGTGCTGGGCACCACCTCCCTGCCCTGCTCTGGGGCTCTGCTGCCCATCCCACACATCAGGGTGTTCCCTGTGCCCTTCCTGCACCAGCCCTCACTGGAGTGGTTGGCACCACTATGGTGCCAAGACCCTTGAGCTGCATCCTCTGTGGGACCTTGTGCAGCTCCCAGCCTGCAGCAGGGGAGACAGAACACAGCCAAGCAAACCCAAAGGGAAGGCAGGAACTCAGAGTTTGGGATTTCCCCCATACCTGCTATGCAGCCTCCTGCATCTTCTGCTCCTGGCAGGGATGAGCTGCAGCCACCGCTCCTCAATCCAACTGCAAAGGCAAAGCAAGAAGCTGTCAGTGTGAGGGGACAGAGGTGGGGACAGAGGCAAGGACAGGACTCCCCACGTGTCCCATCCAAGCACAGATGGAGGGAACAGTGAGGGGAGCCCAGTATCCCCTGCAGACCTGACTGCAGGGTCCCCTCCTGCACTGCCCTGACCCTCAGCATCGCTGCAAGGGCCGTGCAGGCTGGGTGGGACCTGCAGGGATCCAGGGAGCCCTGGGGCTGTGCAATGTGGAAGGCATCTCAGTGAGACCAGAGGGAAAGAAATTAAAAGGAGCTCAGGAATGAAACAAATTATAAACCAAAAATTAACATGAACGAGGGATGTGGCCCAGGCAGACAGTGTGGCCAGCAGAAAATTGCTCAAAGCTGAGGTGAACTTTGTGTTTTCTGGGAAGATTCTCATGCACATCCCAGAGGAAAAAGCAGTGACCAGCTTGCTCAGACTGTCCCAGGGAATGCATGCAGCACATGTGGAGAATCTGCCGTGGCCCAGAAGGAAACTCAGCTCCTAAACTCATCCCACTCACACTGGGAGATGGGAGGAGACCCATGGTGCAAAGCCCAGAGGCTTCAGCTGGCCTTGTGCTGGTCATCTTGTGGTGATCACAGCCATCTGAGACTTGTGCAGAGCCCATCACCAGCACAGCACACTCCCATGAAGGGAACGGCGTCGCAGACATCTTTTATGAAAAATCCTTTCCTTAGCATTTTTTCTCCTGAGAAGCCTCAGGAACAAAATGTAAACATTTATTATATGCTGCTGTGGAATGCAACAGGTGCATCTGGGATTGGTCTCATGTGGTTGTTTCTAATTAATGGCCAATCACAGTCAACTGGCTCGGACAGAGAGTCCAAGACACAAGCCTTTGTTATCATTCTTTGCTATTCTATTCTCAACCAGCCTTCTGAGGAAATCCTTTCTTCTATTCTTTTAGTACAGTTTTAATATAATATATATCATAAAATAATAAATCAAGCCTTCTGAAACATGGAGTCAGATCCTCGTCTCTTCCCTCATGCCCTGTGAACACGGTCACAGAACGGTGCTGAACAAAAGGGAAACTGAGGCACAGCGCTCCCGAGCCGCAGCCTCACCCCCAGCACCTGCAGCAGAGCGAGGAATTGTGCTCAGCTTTCCGGCGTCCTCATCCTCCGCTCCAACCACAAACCAGCCTTCCTCCCCCGGCCTCCTCCCCTCCCACAGCCAGCTCATTTCCTGCCATTACAAAACTCCCCCTGAACAAAGCTGGAGCCGGGAGCGGGGCTGCCCCTTCCTCCCGCCGCAGGAGCCAAGCACGGGGACAGCCCCGAGGTGTGAGCGGCTCTCCAGCCCCAAACCTCCCAGGACTCGGGCTGGAGTCCTGCAAATGTCCAGGCACAGGGATCCCCTCATCAGGACAGACAGACAGTCTGTCCTCCACAACGGGGAGCGGCAGGGACAAGGATGGGGGGGTCCTTGTCCCATTAAGCCCAGACCAAGCTGTCAGCCCCTCACGAGCATTCCTTCATTCCCCTGAACAAAACAGTGTCCTGCAGAGTGACTGACCACTTGGGGACAGGGACAGCCACAGAAGAAGTGCCACGGTGCCACACTGCCAGCCAGGACGAGGGAAGTGCTGTTTAATGCAAAGGGTCTCTCACAGGGTTCCTAAACCTCCTCTTGGTGTCTGACCAGCTCCCACTGGTCTCAGCATGCAGAGCCCTGCAGGGCTGGTGGCAGATCCACATGGGGATTGGGGACCACAGGTTCCCAAACCTCCTCTCAGTGTCCCAGCAGCTCCCACTGATCTCAGCATGCAGAGCCATGAAAGGCTGGTGGCAGAGCCACGTGGGGACCAGGGACCACAGGCCAGGCTGAATCTCCTCTTGGTGTCCCAGGACCTCCAGGTGCTCCCACTGCTCTCAGCACTGCAGATCCTTGCAGGGCTGGTGGCAGAGCCACATGGGGACCAGGGACCACAGGCTCCTAAACCTCCTCTCAGTGTCTGAGCAGCTCCCACTGGTCTCACCACTGCAGAGCCACGAGGGGATCGGGGACCACAGGCTCCTGAACCTCCTCTCAGTGTCTGAGCAGCTCCCACTGGTCTCAGCATGCAGAGCCTTGCAGGGGTGGTGGCAGAGCCACGCAGAGATCAGGGACCAGAGGTTCCTAAACCACCTCCTGGTGTCTGACCAGCTCCCACTGGTCTCAGCATGCAGAGCCATGAGGGGATTGGGGACCAGAGGCTCCTGAACCTCCTCTCAGTGTCTGACCAGCTCCCACTGGTCTCAGCATGCAGAGCCACTCAGACTGGTGGCACAGCCATGTGGGAATCAGGGACCAGAGGTTCCTAAACCACCTCTCACTGTCTGACCAGTTCTCTTTGGTCTCAGCATGCAGAGCCCTGCAGGGCTGGTGGCAGAGCCACGTGGGGACCAGGGACCACAGGCCAGGCTGAGAGGAGGATGTGGCCAAGGCTGGCTCTGCTTTGGGGGGACTGGGGTCAGCTCCACCAGGATGCAGTGGGGGACGTGTGGCCAGGCCAGACCTCAGATGTCTGTACAGAGCTGTTTTCTCTCAGTGGGAGATGCTGCTGGACACACCAGGAACGTCCAGGATGCCCGTGGTGCCATGGGACAGCCAGCACAGCCACACAGTCACCACTCACAGACTCTGGCACTGACACAACTGCCCATGGCTGGTGGTGGGCAGCAGCCACATCTGGCTCCCAGAGCCCACCAGGCCATCAGGACAATGACTTTGGACAACAGCTGATCCCACCCAGCCCTTGGCCGTGCCACAGTCCCCAGATGGTGACAAATAACAGCAGTGCCTTTGCTGACCCAATCTGAGCTGCCCTTGTAGGGCCAAGGTGGGGAACTCCAGGGGGAGCAGGATCGGGTTTGGGGTGTTCAGCCTGCAGATAATCGTGACATCGCAGGGTTGAATGAACAGGGATGAACAGCACACGTGGGGTTACAGTGCTGGGACCCTGACCCTCTCCAGCCTGACAGCTTTAGAGCCGCTTCACCCCCTGCCCAAGCTGCAGAATCCACTGCTCTTTGGACCTTTGGTGGGACTTCCAGCACCAGCAAACCCCAGTGAACCCCCAAGTCCCTCTGACATTGCAGGGTTGCAGCCCAGTGTCACCTGAGACAGGGGTGAACAGCACACATGGGGTGACACTCCTGGGACCCTGACCCTCCCCAGCCTGACAGCTTTAGAGCTGCTTCACCCCCTGCCCAAGCTGCAGAATCCACTGCTCTTTGGACCTTTGGTGGGACTTCAGCACCAGCAAACCCCAGTGAACCCCCAAGCCCCCATTTTGCAACGTTCTGAGCTGGCACAAAGGAGCAAAGCCCCCACTCAGTGGCACTGCCAGCTCCCTCCCTTGCCTGTCCATGCTCGTCCTTTGCCCCTCCAAAAGAGGATCTGGCACTAGTCCCAGAACCTCGGGAGCATTTCAAAAGTGACCATCCGACCTGCACAGGCCCTGCTGAGGGGCTGGGGCTGGGTCAGGCCACTGGCCAGGGCTCACCCCACCACACACGTGCTGTCCAAGCCTTCTCTTTACAAACAGAGAAATGCTGTCCCGGGAAGGGGGAAAGTATTGTGTTTTCAAGCTGTTATTTTATAAGCTGAGGGGAAAATAAACACCTAGGAGAGGGATGGAGGTGGCAAAGGCAAGTGAATTCCTGTTTCTGAGTGAAAAAAGAAGGGGAAAGAAAGGGGAAAGACAATCTTTATGCCCAGCTTTGGGGCAGAAATGCTGAGGTGCTAACACTGCTCCTATTTGAAAACCAAAGCTTTGGTTTCACCAAGTAACCAACCAAAATTCCTGAGGGCAGGAGAAGCAGGGGAACCTCCTGGGATCCCCATTTGTAACTGATGCAGTCGGGCTGGCACAACCTGCCATCAAAGGCAGCAGGGAGCTGCTCCAACCTGCCCATAAAGATCCTGGAGGATTCCCATATACATAGCCCTCTCAAAATACACATATTCCTATATATGTAACACACCAAATATATATATATATATAGATTTGTATTTTTGTATATTTGTGTATATGTATATTTGTATATTATTTGTATAATTTTGTATATTTTGTATTATTTGTGTATATATATATATTTGTATCTGGGGGTTTATCTATACATGTGGGAATATTTATATTTATATTTATATTTATATTTATATTTATATTTATATTTATATTTATATTTTTATTTTTATATATTTATATATATTCTCACATATATAACTCCAAAAAATATATATATTCCCATACCCATAGCCTTCTCAAAATACACATATTCCCATATATGTAACCCACCAAATATATATTTATTTATTTGTATATTATTTGTATTATTTGTATTTTTTATATTTTGTATTATCTGTATTATTTGTATATATATAAATTTGTATTTGGGGATTTATCTATACATGTGGGAATATATATATATATATATATATATATATATTCCCACATATATAACTTCAAAAAATATATATATTCCCATACCCATAGCCCTCTCAAAATACACATATTCCCATATATGTAACCCACCAAATTTTGTATTATTTGTATTTTTCGTATATTTTGTATTATTTCTATTATTTGTATATATATACATTTATATTTGGGGATTTATCTATACATGTGGAAATATTTTTATTTATATATATAAATATATATATATTCATATATATTCCCACATATATAACTCCAAAATATATATATATTCCCATATCCATAGCCTTCTCAAAATACACATATTCCCATATATGTAACCCACCAAATATATATATATTTATTTATTTGTATATTATTTGTATTTTTTTATTGTTTGTATTATCTGTATTATTTGTATATATATAAATTTGTATTTGGGGATTTATCTATACATGTGGGAATATTTTTATTTATATATATAAATATATATATTTATATATATTCCCACATATATAACTCCAAAAAATATATATATTCCTATACCCATAGCCCTCTCAAAATACACATATTCCCATATATGTAACCCACCAAATTTTGTATTATTTGTATTTTTTGTATATTTTGTATTATTTCTATTATTTGTATATATATACATTTGTATTTGGCGGCTGATCTATACATGTGGGGATATTTTTATTTATATATATAAATATATATATAAATGAATAAATAAATAAATATATATATATTTATATATTTTTTTATATATTCCCACATATATAACTCCAAAAAATATATATATTCCCATACACATAGCCCTCTCAAAATACACATAATCCCATATATGTAACCCACCAAATACATACATATATATTCCCACATGTATAGATAAACCCCCCAAATACAAATTCATTCCCATGTATATAAACCCCAAACACAAACAACCCCTGCCTACATCACACCTACACAAAACACCCCAAATAATTAACCATGGGTGTTGTGGTGTGCTGTAATGTCCCATTTTGGCCTTCCAGGTCATTCCCCCAGGTGTGCCTGTACCTCTCTCCATTCCCCCTTGCCCCCATGCTGAGTGAGTCCTGTCAATCAGGCTGAACATTCCAGCAAGGCGTCGTGTGGTTGGTCAAGTTCAAAGGACGCCCCTCAGGCCCAGGGGTCATTGGCCTTTCTGGGTGTCATCTTCCCCTCAGACCCTGCCCCTCTCACCTGGTTGGTGGCTCACCTGTACCTCCCCTCCCCCTGTCCCTGAGCTTAAAAAGGTGATCAGACCATGCGGTCTTGGTTCTGTTGGAGCAGCTCCTCACGTTCAGACCTCTGTAACCATGGAATAAACCTCTGGACATTAAACCCTCCAGCAGAATCCTCTCCTTTTTCTCTTCACCATCGCCTGAAGCCATTCCTCCTGAGGTAAACGGGGTTCCTAACAAGCCTGGACTTGTTCAGTGCCCAGCTGCAACCACCAGCAAGCCAAGGTATCTCTGGGGTGATACACCGCAGTTGCTGCCTTTGGCCCAGCAGTGAGGGTCAGACTGGCCCAGGCACAATCTAACTGGTAATATTGGGAGCCTTTTTCCAATATTTGGCGTCCCTGGGTGGGCTAAGCAACTCTTCAGCCTGAGACGGACCTGCAGTACCTCGGAGAAGCTTCTGGCAGCCGTGCATCCAGCTGAAATGGGCTTTGGTTGCATCGCCCTCAGCTAGAGACTTTGGGAATATTCCCAGAAGAAGTTTCGTGGACTGTTCGGCACTTCTGGAAAGCCCAGCTCCTTTTTCCAATACATGGGGACTCCAAGCACACATCTGGAAAGCCCAGGGGGGATGGACGGGCAGGAGAAGCAGCTCTGGGGCTGGAGGGGCCAAGAGGGAGGCGCAGATTGCGGAGGGGAAGAGCCCTGACCGCAATCTCTCCTTCCCCTTTTTTCACGTTTCCTCTAGCAACGGGCTCGGGGCTGCAAACATTTGGATGCCAAACCCGAACTTCCCCACCTCGGGCTGCCAACGCTGCCCTCTGCTCCTCTGCCAGGTGCTCAGGGACTCCCACCCCAAAGCAGGGAGACCCCAGACCCCATTTCCCAGAGCTGGGCCATGTCGGTCTCAGGGAGTCCCAACAACAGCAAGGAGCAGACATAATGAAATAAAAAAAGAAAGAAAAAGAAAAAAGAAGAAAAAGAAAAAATAAGAAAAATAACTTTCTCCATTTTTCTCCATTTCCCCAGTCCATGAAACTAAAGCATCTCAGCCCCTCAGCCTTCAGTTTGTACCAGCCAATATCTCCAAGGTTTAATTAGACCTGTTGAGCCTTTCCCAGTTGGGTTTCCTCTGGCTTGACCCCAAGAGGTGTGAAGGAACAAATTGGGAGAGATCTCACTCCAAGCAGGAGCATCAGGCAGGACAGGCTGGCAGTTAAACAGTGAGGAGCCCCAGGTGCCAGAATTCCAGGGGCTGGAAAGGGGGACAGGAGGAGGGAATTCATCTCCAGTGGCACAGAGGTGCCCAGCAGGACAGGGCAGAGCTGAGCAGTGCCCAAGAACCATGGCACCAGCCAGCTGTGCCAGGGGCATATGCAGAGCGTGACCACCAGCACTGAGCTACTGCAAACCCCACAGAGGGATGGCATGAAGGCACCCCAGATCCAGGCAGGGTAGGAATTGGTGGGGTTCACTCCCTGCTCCTCCAAACCCCAAAGAGGGATTCCATGAAGGCACCCAGATCCAGGCAGTAGGAATTGTCAGAGCTCACACCCCTCCAAACCCCAAGAAGGGATGCCATGAAGGCACCTCCGGTCCAGGCAGGGTAGGAATTGTTGGGGTTCACCCCTGCTCTTCCAAAAAATGGAGGGATGTCACGAAGGCACCCCAGATTAAGGCAGTAGGAATTGTTGGGGTTCACCCCCTGCTCCTCCAAACCCCACAGAGGAATGGCACAAAGGCACCAAGATCAAGGCAGGGTAGGAATTGTCAGGGCTGTGGAAAGGGGGATAGGAGGAGCAAACTCCTGCTCCTCCAAACCCCACAAAGGGATCCCATGAAGGCACCCCAGATCCAGGAAGGGTAGGAATTATTGGGGTTCAGACCCTGCTCCTCCAAACCCCAGATCAAGACAGGGTAGGAATTGTTGGGGTTCACCCCCTGCTCCTCCAAACCCCACAGAGGGATCCCATGAAGGTACCCCAGATCAAGGCAGGGTAGGAATTGTTGGGGTTCAGACCCTGCTCGTCCAAACCCCAGATCCAGGAAAGGTAGGAATTGTCAGGGCTGTGGAAAGGGGGATAGGAGGAGCAAACTCCTGCTCCTCCAAATACCACAGAGGGATCCCATGAAGGTACCCCAGATCAAGGCAAGGTAGGAATCTGGTGGGCTTCACCCCCTGCTCCTCCAAAAAACCGTGGGATGGCATGAAGGCACCACAGATCAAGGCAGGGTAGGAATTGTCAGGGCTCACACCCTGCTCCTCCAAACCCCAGATGAAGACAAGGTAGGAATTGTTGGGGCTCACCCCCTGCTCCTCCAAACCCCACAGAGACATGGCACGAAGGCACCCCAGATCCAGGCAGGGTAGGAATTGTTTGGGTTCACTCCCTGCTCCTTCAAACCTCACAAAGGGATCCCATGAAGGCACCCCAGGTCCAGGCAGGGTAGGAATTGTTTGGGTTCAGACCCTGCTCCTCCAAACCCCAGATGAAGACAAGGTAGGAATTGTTGGGGTCCACCCCTGCTCCTCCAAACCCCACAGAGGGATCCCATGAAGGTACCCCAGATCAAGGCAGGGTAGGAATCTGGTGGAGTTCACCCCTGCTCTTCCAAAAAACCGTGGGATGGCATGAAGGCACCCCAGATCCAGGCAGGGCAGGAATTGTTGGGGTTCAGACCCTGCTCCTCCAAACCCCAGATCCAGGAAGGGTAGGAATTGTTTGGGTTCAGACTCTGCTCCTCCAAACCCCAGATCCAGGAAGGGTAGGAATTGTTGGGGTTCACCCCCTGCTTCTCCAAAGCCCACAGAGGGATCCCATGAAGGCACCCCAGATTAAGGCAGTAGGAATTGTTGGGGTTCACTCCCTGCTCCTCCAAACCCCACAAAGGGATGCCATGAAGGCACCCCAGATCAAGGCAGGGCAGGAATTGTTGGGGTTCACTCCCTGCTCCTCCAAACCCCAGATCAAGACAGGGTAGGAATTGTCGGGGCTCACCCCCTGCTCCTCCAAACCCCACAGAGGGATCCCATGAATGCACCCCAGATCCAGGCAGGGTAGGAATTGTCGGGGCTCACCCCCTGCTCCTCCAGGTCACCCTGCAGCCCTGGCTTGGGGCAGGGCAGCTGGAGCTGCTCTCCAGGCTCCAGGCAAGGTCCCAGCAACACAGCTGTCACTGCAAGTGTTGCAACAGCGGCTGCTGGCCCTGCAAGGACCACGGGGACATGAGGGGGCGTCGAGGGGGGGGTTGGTGGCACAAGTGCAACCGTTGGAGCCACCGAGTTTCACTCTGGCTGGCTGAGTTCCCCTTGGGCAGCAGAGATGCAGAAGTGAAACCTGCAGCTGTGTGGCCGTGGGGGCGGCCGGAGGTGCAGCAGGGCTGGGGACCCGGAGCAGAGCCACGCACCAGCACACAGTGACCAAAGCTGCTGGGGGACCTGGGCAGGCTGGGGAGCACGGGCACGCTGGGCTTTGCTCTGCCTCACAGCACCCATCTTGTTTCTGCCCTCGCTGCACAGCTGGGCCACATCTGGTGGCAGCAGGAATGCCCTGGGTGGGCTGGTACCCACAGCTGGGCAGGGTCCCTGCTCCAGGAGCCTGTCCAGGGGCTGGCACTGCTGCAGGACAGGGCAATCCCAGCCCACTGGGCAAGTACTGGGCAGCATGGAGTGATCCCAGCAGCAGCAGCAGCACCTCCTAATGCAGGGAAACTGAGGCACAGAGAGGGTACGTGAACCACAGGGCTGAATGCACAACTATCTCCCAAACCCCAATTTCCTCCCCCTGGGCGAGCCACTCACCTCCTCATCCCAACCTGCTGACACAGCAGCACAAGGAAGACCCCAAAACTGACCCCAGAACACCCAGCACCCATCTTGTTTCTGTCCTTGCTGCACAGCTGGGCCACATCTGGCGGGAGCAGGAATGCCCTGGGTGGGCAGGTACCCACAGCTGGGCAGGGTCCCCGCTCCAGGAGCCTGTCCAGGGGCTGGCACTGCTGCAGGACAGGGCAATCCCAGCCCATTGGGCAGCATGGAGTGATCCCAGCAGCAGCACCCCAGCAAGGAAACCGAGGCACAGAGAGGGGACGTGAACCACAAAGCATCTCCCAAACCCCAATTTCCTCCCCCTGAGCAACCCACTCACCTCCTCATCCCAACCTCCTGGCACAGCAGCACAAGGAAACCCCAAAACTGACCCCAGAACCCCCAAGAACATCATGGGGGTCCCTATAAGAGCACAGGGACAGCAAGATGGGGGTGCCCCATACCCCAAGCAGCCAGGGCTTGCCCTCACCCCGGTGACAGTGACAATACTTCAGGCCACATTGCCACCTGCTGGCACCAACCCTGGGGGCTGAGAGCGCTGGCACCTTCCTTGATGGGGACAGCAAGTGGCTCTGTGCTAGGTATCATGTCCAGTGAGGAGAAACCACTCCTCACTTTGCTGAACTCATTTTATCCAACTTCATGGCAGCCTGGGCAAGCCATGCAACCCAAACCCACCCCAGAGGTGCTGAGAGGAGCTGTGGGGGCTCACAGCACCCACACTCTCCTGAAAGTGTGGTTTCAGGAGTGAAAGTGCTGCCCCAGGGCTGCAGGACACTTCACAGCAGCAGGGAGAGCTGCTCCAGACCTGCAGTTCCAGCTCCTGCTGCCATTTCCAAGGCAGAGGTAAAGCAGAGATGGCACCATCGATTCTTTTGCCACCCAGACTCCCTGCAAACCTCTCCTGCGTGCTGCTGCCTCTCCCCAGAGGCCACAGATCCAATTCCCACCTCTCCCTCCTGTCCCATGGGGGGGACAGATCCTCTGCAGCCACCCATGCATCCAACCATTCACGTCTCTCATCCCCACAAACCCCACCCGAGGCACGGGGGAGTGCAAATGCCACCTGCACGCACCGAAAACTCCTCCCTGACACTCTGTGGCCACTGACTAACCCAGCCCCACGTGGGTTACACCTCTCACCTCCCACCTTGGGAAGGATCCTGCATGGGGACAGGTCACCAAAGACCCCACAGGAGCTGCCCCAGGCAGACACAGCACTGGGAACTGGCTCTGGGTGTCTCCACCCTCACTGGTGTCCAGCCCCAGCTCTGGCTCTGTCACACAGGTCCAAACTCCAAGGCCATGGGGTGAGGTGTGGCCAAGCCAGCTGGGGGAGACAATCACCGCCATGGCCTTGCTGTGCCATCACCTGAGCCAGGAACCACCAACCATGGGGGAAATCCTTCATTGCCACAGCCTGGGCAGGTGCTCAGGGCACCACCTGAGGTCACTCAGCCCGGCCTCTCCCCGTGGAAACCAAACAAATGTGATCAAACTTCCAGCCCAACCTCCCTGCTCTGACAGGTGACAGCAGCTCCTAAAACACCTCTGAGCTGCAATATCTGACCTGCTGGGCTGCCAGGTGAGCCCCCAAAATCCCTTCCAACAGCACTGCAAAGGCAGAAGGAGGAGGTGGAGGAAAACCTCCAGCTGCCCCTTGCTGCTGTTCCCCCATTCCAGCCTTTGTAACCTGTTTGTAAGGGCAGCTTGAGGAGGAGAGGGAGGAGAGGGAGGAGAGGGAGGAGAGGGAGGCTGCTGTCAAACACCAGCACTGGGAGGCTCATACTTCATTCTGGGCTGTGCTGTGACCCCTTGGTGTGTCCAGAGTGGGGGCAGCCATGATTTATCCTGTTTTCTTCTCCAACAGCCCCTCCTGCACCCTGCCAGCAGTGCCAGCCATGGGCAGCAGCACCACCAGGGCAGCTGGAAAATCACCTGGCACTGACGTGAGCTGAGGCAGAGGCAGGGCAGCTCGGCCTTGGGGAGCACAAAGTGTGCAGACCCTGACCCCTCACGCACACTCAGAGCCTCGTGGTCGAGCACAGATCTTGGCTGCATCCAGAAAAGCAGGTGGCACATCCTGCTGGAGCAGGGCTGCCTCTGAAAACCCAGCAGGGAAAAACCTGAGCCGGAGGCAAAATCATCCTCGGGGTTACAAATCACCCAGTTCAACCCTCAGCTCCCTTCACATCCTTGGCAAATCTCTACTCCCCAAACTTCAGACCCACTATTTAAAAAAAAAAAATTAAAAATCACACAAAAAAAAAACCCAAAAAACAACCAAAAAAAAAAAAAAAGATTGAAATTATTTCTCCCCAGCGAGGTGCAGAGAAACACACATTCGGTGCCGTCGTCAGCAACTCCTACACCACCCCCCACGTTCACCACTGCAAGGGGGGGGCAGGAGGGGGTTCACAGGCACCTACACTGAAAAAAAAAAAATCAGATTTCTGCCTAATTTGGTTAATCAGCCAAGCGAGCAGCATGGATCCATAGGAGACTGTCCTGCGTTCCCTTCATGGGGCAACAAAATCTCCGCAGCCAGTGCAAGCATCACCTCCCTGTGACAGAACCATGATCCTTGGAAAATTCCAAATCCCAAATGCTGCTCCCAGTTTGAGCATACTGGTAACTGAAAATGCAAAAAAAAAAAAAAAAATTAAATAAAAAATAAAAGAAGGGGTTTATTAAGTCTTGGAATCACCAGAAAAACTCATAGTGCTGTCAAAGGGGATCATGGATCTCAGAATCCTCAGTGATTCTTTCTCTCAAAACCCTTCAGTGGTTAAAGGAAAATTCAGGGGAGGGAAGGGAAGGGAAGGGAAGGGAAGGGAAGGGAAGGGAAGGGAAGGGAAGGGAAGGGAAGGGAAGGGAAGGGAAGGGAAGGGAAGGGAAGGGAAGGGAAGGGAAGGGAAGGGAAGGGAAGGGAAGGGAAGGGAAGGGAAGGGAAGGGAAGGGAAGGGAAGGGAAGGGAAGGGAAGGGAAGGGAAGGGAAGGGAAGGGAAGGGAAGGGAAGGGAAGGGAAGGGAAGGGAAGGGAAGGGAAGGGAAGGGAAAAGGGAAGGGAAACAGCTCACTGGCCCAGAAGCCAATTACAACAAATGGAAAGTGTTTTGCTTTTTAATCTCCTGGTTTTTTTAGCTAATCTCTCCTTCGGAAAGGGACGATTGGCTCAGCAGCAGGATGCTGCCAGGGGGATACAGCACGTGTGGAGTCCCAGCTGGAATGGAAACTCAAGCCCTTGCTCTCCAATCCTGTCCTTCTGGGGTGGATTTATCCTGGTTTTTTCTCAGAACGATTGTACAGGGGCAGAGAAACGACAGCAAAACTTAGGGAAACTTCTGACCAGGGGATTTTGCTGTGTTTCTGTCTCTCTTTTCTGAAGAGGGGAGTTTTCTTTTTTCAAAATACTCTTTTCACTTTGAGTTTTTCACCAGTTTGCACAGGAGGATTTGGAGGTGGGAAAACCCTCCCCAGCTGCTGCAGACCCTTCTGCTTCTGTGGGCTTTGCCCTCCTTGGAAGAAAACCCAAATCCTGCTCCTCACCTGCCCAGAGATTGGGTAATCACAGAATTACAGAATCCTTTTTGTTGGAAAAGACCTTTAAGGTCAAGAAGATGATCCTTTTCCTGCTGCAAAGGAAGTTCCATTCTGGGGAAGTCCATAAAAACGAGAAGTTTTAGAACTGAAAAGGACCACACACACCCAAAACTGAGTTCGTTTCCTTCTCCAGTCCTGGGCAAGACCTCAACAGGATCCAGCAGAAGGGGAAAACCAGTCCAGGAGAAG
Source organism: Melospiza georgiana (assembly GCF_028018845.1). NCBI lineage: Eukaryota > Metazoa > Chordata > Aves > Passeriformes > Passerellidae > Melospiza > Melospiza georgiana. Next base: position 535,813 of record NC_080462.1, on the reverse strand, counting down.
ATAGGACCCTCCTCATCCACCACCACTGGACAGCACAGCAGAGCTGGGAACCAGCTGGAGCCTCCTCACCCAGCCAGACTCTCCCGAGCACGTGGAGAGCCAGAGGAGGGAGGAGGCCCTTGGATGCCATCCCCAGAGCCCATAAATTACAGCAGGGAACAGAATTGCATTTGCCCTATTTCTTATCTGCTTGGAAATTGCGCTGCTTTCCCAGCTGCAAAGGCAGCTCTGTTCCCAAGAATTTCAGCAAAGCCATGACCTCTTTCCAGGATCGTACAGTATATGGTGGCGGGGAGCCAGGGCTAATTATAGGCACAGGAAAAGGGGAGAGAAGGCATTTGGGAAAGCTCTACCTTCCCAGCCACAGGGAGGGAGTGGGGCAGCACAGGCACAGCCAAGCCCCTGACAGGAGCACCCCAAAAGGGCTGCAAAAACCAGGCAAGGAGAGAAAATCCCAGGATTTCACTATCCTCGTTTTCTGGGAAGGTGAGGAAAGATGGAAAGATGATGGAAAGATGAAAGCCAGCATAAATCTTATCTCACAATAGTTCACAATTCCAGGGTGCTCTGGTGGAGAGGGGAAGCCCCTCGGGGGGAGCAGGACAGGTACAGCACCACCCCAGCCCCAGCCAGAACCACTCTGTCAGTCCCACACCTGGAGTCTGAGCAGCAGAATTCCCTGCAGAGACCCCATCTCCAGAAGGTGAACGATGCCACCAGCCCCTCACTGTGCCCCTGTGCCCCAGCCAGAACCACTCTGTCAAATCCAAACCCAGAATCTGAGCAGAATTCCCTGCAGAGACCCCATCTCCAGAAGGTGACGATGCCACCAGCCCCTCACTGTGCCCCTGTGCCCCAGCCAGAACCAGTCTGTCAGATCCAAACCCAGAATCTGAGCAGAATTCCTTGCAGACCCCATCTCCACAAGGTGAACGATGCCACCAGCCCCTCACTGTGCCCCAGCCAGAACCACTCTGTCATTCCCACACCCAGAATCTGAGCAGAATTCCCTGCACAGACCCCATCTCCAGAAGGTGACAATGCCACCAACCCCTCACTGGGCCATTTTGCCCCAGCCAGAACCAGTCTGTCAGATCCAAACCCAGAATCTGAGCAGAATTCCCTGCACAGACCCCATTTCCAGAAGGTGACGATGCCACCAGCCCCTCACTGTGCCCCTGTGCCCCAGCAGAGATATTTAATTCCAACACAGAGATTTTCCCCAATCTGGAGGCAAATAAACCTGCATTAATTTCCACCCCAGCCAAGGCCCTCAGGCAAAGCCACGAGCAGAGTTCATTGTCACTCACTGAGCAATGTCACAGGAGCCACCTCCCTGCCTGGACCCAGTGCAGAAGTGGACAAGGACACGGTGACACATGTGCCCAAGAGACCTCCCAGCAGGGAGGAGGCCGGGCAGCAGAGTACACAACAGGCAGCAACTCTTTTAACCACCAGGCTCCTCTTCAGAGCCACGTTTCTGCACGAAACAAAACCTGGGCAAGGTAAAAATCCCACCCAACGTTTTTCTTTGAGGAAGGAAAAAGAAAAGGCAGGAACCTTCTCGCTGGCCGCAATGGTTTTCATTTTCCACCAAACGAACTCGAGCCCAGCCTCTGGCTGCCGGCAGATCCCCTCCTGCCTGCTCACTGCCTGTGTGCTTGTGGGAATGTGTGGGTGTGTGGGTTTTGTTTTGCTTTCTGCACCGCTCTGCAGACCATCTCCTGCTCTGGGCCAGCGCAGCCTGCACGGCTCAGCCCAGCTCCATCACCCAGCAGGGTGGGCACCCCACTCCTCAGCTACACCCTCCTCCTCCTCCTCCTCCTCCAAGGGCTTCCAGAAACATGGCCTGCAGGGATGCCAGCCCTCAGGGTGCTGCAGAGCTGTTGCCATTGCCAGGCACTCTGAGAAGGTGCCTGTGTGGAGGGGAGGGTGCAAAGCGCTGGCATGGCTGTGCCCTGTGGGACAGGGGACAGCAGCACCAAGCAGGGCACCAGCACAGCCTGCAGTGGGAGAGCAGCTTTTACTGAAGGAAGGAACCTGCCTGCCCGTGCTGGTCCTACTGATGCCCTTTTCTAATGCTCCTGTGGCAGAGGGAAGGGGGATCAGTGCACACCCTGCTCCGGGTGAGACCCTTGGCGTCACCTCCTGCCAGCTTCCAGGGTAACAACCCCAGCTAAAACCCTGCCCTTGGTGCTGCAGGTGCTCCCAGAAACGACCTAAAGCAGCCTGACAGTGGGAGAGCAGCTCTCACTGCAGGAAGGAACCTGCCTGCCCATGCTGGCTCCAACTGATGCCCTTTTCTAACACTCCCAGGGCAGTGCACACCCTGCTCCTGGTGAGACCCTTGGCGTCACCTCCTGCCAGCTTCCAGGGTAACAACCCCAGCTAAAACCCTGCCCTTGGTGCTGCAGGTGCTCCCAGAAACGATCTAAAGACTGACAAAGCCTTGGTGCAAACCAAACCCAGCACTTTCTACGTGACACCCCCCCCTCCCCAGCTCCAACACATCAAGGAATGGATGGGAAGGCAAACAGAAACAGAAACATCCCCACAGCTCACACCAAAAACCAGCACCCAGCACCCAGCCCAGCAGCAGCACAGAGCACAGACACCCATCCCCACAGAGCTGAGCCCACCTGGCTGGTGCTGCTGGCACATCCTGGAGGAGGTTGGGCCAAGGCAGTCCCTTCCCTTCCCTTCCCTTCCCTTCCCACCCAGCTCGGCGGGCGCCGCCACGCACGGCTCAGCCCTAACGGGATAACAAGCTCACAATGAGATCCTAATGAAGGATTAGCGAAATACAGTTTAAAGAGATTAAGGCTGGGTGCAGCACTGAAACTTTTTTATTTAATTTTTTTTGCCTCCTGAGAGCCCAGCAGAGGTGAGACACAGACTAGAGCCAACATGGATGGAGCCTGGCATTCACTGCTGGCTCCGGCGACTCGGGATGGTTTTCGCATCGCGTTCGTGCAAAGAGGGGCCAGGGCTGTAAAAAGGATGGAGGAACACACAAAAAACGGCTCGTGGCGCCTGCAAGCCCTGCCCAAGGCGCTTCACAGCCAGCCAGAGGCTTCCTTCATCTCTCCCCTCCCACATCAGTCCCTTCCCATCTGCATCCCAGCTGCGGCCGATGCTCTCAGTGCCGCTCGTAATGACTGTTGATGTTATCCGCCCAAGCCGGAGCCTTCCAAGGAGCCCCAGGGAAGCAGGTACTCAGCTCTCATTCAGGGAAAGTTATTAATAGTAATTTCTTGGCTCTACACAAACAGAGCAAGAAGTCAGCCCTGGCCTGGGAGAGCTTGGCGTGACTGCCAGCCCCACGTGCTCCGAAAGGTCAGGAGTCTGGTTCGCCCCCAAATCAAACGAGGATGTTTAAAATAGAAGGCAACACATCTGGGGTTGCTTTTTGGCTTGTTTTGACCACTCATATTTTTTTTCTTCAACCACCAACACCGCATATTTTCTCCTCCTGAGAAAGGGCAACGTGACTGTCGCCCCATCACGGGCACCCAAGAGTGGGGATTTGTTCAAGCAGCCCCAAGAGTGCAAAAATGCCCAGGGGGAAATGGGAGAGCAAGGCTGGTGCTGGGGGCAACTGCTCAAACCCACCCCTCATTCCAGCCAAGTCCTCAAAAGCCACACGACAAGAGGGAGGTGGGGAGCTGAGAAACATCCCTGTTGAGAGACTACAAAACAAATCAAATGAAGATGTTTGGAGCAGATCCAGATGTTTATTAGTGACGCACATGGAGGTATAAATAATTATCCGGTAGGAATTTTGTTCACAGGCAGCTCTCCCTTATCTAATCAGATCTCAGTGCGACATGGCCCCGGCCTCCCCCTGCTTAAAAAGTCTTGAGAAAACCAGATGCAAAAGAAAAAAAAAACCTCACTAGGGGCACCAATTTAATCCCATTAATCACTGGATACTGGGAGCAGAGCTGCCAGCACTCAGATCTCATCCAGGCACAGCTTAAGGGAGGATTTTTTTCCTCCAGCAGCAGCACTGGCAGAGGGTCAGATCCTGCACGAGGGTGCAGAGCAGGGCCAGGAGCTGAACCCTCACACCCTGCCCCATGCCCAGCACCAGGCAGGGGTAAAATGGCATCTGTGGGGACAGGAGCCACCGTGGCATTGGCTGGGCCCCTCCACAGCGGCACACAAGGAGCTGCACAAACTCCCTCCTGTAAGAAACCAAAGTGCTTAAAAATATAACTGGCCAACAAACCCCTCCCTTGTCCGGCTGCGTGGTACCGAGCGGCCTCTCCACGCCCGGACACTGCAATTACCTAAAAATAAATGGACCACAAACCTCAAGAGGCCAAATGGCTGAGGGGGATGAGGACAGAAGGGAACGTGCCCCAGCAGCACCGAGCAGCCATGAGCAGCTCTCAGGCACCACCACGAAGCCCAAGCCAAAGGGTTCACATGCAACCAAAAAAAAAACAGGTCGAAAAAAGGCTTTAATTGCTCAAAAAGTACCACCTGAGCTGATTTTTCCTGGCCCTTAGCATCACCTAGCCCACGGGAGGTGCTGGCCCACCATCCCCCCCATCAGCAGCCCCTCACACTGCCAACCCCCCCAGCACTGGAAATGCCAGCATTTCCCATGGTTTTCCAAAAATGTAACCAGCCCAACCCACCAGAGGAGAGGCTGCAGAGGGTTTTGCAGTGGCCAGAGAGGAGCAGTGTTGGAAACTTACTGTAGGAAATTGGCCGCTCGGCTCCAGCTCCTTGTCCCTACTGGTGGGAAAGTCTATAAATCTCTAATAAAGAAAAAAAAAAAAAAATCCCCTCCCATTTTATTCCTTCTCTCTCTCCCCCCCCTTCCAAAGGATTGCGAAACTGAGAGGGCAGCCAGGGCTTGGATTCGCAGCATTTCTGAGTTCCTACAGAGTCTGGGCTCCCTGCCACCAGCAACAGCGGCTCTGGGGGTGTGGAAAAAGGGAGGAAAAAAAAATAAAAAGAAGAAGAGGAGTAAAAAAAAATTATATTTTAAAAAGTCCTGTTTATTTTGGGGGATGAGAGAGAAAGCTTGCAGTGCACAAAGCGGGGTGGAGGGGGAGCAAGGCTCTGGCACTCCTGCAGGCACCACACGGTGGGGAACCCAAAGGGTTTGGTTCAAACACCTCAATATTGGGTGGGAATCCTGAGCTTGCAGAGGATGCTCTTCCCCAGAGTGTACATGGGCAATAAGAAGGCTCATTCAGAGGGAGGCAGCACCCCCCCAGAGCAGCTGGAGCCCCTTGAGGGCACCCATGGGTGCCAGTGGCAGCTCTGCCCTGCCCTGCCCTGACGCGGCCCCGGTGCTGTAAGGGGAATTACTGAAGACAGGCTGGAAGAAAAGCCTGCTCCAGCCATGACCCAGATTCCCCTCCAGCCTGATCCCTCACTGAAGTCATAATCCTTGGAGGGCTTCTGGTCTTTTTTTTTTTTTCTTTTTTTTTTTTTTTTTAAATACATCCCTGAGCGTTGCCATGGTGACGAGGGGGATGCTATAATTTCAGCATTATAGACTTCAGTGCGAGAACAGGAGGGAGAAGGTGGTGGAAATATGGATGAGTTGCACTGGTAATGCATTTTTAGGGAAAAAAAAGAATTAAAAAAAAAAAAAAAAAAAGAAAAGAAGCGAGGCAGCACCTTGGCTTGGGCAGCAGAGGCTGGAGGAGCAGTGCCATGTCACAGCTGAAGGGATGCAGGGGATCATGGAATCATGGAATGCTTTGGGTGGGAAAGGACCATAAAGGTGCCCTCATTCCAACCCTTGCCATGGTCAGGGACACCTTCCACTAGACCAGGTTGCTCCAAGCTTTGTCTAACCTGGCCATGGGGCAACCTCTGCCAGGGCCTTAGCACCCTCAGAGGGAGGAACTTCTTCACCATACCCCACCTAACCCTGCCTTCTGTCAGGGTGAAGCCATCCCCCCTTCTCCAGTCACTCCAGGCCCTTGTCCAAAGTCATCTCCAGCTCTCTTGGAGCCCTTTAGGCACTGGAAAGGACTCTAAAGTTTACCTGGAGCCTTCTCTTCCCTGGCATGGGGACCTGCTCCCGTGCCTCAGCCCCACTTTGGGGCATTGCTGGCACAGCAGCTTCCCTGGGCATGGGCACTCCAGACCCCGCAGAGCTGTGGGGGATGCAGCTGCCACCCTGCCAGGATGCAGCAACAAGTCCTAAATCCCCCCCCCAAAAACCCTTGTGGAACACAAGGTTCCCCTGAGCACAACCACGCTGTTTTGGGGTGCCCTTAGCCCAACCCTCCACAGCTCAGCACGCAGCCAATGCCAAAACTTTGCAGAGAAGCAGCTCCAAAAGAGCTGCCCTCTCTTTTTACCTCTATTTCTACCACCTTTCCTTTCCACATGCAGGTCCCCAAGGTATCCCTGTGCTCCTGCCCAGCTCTCTGTTGGAATAAAACCCAACACTGCCTGTGTTTTTGCAAGGATATGAGACAGCTCTGGGTGTTCTTAAGGTGACACCACCTTGGCTCAGCCCTGGGGCTGATGTCTGTGAGTTTTCAGGCTGGCAGCTGATCTATGACCCCACAGGAAGGATGAACCAGGAACCCAATGGCTTCAGCCCCACGCACACCCCAGGGAGTTCAAGCTCTCCTGTGACACAGAAATAGCAAAACTGTACGAACAGAAGCCCAACCAGTTTTAGCCACGTTTCCACCCCGCTGCCGGGCACTGAACCGGCACCTGCTGTGACGAAAAATTTCCGAAAGACGCACAAATAAAAATAAAACCATACACAAACAGCTCTGCCCAAAGGCAGCCCAACCAACGGCCCATGACCCCATCACAAGAGAGACGGGCTGCCAGGGACTCACGGGGTCCCAAAGGAAGCCACGCTGCCCCTGGGGATGCCAGCTCCACACCACGCACAAGGGGAGGTGACAAAAAGCTCTGGGGTGGTGTGCATGGCACTTGGCACTGCATCCTCTGGCCGTGCAGCCTGCATCCTTCAGCCTTTCTGAGGGGTGGGAGAGGGATCCTGACCACAAAATCCAGGGGGTCAGGGACACTGAGATATCACTGTGGTGCATGGCACTTGGCACTGCATCCTCTGGTCATGCAGGCTGCATCCTTCAGCCTCTCTGAGGGGTGGGAGAGGGATCCTGACCACAAAATCCAGGTGGTCAGGTGCAGCCTGCACCCCTCAGCCTCTCTGAGGGATGGGACAGAGATCCTGACCACAAAATCCAGGTGGTCAGGTGCAGCCTGCACCCCTCAGCCTCTCTGAGGGGTGGGAGAGGGATCCTGACCACAAAATCCAGGTGGTTAGGGGCACTGAGATATCACTGTGGTGCATGGCACTTGGCACTGCATCCTCTGGTCATGCAGGCTGCATCCTTCAGCCTCTCTGAGGGGTGGGAGAGGGATCCTGACCACAAAATCCAGGTGGTCACGGGCACTGAGATATCACTGTGCCTGGGCACAGCTCAGTGAGGATCCTCGCTGGGACAAAAGGATCTCCTGAGCTCTAAAAGCTAAATAAAACCACAGCACATCGCTGCCAAAGTGGGAACTCCAGTGTGGGGTGGCATCCTGTGCTGAGGACCCCCAGCAGGACCCAAGGTGTTTGCTCCTCGCTGCAAAAAATCTTGTATAACCTCAGTGGAAAAAAATATCGTGACTGTTTTGTTTCCGTGCCTGAAGGGGAGCCAAACACCCAAACTACCACCTTCAGCATCTGACCTGTCAGGCCTTGGGCCATCAGGGCGCTTTCAGCAATGCCCCGAGCTCCAAATTTAGCCTCGAAGGTATTTATCTCTGAGAAGCTAAAACCAAAGCTCCATTTGCATAACAAAAAGACCCCGATGCTCGCTGCAAGTGCTGCTGGCAGGGCAGAGGACATGCAAAGCAGCCTCTCTCTCCAAGGTCACCCAGGCAGATGCTGAGCTCACCTCAGTGGCTGGTCCTCTCCGCTGGAAAGGACAAGGCAAGAACATCTCCCCATAAGGGAAACATCTTCCCAACCTTCCCACCTCGTCCAGTCGGAGCAGCTCTCTCCAGCACAAAGGCAGGTGGGAAATCCTGCTCGATAAAGCACACACTCATCTGGCCCTAAAGCTGGAAGACCTGAGGGCAACTACCAGGACTTTTCCAAACTCTCTCCATCTGTGTTGAGAGCTGGGCTCGCCATTTTCCTCTCCTGTGTACCCATGGCTGGCACAAGGCCAGGCAGCTTTGTCCCCTCCAGAGCAGCGCCCATGGGGAAGCAGGAGGAACCCAACCCTTGGCCTTTCTCCAGCAGCTCCCACGACCCCTGGAGCCCCCAGAAGCCCTCAGGATCTCACCCCATGAGACCCCCACCCTTCCCATGGGAGCAGCTCCATGCTCAGCTGTCAGACACCAGGTCAGCACCCGCTGCCACGCCGTGCCCGCGTGCCCGCAGCTCAACCCAGCACGTGTCCCTTTGTTTTGGGACAAAGTCCCTCCAGGAACTGGCACCACCTGACCATCTCCTCCTTATCTCACACCGACTGAATCTCCTCCTGCCCTGCCATCCTCACAGCTCGCTCCAAGCTCATCTGTGCCAAACCCCAGGGCGCCACACCGAGCCCAATAAAGCATCGCTGCGCCCCAGGCCGCCCCAAGAGCCAGATGTTCACCTCTCCCCCCGCGAGGAAATGCCAGCTCTGGGGGGAGAGGATTGATGGAGGAGCAAGAAGCAGCCACCAGCTGCCGCGGGAAGAGGCCTTGGCTGCCTTTCACCACCAGCATCTTGCTCCAACCATTTGTTCTGCTTCTATTTTCGAAAGCGCCGGGGCTCAGCGCTCGGCAGATCCCAGCCTCCCTCCCAGCCTCCCCACCGCCGAGCGAGGCGACAGATTTCTGCTAAGAGGCAGCGCAGGCTCCACTCCCCATCTTGGCAGCATCCAGGCAGGACTGGGGGATATTTTTGAGCGAGCGAGCGAGCCGAGAGGTGCGAGTTTTCCCGGCGGCTCGATGCCGGCGCGTGGGAAGGAACGGCCGCGGAGTCAGGGAAGGTTGAGGATGGAGCCGTGATGGATCCCTGTGCTTCAAAACCTGGAGTTGGGGAGTCAAATCCTCCTCAGTCGTGCAAAGGCACATGTCCAGTGGTATGTGGAGCTCTCTGGGAAAGCACCACCCAAGGGGTGAGGTTGGAGATAAGGCCTGGATTTGGCTGCATCCCAACCCCCCGAGCCCTTCCCAGAGCCCTCACAGAGGAGATCTGTCCATGTGATCCCAAGTGCTGCTCCTCACTGGAAAACTTGATGGAAAACTGCCCCACATCCACATAAACGCTGCCTTCACCCAACTCTTCCACATCCAGTTAGTGAAATAAATTTGCTGCTACCACAGGGCAGAGCTATGTCTCCAGGGAACCTGTGGTTTATCCCCTGGGATAAACCCTAGGGTTGGAATGAGAGGATTTTTCAGGTCCCTTCCCACCTCAACCATTCCATGAGCCTGTGATAACTGTGCCTAGAGGCACCTCCTCACCTCCATGACCTCCCCAGTGGTGCCGGCACCACAGACACTTGGTGACACACACAAACACTTTGCTTTTCCCCAAGATTCTTCCAGCAAGTTCTGAACCACTCCAAGCACCACATGTCCGACAGGGCCAGGAATTCCCAGCAGCAGGAGGGTGCTTGTGGCACAACCAGGCTGCAGCAACACCAGGATTTTCACAAACTGAGGGATTTTCAGCCATCCATCATCAAACCGAGCAGCTCCAGGTGCCCACCCACCCAGAGGAGGTGACACGGGTGCCACAGGACACTGCACCCCAGGGATGGACACCATTCCCAGCCACTGGAATTTGGACAAAGTGGCTGCTCCTCCCAGGGCTGGCAGCTCGCTCAGATGCCAGCAAGAAGCCTGGGTGCGTACCAGCTCCACGGGGACATTTATCATGATATTTATACAAAGCACAACAGCTCAACCCTCACCTGTAGTTACACGAGCACACAGCCACTCTGCCTCTGTATTTTGGGTGAAAAACACACATTTCTGGCTGTCCCAGAAGATCCTTCCCTATGGATGCCACCATGGACCAAGAGCACCCATGCCTGGAGCCTGATCCCTGCCATTCCCTGCCCCAGCTCCTCAGCACAGTAATTTATCTCCTGCTCCCAGCACTGAGCACAGCAGCTGCAGGGCAGGACAGTCCTGGTGACTGCCTGTGCAAAATAAAAAAAAAAGCCTGGTCAGTCAAAATAATTTGTCCACATTCTTTATTGTAATTTTTTTCTTCCCTGCCAGTGGAAACTCCTGCTCCGGCACCATGTCTCAAGGTTACTGCTAGGGGTGGGGGAGGATTTCAGGTTTTACAACTGAAAAATTCCAGACAGAAACCCAGAAATGTTGCCAGTCTTTTAGTGAACAGAAGTTCTTTATCCAATTAATTTATTTAACTTTTTTTTTTTTTTTTTTACACTTGATGCAGCAGGTTTAAGCAAACTCCTGCCCCTCAGATTTTAAATTCTCACTGATGCCATGAACATTTCCAATTCTCAATTTCCTTTTTAAGGAAAACCAAACCAGATGAATCTGACCCCACATATTTTCTCCACCTGGGAGACGACATGGGATGTGTTCCGGGCTATGGCGCCCAGCAATTTTTCCCTGAAGCCTTCCAAAAATCGGAAAGGAAAAAATTTTGAAGAGTAAAAAGAAAAATTTCATCTTCAAAATAAGAAGAGAAAAAAAAGATGCTTTCGAAAAGGATGGAGGAAAGTCACTTTGTTCCAAAAGGCACTTCCATTTGAAAAAGAAGATGAAAACTTCCAAGCAGGGCTATTTATAACCACTGCCTATATCCATCAATAAAACCTTGCACCTGAAGCTCCACCACATCCTCCAGAGCAGGCACCCCCAGGCCCACAGCCCCAGCACCCCCGGGGCCATGAGCTGCAGGATCCATCACACAGTAGATGCTGATAATCCCCCTAGGCAGAAGGAGGAGACAGGAGAAGGAGAAATCCCACTAGAAATCCTAAGAAGATCCCTTGGCAACCCCGGGGTGGGCTTGGGTCAAGGACCTGGCCACACAGGCAGGTATCACTTCCCAAATCTCATTACTACTTTATGGGGATGGAAATAAAAAAAAAAAGGTTAAAAAAAATAATTTGGGAGCCATGGATTTGTCCTGCCTCCTTCCAAAAAAACAAAAAAAAGGCTGATGCAACAGCAGTGCTGCAGTGGGAGGTCACCCTTCCCCACAGCCCCAAGCACCCAGCCAGGGGGGCTGCAGGGCTGGAAGCGGTTTGGGGTTTGTGCCGGACGCTTGCAGCAAGCTGTTTGAAGCTCTGGAGAGAGAAACCATTCCTCCTCCTCCTCCTCTTCCTCCCTGGCCAGAAATAGGTCATTTAATTACCCCCTTCCCAAGCCCAGGCAGCACTGACTCAGGACAGGAGGTGGGAGAGCTTCCACCCCGCGCCAGCAGCAGCCCGAAGCCACCGTGCTGGGCTCTGACCTTGAGCCGTGGTGCCAGCAGCACTGGGCTGACAGGGCACAGCTAGCACAGATGGCTCAGCTCCCCACCTCTGCATTCCAGCTCCTGCTGGCCACTCACAGCCAGGAGGGTCAGCCTGGGGTGCTGCTCCACACACAGCCCCCAGCAGGGCCATTGCTGCCTCCAGGAAAACCAAGGGCTGGCGGCAATCTGGGAAATCCTACGTGTCCTGCTCAGCCCCTGGCTGCTTTGGGATGGGTGGGAAGGTCTGGTGCCTTCCTCACACTGGTCTGGGACAAGGACAGCGAAGGCACAAGGGCGAGAGGCCACCGTGGTCTTGGTGGAGCTGACCGAGCATCACTGGTGGCGTGGTCACCACGGTGGCTCCTGGGTGGTGGCACATCCCAGCACAGGCACCATCCTGCCCTTCCAGCTCGTCCTCACCGTGCACCAGGACACTGTGGCAGCCCAAGAGCAGCACCACACACCTGCTCTGCTGGGGAATGGAGGGGCACAGAGATATTTGAAGTCCCACTGGGCAACATGGCGTTATCCAGCACTGGGAACAGGCCCCAGCAGCTGCTCCAGCATTCCAGCAGTCAGCCACAATAGGACATGTCACCACCAGCAGAGTGGTGACACAGATCCCCACCACTACTGCATGCAGCTCATGTCATTGCCCCCTTTTCTATAGGGGAAGGTGCTCACCTAGAGCTAAGAAGCAGCCTGGGAATCGTGGAGCAGCTGCTGTGTCCCTCCAGCCTTGTTGTGACCCACACAAAAACAGGCCAAGTTTCCCCAAAAAATATTCTCATGCAGCCCAGAGACCCAAGTCCCCCATCTTCTGCACCCTCATGTAAGAGAAAGCAAACCTAGACCTCACCCCCCCAAAGTAAATCACTCCAAACTGGAGTATTTATCAAACCTTTGCTCTCCACGTGGGCACTTTTTTAGGATATTTTAAAGGATGAGGGCTCTTGTCTGTTTTGCAAGCAGCGGGGAGCTACAGCAGGGAGACACCAAGAGTGAGGAGAAAGGAAAAATTAAAGAAGAACCACAAGCAAAGCAAAGTGGAGTGCAAGATGCAAAGCGACAGATCCGGGGAGGCAGAGCTGCTGGCAGGCAGACGGCGAGATCCATCTTGAAAGCAAAAGCAAACTGCTGCTCACACAGGCAGAGGGAAAAACCTAGAGGTCTTCAGCACCGCCTGAGCTCTGATCAAACAAAGTGATTAACAAATCTCAGCTTTTTATTGAAAGCTTCTATCTAATTAGAGGAAAAAAGGAAAGGAAAAAAACAAAATTAAAGCCCCGAGAGTCACAGTGAGTGGTGAAGTCCCAGACAGCGCTGGGGGAGGTGAGGGGGTGATGCACCCCACAGTCCTGCTGGCACAAGGAGAGGGCAAGCACAGCCAAGGGCACCCAGTGCCACACGTTGCCGTGCCTCCCCAGCCTTCCTCCTCCTCCTGCCTTCCTCCTCCTCACTCACTCTCTGCTCACCACGGCGGGCTCAGCAGCAGAGCTGAACCTTCCCGCGAGCAGCACTGTCATCTACAATAGAGTCACCTCTGAACCCGGCACGGCTCAGCCGCCAGGAACTGCCAAAATAGCGATAAAAATAAAGAAAGAGCCCCCTGGCCTGAGGAGTTCACCCTCGGAACAGATGGGACGGCGGCGGGGTGAGGCAGGGGGATATTTTTAGCTCTGCTTGCAGATGGGGAAGTCCGGGACAGCACCGACACGGCCGCCCCACCGCCGCCTGTGCAGCTCACCGTGCCTTGGGTCACCTCCATGTGCGCTGCCGGGTATTAACGGGATTTAATGGGATGCTGCCTGCTCACTTCCTGAGCCTCAGGCACCACCTTCCAGGCCAGCTCACACCATCACAGCTCCATACGGCACCCCAGCAGCGCTGCTGGGGCACCCAGTGGGGCAGGGGTGGTCCAGGGGAGCGGAGTGGATGTCAGCAACCCACCCACACCGCGCTGCCTCTTTCCCCTTCACTCCCAAAAAGGCCACGTCCCTGCAATCCATCACAGAGGAGATGCCACGCAGCACCCACGGCGGGTCCCTCCCAGCACGCTCCAGGCGATGCCAACCTGACCCTGGTTTCCAAGCATTCTGGCTTGGAAAAAAAAAAGAGGGAAAAGCAATTTCTGCCCCTCATCACAGACTCTTTTTCAGGTTCAAACGACTCGCCCAGGGTGTTAGACGCAGAGCCCTCCACACCTAGCTGAAGCCCTCCTGCTCCTTCGGGATGTGCCAAGCAGCATCTCCCCCTGTCCTCACACCCATCCTTCCCTGGTGAGCCAGGGCCTGCACCAGCAGTGTCACCTCCCTGCCAGGCAGCTCCCAGCACACACAGCACACAGCAGCTGGGTCCCGCTCCCGTACTTTTCGTCCGACACTTTCAGCTTTGTTCTCCCTCTCACAAAGCCGCCGTGAGGCTGCCCTGGCAGCACGAAGGGACCTTGAAGTGGATGCAGTTTATGACCATATTTAGGCTCCTTTATGTTGCCAGAGTCACAGTAAAGGGCTGCAGCATTAAATGAGACTCAGACCCCACTTGTTTCACTTGGCAGCCTGGGAAAAATCCACCCCGGGTGACTCCAGCACCGTCCATGCCTCCGCCCTGCCCGCTCGGGGACAGCACAAAATAGCAACAGCCCTTCCCAGCTCCGCAGTTGCACATCCCAAGAGGAGCCAGCAGCCCCATACCAGTGAGGAGGGGGGAATTAAACACACCAACCACCTCCCTCGTTCCGAGAGCACCACCAAAGCGCGGGGAAGCAAAGGGACGTGCCCAAGGTCACCTATTGCCAAAGAGTGCTGAGAGCCCCCCAGCAGGACTGAGCACACACTGGGACGTGACCGCTCAGCACGAGGAGCCCCCGAGCCGCTTTGTGCTGGGGGAGAGCCCGGGCAGGAGTGGAAACCCCCGAGCCACCTGACACGGGAGCTGATGTCCCTTCAACAGGAGCTCGTTAAATCCCTGCTGTGGCAGAGGCACCGGCGAAACCCGAGCGGCGGCCCCCACTGCTGCTGCTGCTGCGGGGACATGGGCCACCTGCTCAGAGCCAGCACAAGTGCAGATGCCTCAGCTCGACAACTGCAGGGGCTGAAGGGCAAGGTGGGAGTGGAAAGGAGGATCCATGAGGCCCATCCACAGGTCTGTGACCTTCAGGAGCCCGTTCCAGTGATCCTGAGCGCAGGGCGAGCAGCTTGCTTTGGAGCTCCAAAGAGACAGGGGCAGCTCAGCGCTCCCATGCCAGGGCCACCTGCACTGAATCAGCTCAGGGAAGGAAAGAACATAATGAGAATAACCCTTACCTACACCCAAAACCTGCACCCCTGGCCTGATGAGCGTCCCTGTCACACTGAGGCCGGCACAGCCTCTTCTCCATCAGCAGCAGGACTTCGAGCTGGGACAGAGGTTTGAGAACACCCACCTTAGCAAAGCAATACCAGCCCAAAAACCCATACACAGCCACGCACTGCGGGAGAAGGGGCTTTGGAGGGACAGGATCAGGCCTTTCCCGAGGAGGGGGCAGGCAGAAGCGCTGAGCTGAAGTGCCAGGGGAATTTGCAGCAGCACAGGTGTCCCTGTCCCTGCCCAGACCCCTGCCCATAGCAAGGGGGAGTCACAACCCAAAACCGCGTGGCAGCTCCGACACTTGTGGAGGATTAGGAGGGGACAACCCAGCTGGTGGCCACGCAGAGCTGGGGGTACCATGGGGTACCACGGTGCAGGGGTAAGAGCTGCGTGTGTGGCACAGCTGATGATGCTGCTCTTGGGCGTGAGGAGAGAAAAGGCAAATAAATAAAAGAATAAAAACCAACGACAAAGCCGAAGGGGTTTGGGAGCCGCAGGGAAGGGATAAGCTGCGGTCGCACGGGCGTCACAGACGCCGGAGAGCCGCAGATGCCGGGCGCCCTGTCAGCCAGCGCATCCCCGCTCAGCACCGCCGGTCCCTCCGGCCAGGGAAGCGCTCGGCACCGCGGGGAGGCCGCGGCAGCAGCGGTGACGCGGTTCGGCCCCACACGACACCGTGCTCCGGCCGCTGAGGGATGGAGCCGAGGCGCTGAGCCCCCCCCGGACAAACAAGCCCAGCTGTCGGCTCCGGAGCCGGCGCACGGCCAAGGCATGGACGCTCCAGGACTCGATTTACCCAAAATCTGCTCTTGCCAATCAAACCGCAGCCCCCAGCGGCACCCGGAGCCGAGCCGGCGGGTCCCCCCGCAGCCCCCATGTCATCACCCCATGTCCTGCCACGGAGGGCACCCCCCAAGCCCGAAATCCGCCGGGCCCTGCTTCTCCCTGCGTCCCGCCAGGCCGCAGCGGGTCCCGCTCGGGGTGGGCGCAGTGTCGCGGGTGGGTTCGTGCTCTGTCGCCACGGGGGTCCCACGGGGACACTGCCCAGCGCCCCGCAGCGGGGTGGGCACCCCCAGCGCTGCCCCTACCGCACCGGCAGCACCCAGCGGGACCATCCCCGTGTGCCGCACCCGGCACCCGCATCCCCTCCGTGTCCCGTATCCCCCTCGGTGTCCCGCACCCCCTCCGCGTCCCGCGTCCCTCCGCGTCCCGCGCCGCCCTCACCTGTCCCCGCAGCGCCCAGGCCGAGCCGCCACCTCTTCCCCTTCCTCCCGCTCCCTCCTTCACCTCTGCACCATTTTGGTGACGGTTTGTTTTGAAGCCGAGGGGGGAGGAGGAGGGAGGAGGGGGGCGCGGGGGAAGGATGTGCCGCTGCCGCCGCCGCCGCCGCCGCCGCTGCTGCTCCCGCCCCCGCCCATCCCCGCGCCTCGGGGCGGCTCCGTGCGGCTCCGGGGGTCGGGGGGGGGTCCCTCGGCTCCGTTCCCCCCACCCCGAACACCGCCGGGCTGAGCGGGGCTCCGCGCCCCCCCAAGGCCGCCCGGGGAAGGAGGCGGGGGGGGGGGGGGTGCTGTTCTCGGAAGTAAACGCCAGAAATCGCGAAACGTGAAAAGAAATCCAAAATAATTAAAAATAACAATTAGAAGGAGGAGAAGGGGGGGAAAGGAAAAAAAGCCGACGGCGAAGAAGCGCGAGAGCGGGAGGGACCCACCTGAGCGGGGCGCGGACCGGCCGCTGCCGGGGCTGCGGCGGAGCCGGCGGGGAGCGACCATGGCCGGGCCCGGCCCAGCGTCAGGGGCGGCGGCGGCGGCGCGGGCGGCCAATGGCCGCGGCGGGGGGGAGCGAGCGGGGCCGGGGGGGACGGGGTGGGACCGGGGCCAAGGGGGGCTGAGCCGGGCACGGGGAGCCGAGGCCTAGCGGGGCCGGGCCGGGCCGAGCCAGGCCCGACGGTGCGCTGAGCCGGGCACGGGCAATGGCAGCCGGCGGCGGGGTGTGCTGGGCCCGGAGCTCCCCTCGGCCGCCCTCAGGGGCTGGCCGGGTCCCACTCGTGTTCCCCGGGCTGGGCAGGAGTGTCCGGCCGAGCCCCGCGGCCACAGTGGTTGCCCCGGGGTGATGAGGGCACGGTGGGCTCTGCCCGGCTCCCATGGGGGATTGGGCTCAGGACAGCCGGTCATTGGGGTCCATGTGTCCCTAAAGCTGCACAGGTGCCATCAGCTGCCCCAGAAGGTGCCAGCTGTGCTGCCAGCGTGCTGAGTACAGCACTCAGACACAGTGCAAGGTCCCAGTTGTGTGTCTGGCACGGAGCCCTCGTGGGTACGATGCTGTCCCCCAGCTCCTAAAGTAGCTGCAAGCCAGATAAACTGCTCTGTGCTACCCACAAGAAACCCAACAAGTCAAACAGTCTCCCCCCTCTCTGCCAGCACAGTTTGGGGCTGTGAATTTGGGCAGGAACCTGTTTTTTAGCGGGTTGGGTAACTAGTTCTGTTCCTGTCTCGCCACCATGTCCAGTGCTGCGTATCCACAGCCTCAGAGCAGGGTCCCTGGTGGGCACAAGCATCCTTGTGGCTGGGGGGATGCAGACCACCCAGCTACACCCCAGGTCTGCACTGGTGGGAGCTGGAGATCCCGCTGGATGAGCTCTCCCACCGCTGGGAATGCTGGAGCAGTGCCATATGGCAGGGCTGGGGGTCAGCATGGGGCACAAGCTGTCCTTTCCCAGGCATGGCGGGCTGGGCAGGCTCCCACGTGCCACACGAAGCAGTAAAAATAAAAATCAGGCTGGTGGGGGCTGCTTCTGGCAGAAAAACACTGGTGCCAGGGGTCAGAGCCTCCCACAGCAGATGTTTCATGGGTTCCCCTGACTGGCAGAAGGCAGCCCACCGTCCATACTGGTGACACGGAGCCAGCACGAGTCTGGTGCAGCTCCAGTGCTCCGTAAAAACACGGAGCGATGGCTCTGTCACATACAAAGCCACTGTCCCAGCTCAAGGGGGCAGTGACAGGGATGTCCCGGCCCTGCTGGGTCACATTCAGCTGGAGCACTGAGAATATAAGTGTTCCTAGTGTCACAGGGGAGCTGCCAGGCATGGGATGCTTTCACCCAGATGGTGCCCGTAGCCATTAATGCAGCAGCACATGGTCCTCGTGCACTGGGCACTGCACAAGCCCAGAACACCCAATTTCCTCCCCAAAGGCCTGGGGTGGGCTGGGATGGGCTGGGCTGTGCTCCCATCACAGCTGTTGGTCAGGGCTGGCTCTGCCCTGAGCCCCATCCCAGGCCAGGAGGGCAGGGAGAAGCTCCCCCATGCCAGTGACTCAGCTGAGGGGGGTGTTTTGCAACACGCTGGGTGTGGGAGGCTCCTGGTGTGTGGAAAGTAGGCGGCAAATTATCCAAATGATCCGAGGTGTGTGCTGAGCTCAGGGCCTGGTGGGCACGGAGCAGCACTGGGGTGATGGACCCACACCCCGAACTGGGGCAGGGGGTCCCACTCCAGGGCTGTCAGTGCGTGCTGGTGACTCTGGGATCAGCTTCCCCTGGGTCTGGTGCCTTCCTCAACGCTGCTCTGGGACAAGGACAGCAACGGGACAAGGGTGAGAGGCCACCGTGGTCTCTAGAGAGAGGCCGGATCTGACCCAGCATCACTGGTGGCATGGCCACCCCTGTGACTCAGTGACACAGTTTCCTGCTGGCTCCTTCTCCCATCTCAATATGTATTTCTAGTGGACTTTTCAATGTGTTTGGCTTTTTGGGGCTGTTTGTTGTCAGTTAGTTATTTTATTATATTTATTGTTAGAAATAAGGCTATTTTTAGGACGCTGTTGGTTTAGATAGAGATGGGATTACTCATCTCACCAAGAGCTGTTTGCAGTCTCTCCTCAAGGATTCTCTGGGGTTTGTTTTCCAATCAACTGAGATCATGTATCCAAAGATATAAAAAATAAAAATAGTCAGAATAACATGCAGCAGCCGCGCTCTGGTGCCTCTCCGTGAGTTACAGGATGAAAACGAGGGAAGGATCCAACCCAGGATATTTATGAGACAAAGACGAGAACATTACTATGAACCTCAAAGTATTTTGGAAAGTCAGTTTGAGCTGCTTTTTTTTTTTCTTTTTTTTTCTTTTTTTTCTTTTTTTTTTTTTTTTGTCTCTTGGGAACCAAATGCTGAGTAACTCCCTTCCCACACCAGGCTGCTGCTTTGTACAGCTGGTGTGCAGCCTCTTGACAGTGGAAACTGCTTTCCCTTGCCCTATGCCAGCAGGAAGGAGGCAGGACTCCTGGGTCCTCCAAGATATGCAGCCACCTACACCCTCAGGCTATTAAAACAAAAACAAACAAAAAAAGAATGCACCCAAAAACCTAAAGTGGGAAAGATATTTGTTCCTCTCCTGCACAGAGCTCAGGGAGGGGAGCGGGGTGAGGGGCTGGGGGCAAAGCCAAGAGGCCCAGAGCAGAGTCTTGTACTGCAGAGCAGCATCTGAAGCCTCTTTGCCACGACTTTTTGTCTCTCTCTGAGCGTTCCTCCCTCTGAACCAAGTGGGAGCAGAGTTCCATGCGAGTTTTGGGGAGACCAGTGCAGCTCTTAAAGACTGGGGTTGAACACAGGGAGGAATCACGGTTTGTGGCTCATCTCATCCCTCCCTGCAGTGGAAGTGCTGCTCCAGCTTGTCCCTGGCAGTGCCAGGGCCATGGGTATGCAGAGCTGGAAGCTCTGGAAGAGCTTTGAAGGCTCTGGAAGAGGGAGGGGGATGGGGGTCCTGCCGTGCCACATCAGCTGGACCCTGGCCCAGGGTGGGGGTGATGCCCTTGGGGTGATGCCCCACAGCCCATCTCGGGATGGGGAGAGGAGCAGAGCCGGGCACACAGGGGCACTCATGGGGTCATTGCCAGCTCCCAAACCCAGGGACAGCTCGGTGACCACCAGGGTCCCTGCCACCCCTGTTTCTGGGCTACCTGTGACCAGAGTCATTCTCAGCTCCCAAACCCAGGGACAGCTCGGTGACCACCAGGGTCTCTGCCACCCCCATTCCTTGGCCACCCATGACTGGGGTCATTCCCAGCTCCCAAACCCAGGGACAGCCCCAGTGACCACCAGGGTCTCTGCCACCCCTGTTCCTGCCCCACCCATGATCGGGGTCATTCCCAGATTCCCACCTCGAGCTCAGGGACAGTCCCGGTGACCACCAGTGTCTCTGCCACCCCTGTTCCTTGGCCACCCATGACCGGGGTCATTCCCAGCTCCCAAGCCCAGGGACAGCCCCAGTGGCCACCAGTGTCTCTGCCACCCCCGTTCCTGGGGCACCCATAACCGGGGTCATTCCCAGCTCCCCAGCGATAGCCCCAGTGACCACCAGTGTCTCTGCCACCCCCATTCCGGGCCCACCCGTGCCCTCCTGCCTGCGCTGGGCTGGCACGCCCAGGGCACAGCCCGGCACGGTCGCTGCGTGCCCGAGCCGCGCGGGGACAAGAGTGGCACACGTGTGGTGACAATGCGGGGGGGGGGGAGGCAGCAGCGGGCAGGGAGAAAGCGTCGCCTTCACGTGGCCCCTGGGGGGGCTTGGGCAAGGCAGGAGGATTATTGCCCTGGCAGCCGGCCCTGCTGCCAGCCGTGCCGGGCACGGGGTGGGCAGGATGGCACCGAGTGCCGCCGATGCTCCGGGGCGATGCTCCGGGCTGCGTGCGGGGGTCCCTCCTGCCCCGGCCGTGCACCCCCCGCCCCTGCCAGCGCTGCCTTCCTCCCTGCCCCCCCCTTCCTCTCCAAGTCTAAATTCTCCCACAGCGTCCATTGACGTCCTGCCTGCGTCACCGTCTCCAGCACAACCAGACAGCACGTGGGAGAGGCAGGTTAAAGCGGCAGGGCCCTGGGAGGGCTCCAGCTGCGCGCCCCCGGCAGCGGGGCCGCCTGGGGAGGGGCTGCCCCGGGCCCCCCACCCGAACGGGACCCGCTCCCGGAGCCGCCGGGCGCTGCTTCCTGGGCAAACCAGCGCGGGCTGGGGCAGCATGAGGATTTTTGTCACCCCTCACAAGGGTTGCACAGGACCGTGAACATTTTGCATCCTCCCCGCCGTGCTCCCGACCCACCCCAAATGGGGACGGGCGGCTCTGTTGGAGGGGAAGGCAGCTTGCATTGGCTCCCAAAGGCAGAGCCAGGCTCGCAGTGGTTTTTCCCCCGGCTGCCGGGCCCCCAGCCAGTCCCTGTGCCTGCACATCTGGGCTTTGCCTCTGCCCGAGTTACGGTGCGGCTGCTGGGGGCTGGGAGCGGGGGAAGAGCCCCGGCTCTGCCCGGCCGTGGGATGCAGCGAGCTGTGCGAGGGCTCAGCTGCGGCTGCAGTGACTTTTCCAAGGGCTCAGCTGCGGGCTGCAGTGACTTTTCCAAGGGCTCAGCTACCTGCCCTGCAACCCGCTCATCATTTCTGTCCCGGGACATTGCCTGGCAGCCGCAGCACTGCAGGAGGTGTCAGGGTGGGCAGGAGAACACGCCGCCACCCCTGAGCCCGGCCCTGCTTCCTCGCTGTGTCCACGCTGCCACACGGGGGGCTATTTTTGTCCCTTCCCTTCTATTTATTGTGCTGGAGCCGTGTGCGGTTGGAGAAGGCTGTGCTGTTTGCTTTGTGATTGCTTCCTTCCCGCCCATAACCTTTTGCCTTAAAACGGGATTCGCCCTGATCCTGGACCCAAGGCCGGGAAGCCTGGGCATTGTGCCATGGGCGCTGGCACTGCGAGGCTCCTGGGGGACACAGATTCCTGGCTCTGACCCTGGGTTTTGATGCAAAGCTGAGAGCAAACACGCTGCCCTTCGGCTCCCCGCGGAGCAGCCCTGAATCTCCTCCCCTCCAGCAGTGCCGCCCGGGCTGTGGAATGCTCAGCTCAGACAGATGGGTGAGTGGGAGCCATCGTGGTGAGCCCTCAAACGGGAGAGGGGGGAAAATTAAAATAACTCATGTTGCAGAATGCAGCCACCCTAAGTGAGGGCCGCCCCTTGCAGGCAACAGGCAGAGCATCCCCGGGCCAGCAGCACACTCACTGGGACCATCCTCATCCTCAGTGGCACACTCAGGGCGCAGGTACCAGTCCTGAGCTTGGCTGCCTTGGCTGCTGCCTTTGGAGAACACCTGATAAATTCAAGGGGGTGGGGGAGGACCCCACTGCCTTGGCCTGGCCACTGGTCAGGATTATTTATCAACAACCCCGACACACTTATCTGCTACTGATGGGGATCCTTCACCCTGCTGCAGGGTGTGGGATCTGCTCACCAGGGCTGACACTGTGGGGTAACCACCAGGGCCAAACCCTGCTGAGAAGGACTTGGAGCTGTTGGGAACGAGAAGCTCGATGTGACCTGGCAGCCAACACAAGCAATGCTGTCCCACCTCTGTGGGGCTCATCCCACATTGTGAGCAGCACCCAAAGGGGGGGATTCTGCTCCTCTGCTGGGCTCTGGTGAGACCCCACCTGCAGAGCTGCCTCCAGCTCTGGGGCCCTCAGCACAGGAAGGACATGGAGCTGCTGGAGCGAGTCCAGAGGATGAGATGTTAGAAGGAAATTCTTCTCTGTGGAGGTCGATGAGGCTCTGGCACAGGTTACCCAGAGAAGCTGTGGCTGCCCATCCCTGGAAGTGTTCAAGGTCAGCATGGAGGGGCTTGGAGCAATCTGGGATAGTAGGAGCGGGGTGGAACGAGATGAGCTTTAAGGACCCTTCCAGACCTGTAACTCTGTGATTCTGCAGGCAGCAAACCCAGCTGGGCTTTAGCTCTGCCCAAGCTGGCAGCAGCTTTGCTGGTCTGTATTGGACCTTCCCAGCTGGGGCAGCAGCAGTTCCTGGGGCAGAGCAGGCACAGCAGAACCTCCCATCTCTGCTATGGGGGGTTATCAGCTAGGTAAGTGGAGGCTTAAGCCCTGCACAATGCTTATCAGCTAATGGAGACTTTGGAGCAATTCTAAATTCACTTGATCTCTCCTTTTTCTTCCCAGCATGAAATGCAGCCCGGTTCTGGTGCAGGCAGCCAGCGGGTAGAGCTCCAGAAGCTCCCCAAGCGAGTGTATCTCCTCTGTGTGTAGGAGTAGCTGCTGACTGGGAGCAGCACAATTTCCAAGAACTCCCAAAAGTTACAAGCCTTCACATCTTGCTGAATCAGTGCGAGATCCAGAGCAGCTCCACGCTCAGCAGCTCAGAGAGAGAGAGCAAAGCTCCGGGTTTCTGCAGCCACAGCCTCAGTGCTGAACACGAGCACCTCATCCCCTCCTCCTCCTCCAGATGCTCTCTGTGATTCCTGCACGCACACCTGGCCCTAATGAAAGGGCTCAGCACCTCCCCATCGCCCAGCCAGTTAAACCAGCACAAACTGAGCCCATCGCACACAAAAAGCCTCTCCCGGGTGAGTTCTTATCGCCTGTGAGTCAGGGCAGCCTCTGTGGCTGCTGTGGGTCTGACCCCTCCTTGGCACGGAGGGGACCTGCACAGCACAGGGAGCCTGGATCCCTCCTGGGCCTGGAGCTGTGCACAGGGAAGGGAAGGGAGCCTGGATCCCCCCTGGCTGGATCCCTCCTGGCCCCGGGGCTCTGCACAGGGAAGGGAAGGGAGAATGGATCACTCCTGGCTGGATCCCTCCTGGCCCCAGGGCTCTGCACAGGGAAGGGAAGGGAGGTTGGATCCCTCCTGGCCCCGGGGCTCTGAAGGAAGGCTGGATCCCTTCTGGCTGGATCCCCCTGGCTGGAATTCTCCTGTCCCCAAAGCTGTGCACTGGGGAGGGAGCCTGGATCCCTCCTGGCTGGATCCCTCCTGTCCCCAGGGCCCTGCACAGCCCAGGGAAGGGATCCTGGATCTCCCCCCTGTCTCTGGAGCCCTGCACAGCCCCAGGAACGGATCCTGGATCCCTCCTGGCTGGATCTCTCCTGGCTGAATCCCTGCTGTCCCTGAAGCTCTGCACAGCCCCAGGAATAGATCCTGGATCCCTCCTGTCCTCGGGGCCCTGCACAGCCCCAGGAATGGATCCTGGCTCCCTCCTGTCTCTGGAGCCCTGCACGGGGAAGAGAAGGGATCCTGGATCTCCCCCCTGTCCCCAGGGTTCTCCACAGCCCCGGGAATGGATCCTGGATCCCTCCTGTCCCTGGAGCTCTGCACAGGGAAGAGAAGGGATCCTGGATCTCCCCCCTGTCCCCAGGGCCCTGAACAGCCCCGGGAATGGATCCTGGATCTCCCCCCTGTCCCCAGGGTTCTCCACAGCCCCAGGAATGGATCCTGGATCTCCTCCCTGTCCCCAGGGTTCTCCACAGCCCCGGGAATGGATCCTGGATCTCCCCACTGTCCCTGGAGCTCTGCACAGCCCAGGGAAGGGATCCTGGCTCCCTCCTGTCCCTGGAGCCCTGCACGGGGAAGAGAAGGGATCCTGGATCTCCCCCCTGTCCCCAGGGTTCTCCACAGCCCCGGGAATGGATCCTGGATCCCTCCTGTCCCTGGAGCTCTGCACAGGGAAGGGAAGGGATCCTGGATCTCCCCTGGCTGAATCCCTCCTGGCTGGATCCCCCCTGTCCCCGGGGCCCTGCAGAGCCCCGGGAATGGATCCTGGATCTCCCCCTGTCCCCAGCGCCCTGCACAGCCCCGGGGATGGATCCTGGCTCTCTCTGGGCACCGTGACCCCGCTGAGGCTGCGGCCAGCCTGCCCTCGCTGCTGCTCACTTGATCCCGTCTCCTCCCCGCCTAATCCCGCTCCCCTCCCGCTCTCCTCTGCTCCACTTTAATGCCGGAGCTGGCCGGCAGCCACTCGGCTCCGAGGACGAGGACGCCTTTTTCCTGGTTATGCAACGCGCGGCTGAGCTGTTTGCCTTTCTCCGGGAGGAGTTCGGGAGGCCGGGCTGGCTGCCCTGTCCGGCAATGGGCAGGGCCCGGGATGCCCAAATGGGGATGGAGAAGCTGCAGGCTGGACCCCCTCTGTCTGCCCCAGGGGCTGTTGTCTGTTCCTAATGCATTCCCCTTCTCCTTTTCCCGGGTATCCTCCAAGGTTCGGCCCTGCTCCCTTTCCACATGGCCTCTCCATGCTGCAGGAAGAGCTTTCTTCAAGCTCACAGTGTGCCTGGAACAGCATCCCAGTGAATCCTGCCACAGATCCCAGTGAGCCCTGACAGAGATCCCAGTGAATCCTGACAGAGATCCCAGTGAATCCTCACACAGATCCCAGTGAATCCTGCCACAGATCCCAGTGAATCCTGCCAGAGATCCCAGTGAATCCTGCCAGAGATCCCAATGTCTCCTGCCACAGATCCCAGTGAATCCTGCCACAGATCCCAGTGAATCCTGACACAGATCCCAGTGAATCCTGACATGGATCCCAGTGAATCCTGCCACAGATCCCAGTGGATCCTGACACAGATCCCAGTGAATCCTGACATGGATCCCAGTGAATCCTCACACAGATCCCAGTGAATCCTGCCAGAGATCCCAGTGAATCCTGCCACAGGTCCCAGTGAATCCTCACACAGATCCCAGTGAATCCTGCCAGAGATCCCAGTGAATCCTGCCACAGATCCCAGTGAGCCCTGCCACAGATCCCAGTGAGCCTTGCCAGAGATCCCAGTGAATCCTGACACAGATCCCAGTGAATCCTGACACGGATCCCAGTGAATCCTGACACAGATCCCAGTGAATCCTGACACAGATCCTGCCACAGATCCCAGTGAATCCTGCCACAGATCCTGCCACAGATCCCAATGAATCCTGCATCCCAGTGAGCTCTGCCAAAGCATTCCAGTGAATCCTGCCACAGATCCTGTGATCCCTGCCACAGCATCCTTGTGAACCCTACCACAGATCCCAGTGAACCCTGCATCCCACTGAATCCTACATCCCAGTGAGCCCTGCCACAGATCCCAGCGAGCCTTGCCAGAGATCCCAGTGAATCCTGACACAGATCCCAGTGAATCCTGCATCCCAGTGAGCCCTGCCACAGATCCCAGCATCCTAACTAACCCTGCCATGGCATCCTGGCTGTCCCTGGCACACCATCCTGGCTATCCGTGGCACAGCATCTTGGCTAATTCTGCCATCCCAGTTGGCCCCTGCCAGCTCCCAGCTGGGATCATCACCTACCTTCAGTGTGGCAGTGCCAAGTCACACTGCAGTGCCATTTCAGTGTGGCAGTGCCATGTCACAGTGTGGCAGCGCCATTTCACCCTGCTCGGTGTGGCAGTGACATTTCGGAGTGTGGCAGTGCCATGTTGTGGGATCTCAGCACCTCAGGACTGATGTGCAGAGAGGCCGAGACCACCCTTGGGGGGCTCGGGAGTCCTGGAATGTTGCCAGAAGTGTCTGGTGGCTGGACTTTGATCCTGCACAGGAGACAACACCTGTATGAGGATGGGAGGATTTCACTGGGTAAATGGTGAAGGGATAAGTTAATTAGAGTGTGAGACACAGGGTTTAGAATTTCAGTACAGGGGGGTCTAGAGAAGTAAGATGGAGGAATTGGGGCGTGTCCTGTTCTTCTTCTTCTTCTTCTTGGCCTCCATCTTCTGTGGTGATGGTGGCACTTTGGGATTGGTAATTACTAAAGGTGTACTGGTCAATAAGGGTGAAAGGTATTGGGGAAAATAGGTAAATATTGTATACGTAATTTTGAGTATAAAGATAAGGTACCACCCCAAGGGCTCTCAGTGTGCTCATGGCTGGCTGCTGTGCAGACCTCTGTCGGGCCGAGAGAAAATCTTTTAGGTAAAAACTAATAAACACTGAAGACCGAGAAAAAACCTGAAGCCTCTTCTCGTCCTTTGGAGCGCGGGCTGCCCAAGGCCATCCCGAGCCTTCCCGGGTCATTAAAACAGCTGAGAAACCGACACCATGTCACACTGCAGTGCCATTTCAGTGTGGCAGTGCCATTTCAGTGTGGCAGTGCCGTGTCACAGTGTGGCAGTGCCATTTCACCCTGCTCAGTGTGGCAGTGACATTTCGGAGTGTGGCAGTGCCATGTCACACTGCAGTGCCACGGTGCTGCTGGCACTGAGTCTCATTTTGACTCCCCACATGACTCAGAGCACTGTGAGCCCCTCCCAGGACCACCAGGCTCAGCCCCAAATTCAGCACCCCCAGTTCAGGGCCTCCCCTCACTGCCCTTCCCTGCAGCCAAGGCTCCAGCAGCCCCTTCCAAGGCAGGGCTTTATCTGCTCCAGCACAGCCCCACTTCAGTGCTGGGAGCTTTGGAGATAAGCAAGAGCTCAGGAGAGTGCAGATTTAAGGCTCCAGCTGTCACTTCCAGCGATGCTGTTCCTGGGCTGCCACTCACAGCGGCATCTGCACCACGTGCTGGGTGGGAGCAGCCCAATTTCCAAGAACCAGCTGTGCCACCAGCTTGTTTTGGGGTAGATTTAGGGTGCCCAGGGTGGGCAAGATGCTTCCAGCCATGGGTGTAGGTGCCAGGCCTTCCTTGCTGCAGCTGCTGTGCCCTTCCAAAAGCCAGCATGGCATAAAAAGCTGCCAAAAAAAAAAAAACAAACTCTTCTAGGGAATGAACCATCCCCAAATCTGGCTGCTTTGGAAGGAGAGGTCCCAGCCACCTTCCCCTGGGCTCCTGACATCCTGCAACCTCCCTGCACCCCTCAGGAACCCATTGAGCCTGGGGTGGGAGGGAGTTTGGGACACTGAGGACACTTTCTTCCCTGCTCTCCCCTTCCATTCTTCTGCCACATATAATAGATATTGGGGCTATTTTTAGGCCTTGCTTGTTTAATTATTGAGAAAGGTTTTCAAGGATCTCTTGAAGGCAAGGAAAGAAGGCCCTGGAGCACTCACTGGGTTTCCCTTCCTGAAGCTCAGGGCAGAGAGCAGGGATGGAGCAGCTGCAGCTGCCCTTGGGCACAGGAACCTGAGGGTGGCTCCAGCCTGGAGGGTGGATGGAAAAATGGATGAAGGGATGGATGGATGGATGGATGGATGGATGGATGGATGGATGGATGGATGGATGGATGGATGGATGATGGATGGATGGATGGATGCAGGGATGGATGCAGGGATGGATGCAGGGATGGATGCAGGATGGATGCAGGGATGGATGCAGGGATGGATGCAGGGATAAATGCAGGGATGGATGCAGGATGGATGCAGGATGGATGCAGGATGGATGCAGGGATGGATGCAGGGATAAATGCAGGGATAAATGCAGGGATGGATGCAGGATGGATGCAGGATGGATGCAGGATGGATGCAGGGATGGATGCAGGGATAAATGCAGGGATAAATGCAGGGATGGATGCAGGATGGATGCAGGGATGGATTCAGGGATAAATGCAGGGATGGATGCAGGATGGATGGATGGATGCAGGGATGGATGCAGGGATGGATGCAGGGATGGATGCAGGGATAAATGCAGGGAGGGATGCAGGGCTTTGGAACCACTGGGTGACCATGAGCAGAGAGGCTCCAGACCCAAAACAAAGGACAAACCCCATTCCCAAACCAACACCTGCCTGGCACAAGGGGCTGTGTCAGAGCTGGGAAATGCTGGTTCCCAGCTCACAAAATCCAGTGCAATCCCAGCACCAGCTTCCACTAGGAATGAATGTGGCCCAGAACACACAATTTTTATTTTTAACTGAGCGGACACTTTTCTTGCTGTAAAATGACCTTATTCTCAGCTTGCCAAGCAGAATTGCAATGGCAGGATTTTTTTTTTAAACCATTTCCTTTCGTGTTTCCACTTACAAAAAGCCAGAGAATGGCCTTTATTTGAGATTAAAGGGGTTTGGTCAACTTGAAATCCGCAGAGATTTCAGCAAAATGGTTTATAATGAAGCAGGAGCCAAATCCTCAACTGGTGTCCTTTGCCCTGGCTTCAGCAGCTTCAGCTTTCCAAAACCTCTTTGTACCTGTCAGCAACCTGGCCCAGGACTTCAAGGGAAACATTGATTTACCTCAGCTGCCAGGCTTAGCCAGCTGGGATTCACTTCCCCCAGCTGGGGATATCCAGGGTATCTGTGATGTGTCCAGCTTTCCCAAGGAATATATGTGTGTACAGAAAGTGTTTGATCTGTTCATCCTCCCCCTCTCAATCCTGTTAGGGACAAAGGTAAAAATATTAATTTTAATAGTGCAGATGCAGGGGTGCTACTTATTATTGCATGATCAATAATTATCCTCCAGGACAGACCCTGGGGTAAATCTGTATCCCGACCCTGGGGTAAATCTGTATCCCAAACATCAGGAATGGCCCAACAGAAGTGGTTCAAACCCCCCCAAAGCCACCTCTGCCACATCCCCCACCTGCATCTTGGGGTGGTCACCAAGTGATGCCACCGTGCCAGGATGCTGCAAGGAGTGCCCTGAAGGAATTGCTGCACTCAGGTGGGATGGAGCCAGCTCTGGGCTGGGGATCTCATGGCAGAGCCAGGGTATCTGTGATGTGTCCAGCTTTCCCAAGGAATATATGTGTGTACAGAAAGTGTTTGATCTGTTCATCCTCCCCCTCTCAATCCTATTAGGTACAAAAGTAAAAATATTAATTTTAATAGTGCAGATGCAGGGGTGCTACTTATTATTGCATGATCAATAATTATCCTCCAGGAGAGACCCTGGGGTAAATCTGTATCCCAAACATCAGGAATGGCCCAACAGAAGTGGTTCAAACCCCCTCAAAGCCACCTCTGCCACATTCCTCACCTGCATCTTGGGGTGGTCACCAAGTGATGCCACCGTGCCAGGATG
Source organism: Melospiza georgiana (assembly GCF_028018845.1). NCBI lineage: Eukaryota > Metazoa > Chordata > Aves > Passeriformes > Passerellidae > Melospiza > Melospiza georgiana. The sequence goes on along the minus strand of NC_080462.1, from coordinate 506,327 downwards.
CTGCAAGGAGTGCCCTGAAGGAATTGCTGCGCTCAGAGCAGGTGGGATGGAGCCAGCTCTGGGCTGGGGACCTCGTGGCACAGCCAGGCTGCTCTGGCAGCACAGGCAAGGGGGGCAAGTTGTCATCCCCTGCTCCTTAACACCCTGACAAGCTTATAACTATTTCATTTGTTACACTGCGAACCTTTTTAAATTAATGAGCAGAAGGTTGTCACGGTTGCCGTGGCGACGACACGTTGCCGGGGCAACGGCAGCGATGCAGAGCCCGAGGAGTGGAATCAGGGGTCAGGCTGACGATGGAGCCAGGATGCGCGGGGGCTGTGGGAAGAGGCAGCCAGCCCCAGCCCCCAGAGCAGCCCTCAGAGGTGGGGAAGGCACCACTGCGTCCCTGGCACTGCCCGCAGCCCTCGGGGTGTGCCCGGTGCCAGCCCGGCTCCCGTGCGTGGCACAGCTCACAGAGCCCAGCCCGTGGGTTCAGCACTGCCCCCTGCAACTTTCCCATCCCTCTGGCTCTCTCTGGTTCCTCCACCACAGAACCAATCCCATGGGTTCAGCACTGCCCTCTGCAACTTTCCCATCCCTCTGGCTCTCTGGGTCTCTGGTTCCTCCAGCAGAGAACCAATCCCATGGGTTCATCACTCCCTTCTCCAGCTTTCCCAGCCCCTCTGGCTCTCTCTGGGTCTCTGGTCCTTCCCTCTGAACACAGAGCCCAGCTCATGGTTTCATCACTCCCTTCTCCAACTTTCCCATCCCCTCTGGCTCTCTCTGGGTCTCTCCCTCCACCAGTGAACACAGAACCCAGCCCATGGGTTCAGCACTGCCCTCTGCAACTTTCCCATCCCCTCTGGGTCTCTCCTTCCACCAGTGAACACAGAACCCAGCCCATGGGTTCATCACTCCCTTCTCCAACTTTCCCATCCCCTCTGGCTGTCTCTGGGTCTCTGGTCCTTCTCTCCACCAGAGAACCAATCCCATGGGTTCAGCACTACCCTCTGCAACTTTCCCATCTTCTCTGTCTCTCTCTGGGTCTCTGGTCCCTCTCTCCACTAGAGAAGCAATCCCGTGGGTTCAGCACTCCCTTCTCCAACTTTCCCATCCCTTTGGGTCTCTGGTTCCTCCCTCTGAACACAGAACTCATCCCATGAGTTCAGCACTCCCTTCTGCAACTTTCCCATCCCCTCTGGCTCTCTGGTCCTTCCCTCTGAACACAGAACTCATCCCATGGGTTCATCACTCCCTTCTCCAACCTCTCCATTCCCTCTGGCTCTCTCTGGGTCTCTGATTCCTCCTCCCACCACCCAAACCAAGGGTGGCTCAGGCAGAACTGACAAAAATCGTGGGGTAAAAACTGCACCTCCTGCACACCTCTCCCAAAGGGACATCAGGACATGTCCCAAAGGGACATCAGGACATGTCCCAAATGGACATGAGGACACCAAGGTGGTTTTCAGGTGGTTTGAAATCAACTGCCTTGCTCTTTCCGGCAGCCAGGGGTGGAGGCAGCTCATGTCACTGTTTCAGCCCTACCCCAGCTTGTCTCCAGCTGTGTGAAATCCAGAGGTTTTCCAGCCACAAAACTCTTTAAGAGCGTTTATTTCCCCCCACACCAGCGCCAGGTTAGAAAAGGGAGGGAAGGGAGAGGGAAACCAAACAGATCTGCAGGGAAACTCCCCAAAATTCCAGCAGGAAAATGACTTTGCAAGATCTCTGGGCACTGGAACCTTGGGCTTCTCCTCCTAAGTGCAAGCAGAAGGATGGATGGGACAAGGGGCAGCATTTTTAAACTAAAAGAGGTCGATTGAAGTTTGATCGAAGGAAGAAGTGTTTGACAATGAGGGTGGTGCAGCTGCTCTATCCCTGGAAGTGCCCAAGGCCAGGTTGGACAGGGCTTGGAGCAGCCTGGGAGTGTGGAATGAGAGGAGCTTTAAGAGCCTTCCAAGCCAAACTATTCCATGATTTTATGAGTTTATGGCCTCCAGTCCCTGTCACTCCCCAGCAGCCCCACACACCCAGTTCTGCAGAGCTGCCCTGGCCATGGGGCATCCACACCTGGGGGAGAGATTTTACACCAAATTCTGTGAGCCAGAGCGGAGTTTGGGAAGATTTACCCCTGAAAGAATTTTTCTACCAAGGTTGTTGACATAGAAACCAAGAAAGAAAGAAGGAGCACTTTGTTTGTCTTTCCTGACCAATGAGCAAATGTAAACTTAGGAGTTTTGTCAGAATTTATAAAAAGAATTGATAAAATTTATTCTATTTGTGTTTAATAGAATAAAACCAGGTTTGAAGCCTTCTGGAAATGGAAGTGTGGCTCTGAACCCCCCTGGAATGGAGCAGAGAAATGGGGAGAAGCCTGAAGGAGGCTCTGAACCCCCTGGAATGGGGCAGAGAAATGGGGAGAAGCCTGAAGGAGGCTCTGAACCCCCTGGAATGGGGCAGAGCAATGGGGAGAAGCCTGAAGGAGGCTCTGAACCCCCTGGAATGGGGCAGAGAAATGGGGAGAAGCCTGAAGGAGGCTCTGAACCCCCTGGAATGAGGCAGAACAATGGGGGGCAGCCTGAAGGAGGCTCTGAACCCCCTGGAATGAGGCAGAGCAATGGGGAGAAGCCTGAAGGAGGCTCTGAACCCCCTGGAATGGGGCAGAGAAATGGGGAGAAGCCTGAAGGAGGCTCTGAACCCCTGGAATGGGGCAGAGGAGTGGGGAGAAGCCTGAAGGAGGCTCTGAACCCTTGGAATGGGGCAGAGAAGTGGGGAGAGCCTGAAGGAGGCTCTGAACCCCCCCTGGAATGAGGATGAGCAATGGGGGGAAGCCTGAAGGAGGCTCTGAACCCCCTGGAATGAGGCAGAACAAGGGGGGGCAGCCTGAAGGGCTGGGACAAAGGGAGTGGGTGCAGGATGGGGGCTGACACCTCCCCAGCACAGGTGTGGTGCTCGTCCCATCAACACCCCAGGGTGTGAGCAGGACAAAAATGGGGTGGGGAAGGCAGATTGTGGGGCTGGGGATTCCTCTGCCTCCTGGAAAGGGAGGTGTGGGCTCATCCCAGAGGCACCTGCACAGAGCAGCAGCTCTGCTCCTCACTGACCTGCCCAAGGTCCCCAGAGCATCCTGCAGCTCCAGAGGGGTTTTCAGTGGCCTTTTCAAGGTCCAGACACGTCCTGGTGGAAAAATGGGGGGCTGCTATGGACCCCAACCACCAGCACCCTTTCCAGCCCTGACAGAGTCACTGCAGAACACAAAATACAGATTTGTAATACATTTACTGCTACTTATTTAGCTGAAAACTCCTACTATAGTGAGGTTTCACATGCATTATAATATATTTTAATGTAGTACATGTATGTTTGTGTACACAAGATTTATATGTATATGTAGATATCTATATATAAATAGAAATATATCTATATTTTATATAGATAAATATATTAATAAATATATAAATATATAAATATACATTTATATATGTATATTTATATATATACATATATATACACATTTATACATATGTATACATATATAATATACAATATATATCACATATATATAAATATATAAAACTATATATATTAATATATATGTATATATGTGTATATATACATATATATGTATATATTATATATATTATATTATATATAATATATTATATTATATATAATTTATGTTATTTGATTTATTATATATAATTTATATAATATATAATATATAGTATATCATATATTATATATTATATACAATATATATATTATATATTATATAATATATATTATGTTATATATTATATTTTATATATTGTATATTATATATTTTATATTATACAATATAATATAACATAATATACAATATATAATATAGTATAATATAATGTAATGTAATATAATATAATATAATATAATATAATATAATATAATATAATATAATATAATATAATATAATATAATACATGTATATATAAAAATATATGTATATATAGGTATACATATAATATATATGTATATATATAGACATATATATACACATATGTATGTGTGTATATATTTTTTATATATATATATATATATATATACACATTGAAAACCTCCCCAAAACAATCTCAAATGCATTTTCCTATCCAGATTTTGGAGGCAGCTTGGTGCTGGGCTGCTGGCAAGAGGGGTGAGCACTGACTCTTCACCCTGTGCGTCTCCTGCTGCATTCCTCAGCCTGATTCTTTGTGCTGAGCTTTCCCCAGCACACGTGAGCAGTGCTGTACCACAGCTCTTCCAGCTCTGCTGCCTGTCAGGGAACTGTCTAAATATTTCTATTTTCCCCAAATACATTTTTTCATCAGAATTGGAAAGGGGGAAAAAAATTAAAAAGCCATGAAAACACTGAAATCCACAATAGGGCTTGAACAAAAGCAGTGTCTGAGCATTGGGAGGAGGACACACCTATGGGCCCAGGGATGGATCCCTCTCGGGTTGTGTTGATAATTGCTGCCCTGAGATGTGCAGGATGTCTCTGCTTCGTCCTGTGCAACTGAAGAACAAGTCTGGACTGTTCACTTTTTGGTCTTGAGGTTGTTTATTAATTCTTATCTACAAAATTTTCTTTGTGCCCAGCCAAGATCTGCTCAGCAAGGCAGCCACAGGCACTCTTTGAGTTGTCCTTTTATACTACAAACTATGTATAACATATTTACACTTAATACCCAATTATCACTATTATTCCCAAACACCTATGTTAGACAGTGCACTTCTATTCTAAATATAACAAATTTACAATCAATTTCCAATACCTATCACCTATGTTAGATAGTGAGCTTCTACTCTAAATATAACATATTTACAATTACTTCCCAATACTTATCACCTATGTTAGACAGTGCACCTCTGCTCTAAACAAATCCCAAAGTGCCAACATCACAGCATAAAATGGAGAACAAGAAGAAGAAAAAGAAGAAGAAGAAGAAAGGCTGGACATGCCCAGATTCCTCCATCTTGTCCCTGTAACCAAAAATCCTAAAATCTACTTTTTCACCCTGTGATCATTTTGCTATTACACCATTCAAACCTGTGTGACTTTCACATCCTTATACAAAGCTGGTAACTTGCTCCAAGGGTCAAAATCAAACCCCCAGGTGCTCTGGGCTGTGTGCCAGGGTCTCTGAGCCCCCTGATGGGGTCCTGGGCAAGTCTGGACACCCAGAGGGATGCACTGAGTTCTGACAGATCCCCATGCCTCTGGGGCTTTGCTGGGCTCTGGTGCTCTGCAAATCCCCTTTTCCATGCTGTGCTGGAGGAGGAGAAGCACATGGAGTGCCAGGGGACAGCTGGCTGTGCTATCTCCTGAGGATATCCAAGGAGCAGGGACCAGAGTGGAGCCTGGCCCTGCCTGTGTCCCAGATAATGCTGTCAAGCCACAGAAAGCAGGCTCGTCCCAGCCAGCTCAGCAGAGGCCAAGGGGTGAAGGAGATATGTCAGAGGCACCCTCCTGCTGGGAAAAGCAGGGCTGGGATGCCCAGGAGGGATGAGTGTCCATGAGAGCTGCCCTGGATGGCCCCAGCACTGCTCTCTGTCACTCAGCAGCAGCTCTGGTGGAAAGCACTCAGCTAAATGCGAAAATAAATAATTAAAAGAAGAAATTTCAAATGTGAAAACCCCTCCATGACCCCCACAGGTGCTTGGTTTAACCTGGGGTTGTTTCCCATTGCCCTTGGCTGCTGCTGAGGTGCCTCAGTGCCTCTCCAGCCACTCCCCAGCAATGCTGCCACATTTCCTGGGGGCTGCAAGACCCTGCTTCCCTTTCCAAAAGGGTCATTTCCAGAGGCCAAACTATGCCCTGGCAGCCAAACCACAGCTTCCCCTTCCCACAGCATCAGAGTCAGCATCATGTGCCTCAGCGATGCCGCTCTGCAGGGATGGAAGAAAGGAAAATGGCAAACAAGGAAGGGGAAAGGAGCCTGACCTCACTGAACCCTGCCACTCCAAGCCAGGGCCAGCCTCAGAGAGGAAAGGACCAGCAAAATCTGCTCCAGCAGCCGTCAAGGCTAATTAAGGAGCGAATGAAGCCATTCCCAAAGGATCCAGCACTCTCCAGCTGCTGCTGCTGCTGACCTGCAACCTTGGTGACCATGGTCACCCCTCCCAGGGCAGCTCAGCACCCCAAAACCTGGGTGAAGCTCCCTGCTGTGGTCACCCCAGGCTCACTCAGGGGTTCCTGGGTGCCCCAGGGCACATCCCATGCCAGCCCATGCTCATCCCTGGTCACGCTGCCACCCTGCAGCTCCCTCTGTCCTGAGCTCAAAGTCACCCGTGCACAAAGGCTCTGCTGGCTCTCAACTTTGCTGGGCACGAGGGACTAATCCAGTTTTACAGATTAAGGAAGGATCCTGCCACGTGCTGGGCTGGAAACGGTGCCCAGCTCCCTTCCCTGCTCCCACCCACGGCCATTCCAGCCTGGTTTATTCTGTTTTACCCTGGTTTACTCTGTTTTACCCTGGTTTATTCTGTTTTACCCTGGTTTATTCTGTTTTACTGTGGTTTATTGTTCTACCTTGGTTTATTCTGTTTTACCCTAGTTTACTCTGGTTTATCCTGGTTTACTCTGTTTTACTCTGGTTTATTCTGTTTTACCCTGATTTACTGTTTTACCCTGGTTTACTCTGTTTTACCCTGGTTTATTCTGTTTTACCCTGATTTACTGTTTTACCCTGGTTTACTCTGTTTTACTCTGGTTTATTCTGTTTTACCCTGATTTACTGTTTTACCCTGGTTTACTCTGTTTTATCCTGGTTTACTCTGGTTCACCCAGGTTTATTCTGTTTCACCCTGGTTTACTCTGTTTTACTCTGGTTTATTCTGTTTTACCCTGGTTTATTCTGTTTTACCGTGGTTTATTGTTTTACCTTGGTTTATTCTGTTTCACCCTGGTTTACTCTGTTTTACTCTGGTTTATTCTGTTTTACCCAGGTTTATTCTGTTTCACCCTGGTTTACTCTGTTTTACTCTGGTTTACTCTGGTTTACCCAGATTTATTCTGTTTTACCCTGGTTTATTCTGTTTTACCGTGGTTTATTGTTTTACCCTGGTTTATTCTGTTTCTTAGCTCTGATTCCCAGATTTTGGCCCTCCCGGGGCAGGGCTCAGTTTCCCCACCCACCTCTGCTCCTTAATCCTCCTCATCCTCATTTCTGCCTCGGAGAGCCCTTATCTAAGGGCCCTTATCTGAGTCAGGGGCAGAGAAAACTCAGCATCTCCCACCCCAATCTCTTTCACAGTCTATTTTCTTCCTGCCCAGAGTTGATTTCCCTCACCTAATTGCCCAGAAAGCTCTTTTCCCTTCCTCTAATCAGTCTGGAGCAGACTTTCTCCAGATAATTGTGCTGAGACCTGATCACCCTTCTCATCTCCATCTCTCCAATACTCCCATTTCTTCACTAAACTCATCTGCTGGAGCTGCATTCCTTGGTCTAATTATTTCTAGGCTCCGTTGAGTTACTTAATTGCTAATTCGTCTGGCACCCAGGATCTGGAAACTCCCAGAGCATCTGAGACAGGGCGCAGGGCTGAGTTATGCTGCTATCCCTGCCTTCCCAGTGTATGAAATTGCTCCAGGTGTGTGGCAGTGTGGGTTCAGAGCAAAAACTGCTGGAAAAAAAATTAAAAATGACTTTTTAATTTTAATTTTTTTTTTTTTTTTTGTAATTGATTTGCTCAGCTTGCCCAGAGAAGCTGTGAGTGCCCCATCCTGGGAGTGTTCAGGGCCAGGTTGGGATAATGGGATCCACTGGGATCCCAGTGGAAGCTGTCCCTGCCCATGGAAGGGCATTGGAGGTAGATGAATTCTTAGGTCTCTTCCAAGCCGACCCACTCCGTGATTCTGAGATTCTGTGCAATGCAGAACTCCCTGCTCCTCTCTGGTGATGCTGCACTGCATCCCACAAGCCACAACCAACAACAAACCCATCTTCAGGCCAGGTGTAATTCACTGAGGCCAAAATGAAACACACCAATCTCATCCTGTAGCCCTTGAAGCTCCAGCTGGGACCATTTTCCCTCTTTCCACCCCTTCCCTGCCCCACACTCAGAGCTGTTGTGGTTGTTTGCACTGGCCCCACTTCCCCATCCCCATTATCACTCCTTTTTCCCAGGCTAATTGATGCGCTGTTTTGTTTCCTTATCAAATTACTCTCAGCCTCTGATGCTCCTTTAATCAATGCCCAGCCCTATCAGTTCCAGGGGCTGCTGGGAGCCCTCCTCTTGCAGCCACCTCTGTGTCTTAATCGCCTGGGGACTTCACCTAATTGGTGTAAAACCTGATTTCTTTCTCTAATCGCTCCCAGGCCCTGATTCACTTATCTAATTGCTCCAAAGCCCAGGCCTTGCACACCTCTCCCACCCTGCCTTGTTCCCTCCCCTGCAGCTCTCTTGGCTCCCTAATCCCTCTGTTTTTAAACTGTTTAAATAATCCAGCCAAGATTGGGCACCCTGGCTCTGCTCCCCTGACCCAGTCTCTTTTCTTCCTGCCCAGAGCTGATTTTCCTCACCTAATCCAGAAATCTCTGACTCCCCCAAGCCCTTTCCCCCACCTTCCACCCACCCCACAAGGCTCAGAGCCACCATGGAGGGGTTCCTTTGGGAAGAAGGGTGTCCCCATCAGTCAGGGTGTGGTGGCACCTCGGTGACAAAGGCCCCCATGTCACCCCCCCCTGCCCTCCAGGAATGTCCCCTTTCTGCTGGGACAGGGTGCACCAGCTCAACCAGTTCCCCCTCTGCTGCACCCACTGGGCTGGGCACAGGGAGGGGACAGCCTGGGACAAGGGGAATGTGAGCCCTGGGCCTGGCTGCTGGCAGGGAGGGGGTCAGGATGCTGCTCCCCTGGTGGCTCCTGCAGGGACAGAGCTGTCCCCAAGCCCTCTCCTCCCTCCCTCCTTCTCTGCCCTGTGAGTCACGTCCGCTGATTCAGGGGAGAGAAGCTGAGAGGGGAAAACATCCAGCAGTGCCAGCCTGGAGGGAAACCAAGGCTGAGGACAGGGTGGCAGGAGCAGAGGGGAGATTGATCTCATTTTCCCTGAAGTTTCATGGAAAGTGAATCCCATCCCTGGGTGCTCACGGATATCTCTCACCAAACCCGGGAATTTTGGGGGCGCCCAAACCCTGGCGCCCTGCTGCTCTCCCTGCAGACCCCAGACCCTCCCTGAGCGTGGCTCTGGCCCTTTGTGGGCAGCACTTTCAGCCCCAGGGCTCATTCTTTCCCCTGGAGCATCCGGCCTGAGCAAAAGCTTCCCCTTCTCGCGGCTCAGCCCACGCTGGCTCAGCAGCACAAGGTCGCTCCTGCCTTGGCAGCAGCTGCTCAGGGTGACTCACGCTGGCTCCAGCTTCTGTGGAGAGGTTTTTTTTTGGGGCTGGAAAACGCTGCCCTCCCCTCACCTCCCCATGCTGGGATATGTGGATTCAAGCCCAGCTCCAGCTTCTTCAGTTTTCCTTTGCACCCAGAGATGCTGAAAGCAAAGAAATTGGGAATTGGGATGAGAGAGATGATTTTTGCTCTTGCCTTTTCAAAGAGAAAACAGCAAATCTCTGCACTTTTGGATTTTCCATCGGAGTTAAAGTTGTGTTTGCCCCCACCCCAGACAGCCCCAGGTGCCACCAAAGCCCCCCCTGCTCCAAGGATGGGAGGATGCAGGGGGAGCAGCACACACCCAGCCCTTTCCTGGGTCCCTGGCCTGCACGGAGCACGTTCCCAGAGCCCAGCAGTGGGAATTTGTGTTTATTTGCATTATAACAATGACCCCAGGACTTGGAGGAGGATGAGTCAGCTTCCAGTTTTCAGGGCAGGATTCCTCATCAGGCCTCTCTGTTAAAAAAAAAAAATCACCATTTGGAGATGCAGCAATTAAACAATCCAATTAAACCGGCACTTCTGACCAGTGAAAGGCTGAAACCTTTTAGTGCCAGGCAGAGCCCCAAAACCACTGAAATCTCTCCCCAAACCCCAGGCTCTGCAGGCTCTGGGGGGATGGCAATGCCCACAGCCCCGAGGAGCCCCTGCACTCATCCCTGCAGCCCCCAAAGGGTTAACCCTCATCTCTGGAGCTGCTCAGAGCATTGCTGGCTCCCAGGGGCACAGCCCTCACCCAGCCCTGATTTTAGGCCAAATCCCTCTCTGGGATTTCAGCATTCCCATATTCCAATGCATTCCAATATTCCAACAGCCCTGTATTCCTGTGTCCAATATTCCAACATTCCCATATCCTAACAGTCCTGTATTCCTATATTGCAGTATTCCTATATTTCAATAATCCTGTGTTTCAATATTCCTAGATTTCAATATTCCTAGATTTCAATATTCCTACAGCCCTGTTTTCCTAAATTCCAACATTCCTAAATTTCAGCATTCCTGTATTCCAATATATCCCAATATATCCCAACATATTCCAACAGCCTTGTATTCCTATGTTCAATATTCCAACCAGAATATTGAGCCAGAACCCACCCCAGACCATGGGATGGGAACCAGAACCCACTCCAGGGTCTGGGATGTGAACCCACACCCATCCCAGACCATGGGATGAGAATCAGAACCCACCCCAGGGTCTGGGATGGGAACCAGAACCCAACCAGAACCCACCCCAGACCATGGGATGTGAACCAGAGCCCACCCCAGGCTCTCAGATGTGAACCAATGCCCACCCCAGGCCATGGGATGTGAACCAGAACCCACCCCAGGCTCTCAGATGTGAACCAATGCCCACCCCAGGCCATGGGATGTGAACCAGAACCCAACCAGAACATGGGATGTGAACCCACACCCACCCCTGGCTCTGAGATGGGAACCAGAACCCACCCCAGGCTCTGGGATGTGAACCAGAACCCACCCCAGGCCTGGGATGTGAACCAGAACCCAACCAGAACCCACCCCAGGCTCTGGGATGTGACCCCACACCCACCCCAGACCATGGGATGTGAACCAGAACCCACCCCAGACCATGGGATGTGGACCAGAACCCAACCAGAACCCACCCCAGACCATGGGATGTGAACCAGAGCCCACCCCAGACCATGGGATGTGAACCAGAGCCCACCCCAGGCTCTCAGATGTGAACCCACACCCACCCCAGGCCTGTGAACCAGAACCCACACCCCCCCCAGGCTCACCAGCAGTGCAGGAGCTGAGCTGGGCCCCAGATGTGACCCCACAAATGCCCTGCCCGGCCTCACCCAGCAGCCCATGCCCAGCTCCTCACCATGCTGTGCTGGTACCCACCGTGCTGCAGCCTGGCATCCCTTGCCAGCGTTGCCACAGCAACCACAGAAACACAACAAACACCAACAACACACAGCAGACAGTCGGCAAACATTCCCCTCTTATTTTCTCCCTGCTTTGCTTTGTGCTTTTTCCCCCTCTCTCACACAAGGAAGCTGCTGCCATCAGAAGGGAACAGCAGAGTTATCCCTCAGAGCAGCCTGTGCCAACTGTGGGGCAGAAGCCCTGGGCACTCTGGGGTTTGTAGGGACACCCTGGGGTTTATAGGGACATTCTGGAGTTTGTAGGGACACTCTGGGCTGCAGGACTCCAACCAAACCAGCCTGGTGAGATGTGAAAGGCTGAATGCCTTTGCTGTACCCAAATTTCCTCTCCCTCTCACACATCTCTCCACATGCACCTACTTACACACACAGAGTTTTCTTAACCCTCCCTCTGTCACAGACACATTTTATGGAAAATCCTTTCTTTAGGATTTTTCCTCCTGAGGAGCTGGGAGGCCTCAGGAACAAAATGTAAACATTGATTATCTGCTGCTGTGGAATGCAACAGGTGCATCTGGGATTGGTCTCATGTGGTTGTTTCTAATTAATGGCCAATCACAGTCAGCTGGCTCAGACTCTGTCTGAGACACAAACCTTTGTTATCATTCCTTCTTTTTCTGTTCTTAGCCAGCCTTCTGATGAAATCCTTACTTCTATTCTTTTAGTATAGTTTTAGTGTAATATATATCATAAAATAATAAATCAAGCCTTCTGAAACATGGAGTCAGATCTTCATCTCTTCCGTCATCCTAAGACCCCTGTGAACACCATCACACTCCCTCATTCCTTTTCTTTTTTTAACTTTAATTTTTTTTTTTCCAAAGTCCCCCCATCTGGCAGCTCCTTTGTGCTCCTGGAGGCAATTCTGGCAGTGAGTGAGGAGGGAGCAGGAGCAAGGCTGGAGTTGGTGAGGGACCTGGGGAGGTGGCACCTTCAGCACTGCCCTGGGGACGCTCTATTACAAGCTGGGTGTGCAAGGGGGTTAATGCACGCACAGTGATGCCCTTTGGGGGCATTAATGCAAGCACAGTGATGCCCTGTGCCATGCAGGGAGTGCTGGTGGTGCCTGGGTGCTGCACAGGGTGTGCTGGGGCTGACCCAGGTGAAACAAAACCTCCCTGTGCCCACAGAGGGACAGGACACAGGGAATGGCTTCCCACTGCCATCAGGCAGGGTTAGATGGGATTTTGGTAGGAAATTCTTCCCTTTGAGGGTGGGGAGGCCCTGGCACAGGTGCCCAGAGCAGCTGTGGCATCCTTGGGAGTGTCCAAGGCCAGGTTGGATGGGGTTTGGAGCACCCTGGGATGGTGGGAGGTGTCCCTGCCCTTGGCAGGGGTGGCACTGGATGGGCTTGAAGGTCCCTTTGAACCCAACCATTGTGGGATTCTCTGGTATGAAACACAAACCCCAGAGGGAGCCAAATTTTCTCCTTTTTCCCCAATAACCACCTCAGGACGGTGTCAGCTTGGGGCAGGAGCTGCTTTTCCTCCACAGATCCCTTTCTGTGCCCCGGGGCTCAGCAGGGGCAGTGCTGGAGCTCCCGCACCTCCAACCCTCAGCCCTGGGATTGCCCTGGGGGATCCATCCTTGGAGCTGGGGCCACCCTGAGCCTCTGCAGCCACCCGGAGCCCTCACAGGGCTGTGCTCACCCAGCGCCGAGCGCTTCTCTCCCCAGCTTGCAATGACATCTAGTGGAGCTCAGCCAGCCAGGCCTCCTCCAGCACTCCCAGCGATTCGTTTTCCCCTCCCAGCTCCTCTCCAAAGCGTGTGGGCAGCAGGCAAGAGGTGGCACCCCTGATTCTGAGTCATGGCTGGCCACAGCACGACTCCCAGGAGCCAAAAAGCAAAAAAAAAAAAAAAAAAAATCACTTTTTCCACAGCAACACCGAGTCCCCTGCAGCCCATGCTGCAACTGTGCTTAGTGAATAGCTGGGATTGGTGTTATGAGGTGGAGTTCTTTACCTCAGGGTTCCCCTCCAGCCCCAAAGCACCCCAAAAAAGGGGTTTCAACGTGCCAAATGCTGCTGGTGCAAAGCCAGTGGCTGCTTGGCTGCTGGGGGAGGAGGCTGGCAGCAGCAAACCACAGCCAGAGACATGCTGGATCCTCCTCTAAAGGCAAGCAGGGAAAAAAAATAAACAAATATGGTAAGCAGAAGATAAAAACCCATGTGGTAATGGGAATTGTGCAGCAGCAACTTTCCCCAGGATCCTGTCCCTGCAGATGGTGCAGCATCCAACAGGTTAATGGCAGCCTGGTCCTATTTTAAACACAGCAAAGTGCTGCAGCTTGATCCCACTTCATTCCTGTAGAGATATAATCATAGTCTTTAGGAGACATAATCATAGTATTTATTTAAGAATTAAGTGTGCCTGAAAGTGGCCTAAATTCCCTTCGGTGCAAGAGCTGAGCTGGTGCCTCAGCACCTGAGTCTGCACTGCTGGGAGCGGCTGCTCCCTGGCCAGGAGCTGCAGGAAATGTCAGCAGCCTCAAACACCCTGGGAAACAAAGGGAGAGGAGCACAGGGAAACGATCATCCAGAGAAATCCTGCATTTCCTGACACATCTTTATTTTTACTTCTGATACGTCTTTATTTACATCTTTACAAGTAGAGGCAGCACAGCAGCAATCCAGCATGGATAGGGATAGAATAAGCACAGTTTGAGGCATTTTTATGAGAGGAGGGAAAATAAAACACATAAAAACCTCACAAACAAACATGACTTTCCAAAGACAAGACAGAGCTTGGATGTCAATAGATCAGGTACCCCTGAGCTGCCCCAAGGTCCCATGGCAGTTATTGAGCAGGGAGGGAGATTCCAATTCCCCAAAAAACTTCCTCTGCAGAGCAGCTTTGGGAATCCAGCATGGATAGGGATAGAATAAGCACAGTTTGAGGCATTTTTATGAGAGGAGGGAAAATAAAACACATAAAAACCTCACAAACAAACATGACTTTCCAAAGACAAGACAGAGCTTGGATGTCAATAGATCAGGTACCCCTGAGCTGCCCCAAGGTCCCACAGCAGTTACTGAGCAGGGAGGGAGACCTATGGCATTTTATAAACCAACGCTTCACGTGTGTAAACCTCTGCATAAAATTAAAATTTTTCTATTGCACCTCAATGTACCAGAGAAGAGCTCACAGGTGGCTCCACAAGCAGTTACTGCCTCTCTGTTCTGGCTTCTCATTAACCCTCCATATAAAAACTGATTCTGCCGTTTCCCAAGCCTTAGTGTGAGGAAGAAATATATTTATATAAGAAATATATATATCTATATTTATATATATATCTATCCATATATATATGTATATAGATTTGGATATATAGATATATATATTTCTTATATATTTCTATATTCATGTATAAATATAGATATGGATAGATATCCATATCTATCCATATCTATATTTATATATATGTATCCATACATATATATATATTTATATATATATATATATATTATATTTATATATATATATATATATATAGATATATAGATATATAGATATATATATATATCGATAGATAGATAGATAGATAGATAGATTAGATATATAGATAAATAAGATACCTTTATTATATCAGTAGAAGCTGTGTAGTGTCCAGAAATACAGAGTGGGCAGCTGGCTGTTGGCAACACAGGAATTAAACAGCCAAAACACCCAGATTAAATAGACTTTAAAAGCTGCAAAAGCTTTGGCAGTGCATCCTCCTGCAGGGAGGTTGGGCACTGGTTCAGTACCAAGCTCAGGGTGCCCAGGGCTGGGGCTGGGCCCTGAGTTCCCCAGCCAGGCACTGAAGCCATGCAGGAAAGCTCCATGGCCAGCAGCAGCTCCCCTGCCCTGGCACCACCAACCCTGAGGTCTCTTTGGCAGGTTTTTATTGCCCCCCCTTCCCTCCAGCCCCACCCTTGACCCTGTCACTTCTTGAAGAACTTCTTGTTGAGGAGGAAGATGAGCAGGTTGACGTTGACCTTGGCCTTGTGGAACATCTTCATGACCGCCACACCCTCGTACTGCAGCTGCAGCAGGTCCTGTGGGAGAGGAGGGGACTGGCACTGGCACTGTGCCCTGCCAGGGAAGCCCTGCTGGGTGCCCAGCCCTGGCACAGGGAGCTGGGCTTGTATCAGAACCCAGGAAACTCCTCTGGCTGCCCTGGAGGGCTCCAGACCCTGCCAGAGGGCCCAGAGACCTTAGCACGAAGCCAAAGATCTCTGTGCCTTTGATTTTAACCCATGGAGAAAATTACCAACTTCATGTGAAGATTTACAAGCCACAAGAGTTTAAGTAGAATGATAGTTTGTCTGTCACAGGGTGAAAAAGTAAAACTTTGGGGTTTTTAGAATGGGGGTTCAGAAGCCAAGATGGAGGGGTTTGGGTATGCCTTGTCCTTCTTTCTTCTTCTTGGCCTCCATCTTCTGGGTGATGAGGGCACTTTAGGATTGGTTTAGAGTAGAAACTCACTGTCTAACAAGGTGATAGGTATTGGAATATCATTGTGAATAATGTACAGATAGTTTTTAGTATAAAAAGTTAACACCGCCCTGAGGGCAGTCAGTGTGCTACAACCTGACCTGCCAGACAGACCTCAGCAGGTCAGGAAAAGAATGTTAGAGATAACAGAGAATAAACAACCTTGAAAACCACAGCCAAAGAATCCTGACTCCTTCTTCAGTCTCAGGGCTGGGAAAATGAGACTTTCTGACACCTTGGGGTCATCTCAACCACATAAACCCCAAAAGGGCAGGGCTCCACACGGGCTCCAAGTCCCCACAAGAGCTGCAGGTGTGGGGACAGCAGCCAGCCCCACACACCCTGGCTGTCCCCATCCCTGTGAGCCCCAGGAGCTGCAGGACAGGTTTCCCACCTGGTAGTGCAGCTGGAAGTCCTCCATGTCGATCCCCATGAATTTGGCTTTCACCTGGAACTTCCCTGATTCCTCACAGGGGATGATGTCAAAAACCACGTTCTTGAGCCTGAGAAGACAGAGCCACTCACTGCCAAAAGCTTTAACACAGCCAGGGAGCAGCTCACCCACCCAGTGCATCAGCACAGCAGCCAGACCAGACACCACTGCAAATCCCAACTTTCCTACACAAAACTTGTCCCACATAGCAGGACAACAGTGGCCCACGTGCATCCTCCTCCTCCTCAGTTATTTTCCTCTACCTGCCCAAATTTTCATAGAATCACGGAATATCCTGAATCAGAAGGGACCCACAAGGATCTCTGAGTGCATTAAGTCCAGCTCCTGGCCCTGCACTGAATAACCCCAAGCAGGAGCTCCTCCCCTGGGGCAGGGTCACTCACTGGCTGGGTGGCAGGTCCTGGATCTCCAGCAGCACCCCCTTCTCCCACAGCTGGGCTGCTGTGTAGTGCAGAGATGGCAGCTTCTTGCTCTTCCCACTGCCCCTGGAAGAGAAGGGAGCACATGCTGAGAGCTCACCTCTGGCCATCTGTGACCCCTTGGATCCCCAACATCTCCAGGACTCCCAACAACCAGAGAGCAATGAAAACAAACAACATTTTTCTTTAAAAAATTACTGATGTTTGGTAAGGAACCTCACTTGTTGCTGGCTGCCAAGTTGTCAAGGCAGGTCTTGATGTACTGATTGTAGTAATCAATTTGCTCCTCATAAAACAGTGTCTTGGCATCCAGGCCCTCCAGGGTGTGCCTCAGCTTCAGGAGCTCCCCGCGCCGCTGCTGCCGGTGCCGCCGCTGGTTCCGGATGTCCTGCAGGAAACAGCAGCGCCAGAAAACCAATGTTTGTCACGAGGAGCTTTACCAGAGCAGCACCTCTGGGGGTTTAGGGGTGATTCCCAGCTCAGCACACCTTGGCCAGCTCATCAATGAGCTCCTGGTAGTGGCTGGCAGAGTGCACCAGCCCCAGGCTCTCCAAGCGCCGCAGGTTGCGGATGACCTTGCGCTTCTTCTCCTCCATGGAGAGCTGGCTGTTGGCAGCCAGGCAGGGGTGGTGCTTCAGCTGGGCAGAGGACTGGGCATCCCACAGAGCTCGCTGGCACACCAGGTGCTCATGGGCAGCTTCCTAAAGATGAGAAAGGGTCAGCCTGGAACACAGCTGGAATGGGGTACAGAGATGGAACGAGCGAACTGTGCGGGATTCACATTCTCTGAACCTGAGAGAAGCAGAGAAGAGAATGACCAAAACAATTCTTATCTCATTTGCTGTGCCTGTGCTGTGCCAAAGTGGAATGCAATATGGAGATGGTTTACCCAAAGTGATGGTGTTTTGTTTTCTTGACCAATCTCTGCAAACTGTGTCCTGACAGTCACACGATTTTGTGCAGTTGAGTGCTTGTGCAGTTTCAGCTTAGATATAGTGCAGAATAATATAGTATAATTAAGCAATTAATTAGCCTTCTGATATCATGGAGTCAGATTAATAATTTCTCCCTGCCACAGGAGTCACCTTGAATTTACCATAGAACTCCTCCACCCACACTTTGATGTGGCCCAGAACAGGTGATTTTTCTGAAAACCAGAGTCCAGGCACTGCTGGATCACAAGAGCAGTGGCCAAACCTCTGAGAGGAGCAGGGCAGCTTTTTGCTGAGAACTTTTTCACCCTTTGCCCACCAAGTTTTTCAGTTCATCCCTAGCAGCAGCCTCACACATCCCACCTCATGCTCTGAGGCTGGTGTCCACAAGATGTCTGGGAGGGAATCTCCTGCTTGGCACTGGATCAAATCCACCAGCATCTGCTTGGTGCTAGAGACCAGAGGGAGATGTGAGGAATCTGCTCCAGACCATCACCCTCCACCCAATATTCAGTTGCCTCCCAAGGGTTTTTTGCCCTCCTTGAGCATCCCAGTACCCTCCTGATGCCCCCAGAGCCCATCCTCACCTCAGCAGCAGGCTCCTCGTGTCACTCTCCTCGCTGCTGGCCACTGGCACCAGCTTGTTGGTGAGGGTGAGGGAGATTTCTGTTCTGCTGAGCTGGGAGAGCTGCTCAGCACTGCTGTCTGCCAGGCTGCCAACACTGTCCCCTGTGAGGGCACAGAGAGCCCTGCTAGCTTTGTTGGGATCTAGAGGGTTGGCTTTCCATGCCCAAAGCAATCCAGCTCAAGCTTTGTGCAAGGAAAGGGTGCCCACGTCCACCCTCCTCCCATCAGATCCCAGAATCCAACCTACCAAGCAGGGACTGGACTGTAGGGAGCTCATCAAGATCCTCCAGGAGCTCGTGCAGGGGGTCACTGGGGTGCGATGTGATGGAGTCCTGGTGCTCCAGCAGGAGCTGGACGTGCAAGGGATGAATCAGTGGCAAAGGAGGATGCAAATGGAGAGTGAGGGAGGGCCACCATTCACACCCAAGAGGGGATGGAGAAGATCTGAGGTTTGTAAAAGGACAAACCTGCAGAATCTAGGTTATTTCCTTGCTTAGAAGAGAAAAAAAGGTCAGATAGAGAGAAGCTGTGCCAGGGGTGGAATACAGAAGAAGAATGGAAGGAAACCCAGCAGAAAGCCCAGGGGGTGGGAGCAGAGGAAACAGAGCTTGCCCTGAGCTTTATGCCCTGACCTTGTGCGTGTTGATGAGCTCCCCCACAGTGATGTAGATGACTGGTTTGGCCACTGCCACCATCTCTGAGTACTCATCCACGTCAAACCTCTCCTCAGGCTCAGGGACACAGCAGGCAGCAGAGATGAACCTCCTGCAGGGACAGACCCCTTTGCTCAGCCCCATAACCCTACCACGGGCTCCAAGCCACCCTCCCACCCCATGCCCACCACCTGAACTTGCTGTGGGTGTGCTCCAGGTACTGGTTGAGCCCGCAGAGGTGGGCACTGTCCCCCTGGAAGGCCTTGTGGGCAGCGGCGTGCTGCAGCACCTTGGCGATGGCGCCCAGGCTGCGGCGCTGCTCGGGGCGCAGGGCCACCCCTGCTGACATGTCCACGATGTCAAAGCCATCAGGGGCCACCACTGCTGGGTTCATGAAGCGGTAGTAGAGCAGGTTCCCCACGATCTAGGATGGAGACAGGCTGGGGAGCATTTGGGTTAAGGCCCAAGGAGGTGACACCTCAGCAGGGAAGTGTCGCAGACATCTTTTTATGAAAAATCCTTTCCTTAGGATTTTTTCTCTTGAGAGGCTGAGAGGCTTCAAGAATAAAATGTAAACAATGGTTATCTGCTGCTGTGGAATGCAACAGGTGCATCTGTGATTGGTCTCATCTGGTTGTTTCTAATTAATGGCCAGTCACAGTCAGCTGGCTCGGACAGAGAGCCCAAGCCACAAACCTTTGTTATCATTTTTTGCTATTCTATTCTTAGCCAGCCTTCTGATGAGAACCTTTTCTTCTATTCTTTTAGTATAGTTTTATTGTAATATATATCATAAAATAATAAATCAAGCCTTCTGAAACATGGAGTCAGATCCTCGTCTCTTCCCCAGTCCAAAAACTTCCCATCACAGGGAAGGACGTTTCATCCTTGGTTAGGGCCCAAGGAGGTGACACCCCAGCAGGGAAGGAGGTTTCATCCTTGGTTAGGGCCCAAGGAGGTGACACCCCAGCAGGGAAGGATGTTTCATCCTTGGTTAGGGCCCAAGGAGGTGACACCCCAGCAGGGAAGGATGTTTCATCCTTGCTCTGCATGGTAGGACCCTCCTGAAAGAGATGGCAGTGCAGGGAAAAGCCCACCCTTGGCATTTCCTTAGTGGCTCAAGGAAAATGTTGACTTGGAGGTGTTTTTAAGTCAAGAGGACCTTTGGTGGCCTTTCATGTACAGCTGAGCCCCACCAAACCATGCAGGTGCCCCGGTCCCACGGTACCTTATCAACCTCCTCTGCTGAGGCCTTGGGGAATTTCTCCACCAAGGACATCCTCAGGATTTTGGCCATGTAGCGCATCCCATAGCTGAGGAGAGGTAGGGAGAGGACCATCAGCATGTGAGTCCACCCCGATAACCCAGTCCTACCACCCATCATCCAGGAAGCAGCAAACCACCAGCTGGGTGGTCTCCTCCTGCCTTTCCCTGCTTTGGGGTGATGGAGAAGCCCACAGGTAGGATTGGCAGCTACAGCACCCCTCAGTTCCTTCCCCCCACCCTGCTGCCAATCCAGGCATCTCTCTGGAGGAGGCCTTCATCCTCTGAGATCACCACAAAGCTGGCATGCATCTCAATGTCAGCACTAAACTGCCCAGAAACAGCAGAAAAACAAGAAACAAGCCAGCCCACGAGGTGCTGCTGATATTTGGGGTTCCCCTTGCTGACAGTGCAGTAACTCAGTCCTACAGTAGCAAAGGGGCCAGGAAGCCCCCCCATAATCCAACCTCCTTTCTAAGGCCTTGCTGGAGACACCTGAGAGCCCAGAGCACTCCTGGGGTGGGCACAGAAACCATGGGGATACTCACGGGATCTTGTCCACAGAAGAGGTGATGGCAGAGACAAACTTGTCTGTTACTGCCAGGAGATTGCGGATGGAAATGTCCAACCTCCTTTGGACCTCGGGGTGGCTGAGAGCCTGCTCAGGGCTCACCTCATAGGGCAGCTTGCTGTGAAGGGAGCACAGGACCCCATCACCATCTCAATGCTCACACCTTGTGGCCCAGCCAAGCCTTCTTCCCCAGGCTCTGACCTTCTGTGCCCACTCTGCGACTCAGTCTGGTTGATCCAGGCCTTGTAGATGTCCACGGGGTCAGTGTTGATGCTGAGGGTCCTGTCCTGCAGCACCTCCTGCACGGGGCCAGCCAGGATGTGCCTCAGGGCGCTCTGCCCAGGCAGGTTGCGGTAGAAGCCGACCAGCAGCCGGATCACCGTGGCATTGCCCGTCAGGATGTCATGAACATGGTCCACCTTGGACCTGGGGACAGAGGGGATGAGGGGATGGAGCAGGGTTTGGGTGTACTCCAAGCAGGAGGCAGCAGAGACAACAGCATCCAAGCTGGTGCAGTTCAGCCTTTCCCTGGGCAGGACACCCACCTGATCTCCTCCTGCCTTTCATTATTCCCACAGCAGGACACACACCTGATCTCCTCCTGCCTTTCCCACAGCAGGACACAAACCTGATCTCCTCCTGCCTTTCCCACAGCAGGACACACACCTGATCTCCTCCTGCCTTTCCCTGGGCAGGACACCCACCTGATCTCCTCCTGCCTTTCCATGCTCCCTGGGACACCCACCTGGTCTCCTCCTGCCTTTCCTAGAGCAGGACACCCACCTGATCTCCTCCTGCCTTTCCCTGCTCCCTGGGCAGGACACCCACCTGATCTCCTCCTGCCTTTCATTATTCCCACAGCAGGACACACACCTGATCTCCTCGTGCCTTTCCTAGAGCAGGACACACACCTGATCTCCTCCTGCCTTTCCCACAGCAGGACACACACCTGATCTCCTCCTGCCTTTCCCACAGCAGGACACCCACCTGATCTCCTCCTGCCTTTCCCACAGCAGGACACCCACCTGATCTCCTCCTGCCTTTCCCACAGCAGGACACCCACCTGATCTCCTCCTGCCTTTCCCACAGCAGGACACCCACCTGATCTCCTCCTGCCTTTCCCACAGCAGGACACCCACCTGATCTCCTCCTGCCTTTCTCTGGGCAGGACACCCACCTGATCTCCTCCTGCCTTTCCCACAACAGGACACCCACCTGATCTCCTCCTGCAGTGCCACTTTGAAGAGCTGCAGCAGCAGATAAGCCTCCCGTGGGCTGGAAGCGTAGTTGTAAAGAGTAAAGATCACCGACTCCATGAATTTGGTGGATTTGTTCTGGGGCATCTGGAAGATCAGCCTGGCCAAGTACACTGGCTGTGTCTGCAGGGAGGAGGGACACCAAGCTGGCTCAGGTGGGGTAGCCAAGGGCCAGGTCCCTGCGCTGCCCCCCAAGCTGTGGGGGACAGAGCAGAGCCCCCCAGTGTAGCCAGGATATTTTCTGAAAAATCCTTTCCTTAGGATTTTTTTCTCCTGAGGAGAATATCCTGAGAGGCCTCAGGAACAAAATGTAAACATTGGTTATCTGCTGCTGTGGAATGCAACAGGTGCAGCTGGGATTGGTCTCATGTGGTTGTTTCTAATTAATGCCAATCACAGTCCAGCTATCCAGACTGTCTCAGTCAGTCACAAACCTTTGTTATCATTCTTTTTCTATTCTTAGCCAGCCTCCTGATGAAATCCTTTCTTCTATTCTTTTAGTATAGTTTTAATATAATATATATCATAGTTTTAATATAATATATATCATAAAATAATAAATCAAGCCTTCTGAAACACAGAGTCAGATCCTCATCTCTTCCCTCATCCTCAGACCCCTGTGAACACCACCACACCCCAGCCCCACCTGCAGCAGGTAGAAGAGGTGCTGATAGGCCTCCAGCTTCTGCCTCTTCTCCTTGCTGAGTGTCTTGAGGCCCTTCTGCTTGTCCATGGACATCATCTCTGAGAGCTGCTCCTTGTTCTTCTTGGTCAGCTTCTTGCAGTGGGACACCACCTCCTGTGGTGGGGGCAGAGAAGCACTGGGGTCTGCCTGAGGCTCTGGAATTCTGACCAGTTTCTGGGACAGCCAGAGGCACCCTAGTGTGGAGGGACAGAATGTAGGAGAGCAGGGCAGAAGGCAATCTCAGCCCTGAGTGAGAACACAGGAAATTCCTCTGGCTGCCCTGGATGGCTCAAACCCCTGCCAGGGGGCTCAGAGACCTTGGCACAGAGCCCAAAACCCCTGTGCCTTTGCTCTTGACATGTGGAAAAAAATACCAACCTTATATGAAGAATTACAAGTCAAGATTGTTTAAGCAGACTAATAGTTTATCACAGGGTGAAAAATAGATTTTTGGGGTTTTCAGAATGGGGGCTCAGGAGGCAAGATGGAGAAATATCAGTGTGTCCAGTCCTTCTCTTTCTTCTTCTTAGCCTCCATCTTCTGCTGTGATGGTGGCACTTTTGGATTGGTTTAAGGTAGAAACTCACTGTCTATCATGGCTGATAGGTATTGGGAAGTTATGGTAAGTAACGTAAACATAGTTTTTAGTATAAAAAGATAACACCAGTGTGCCTCTGTCTGACCTGCTGAACAGACCTCAGTGGGTCAGAGAAAGAATTTTATAGATAAGAAATAATAAACAACCTTGAGAACGAGAACAAAAGAATCCTGACTCCTTCTTTGACTACCAGGCTGGGAAAAGAGACTTGTACACAGAGTCACTGTGGCCAGCAGAGATTCTGAGACCTGAGGAGTTGCAGCTGTACCAGTCAGCAAAGATTAGGAACAGGCCTGCCCTTAATAGTCCACAGCTGTGTCCAAGAAGAAGAAGAGTGCTACAGAAGAGTGGGTTAGCAGGTAGAGAAGGGAGTTGGAGTTCCTTGGTTGTGATGTGAGGAAGAAGGAGTCAGTGCTGCAAGGAGCTGCCCATGAGAAATCACCATGGAACTTTTGGAATAAAATGACAACACCCTAGTGCTCCCCAACCCCTCCAACTGCTTAAAAAGTGAAGCAGAGACAAGCCCAAGCTGCAATGCCATGGAGGGCAGGCTGGCTTGAGGCAGCCAAGTCCTCCCCCTCTCTCTGTACCTGCAGAGTGATCCTGTTCTTGACCAGCAGCCCAATCTTGATGTCCATGAGGTCCAGGTCGCTCTCCAGCTGCCGGCTGGCACGGATCCTCTTCACCACCTCCTCCTGCAGCCTCAGCACCTCTGACTCCTCCCAGAAGTCGTGCTGGCTCTGCTCCAGCAGGTGGATGAAGCGCCGGACGATGCTCAAGGGTGGGCTCTTGGTGTGGACTGCAGCAATGCCCAGTAAGGCCATGAATAATTCCCCCCACCACAGACCCTCAGACACCCCATCCTCCTCCCCAAAAAGCATCTCCTTGCAGCACCAGGGCACGGGAACAGCACACAGCCACACTGCAAAAACCTCCAGGAAGTTTTGGGGGCAGAGGGGGCAGCACCAGAGTTGATGATCAAGGACCATCAAGGCTCTGCCATGCTGTCCTTGCCAAGGGGCCACCAGCAGCCCTGCTCATAACTGCTTCCCTCTTTTGGAGGCAGAGTACCCTTCCCAATTAGCCATCACACTCAGAGCAGCAATGAGCAGGCACACACTTACCCAGCAGCCTGTAATCCCCACGGGCCTTGTTGGCTCGCACAAAAGCCTGGATTTTAACTACAGCTTTAATCTGCCAAGACAAACAAGGGGATGGGAGGTGTTTTTCCATGGTGTCCCTAACACACATGGGGAGTGAAGGAGTGCTGGGCAAGCACATTGCTGCCTGGTCCCACTGCCAGGAATGTATTGAGGCCTGGGATGAGGGTCTCGACAAAACAGGAGAGATTGTGGGATTCTGCCCTTCTCAGTGGTCATTCCCCTCCACTCACTGTATATCAGAAGCTGCAGCAACTCCAGGAGTGCAGCTTCACTTCCTACAGCTGACACCCTCTCCTTTTCTCCCCCAAAAATTCCTTCCCCTTTTAATGGACATCTTGAAGTCATTGTTGCTTTTTGATGGAACCGGAGTGGTTTTGCTCTCCTCACACTTCACAAAACCTGAGAGTTTGGCTTCCAGACCCACCAGGTACCTATTCCTTCCCATCTGTCCCCCCTGCCAGGATGAATCAGTTCTTCCAGCTGCACTGAGAGCACTCGGGGACAGGGATCCAACTGCTCCAGATCATCCCCCTACATCCACACCAACAGAGTTCCAGGAGCTGCTTGACTCCATCCCATCCCATCCCATCCCATCCCATCCCATCCCATCCCATCCCACCCCACCCCATCCCATCCCTTACATTCTGCCTGAAATAACGCAGCCTCTCCTGGTACTTCCTCCGTGCCTGCCACATCCTCACAGCTGCCTGGATCTGGGAGAGATGTTCAAACATTTGGATTCTGGATCATGAGAACTTCCAGGGGAGGTTTAGGTTGGATATTAAGGATAAATTCTTCATAGAAGGGGTGGTCAGGCATTGGCACAGGCTGCCCAGCAATGTGGTGGGTTCACCATCCTGCGAGGGATTTAACACCCACAGGGATGTGGCACTTGAGGACACGGTTAGTGGTGGCCTTGGCAGTGCTGAGATGGACTCAGTGATCTTCAAGGGCTTTTCCAGCCCCAGTGAGCCCATGGTAACTATTCTATTGTATGATTTTTTCTCCCCTGTCCACTCACACACTGCCCTGGCCCAGCTGCCACAATCCCCCCTGGCTCCTCTGCACTGGGCAGGGGTAGATGCCACCCTCACAAGCTGAACAAGCAGGTGACAATGCCCAACATGAGAACAAAGGCTGAAGAAAGAATCCTTCAAACCTTGATTGCAGCCTCTGTGTTGGATTTCAGGTAGTGCAGCCTGTGCAGGTAAGCTCTGCGCTGCCTGTACCCCCTCCAGCAAGCCTGGGCACAAGAAGACACCTGAGTGAGGTCACTGTGACTCCACTGGTTTTTCAGGGAGCACATGAAGAAAGAGAATAACACAGCACGGGGAAAGAGAAAACCAGCAGCCACTGTGAGAGGAACAAGCCCCTCACTGCTCTCTGCAGCACCTCAGGGGTCCTGGCAGTAAAACCAGAGAGCAGCATGCACTGACCCCTCTCTACACCAGGTAGAGACACCTGGGTGAGGTCACTGTGACTCCATTGGTTTTTCAGGGAGCACATGAGAAAAGAGAATAACACAGCAAGGGCAAAGAGGAAACCAGCAGCCACTGTGAGAGGAACAAGCCCCTCACTGCTCTCTGCAGGGCCTCAGGGGTCCTGGCAGTAAAACCAGAGAGCAGCAAGCGCTGACCCCTCCCAGGGCTGCGAGGTGCTGCGAGCAGCTGCCCCTGGTTTGTGTGGCTGTGCTGAGAGCAGGCACAGGCCCTGGCTGTGTCACCTGGATCCTGATGGCAGCTGGCCTCTGCTCCTGCAGGACGTGGCGCCGTGCCGCGAGCTGGCGCCGCACCAGGAACCCGCGCAGCCGCGCCTGCAGCTTCACCACCAGCGCCACCCGGGATGCCCACAGGCGCTCCCGCTCGTGGGCCAGCGTCACTCGGGTGATGACGGACTGCAAGGACACCAGGCAGCACCAGCTCAGTGCCAGCGCTGCCCACCTGTAGCCACATTTTCTGAAAAATCCTTTCCTTAGGATTCTTCCTCCTGAGAGGCCTCAGGAACAAAATGTAAACAATGGTTATCTGCTGGCTGTGGAATGCAACAGGGGGATCTGTGATTGGTCTCATGTGGTTGTTTCTAATTAATGGCCAATCACAGCCCAGTTGTCTCAGTCAGTCACGAGCCTTTGTTATCATTCTTTTTCTATTCTTAGCCAGCCTTCTGATGAAATCCTTTCTTCTATTCTCTTAGTATAGTTTTAGTATATTATATATCATAAAATAATAAATCAAGCCTTCTGAAACATGGAGTCAACATTCTCATCTCTTCCCTCATCCTAAGACCCCTGTGAACACCATCACACTCCCTCATTCCTTTTCTTTTTTTAACTTTAATTTTTTTTTTTTCCAAAGTCCCCCCATCTGGCAGCTCCTTTGTGCTCCTGGAGGCAATTCTGGCAGTGAGTGAGGAGGGAGCAGGAGCAAGGCTGGAGTTGGTGAGGGATCTGGGGAGGTGGCACCTTCAGCACAGACCTGGGGATGCTCTATTACAGCTGGGTGTGCAAGGGGGTTAATGCAAGCACAGTGATGCCCTTTGGGGGCATTAATGCAAGCACAGTGATGCCCTGTGCCATGCAGGGAGTGCTGGTGGTGCCTGGGTGCTGCACAGGATGTGCTGGGGCTGGTCCAGGTGAAACAAAACCTCCCTGTGCCCACAGAGGGACAGGACACAGGGAATGGCTTCCTACTGCCAGCTGGCAGGGTTAGATGGGATTTTGGTAGGAAATTCTTCCCTGTGAGGGTGGGGAGGCCCTGGCACAGGTGCCCAGAGCAGCTGTGGCATCCTTGGGAGTGTCCAAGGCCAGGTTGGATGGGGTTTGGAGCACCCTGGGATGGTGGGAGGTGTCCCTGCCCTTGGCAGGGGTGGCACTGGATGGGCTTGAAGGTCCCTTTGAACCAAACCATTGTGGGATTCTCTGGTATGAAACACAAACCCCAGAGGGAGCCAAATTTTCTCCTTTTTCCCCAATAACCACCTCAGGATGGCGTCAGCTTGGGGCAGGAGCTGCTTTTCCTCCACAGATCCCTTTCTGTGCCCCGGGGCTCAGCAGGGGCAGTGCTGGAGCTCCCGCACCTCCAACCCTCAGCCCTGGGGGATCCATCCTTGGAGCTGGGGCCACCCTGAGCCTCTGCAGCCACCCGGAGCCCTCACAGGGCTGTGCTCACCCAGCGCCGAGCGCTTCTCTCCCCAGCTTGCAATGACATCTAGTGGAGCTCAGCCAGCCAGGCCTCCTCCAGCACTCCCAGCGATTCGTTTTCCCCTCCCAGCTCCTCTCCAAAGCGTGTGGGCAGCAGGCAAGAGGTGGCACCCTGATTCTGAGTCATGGCTGGCCACAGCACGACTCCCAGGAGCCAAAAAGCAAAAAAAAAAATAAAAATCACTTTTTCCACAGCAACACCGAGTCCCCTGCAGCCCATGCTGCAACTGTGCTTAGTGAATAGCTGGGATTGGTGTTATGAGGTGGAGTTCTTTACCTCAGGGTTCCCCTCCAGCCCCAAAGCACCCCAAAAAAGGGGTTTCAACGTGCCAAATGCTGCTGGTGCAAAGCCAGTGGCTGCTTGGCTGCTGGGGGAGGAGGCTGGCAGCAGCAAACCACAGCCAGAGACATGCTGGATCCTCCTCTAAAGGCAAGCAGGGAAAAAAAATAAACAAATATGGTAAGCAGGAGATAAAAACCCATGTGGTAATGGGAATTGTGCAGCAGCAACTTTCCCCAGGATCCTGTCCCTGCAGATGGTGCAGCATCCAACAGGTTAATGGCAGCCTGGTCCTATTTTAAACACAGCAAAGTGCTGCAGCTTGATCCCACTTCATTCCTGTAGAGATATAATCATAGTCTTTAGGAGACATAATCATAGTATTTATTTAAGAATTAAGTGTGCCTGAAAGTGGCCTAAATTCCCTTCGGTGCAAGAGCTGAGCTGGTGCCTCAGCACCTGAGTCTGCACTGCTGGGAGCGGCTGCTCCCTGGCCAGGAGCTGCAGGAAATGTCAGCAGCCTCAAACACCCTGGGAAACAAAGGGAGAGGAGCACAGGGAAACGATCATCCAGAGAAATCCTGCATTTCCTGACACATCTTTATTTTTACTTCTGATACGTCTTTATTTACATCTTTACAAGTAGAGGCAGCACAGCAGCAAGCCAGCGTGGATGGGGACAGAATAAGCACAGTTTGAGGCATTTTTATGAGAGGAGGGAAAATAAAACACATAAAAACCTCACAAACACCACTTTCCAAAGACAAGAGAGAGCTTGGATGTCAATAGATCAGGTACCCCTGAGCTGCCCCAAGGTCCCATGGCAGTTATTGAGCAGGGAGGGAGATTCCAATTCCCAAAAAAACTTCCTCTGCAGAGCAGCTTTAGGAATCCAGCATGGATAGGGATAGAATAAGCACAGTTTGAGGCTTTTCCATGAGAGAAGGGAAAATAAAACACATAAAATCCTCACAAACATCACTTTCCAAAGACAAAACAGAGCTTGGATGTCAATAGATCAGGTACCCCTGAGCTGCCCCAAGGTCCCATGGCAGTTATTGAGCAGAGAGGGAGATTCCAATTCCCAAAAAAACTTCCTCTGCAGAGCAGCCTTAGTGTGAGGAAGAAATATATTTATATAAGAAATATATATATCTATATTTATATATATATATATATCCATATCTATATGTATATAGATTTGGATATATAGATATATATATATTTCTTATATATTTCTATATTCATATATAAATATAGATATGGATAGATACCCATATCTATCCATATCTATATTTATATATATGTATCCATACATATAGATATGGATACATATATATAAATATAGATAGATATATATATATCAATAGATAGATAGATAGATAGATAGATAGATAGATAGATAGATAGATTAGATATATAGATAAATAAGATACCTTTATTATATCAGTAGAAGCTGTGTAGTGTCCAGAAATACAGAGTGGGCAGCTGGCTGTTGGCAACACAGGAATTAAACAGCCAAAACACCCAGATTAAATAGATTTTAAAAGCTGCAAAAGCTTTGGCAGTGCATCCTCCTGCAGGGAGGTTGGGCACTGGTTCAGTACCAAGCTCAGGGTGCCCAGGGCTGGGGCTGGGCCCTGAGTTCCCCAGCCAGGCACTGAAGCCATGCAGGAAAGCTCCATGGCCAGCAGCAGCTCCCCTGCCCTGGCACCACCAACCCTGAGGTCTCTTTGGCAGGTTTTTATTGCCCCCCCCTTCCCTCCAGCCCCACCCCTGACCCTGTCACTTCTTGAAGAACTTCTTGTTGAGGAGGAAGATGAGCAGGTTGACGTTGACCTTGGCCTTGTGGAACATCTTCATGACCGCCACACCCTCGTACTGCAGCTGCAGCAGGTCCTGTGGGAGAGGAGGGGACTGGCACTGGCACTGTGCCCTGCCAGGGAAGCCCTGCTGGGTGCCCAGCCCTGGCACAGGGAGCTGGGTTTGTGTCAGAACCCAGGAAGCTCCTCTGGCTGCCCTGGAGGGCTCCAGACCCTGCCAGAGGGCCCAGAGACCTTAGCACGAAGCCAAAGACCTCTGTGCCTTTGATTTTAACCCATGGAGAAAATTACCAACTTTATGTGAAGATTTACAAGCCAGAAGAGTTTAAGTAGAATGATAGTTTGTCTGTCACAGGGTGAAAAAGTAAAACTTTGGGGTTTTTAGAATGGGGGTTCAGAAGCCAAGATGGAGGGGTTTGGGTGTGCCTTGTCCTTCTTTCTTCTTCTTGGCCTCCATCTTCTGGGTGATGAGGGCACTTTAGGATTGGTTTAGAGTAGAAACTCACTGTCTAACATGGTGATAGGTATTGGAATATCATTGTGAATAATGTACAGATAGTTTTTAGTATAAAAAGTTAACACCACCCTGAGGGCAGTCAGTGTGCCACAACCTGACCTGCCAGACAGACCTCAGCAGATCAGGAAAAGAATGTTAGAGATAACAGAGAATAAACAACCTTGAAAACCACAGCCAAAGAATCCTGACTCCTTCTTCAGTCTGAGGGCTGGGAAAATGAGACTTTCTGACACCTTGGTGGTCATCTCAACCACATAAACCCCAAGAGGGCAGGGCTCCACACGGGCTCCAAGTCCCCACAAGAGCTGCAGGTGTGGGGACAGCAGCCAGCCCCACATACCCTGGCTGTCCCCATCCCTGTGAGCCCCAGGAGCTGCAGGACAGGTTTCCCACCTGGTAGTGCAGCTGGAAGTCCTCCATGTCGATCCCCATGAATTTGGCTTTCACCTGGAACTTCCCTGATTCCTCACAGGGGATGATGTCAAAAACCACGTTCTTGAGCCTGAGAAGACAGAGCCACTCACTGCCAAAAGCTTTAACACAGCCAGGGAGCAGCTCACCCACCCAGTGCATCAGCACAGCAGCCAGACCAGACACCACTGCAAATCCCAACTTTCCTACACAAAACTTGTCCCACATAGCAGGACAACAGTGGCCCACGTGCATCCTCCTCCTCCTCAGTTATTTTCCTCTACCTGCCCAAATTTTCATAGAATCACGGAATAGCCTGAATCAGAAGGGACCCACAAGGATCTCTGAGTGCATTAAGTCCAGCTCCTGGCCCTGCACTGAATAACCCCAAGCAGGAGCTCCTCCCCTGGGGCAGGGTCACTCACTGGCTGGGTGGCAGGTCCTGGATCTCCAGCAGCACCCCCTTCTCCCACAGCTGGGCTGCTGTGTAGTGCAGAGATGGCAGCTTCTTGCTCTTCCCACTGCCCCTGGAAGAGAAGGGAGCACATGCTGAGAGCTCACCTCTGGCCATCTGTGACCCCTTGGATCCCCAACATCTCCAGGACTCCCAACAACCAGAGAGCAATGAAAACGAACAACATTTTTCTTTAAAAAATTACTGATGTTTGGTAAGGAACCTCACTTGTTGCTGGCTGCCAAGTTGTCAAGGCAAGTCTTGATGTACTGATTGTAGTAATCAATTTGCTCCTCATAAAACAGAGTCTTGGCATCGAGGCCCTCCAGGGTGTGCCTCAGCTTCAGGAGCTCCCCGCGCCGCTGCTGCCGGTGCCGCCGCTGGTTCCGGATGTCCTGCAGGAAACAGCAGCGCCAGAAAACCAATGTTTGTCACGAGGAGCTTTACCAGAGCAGCACCTCTGGGGGTTTAGGGGTGATTCCCAGCTCAGCACACCTTGGCCAGCTCATCAATGAGCTCCTGGTAGTGGCTGGCAGAGTGCACCAGCCCCAGGCTCTCCAAGCGCCGCAGGTTGCGGATGACCTTGCGCTTCTTCTCCTCCATGGAGAGCTGGCTGTTGGCAGCCAGGCAGGGGTGGTGCTTCAGCTGGGCAGAGGACTGGGCATCCCACAGAGCTCGCTGGCACACCAGGTGCTCATGGGCAGCTTCCTAAAGATGAGAAAGGGTCAGCCTGGAACACAGCTGGAATGGGGTACAGAGATGGAACGAGCGAACTGTGCGGGATTCACATTCTCTGAACCCGAGAGAAGCAGAGAAAAGAATGACCAAAACAATTCTTATCTCATTTGCTGTGCCAAAGTGGAATGCAATATGGAGATGGTTTACCCAAAGTGATGGTGTTTTGTTTTCTTGACCAATCTCTGCAAACTGTGTCCTGACAGTCACACGATTTTGTGCAGTTGAGTGCTTGTGCAGTTTCAGCTTAGATATAGTGCAGAATAATATAGTATAATTAAGTAATTAATTAGCCTTCTGATATCATGGAGTCAGATTAATCATTTCTCCCTGCCACAGGAGTCACCTTGAATTTACCATAGAACTCCTCCACCCACACTTTGATGTGGCCCAGAACAGGTGATTTTTCTGAAAACCAGAGTCCAGGCACTGCTGGATCACAAGAGCAGTGGCCAAACCTCTGAGAGGAGCAGGGCAGCTTTTTGCTGAGAACTTTCTCACCCTTTGCCCACCAAGTTTTTCAGTTCATCCCTAGCAGCAGCTTCACACATCCCACCTCATGCTCTGAGGCTGGTGTCCACAAGATGTCTGGGAGGGAATCTCCTGCTTGGCACTGGATCAAATCCACCAGCATCTGCTTGGTGCTAGAGACCAGAGGGAGATGTGAGGAATCTGCTCCAGACCATCACCCTCCACCCAATATTCAGTTGCCTCCCAAGGGTTTTTTGCCCTCCTTGAGCATCCCAGTACCCTCCTGATGCCCCCAGAGCCCATCCTCACCTCAGCAGCAGGCTCCTCGTGTCGCTCTCCTCGCTGCTGGCCACTGGCACCAGCTTGTTGGTGAGGGTGAGGGAGATCTCTGTTCTGCTGAGCTGGGAGAGCTGCTCAGCACTGCTGTCTGCCAGGCTGCCAACACTGTCCCCTGTGAGGGCACAGAGAGCCCTGCTAGCTTTGTTGGGATCTAGAGGGTTGGCTTCCCATGCCCAAAGCAATCCAGCTCAAGCTTTGTGCAAGGAAAGGGTGCCCACGTCCACCCTCCTCCCATCAGATCCCAGAATCCGACCTACCAAGCAGGGACTGGACTGTAGGGAGCTCATCAAGATCCTCCAGGAGCTCGTGCAGGGGGTCACTGGGGTGTGATGTGATGGAGTCCTGGTGCTCCAGCAGGAGCTGGACGTGCAAGGGATGAATCAGTGGCAAAGGAGGATGCAAATGGAGAGTGAGGGAGGGCCACCATTCACACCCAAGAGGGGATGGAGAAGATCTGAGGTTTGTAAAAGGACAAACCTGCAGAATCTAGGTTATTTCCTTGCTTAGAAGAGAAAAAAAGGTCAGATAGAGAGAAGCTGTGCCAGGGGTGGAATACAGAAGAAGAATGGGAGGAAACCCAGCAGAAAGCCCAGGGGGTAGGAGCAGAGGAAACAGAACTTGCCCTGAGCTTTTTGCCCTGACCTTGTGCGTGTTGATGAGCTCCCCCACGGTGATGTAGATGACTGGTTTGGCCACCGCCACCATCTCTGAGTACTCATCCACGTCAAACCTCTCCTCAGGCTCAGGGACACAGCAGGCAGCAGAGATGAACCTCCTGCAGGGACAGACCCCTTTGCTCAGCCCCATAACCCTACCACGGGCTCCAAGCCACCCTCCCACCCCATGCCCACCACCTGAACTTGCTGTGGGTGTGCTCCAGGTACTGGTTGAGCGCGCAGAGGTGGGCACTGTCCCCCTGGAAGGCCTTGTGGGCAGCGGCGTGCTGCAACACCTTGGCGATGGCGCCCAGGCTGCGGCGCTGCTCGGGGCGCAGGGCCACCCCTGCTGACATGTCCACGATGTCAAAGCCATCAGGGGCCACCACTGCTGGGTTCATGAAGCGGTAGTAGAGCAGGTTCCCCACGATCTAGGATGGAGACAGGCTGGGGAGCATTTGGGTTAAGGCCCAAGGAGGTGACACCTCAGCAGGGAAGTGTCGCAGACATCTTTTATGAAAAATCCTTTCCTTAGGATTTTTTCTCTTGAGAAGCTGAGAGGCTTCAAGAACAAAATGTAAATAATTATTATCTGCTGCTGTGGAATGCAACAGGTGCATCTGTGATTGGTCTCATGTGGTTGTTTCTAATTAATGGCCAATCACAGCCCAGCTGGCTCGGACAGAGAGCCCAAGCCACAAACCTTTGTTATCATTTTTTGCTATTCTATTCTTAGCCAGCCTTCTGATGAGAACCTTTTCTTCTACTCTTTTAGTATAGTTTTATTGTAATATATATCAAAAAATAATAAATCAAGCCTTCTGAAACATGGAGTCAGATCCTCGTCTCTTCCCCAGTCCGAAAACTTCCAATCACAGGGAAGGACGTTTCATCCTTGGTTAGGGCCCAAGGAGGTGACACCCCAGCAGGGAAGGATGTTTCATCCTTGGTTAGGGCCCAAGGAGGTGACACCTCAGCAGGGAAGGATGTTTCATCCTTGGTTAGGGCCCAAGGAGGTGACACCCCAGCAGGGAAGGAGGTTTCATCCTTGCTCTGCATGGTAGGACCCTCCTGAAAGAGATGGCAGTGCAGGGAAAAGCCCACCCTTGGCATTTCCTTAGTGGCTCAAGGAAAATGTTGACTTGGAGGTGTTTTTAAGTCAAGACGACCTTTGGTGGCCTTTCATGTACAGCTGAGCCCCACCAAACCATGCAGGTGCCCCAGTCCCACGGTACCTTATCAACCTCCTCTGCTGAGGCCTTGGGGAATTTCTCCACCAAGGACATCCTCAGGATTTTGGCCATGTAGCGCATCCCATAGCTGAGGAGAGGTAGGGAGAGGACCATCAGCATGTGAGTCCACCCCGATGACCCAGTCCTACCACCCATCATCCAGGAAGCAGCAAACCACCAGCTGGGTGGTCTCCTCCTGCCTTTCCCTGCTTTGGGGTGATGGAGAAGCCCACAGGTAGGATTGGCAGCTACAGCACCCCTCAGTTCCTTCCCCCCACCCTGCTGCCAATCCAGGCATCTCTGGAGGAGGCCTTCATCCTCTGAGATCACCACAAAGCTGGCATGCATCTCAATGTCAGCACTAAACTGCCCAGAAACAGCAGAAAAACAAGAAACAAGCCAGCCCACGAGGTGCTGCTGATATTTGGGGTTCCCCTTGCTGACAGTGCAGTAACTCAGTCCTACAGTAGCAAAGGGGCCAGGAAGCCCCCCCATAATCCAACCTCCTCTCTAAGGCCTTGCTGGAGACACCTGAGAGCCCAGAGCACTCCTGGGGTGGGCACAGAAACCATGGGGATACTCACGGGATCTTGTCCACAGAAGAGGTGATGGCAGAGACAAACTTGTCTGTTACTGCCAGGAGATTGCGGATGGAAATGTCCAACCTCCTTTGGACCTCGGGGTGGCTGAGAGCCTGCTCAGGGCTCACCTCATAGGGCAGTTTGCTGTGAAGGGAGCACAGGACCCCATCACCATCTCAATGCCCACACCCTGTGGCCCAGCCAAGCCTTCTTCCCCAGGCTCTGACCTTCTGTGCCCACTCTGCGACTCAGTCTGGTTGATCCAGGCCTTGTAGATGTCCACGGGGTCAGTGTTGATGCTGAGGGTCCTGTCCTGCAGCACCTCCTGCACGGGGCCAGCCAGGATGTGCCTCAGGGCGCTCTGCCCAGGCAGGTTGCGGTAGAAGCCGACCAGCAGCCGGATCACCGTGGCATTGCCCGTCAGGATGTCATGAACGTGGTCCACCTTGGACCTGGGGACAGAGGGGATGAGGGGATGGAGCAGGGTTTGGGTGTACTCCAAGCAGGAGGCAGCAGAGACAAAAGCATCCAAGCTGGTGCAGTTCAGCCTTTCCCTGGGCAGGACACCCACCTGATCTCCTCCTGCCTTTCATTATTCCCACAGCAGGACACACACCTGATCTCCTCCTGCCTTTCCCACAGCAGGACACCCACCTGGTCTCCTCCTGCCTTTCATCATTCCCACAGCAGGACACACACCTGATCTCCTCCTGCCTTTCCCTGTTCCCACAGCAGGACACCCACCTGATCTCCTCCTGCCTTTCCCTGCTCCCTGGGCAGGATACACACCTGATCTCCTGCCTTTCCCACAGCAGGACACCCACTTGATCTCCTCCTGCCTTTCCCTGGGCAGGACACCCACCTGATCTCCTCCTGCCTTTCCTAGAGCAGGACACCCACCTGATCTCCTCCTGCCTTTCATTATTCCCACAGCAGGACACCCACCTGATCTCCTCCTGCCTTTCCCACAGCAGGACACCCACCTGATCTCCTCCTGCCTTTCCCTGCTCCCTGGGCAGGACACCCACCTGATCTCCTCCTGCCTTTCCCTGCTCCCTGGGCAGGACACCCACCTGATCTCCTCCTGCCTTTCCCACAACAGGACACCCACCTGATCTCCTCCTGCAGTGCCACTTTGAAGAGCTGCAGCAGCAGATAAGCCTCCCGTGGGCTGGAAGCGTAGTTGTAAAGAGTAAAGATCACCGACTCCATGAATTTGGTGGATTTGTTCTGGGGCATCTGGAAGATCAGCCTGGCCAAGTACACTGGCTGTGTCTGCAGGGAGGAGGGACACCAAGCTGGCTCAGGTGGGGTAGCCAAGGGCCAGGTCCCTGCGCTGCCCCCCGAGCTGTGGGGGACAGAGCAGAGCCCCCCAGTGTAGCCAGGATATTTTCTGAAAAATCCTTTCCTTAGGATTTTTTTCTCCTGAGGAGAATATCCTGAGAGGCCTCAGGAACAAAATGTAAACAATGGTTATCTGCTGCTGTGGAATGCAACAGGTGCATCTGGGATTGGTCTCATGTGGTTGTTTCTAATTAATGCCAATCACAGTCCAGCTATCCAGACTGTCTCAGTCAGTCACAAACCTTTGTTATCATTCTTTTTCTATTCTTAGCCAGCCTCCTGATGAAATCCTTACTTCTATTCTTTTAGTATAGTTTTAATATAATACATATCATAAAATAATAAATCAAGCCTTCTGAAACATGGAGTCAGATCCTCATCTCTTCCCTCATCCTCAGACCCCTGTGAACACCACCACACCCCAGCCCCACCTGCAGCAGGTAGAAGAGGTGCTGATAGGCCTCCAGCTTCTGCCTCTTCTCCTTGCTGAGTGTCTTGAGGCCCTTCTGCTTGTCCATGGACATCATCTCTGAGAGCTGCTCCTTGTTCTTCTTGGTCAGCTTCTTGCAGTGAGACACCACCTCCTGTGGTGGGGGCAGAGAAGCACTGGGGTCTGCCTGAGGCTCTGGAATTCTGACCAGTTTCTGGGACAGCCAGAGGCACCCTAGTGTGGAGGGACAGAATGTAGGAGAGTAGTGCAGAAGGCAATCTCAGCCCTGAGTAAGAACACAGGAAATTCCTCTGGCTGCCCTGGATGGCTCAAAGCCCTGCCAGGGGGCTCAGAGACCTTGGCACAGAGCCCAAAACCCCTGTGCCTTTGATCTTGAAATGTGGAAAAAAATACCAACCTTATATGAAGAATTACAAGTCAAGATTGTTTAAGTAGACTAATAGTTTATCACAGGGTGAAAAATAGATTTTTGGGGTTTTTAGAATGGGGGCTCAGGAGGCAAGATGGAGAAATCTCAGTGTGTCCAGTCCTTCTCTTTCTTCTTCTTAGCCTCCATCTTCTGCTGTGATGGTGGCACTTTTGGATTGGTTTAAGGTAGAAACTCACTGTCTATCATGGGTGATAGGTATTGGGAGGTTATGGTAAGTAATGTACACATAGTTTTTAGTATAAAAAGATAACACCAGTGTGCCTCTGTCTGACCTGCTGAACAGACCTCAGTGGGTCAGAGAAAGAATTTTATAGATAAGAAATAATAAACAACCTTGAGAACGAGAACAAAAGAATCCTGACTCCTTCTTTGACTACCAGGCTGGGAAAAGAGACTTGTACACAGAGTCACTGTGGCCAGCAGAGATTCTGAGACCTGAGGAGTTGCAGCTGTACCAGTCAGCAAAGATTAGGAACAGGCCTGCCCTTAATAGTCCACAGCTGTGTCCAAGAAGAAGAAGAGTGCTACAGAAGAGTGGGTTAGCAGGTAGAGAAGGGAGTTGGAGTTCCTTGGTTGTGATGTGAGGAAGAAGGAGTCAGTGCTGCAAGGAGCTGCCCATGAGAAATCACCATGGAACTTTTGGAATAAGATGACAACACCTTAGTGCTCCCCAACCCCTCCAACTGCTTAAAAAGTGAAGCAGAGACAAGCCCAAGCTGCAATGCCATGGAGGGCAGGCTGGCTTGAGGCAGCCAAGTCCTCCCCCTCTCTCTGTACCTGCAGAGTGATCCTGTTCTTGACCAGCAGCCCAATCTTGATGTCCATGAGGTCCAGGTCGCTCTCCAGCTGCCGGCTGGCACGGATCCTCTTCACCACCTCCTCCTGCAGCCTCAGCACCTCTGACTCCTCCCAGAAGTCGTGCTGGCTCTGCTCCAGCAGGTGGATGAAGCGCCGGACGATGCTCAAGGGTGGGCTCTTGGTGTGGACTGCAGCAATGCCCAGTAAGGCCATGAATAATTCCCCCCACCACAGACCCTCAGACACCCCATCCTCCTCCCCAAAAAGCATCTCCTTGCAGCACCAGGCCACGGGAACAGCACACAGCCACACTGCAAAAACCTCCAGGAAGTTTTGGGGGCAGAGGGGCAGCACCAGAGCTGATGATCAAGGACCATCAAGGCTCTGCCATGCTGTCCTTGCCAAGGGGCCACCAGCAGCCCTGCTCATAACTGCTTCCCTCTTTTGGAGGCAGAGTCCCCTTCCCAATTAGCCATCACACTCAGAGCAGCAATGAGCAGGCACACACTTACCCAGCAGCCTGTAATCCCCACGGGCCTTGTTGGCTCGCACAAAAGCCTGGATTTTAACTACAGCTTTAATCTGCCAAGACAAACAAGGGGATGGGAGGTGTTTTTCCATGGTGTCCCTAACACACATGGGGAGTGAAGGAGTGCTGGGCAAGCACATTGCTGCCTGGTCCCACTGCCAGGAATGTATTGAGGCCTGGGATGAGGGTCTCGACAAAACAGGAGAGATTGTGGGATTCTGCCCTTCTCAGTGGTCATTCCCCTCCACTCACTGTATATCAGAAGCTGCAGCAACTCCAGGAGTGCAGCTTCACTTCCTACAGCTGACACCCTCCCCTTTTCTCCCCCCAAAAATTCCTTCCCCTTTTAATGGACATCTTGAAGTCATTGTTGCTTTTTGGTGGAACTGGAGTGGTTTTGCTCTCCTCACACTTCACAAAACCTGAGAGTTTGGCTTCCAGACCCACCAGGTACCTATTCCTTCCCATCTGTCCCCCCTGCCAGGATGAATCAGTTCTTCCAGCTGCACTGAGAGCACTCGGGGACAGGGATCCAACTGCTCCAGATCATCCCCCTCCATCCACACCAACAGAGTTCCAGGAGCTGCTTGACTCCATCCCATCCTATCCCATCCCATCCCATCCCATCCCATCCCATCCCACCCCATCCCTTACATTCTGCCTGAAATAACGCAGCCTCTCCTGGTACTTCCTCCGTGCCTGCCACATCCTCACAGCTGCCTGGATCTGGGAGAGATGTTCAAACATTTGGATTCTGGATCATGAGAACTTCCAGGGGACGTTTAGGTTGGATATTAAGGATAAATTCTTCATAGAAGGGGTGGTCAGGCATTGGCACAGGCTGCCCAGCAATGTGGTGGGTTCACCATCCTGTGAGGGATTTAACACCCATAGGGATGTGGCACTTGAGGACACAGTTAGTGGTGGCCTTGGCAGTGCTGAGATGGACTCAGTGATCTTCAAGGGCTTTTCCAGCCCCAGTGAGCCCATGGTAACTATTCTATTGTATGATTTTTTCTCCCCTGTCCACTCACACACTGCCCTGGCCCAGCTGCCACAATCCCCCCTGGCTCCTCTGCGCTGGGCAGGGGTAGATGCCACCCTCACAAGCTGAACGAGCAGGTGACAATGCCCAACATGAGAACAAAGGCTGAAGAAAGAATCCTCCAAACCTTGATTGCAGCCTCCGTGTTGGATTTCAGGTAGTGCAGCCTGTGCAGGTAAGCTCTGCGCTGCCTGTGCCCCCTCCAGCAAGCCTGGGCACAAGAAGACACCTGAGTGAGGTCACTGTGACTCCACTGGTTTTTGAGGGAGCACATGAGAAAAGAGAATAACACAGCATGGGGAAAGAGAAAACCAGCAGCCACTGTGAGAGGAACAAGCCCCTCACTGCTCCCTGCAGCACCTCAGGGGTCCTGGCAGAAAAACCAGAGAGCAGCAAGCACTGACCCCTCTCTACACCAGGTAGAGACACCTGGGTGAGGTCACTGTGACTGCATTTGTTTTTCAGGGAGGATATGAAGAAAGAGAATAACACAGCACGGGGAAAGAGAAAACCAGCAGCCACTGTGAGAGGAACAAGCCCCTCACTGCTCCCTGCAGCACTTCAGGGGTCCTGGCAGTAAAACCAGAGAGCAGCAAGCACTGGCCCCTCTGTACACCAGGTAGAGAGACCTGGGTGAGGTCACTG
This sequence comes from Melospiza georgiana, assembly GCF_028018845.1. Taxonomy (NCBI): domain Eukaryota; kingdom Metazoa; phylum Chordata; class Aves; order Passeriformes; family Passerellidae; genus Melospiza; species Melospiza georgiana. Next base: position 466,004 of record NC_080462.1, on the reverse strand, counting down.
TGACTGCATTGGTTTTTGAGGGAGCACATGAGAAAAGAGAATAACACAGCAAGGGCAAAGAGGAAACCAGTAGCCACTGTGAGAGGAACAAGCCCCTCACTGCTCTCTGCAGGGCCTCAGGGGTCCTGGCAGTAAAACCAGAGAGCAGCAAGCACTGACCCCTCCCAGGGCTGCAAGGTGCTGCGAGCGGCTGCCCCTGGTTTGTGTGGCTGTGCTGGGAGCAGGCACAGGCCCTGGCTGTGTCACCTGGATCCTGATGGCAGCTGGCCTCTGCTCCTGCAGGACGTGGCGCCGTGCCGCGAGCTGGCGCCGCACCAGGAACCCGCGCAGCCGCGCCTGCAGCTTCACCACCAGCGCCACCCGGGATGCCCACAGGCGCTCCTGCTCGTGGGCCAGCGTCACTCGGGCGATGACGGACTGCAAGGACACCAGGCAGCACCAGCTCAGTGCCAGCGCTGCCCACCTGTAGCCATATTTTCTGAAAAATCCTTTCCTTAGGGTTTTTCCTCCTGAGAGGCCTCAGGAACAAAATGTAAACAATGGTTATCTGCTGGCTGTGGAATGCAACAGGGGGATCTGTGATTGGTCTCATGTGGTTGTTTCTAATTAATGGCCAATCACAGCCCAGCTGTCTCAGTCAGTCACGAGCCTTTGTTATCATTCTTTTTCTATTCTTAGCCAGCCTTCTGATGAAATCCTTTCTTCTATTCTTTTAGTATAGTTTTAGTATAATATATATCATAAAATAATAAATCAAGCCTTCTGAAACATGGAGTTAACATTCTCATCGCTTCCCTCATCCTCAGACCCCTGTGAACACCGTCACACTCCCTCATTCCTTTTCCTTTTTTAACTTCAATTTTTTTTTCCCCTAAGTCCACCCATCTGGCAGCTCCTTTGTGCTCCTGGAGGCAATTCTGGCAGTGAGTGAGGAGGGAGCAGGAGCAAGACTGGAGTTGCTGAGGGACCTGGGGAGGTGGCACCTTCAGCACAGCCCTGGGGATGCTCTATTACAGCTGGGTGTGCAAGGGGGTTAATGCAAGCACAGTGATGCCCTTTGGGGGCATTAATGCAAGCACAGTGATGCCCTGTGCCATGCAGGGAGTGCTGGTGGTGCCTGGGTGCTGGACAGGATGTGCTGGGGCTGGTCCAGGTGAAACAAAACCTTCCTGTGCCCACAGAGGGACAGACACAGGGAATGGCTTCCTACTGCCAGCTGGCAGGGTTAGATGGGATTTTGGTAGGAAATTCTTCCTGTGAGGGTGGGGAGGCCCTGGCACAGGTGCCCAGAGCAGCTGTGGCATCCTTGGAAGTGTCCAAGGCCAGGTTGGATGGGGTTTGGAGCACCCTGGGATGGTGGAACATGTCATCTCTTCCCTCATCCTAAGACCCCTGCAAACACCATCACACCCACCCAGCCCATCCTGCCATACCTGCATCTCCTCCCTGCTCAGGTGTGTGGTGTAGAAGCTGCCATGGCGTGGGCACTGCCAGCTGCCCTCCAAGGTCTGCAGGTTCAGGTAGAACTCGGCCCCATCCAGCAGCCTGTGCCTGACCCAGCATGGCTTTGTGCTCCCTGCATGCCAGGATGGATGGGAGCTGCTGCAGGGTGCTGCTCCCCCAGAACACCCTGAGCAGGGGTAGGGGAGGTTTTGCAGCCCCCAGGGTTTTACCTGCTGGTCCCTTGGTGGCCATCAGAGCCGCCAGCTGCTCCTGGTAGGGTTCAGCACAGGCACTCACCACCCCATGCAGGGCCACGTCAGGGTTGCACAGCACCCTCAGTGTCTGTGATGCCTTCCCTTCCTTGATGGCCTGGTTGATGGCAGCTATGCCCAGAGCCACTGTGGGAGCAGAGGGGCTCTCATCAGCCCCTTCTTGTCCCCCAGCCTCCAGCAGCACCCACATGGGGAGAGCACTCACTCCTCCTGGCTGCCGCTGTGTCCTGGTTGGCCTGGCAGACCCCTTCCTGGATTTCTTCCCAGCAAAGAGCAGCTCCACTGTCCTGGGTGGCCTGGGAGATGGGGGAGATGGGCTCTGGTGAGCTGGGCACCTCCTTCTTTGAAAGTAATAATAATAATAATAATAATAATAATAATAATAATAATAATAATAATAATAATAATAATAATAATAATAATAATAATAATAATAATAATAGTAATATAGTAATATCGTAATATAAATATATAATAAAATAATTTTATAATGATAATAATTAAATGAAATATGATAAAATATAATATAATAATGTAATTGTAACTAATAAATAAATATAATAATAATAAATATCTTGATATTTTATAATCTATAAATATAATAGTTAAATAACAATAATAATAAAAGTAATAATAAATTAATAAAATAAAATGTATTTATGTAATCTAATAACTATAATAATAACTAATATATAAATATAATAATAATAGATAATAAAATAATATTACAATGATAATAATAAAATGAAATAAGATAAAATATAATATAATAGTGTAATATAATAATGTAATGATAATATTTACAACTAATAAATAAATATAAAAATTAATATATCTATTATAATCTACAATAATAATATTATATCTATAATAATATTATAATCTATAATAATAATAGTAATAATGATAGTAATAGTAGTAGTAGTAGTAATAATAATAATAGCAATAACAATAATATCAATAACCCCCGGGGGGGGTTATTTCACAGTCTTGTGACCAAGGCACGGTCCCAGGGGTTTGCCATGCTGCCATGGAGGGTCCCCACAGCTGATGACCCCCCCCCCACACCTGGATTTTCTGCCTCCGTGCCCGGGCCAGGACGCTGTGGTAGCGCGGGGCGGTGGGGAGGGCGACGTCGGGCAGGGCTGGCACCAGCAATAGCGCTGCCAGTGTCACCTCAGGGTCCTCCTGCAGCAGCGCCTCGTTCAGCAGCCGGAGCGCACGGACACCTGCGGGCAGGGAAGGGAGGAGACGCCTTCCAACCCCTCGGATCTCCGCTTTCAACCCCTCTGATCTCCGCCTTTCAACCCCTCGGATCTCCGCCTTTCAACCCCTCTGATCTCCGCCTTTCAACCCCTCGGATCTCCGCCTTTCAGCCCCTCCGATCTCCGCCTTTCAGCCCCTCCGATCTCCAGGCACCAAGGGAATCACAGCCCAGGGTGGTGTGAGATTCTCCGGTGTCTTAACTGGGGATGGAATCCCAGTGCAACCTCCCTCCGAGGATATCTGCCACCCCCTGCATGCCCAAACTCTGTGTGGGCAGCACTCACGGTCGGTTTCATCCTGCACTGATGAGTTGGTGTTGTTGATGCTGTCCTGAATGTCGTTCCAGCTCAGGAACTCGGCTCCTGCTTTCCTCGATTGGACTTTCAGCTGCAGCAAGTCGTCAAAGTACCTGCAGGAGAGAAACAAGGCAATGACCTGAAGCATTCCAAGCAGGGCTCAGTGCATTCCAAGCAGGGCTCAGTGCACTCTGAGCAGATCCTTCAGAGGGGAGAGGCAAGGCACAGGATAGGGAGGCTGCTGGAATAAGCCACAAAAAGCCCAGGCACCGTGACCAGCCCTTTCCACAAGATTTCTTCACCCCAGCCCCTAACAGAGAGCCCAACTCACCGCTGTGCATTTGCATCCTCAACTCCTGAGAGGCCCAGGGCAGGGCTGACCAGGCTGCTCCAGAGCCTGTTGGGGTTCCTGGCATCCAGGGCTTGGTTAACCAGTGCCACAGCTGAGAGCATCTCCACAGCCACAAACAGCTCCTCCTGTGCCAACTCGCCCTGCACAGAGCAGGCAGAGACACTGAACCCACATAACCTCCTCCTCCTCCAGGCCCAGCTTCCCCAGGGGAGCAGCAGCAAAGGAAGCACCCCAGACCCAGCAAGGGACAACCCTACCCATTGTCCAGGGCACCCATGGCCCATCCCTGGGTGTCACAGACATCTTTTATGAAAAATCCTTTCCTTAGGGTTTTTCCTACTGAGAAGCTGGGACGCCTCAGGAACAAAATGTGAACAATGGTTATCTGCTGCTGTGGAATGCAACAGGTGCATCTGTGATTGGTCTCATGTGGTTGTTTCTAATTAATGGCCAAACACAGTCAGCTGGCTCGGACAGAGAGTCTGAGCCACAAGCCTTTGTTATCATTCTTTCTTTTTCTATTCTTAGCCAGCCTTCTGATGAAATCCTTTCCTCTGTTCTTTTAGTATAGTTTTAATGTAATATATATCATAAAACAATAAATCAAGCCTGCTGAAACATGGAGCCAGATCCTTGTCTCTTCCCTCACCCTCAGACCCCTGTGAACACGGTCACACCTGGGGTGTCTCACCCGTGGGTGCTGCCTCTGCAGCAGGGCCAGCTGCTGCTGGTACAGGGGTGCAGCAGGGCTGTGCACATCAGGCAGCTGGGCTGCAGGGTCCAGCAGAGCTTCCAAAGCTTTTCCACCTCCTCCTCCCTCCAGGCCCAGCTTCCCCAGGGGAGCAGCAGCAAAGGAAGCACCCCAGACCCAGCAAGGGACGACCCTACCCATTGTCCAGGGCACCCGTGGCCTATCCCTGGGGTGTCTCACCCGTGGGTGCTGCCTCTGCAGCAGGGCCAGCTGCTGCTGGTACAGGGGTGCAGCAGTGCTGTGCACATCAGGCAGCTGGGCTGCAGGGTCCAGCAGAGCTTCCAAGGTTTTGGCTGGCGTCCCTTGGCGGACAGCAGCGTTGATGCGGCCGACGGCCTGCAGCACTGAGGGACACACAGGGGGCTGGCACAGGGGGGCTGTGCCCTGCCTCAGGGCCAGGCTGCCAGCATGCCCAGCAGCTCCTGGGCAGCAGAAGCTGCAGTAAGAGTTCACCCAGGCACTCACTGGCTCGCTCCTTCTCGCCCCTCCGGTTTGCTGTGAGGATCCCTGCCTGCACCTCCTCCTGCTCCAGCAGCTCCAGGTAGCCCAGCTCCTGCAGCAGGCAGAGAGGGCTGTCAGCTCTCACAGCTCACCATGCTTGTGCTCACAGAGCAGCCGTGCCCAGACCCCTGGCAGAAAGCTGCCAACTCCCCAGCCCAGGTGTCGCAGACATCTTTTCGTTAAAAATCCTCCCTTAGGATTTTTTCTCCCTGAGAAGCTGAGAGGCCCCAGCGACAAAATGTAAACAAGGTAAGGTTATCTCATGCTGTGGAATGCAACAGGTGCATCTGTGATTGGTCTCATGTGGTTGTTTCTAATTAATGGCCAATCACAGCCCAGCTGACTCAGACAGAGAGTCTGAGGCAGCTGCCTTTGTTACCATTCTTTTTTTTTTCTATTCTTAGCTTAGCTAGCCCTCTGAGATGAAACTTTTCCTTCTATTCTTTTAGTGTAGTTTTAATGTAATATATATCATAAAATAATAAATCAAGCCTCTATAACAGAGTCAAATCTACATCTCTTCCCTCATCCTAAGGCCCCTGTGACCACCGTCACACCCAGGGCCCTCCCTCTTCCTGGGGAGCATGGGCTGCCCCCCCAGCACCAGCACCCTGCACCCCAGGTCCTGCCAGCCCCTGCCAGTGCTCCTGCCAGCTCCTACCAGTGCTCCTGCCAGCCCCTACCAGTGCCTTCTCCTCCCTGTCCGTGCTGAGCTGCTCCAGGTAGAGCTCGAGGTTGTCCCGCTGGACGCAGCGCAGGGCCAGGCTGGGCTCCTGCAGTGCACAGTGCAGTGCCAGCACATCCTGTCTCTCCAGGGCATTGTCCACCTCTTCCAGGGCTCCACGCACTGCAAGAGGCCAGTTCACCCCAGAGGTGAGCAGGTAAATCATCCCACAGGGCTGCAAGGCAGCTATGGCTAAAGCCTGCATACCCATCATTTTAATTTCTCCTTGGAAATGCACACCCAGCCCTTCTCCCCACTAGGTCTGAGGCTGGCCCGAGCAGACTTCTTTCTGCTATGCCCACCACTCTCCCCATGCCCAGGGCTACCATGGTCCCACCATAAGCCCTGGGGAACCCCCAGAGGGAAGGCCCAGCTTTGCTCACCATTCACTTTGTTGATGTTGCCTTGGATTTCAGCCTGGGTCAGACACCAGTCGTAGACGTCCTCTCCTTCAGGGATCACCTGTGGGCACTGGACAGGGACTCCCCAGCTTGAGCTTTCTGCCCAAGCACACCCCACCATGCACAGTGGGGTCCCCTGCAGATGCCTGGGCTCATTTCCCAACCCCAGCCCCTGGGTGAACTTGTCACAGACATCTTTTATGAAAAATCCTTTCTTTAGGATTTTTGTCCCGAGGAGCTGAGAGGCCTCCAGAACAAAATGTAAACAATGGTTATCCTGCTGCTGTGGAATGCAACAGGTGCATCTGCGATTGGTCTCATGTGGTTGTTTCTAATTAATGGCCAATCAGTCAGCCTTTGTTATCATTCTTTCTTTTCCTATTCTTAGCCAGCCTTCTGATGAAATCCTTCTATTCTTCTAGTATAGTTTAAATATAATATATATCATAAAATAACAAATCAAGCCTTCTGAAACATGGAGTCAGATCCTCATCTCTTCCCTCATCCTCAGACCCCTGTGGACACTGTCACATGAACCAGCCCCCAAAGAGGAAACATCTCCTGCTGAGATGATTCTGCTCAGCACAAGGGCTCCCAGGCTGTGTTTCAGCCAAGGGACCCCTCCACCTCCCCATCAGCAAAGGGGCTGCTCCTCTCCCATCCAGCCCAGAGCCCCCTGCGCCCTCCTCACTCACCCTGTTCCTGGCACTGCTGCCCTTCTCCAGCTTGGCCTGGTGCAGCACCTCCTGGTAGGCACCTGCCAGCTCCTGGCGCAGGCCCACCAGCATGGCGTGGGGGTTCTGCAGGGTCTCCATGGTCTGGGCCACCACCCCTCGCTCCACCGCCTCATTGATGGCCAGCACAGCAGCGTGGACTGCAGGTGGGGCAGGGAGGGACACAGAGGGTGAGATGGGACACGGGCAGGAGGGACCATCTGCTTTATCCCTGCACGCAGTGGGACAAGACATTCCACAGGCAATGGTGGGAAGCCACCCTTTCTGGGACCCAGCTGGAGCTCCCAGCACCTGGGAAGTCTCACAGCAAGCCAGGGAATGCAGAACCCCAGCTGCTGCTGCTGCTGCCCAGCAATGGCTGTGCCAGCATCTGCAGCCTTGTGCCAGGCTCAAAGAGAACAACCAGGTGCATCCCAGACCACCATCACCTCCCAGGGCACCCCTTCCCAGTTTGCTGGCCCCAAATTTGGCATTCAGTTTGTCACAGTCATATTTTTCTGGAAAAATCCCCTTGCCCAGGATTCTTCTCCTGGGAAGCTGAGAAGCCTCAGAGAAAAAGGAAAACAACATTATCTCATTTGCTTCTCCTGTGTTTTGCTGCTTTGGAATGTGTTTGGAGATTGTTTATCCAACAGGTGCTTGTTGCATTGGTTTCATGTGAATTGTTTTGACTTAATGACCAATTAAGGTCAAGCTGTGTCAGGACTCTGGAAGGAGCCATGAGTTTTCATTATTATCTTTTAGCCTTCTGTAAGTATCCTTTCTGTATTCTTTAGTATAGTTTAGTATAGTATATATTTTTAATAGATATATTTTTATATGTATATATAATATATTTTTATATATTTATATATATATTAAAAATACTTTTTAGCTTTTGAAAATACAATACAATATAGTATCATAAAACACTAAATTAGCTTTCTAAGAACACGGAGTCAGAGTCATCATTCTTTCCTTTGTCTGCGCACCCCAAAAATAGAAGATTTGGTAGCTGAGCCAAAATCCTGCTACAGGCTGACACCCTGCTCCCCACCAGGCACCCATCACCTGCTGCTTCATCCACAGAGAGCTCGTTGGCCAGAATGCCTCCAATCTTGCTGAAGGCAGGCAGCTGCAGCCCATACTTCTCCAGCTCCCGCTTCATGTTGTTGATCTCCTCCTCTGGAGCAGAGCAGACGCAGCACAGCTCAGCACCAGCCCCACAGCCCAGTGCTGGAGCAGGGGCAGCCAGCAGAGCCCCCACTCCCCTGCCAGACCAAGAGGGGTGCAGAAAGCCCCCACACTGGGGTGAGCATCCCTGAGGCAGCTTTGGCAAAAGGCATCCAAGGCTTTCACTCCACGGGACCCCAGAGCACTGGTGGCAAACCCCCCTTGGCAAGTCCCAGCCCAGGTGTCCCTGCACATACCTGTGAAGTTCACTTTCCCATACAAGTCCTGGATCAGAGGAGCCAGCCCCAGCTTGAAGAGGTAGAAGCTGAAATACAAACCCACACGGTGACATCCCCTCCTGACGCTTCTGTGTCACCTGAGGCTGACAGGTGACACCACCAAAGGGCTGATGAGCATGAACACACTCCATGAGAGCCAGGCCAGGGCACCCACCTGAGTGCATGGATGCAGTAGACCACCCGGGGCATGTTCTTCTTGTCATAGATGTCAGTGGTCTCTGGGTGGAAGATCTGCCAGCAAGACAGAGACACATCAGGGACAATGGCAGAGAGACAGTCCCCAGGGTTGGCTGGTGTCAAAGAGTGGGGGCAAAGACAAAGCCCCCCTGCCATATCAGCACACCCCAGTAGTGGCACAAGGCAAAGGCCAGTGTGCCCCTAGGCTGGGGAGAGCAGAGGGGAGGCGTTACCGAGGGAAGCCCCACGTGGCTCATGGCATCACGCCAGTGGTTGATGTTATCCGTGTGCCGAAAGTGCAGCCCAGCTGTCTGGAAGAGAGGAGCTGAGGTCAGGCTGAACCCCACTTTCCCCATCCCTGGGGTCCCCCTTGCCCCCAGAGCAACCCAGCCAAGGCAGGAGCTCAAAGGCAGAGGCAATGCCTGTGATCCCCAGGGACCCCATTGCAGCCCCCCTTAGAGAGCAGTCCCTCAGTGACTGCTGTCTGACGCAGACATCTTTTATGAAAAATCCTTTCTTTAAGATTTTTTCCTCCTGAGTAGCTGAGAGGCTTCAGGAACAAAATGTAAACAATGATTATCTGCTGCTGTGGAATGCAACAGGTGCATCTGGGATTGGCCCATGTTGGATGTTTGTAATTAATGGCCAATCACAGTCAGCTGGCTCAGACAGAGAGCTGAGCCACAAACCTTTGTTATCATTCCTTCTTGTTCTATTCTTAGCCAGCCTTCTGACGAAATCCTTTCTTCTATTCTTTTAGTATAGTTCTAATGTAATATATATTATAAAATAATAAATCAGCCTTCTGAAACATGGAGTCAGATCCTCATCTCTTCCCTCATCCTAAGACCCCTGTGAACACGGTCACAGCTGTCAGCAAGTCCCTCCTCACTCTGCACTCACCAGAGAGGGAAAGGTTTGGGGCTACACCCCAAGGGCTACCACACCTTCCTCTGGTGCCACAGCCTTACCTTGTACCGTGTCTGCTCAGGGTCGTAGATCTTCTTCAGTGGCACAACAGCAGGGGCAAAGCAGTGGCCCAGCTTGGCCAGGAGGACCCCGTTGCGCAGGGTCTCCTCCAGCTCCGTGGGTGGAGGCAGCTCCTCACCCAGACAGGCTTCCATCCAGCTGCCAGGGCAGGGACAGGGCATGGCAGAGACCCCCAGAGAAAAGCACCCAAACGACATCACCCCCAACTCCATTCCAATAAATCCCCCCTGGCAGGGGAGCTCAGCCCTCAGGCTTTTGCTGCTGGGTGGTTTTTAGTTTGGGTGGAGGGCTGAGCGTCCCCCCACAAAAAACCACAACCCCCCAACCAGCTTTGAGGAGCCATAAAGCCACAGGGTCCAAGCAGCATTCTGCAGCACTATGGGCATTCCCCACCCACTCCCCCTGTCCCTCCCCTTACCACCCCTTTTCCCCCCAAAATGTGAGCTCAAGGATGTCCCCAATGCAGCCCCACCGCTTGGCTTCCTCCAGGTGACACAGGTACTGGTAGGCAACGTTCTGCCTCCTCTGTTCGTCCATCTCATCGGCAGTCAGGCGCTCACCTGGGCACAAAGGAGGTCTCCCATCAGAGCCCCCTGCGCAGGGAGGCTTTTTGAAGCCCCCATGGCCACTGAAACAAGATTTGGGAAAGGGAGCCAGGCTTTGGGTGCAGTAGCTTCCCATAGCCGTCGTGGGAGTGGCACCAATGTCACAGTTCTGGCAGTGGAAGGAAAGTTTCCAATTTCCCTTTTTCACAAATAACGGCCATCAGAGCTAGCTCTGGAGTGGGGGAGGGCACAGAGCAAGCATTCAGGGGAGCACAGCTACAGGTTTGGGGCCCTTTTACCCTGCTGCTGGTGCTGGAGGCACCCATGACTTCTGGGGGGCACCTGGCTGCCTCCCAACAAACCATCCCTCAAAATACATCCCCTCCAGTTTGTCCCCAGGGGCCTGGCACCTTGCCACCAACATCCCTCTACCCACACGCAGACCTGTCTGTTCCCCCTGAACCCCCTGCACCCCTAAATCCGACTGCTCCCCCATCCTTCTGCACAGCCAGAGCCCCTGTCCCCATGTGCACCCCACAGCTGGCCCCACATCCCCCTGCCTCCCCAGCCTTACCTGTCCCCCCACATCCCCCTGCACCCCAAATCCGCCTGTTCCCCCATCCCCTGCCCCCCCAGCCTTACCTGTCCCCTCACACTCCCCTGCACCCCAAACCCGCATGTTCCACCCATCCCCTGTCCCCCTGCCTTACCTGTCCCCACATCCCACTGCCCCCCAGCCCTACCTGTCCCCTCACACTCCCCTGCACCCCAGACCTATCTGTCCCCACATTCCCTTGCCCCCCAGCCTTACCTGTCCCCTCACACTCCCCTGCACCCCAAACCCGCATGTTCCACCCATCCCCTGTCCCCCTGCCTTACCTGTCCCCACATCCCACTGCCCCCCAGCCCTACCTGTCCCCTCACACTCCCCTGCACCCCAGACCTATCTGTCCCCACATTCCCTTGCCCCCCAGCCCTACCTGTCCCCTCACACTCCCCTGCACCCCAAACCTATCTGTTCCCCCATTCCCCTGCCCCTCCAGCCTCACCTGTCCCCTTCTCATTCCCCTGCCCCCTCCAGCCTTACCTGTCCCCACATCCCCCTGCCCCGCCAGCCTTACCTGTCCCCTCACACTCCCCTGCACCCCAAACCCGCCTGTTCCCCCATCCCTTGTCCCCCCAGCCTGACCCGTACCCCAGACTCGTCCCCTCCCGTCCCCTGCACCCCGGACATTCCCGCTGCCTTCATCCTTGTGCCTCTCAGCCCCTCGGTGCCCCCCGGTGCCGGTCACTCACAGCGCCCCGGCCCCGCTCCCTCCATGGCCGCGGCGGCTCCGGTGGCTCCGCCCGAGGTTTGAATCTCCCGCCGCCCACGTGGCTCCGCGCGGGGCCTGCCGGGCAGCGGGACACCGGGACACCGGAACACCGGAACATCGGTACACCGGGGAACGGCGGCACCGGCACACCGGGAGCCCGAACCCCGGGAAAGCGGGACACGGGGACCGCGGGACCCCGGGGAACGGCGGCACTGGGACCCAGCCACAGCGGGGCACCGGTGTCGCCCTGATTTTTTTAAGATTTTTCCAAGCCTTCTGATGTTTACATTCTTGTAAGGAACTTTCTCACAGACTTTCTGTAAATAACTCATTGTTTTGCATTCTTTTATGGAGGAGGAGAAATGCGATGGACTGTTGGTTTGTTCAGTGTCATTGGAGGGGTGGCACTGTCACCCTCCAACCCACTGTCGCTTTTAGAAACCTATAAATGTTGGAGTCAGAAATTTAAAAATCCCTTTTTGCCTTGAAAAGAGCAGCGTGTCCAAGTAGTTTCTAATTAATGGCCGATCACAGTCCAGCTGTCCAGACTGTCTCAGTCAGTCACAGGATTTTGTTATTATTCTTTTTCTATTCTTAGCTAGCTTTCTGATGAAATCCTTTATTCTTTTGGTATAGTCTTAATATTGTATATATATCATAAAATAATAAATCAAGCCTTCTGAAACATGGAGTCAGATTCTCGTCTCTTCCCTGGTCTTGGGACCCCTGTGAACACCACCACAGTCCACCACACAGTTTTCCCATCCCTCCATCCCTCACAGGGCTCACACTGGCACTGCTGCACCGAGTTGCCATGGCACTGCACAGCACGCTGGTGACAGGGCTGAAACTGGAGCCAGCGGGGCCATTGTGGGATGTGCTTTCCCCGGAACAGGCCTGGCTTTGTCCCAGCCTGTGCCACCGCCTGCCACGCTCCTGTCTCAGAACTGTGACCTGCTCCAGGCACCTTTCCAGGCAGCCCAAGCTGGGAGGTGCCTCAGACATCCTCCATCCCTGCAGCAGAGGGCCCTGGCTGGTGGCAGCAATGCAGCTGCGGCACCGGGGATGCCTCATCTCTCTGCTCCCTGCTCTCGGCACCCTTTGCACCTGAAGAGAAAACAGTAAGTGAGTGCAACCCGTTATCCTGCCTCCCAAAAAGGGACGCCAGCAACATCCCACTCCATGCTGTGGTGTCCCTCCTCCTCCTCCCCCAGTGACCTCTTTCCTTTCTCATGGCTACCAAGGTTTGTGGGGTCCTCCATGGAAAGGCCTTTTTTTCTTCCTGGAACTTAATAGCAAACAGGCTACAAGCCATCCCTAATGTTCATAAATAACATACAATAATGCTGCTCGTTTGAAGTGCTGGACCGTGCTGGCTTGGCTGCCTAAGCACCTCTCTCTCTTGCAGGCAGGCTGCTGCCCCTGCCCATGGATTTGGAAGAGGCTGCTGAGCCTGAAGTGCAGCCCACAATCCCCACATACCCCACAGCCCCCACACACCCCACTGTCCCTTCTGATCCCACACACCCCATTGCCCCCTCTGTCCTCACAGCCCCCACACACCCTACTGCCTCCTCTGCCCCCTCTTCCCCTACTCACCCCACTGCCCCCACACACTCTACACTCCCCTCTGTCCCCACAGCCCCTACACACCCCTCTGCCCCCTCTGTCCCCACACACCCCATTGCCCCCTCTGTCCCTACTGCCCCCACACACCCCACTGTCCCCACTGCCCTCACACACCGCACTGTCCCCTCTGACCCCACAGCCCCCACACACCCCTCTTCCCCCACACACCCCACTGGCCCCACCACCCCCGCAGCCCCCTCCAGCTGCAAGAAGAGCCAGAAGAAGAAGAAGAAGGCCAGGGCAGCCGCTCAGGAGGGAGGGGATGAGGCGGCAGGGCGGGTGGCTGCCATCGAGGCCCTCACACGGGCCGGACACCGGGCGCTGGCCCTGGGCGCGGTGCGGGAGGCACTGGGGTGCTTCAGGAAAGCCCTGCTCCTCTCCAGGGACACAGCGAGCCCCCAGCTCCACAGGGCTTGTGCCTTCAACCTGGGGGCTGCCTACGTGGAGACTGGGAAGCCCAAAAAGGGCTTTGAGTTCCTCCTCCAGTCCCAGCCCTCAGAGGCGGAGAGCGGGGACTACTCGGGGAGCCTTTATTTCAGCGTCGGGGCGGCTCACGAAGGGCTCCAGGATTTTCCAAAGGCTCTGGAGTGTTTTGAGCAAGTCCCCGGGCACGCCGGTGCTGCTCAGGCTGGCAGCCGAGCGGGGACCTGCGTGCAGATGGGCTGCTGCTACCTGGGCATGCGGGAGCCGGCGCGGGCCGCGCGGTGCTTCCTGGACGCGGCGCAGGCCTACGCGGCGGCGGAGAGCCCCGGGGCCGCGGCCGTGGCTCTGAGCAGGGCGAGCGGCTCCATGCTGCAGAGCCGGCGGTTCCGGGCCGCGGACATCGCCGGCGTCCTCGCCCGGTGTCGCTCGCTCTGCGAATCCATCCCCGACCCGGCCCTGCGAGGTAACGCCGCGCCCTCCCCTCTCATGGCCCTGCGCGGCAGCTCCCACGCCTGCTTTTCCTCTCTGCCCTCAGGGAAACTCTACAGCGACATCGGGCTCGGCTACTCGCAGCTGCACATCTTCTCCCTGGCTGCCGAGAGCTTCGAGCGGGCGCTGGGGCTGTGCGGCGGGGAGCGGGACCGGCAGCGGGAGGCGGCGCTGCTGCAGAACCTGGGCGCGGCCCTCAACGCCCTGCGCAGCTTCGGCACCGCGCTGGGCTGGCACCGGCGAGCGGCCGCGCTGCACGGTACCTCACACACACCGGTACATGGCACTGGTACCGCGCACCAGTACTTCACACACACCGGTACCTCATACCCGTACCTGGCACCGGTACCCCACACCAGTACCTCACACCGGTACCTGGCACTGGTACCTCACACACACCGGTAACTGGCACCGGTACCTCGCCCCGGTACCATACACCTGTACCCCACACCAGTACCCCACACCAGTACCTCACACCGGTACCTGGCACTGGTACCTCACACACACCGGTAACTGGCACCGGTACCTCACCCCGGTACCGTACACCTGTACCCCACACCGGTACCCCACACCAGTACCTCACACCGGTACCTCACACCAGTACCTCACACCTGTACCCCACACCTGTACCCCACACCTGTACCCCACACCGGTACCCCACACCAGTACCTCACACCGGTACCTCACATCAGTACCTCACACCTGTACCCCACACCAGTACCTCACACCGGTACCTCACACCAGTACCTCACACCTGTACCCCACACCTGTACCCCACACCTGTACCCCACACCTATACCTCACACCAGTACCCCATACTGGTACCTCACATCAGTACCTCACACCTGTACCCCACACCGGTACCTCACACCTATACCTCACACCAGTACCCCACACCAGTACCCCATACTGGTACCTCACATCAGTACCTCACATCAGTACCTCACACCAGTACCCCACACCGGTACCCCATACCAGTACCTCACACCAGTACCCCACATCGGTACCTCACACCACCATCCCTGCCCTTGGCTGTGCCAGACGGGCCAGCTCAGCATGGAGTTCCCATTCCAGGTGCTCTGGGGAACCGCAGGGCTCAGGGGCAGAGCTTTGGGAACCTGGCGTTCGCCTGCAGCCAGCTGGGGAAGCACGGGGATGCTGCCGAGAGCTACCTGCACGCCCTGCAGGCCTTCAGGGACTCGGGTGAGGGCAGGCACATCCCACAGCCCAGCAGGCTCAGGCTGGGCAATGCTGCCTGCTGGGGATCTCAGCTGAGCTGTGCAGGGATTAACGCAGCCCTTTGCCTCCCAGGGGACTTGCAGGGGCAGTGGCAAGCGTGCGAGGGGCTGGGTGCAGCGTGCTTGCACCTGGGAGACCCCCAGAAAGCCATCGGGCACTATCAGGAGGCCCTGGTTTTGCTTTCCCGCTGTCAGGTAAGGCATGATGGGGCACTGGCCTCAGCCCAGGGGCACACACACTTAGCCCATCACACATATGGGTTCTCTCCATCACAGGACAGCCCCAGAGCTGCCCACAAACGGGTGGTGCACAAGCTCACAGATGCCATCCAGCACCGACTCCACCTCAGCCACCTCTCCTACCCCAACCCAGGCCTGGTGAGCATCAGCCAGGGCATGGCACGCTCTGCAGGGCTGGGAACTGGGACCCCAGGAGGGCTTTGCTGGGCACATTAACACATGTTCATCCCATCAGGAGCCCAGCCACCTGCGGTTTTGCTCCACGCTGCCCCGTGCCAGTAGGACACAGCTCCAGGGGAGCAAGGTGTGAGTAGCAAAGCTGCCATCCTCTCTCTCTCTCCTTCCTCTGGAATGAGTTTCCAGATCATCCAGGAGAAAAGCCTTCCTTCACTCCATGTCCTTCAGGGGGAAAGCCCAGGCTGAGGACAAGCTGTACTGGTGTACACCAGGAGCACATCCCAGGTATTCAGGTGAGAGGCTGCAAATTAAACGTGGGGTTGAGCCATCAGGCAAATCCTGGTGGAGCTGAGACTTTGGCACAGTCTGATACTGTGTTCTTGTCTGTTTGTCCTGGAGGCACAAGAGTGGCCCTGACTGGTGGTCTCACACTGGAGCCTTGCAACCCAAGTGGCCTCCTGGGCACCTCTGGGGAGGATGATGATGGTCCCAGCTCAGCTCCAGGGTATCACAGTGAGCCCCAGGCTAACAGGTGGGTGGGCAAGGGGGAGGCACCTCAGTACAGCCCCTGGCACCTAAATACCTCTGCAGCATAGGGGACCTCTCCTGTTTAACGGTGAAAATCCAGAGATTTTTAAAGATACATAATTCTGGGAGTGTGTTTGGGGTCATTCCAGCTGGATCCTGGGGGGGATCCAGCCATGATGTGACAGGGGAGCTGTCCAGAAGCCCCACATGAGGTTCACTTGTCTCTCAGCACGAGGACCACCAGCCCCCTGCCCCCGGCCAAGCTGTCCCATGCCAGCCTCCAGCTCCGTAAGTACCACAGACCACCAGAACATCAATCCTGCAGTGAGCCCAGGCCTGAGGGTCTCACACTGCATCCCACAGGGCACCAAAACCACCAAACCCTCCATCAGAGGCCTCCAGAGAGGTAGGTGATGCCTTGGGGGAGTGGGCAAGGGAGGCTTGGGTTCCAGAGAGGAGGGTTCATGAGTGGAACCTCATGGACCCAGCAGAGCTGTTTCTTGGAATGGACACGATCCCAAGCTGGGGATTTTGGTACCTCATAGCCAACACCAAAACCGTGCCCTATGGATGGGGTAGCAGATCTGAGGGTGGTTTCCAGTCCCCTGGTATGAACCTCTTGCCCATTCCTGCCTTCCAGGGCTTAAAGAGGCTCCAAAAGAGCTGGAGAGGGACTTTGGACAAGGGCCTGGAGGAACAGGATAAGGGGGAATGGCTTCCCACTGCCAGAGGGCAGGGTTAGATGGGATATTGGGAAGGAATTCTTCCCTGTGAGGGTGGGGAGGCCCTGGCACAGAGAAGCTGTGCCTGCCTCATCCCTGGAAGCGTTCCAGGCAAGGTTGGACAGGGATTGCAGCAACCTGAGACAATGGAAGGTGTCCCTGCCCATGGCAGGGGGTGGGATGAGATGGGCTTTAAGATCCCTTCCCACGCAAACCAGTCAGTGACTCCGTGATTTGATTATTCCATCTTGCATCCTGCTGGACACCCTCACTCCCTGTAACACCTCCGTGACCTTGCAGGCGTGACAATGACCCCGCTGCCGGCTGCTGGTCCCGCCGGGGATCCCGCACGGGCACCAGGACTCTGTCCCTCGTCTGCAGCCTCGTGTGACCGGGAGGACACCGGGGAAACGCCGCTTCTCGGGGGGCTGTGCAGGCCCAAACCGGAGGGAGAGTGGGCCGTTCAGCCAACACGGTTCTGACCCCGCTCCGTTTCTGCCATCCTTTGTATGTCACGGGGAGGAAAGGAAGGGGCTAGGGCATCGCGGAGAGCCGGCGGGGGCCGGGAGGAACGGCGGAGAGCCGGCAGGGGCTGGGGAACGAGACGGCGGGGCTGGGGGATCGCGGAGAGCCGGCAGGGACTGAAGGGACCTGGAGAGCCGGCGGGGCTGGGGGGTCGCGGAGAGACGGTGAGGCCTGCAGAGACCCGGAGAACCGGCGGGGGCTGGGGGAACGGCGGAGAGCCGGCAAGGACTGAAGGGACCCGGAGTGCCGACGGGGCTGGGGGAACCGCGGAGTCCCGGCGGGGCCTGCAGGAAGCGCGGTCCCTCCGCAGCTCCTCCCCGGGCCGTGAAGGGCGCTCCGCCCCGGGGCGGCCCCGCGCCTGCTCCGTGGAGCTCCGGCCGTACTGGGCTGTACAGGGCCGTGTCCGCTCCGGTGCTGTCCGGGGCTGTATCGGGCCGTGTCCGCTCCGGTGCCGTCCGGGGCTGTACCGGGCCGTGCCCGCCGCATGCCGAGCCCGCGGGCGCTGCTGGGCCTGGGGCTGCTGGTGGCGGCGGCGCGGGCGGGCGGGCGGTGCGGGGAGCGCGGCTGGAGCTGGGGTTTGGGCTGGAACCGGGAGCGGTGCCGGTGCCTGCCCCGCCGCGCCATGCACGTCCCCAGCCCGGGGGCCGGCCCGAAGGGGCTCCGCTTCCTCGGGTAGGAGGAGGGAGGGAGGCGGGAGGGCAGGCGGGCGGGCCCCGGGGGCACCGGGCCGGGGTACGGGCGGGCTGAGGAGGGGTCGGGGATGGGGTGCGGGTGTACACGGGGGGCTCGGCTCTGTGTGTCCCCCCCGGTCATGCAAAGTCGAGGGGATCACAGCCCCCAGGCTGGGCCTGGCCGGGTTTTGGGGTACCAGCGGTGCCGTGTCCCACCCTAGGCAGGAGGAGGCCCAGGCTATCGACCAGGAGCTCTTCACTGAGTACAAGTTCAGCGTGGATCAGCTGATGGAGCTGGCGGGGCTGAGCTGTGCCACTGCCATTGCCAAGGTGGGGGTCCTGGGGGGCAGAAGGGGGTCCTGCTGTGGTGGGCTCAGCTGTGCCACTGCCAGGATGGGTGCCCAGGAGGTGGGTGGAGGTCCTGGGAGAGAGTTCCAGCACTACAGGCTGAGTGCTATCCCCACCACCAAACTGGAGGCCCTGGGAGCCAAGGGAGGGTCCTGAAGGTTCTAGCGTTGTGTACCAAGCTGTGCCACCACCAAGGTGGGCACCAGGGAGGCAGATGGTGATCCTGGGAATCATCCCAGCCCCATGGGCATGCCAGTCCCAAGCTGGGGGTCTTGCAAATCCTGGCTCCATGGTGTGGGCCCACTTCCCCATCATAACCCTGTGCCTCTTGTCCCCCATCAGGCCTACCCACCCAGCTCCTTCACCACAAGCCAGCCTGCTGTGCTGGTGGTCTGCGGGCCAGGGAACAACGGCGGTGATGGGCTGGTCTGTGCCAGGCACCTGAAGATGTTTGTGAGTCTTGCACAGGATCCCCATGAGGGTGCTGGTCCTGTGCACCCCTGTACCTGTGGGCTCCAGGGTCCCACTCCTCTGGCTGCTGCTGGTGCCAGAGTGGGATTAGTTCAGGTTCCTTCTGCCCTTGCAGGGTTACCAGCCAACTGTGTATTACCCCAAGCGCTCCAGCAAGCCCCTCTTTGAAGGTTTGACCACCCAGTGCAACAAGATGGATATTCCCTTCCTCCCCGAGTTCCCAGCTGAGGTGAGGAGCAGCCACCAGCTTGGCAGCACCTGCTCCTGGAGCTGTGGCCAGGACTGCTCCTCACCTGCCACCATCCCCACCGCAGGCTGAGTTCATTGACGAGCTCTACGGCCTGGTGGTGGATGCCATTTTCGGCTTCAGCTTCACGGGAGCGGTGCGGGAGCCCTTTGGCAGCATCCTGAGCACTCTGGAGCGTGTCACGGTGCCCATTGCCAGCATCGACATCCCCTCAGGTGAGTTGTGGCTGCAGCTGCTGCAGGAAGGTGCCAGCCAGGGTGCTCCCAGCTCCAGCATGGCCGTGGCTCGTTGCAGGCTGGGATGTGGAGAAGGGGAAGGCAGACGGCCTCCAGCCCGACATGCTCATCTCCCTGACGGCGCCCAAGAAGGCAGCGATGCATTTCACAGGCCGGTACCACTTCCTTGGGGGCAGGTTTGTGCCCCCTGCCCTCCAGGAGAAATACAGCCTGAACCTGCCGGAGTACCCTGGCACAGACTGCGTCCTGCAGCTCACCTAGAGCTGGCCCAGAGGGGCTGGGGGCCAGGCTCAGCTTCAGCACTGCACACCGGGGCCAAATTCTGCCCAAGCCTCTGCCAGGAGGGTGCTCAGCACCTCACTGGGCTCTGGTGTGAGCCTGCAGGATGGAAAAGCCCAGCAGGTGGGAGTGGTGAGGGGCTGCTCTCTTTGGGGCTGCTGCCTAAGGCAAGTGCTGCAGGTGTAAGGTGATCTGGGGTTCTGCCACTCACGGCACCACTCACGCTTTGGGGTAATCTGATCACAATAAAGATTTATTCATGCCCTTGAAAAAATACTTTAGTACTCTGCAGGGCGTGTCCTTGTGTCCTTCCGTGACAGACCCATGGCAAATGGGTCCCTGCCCCAGGGCCTGGGGGGAAGGAACCAGGGTCACTCCTGAAGGTTCAGGTGGTGAAGTAAAGCTTGATCCAGCTCCAGACCAACTTGTCCTAGCTCAGCATCCCCAGGCAGCTGGGTCACAGTGCTGGGCTCCATCTGGAACGAGCTCAGAGCAGCCCATGGCACCCACCAGCACCAGGATCAGGACCCTTACAGCCAGGTGGGACTGCGTGGCAGCCATGTCACTTGCTCACTCTGGCTCCCTCTTCCTCTTCTTCTTCCTCTTCTTTGTAGGGCTGTGTCCCAAGTTTGGCTCATCTGTCTCTTGTAGAGGTACATCTGTTTCAGCTGGCTCTTCTTCGTCCTCCTCTTCCTGCTTCTTCTTCTTCCTCTTCTTTGTAGGGCTGTGTCCCAAGTTTGGCTCATCTGTCTCTGTTTCAGCTGGCTCTTCTTTGTCCTCCTCTTGCTGCTTCTTCTTCTTTTTCTTCTTTTTCCTCTTTGCAGCCTTCCCATCTTCTTCCACCACCTCTTCTTCTGTGCTTAGCTCTGGCTTCTTCCTCCTCTTCATGACCTTCCCCTCCTCTGCTGATACCTCTTCTCCACATGGCTCCGTGATCACTTTCTTCTTCTTCTTCCTCATGACCTCCTCCTCTCCTGTCACCTCCTCTTCTCTGCTTGGCCCCTGCTTCTTTTTCTTCTTCTTCACAACCTTTTCTTCTTCCAACACCTCCTCCTGTTCTGTGTTTGATTCCTGGCTCTGTGGCACCTCAGCTCCATCCCTGGACCGTTTCCTTTTCTTCTTTTTGCCCTGGCTGCTCTCTGGGGGCTCCTGCTGCTGCTCCCGTTGCCGGTACGTGGCCAGGAAGGCTCGTTCCTGCTCCTCCAGGCGTGCCAGCTTGGCACTCATGGTCAGGCCGTGCCGGGCACCCCTGCAATGACCACAGGCAGTGAGGTTCCCCAGCAGGGAAGGTGTTCCCCAGCCCGGGCTGCGAGGAGGGGGCAGCCCTGACCCCCCAGGCACTCACTTGTGTGCTGTGCGGCCCCCGCACGCCTGCACCAGCTCCTCGTCCGTCAGCCTGGGGACGCAGACAGGACCTGTCACCTCAGCATCTGTGGGCAACACAGCTCCTCCTTTCAGGCCTCGTCCCTCCCCGTGAGCCCAGCCTCACCTCCTGACCGAAGAGAGGTCCAGCTTCTCCTCCTCCTCCTCCTGACTGCTCTCAGAGCTGGCTGGCACCGACTCCACCCCACAGGCTGTGAGCGTGGCTGACTGCAGCACAGACACAGAGGGACTGTGAGAAAGGGGGACAAGGAAAATGGGGTTCTGGGGGCCACAGCAGCCCAAAGCTCCTGGGGACAGTCACCTTCACAAAGCGGCCGTACAGCAGGCTCCCGCTGCTGCCAGCCTTGCGTGGCTTCTTATTGCTGATGCTGCCTCCCTGCTCAGAAAGTGCCTTCACAGAGATGCCATCCTGGGAGAGAAAAGGCAAAGGCTTGGTTGGAAATGATCTGTCCAAGCTGCACCTTTCCACCACCACAGCCCCTGTGCAAGGTGCTGCTTCCTGACAGGGCCTGGGGATACGGTGGCACTACAGGAGTCACCAAATAACCTAAACACCCTCCAACCCTGCCTTCAACCCCATCCCTCCAACCTGCCCGGCCTCCACAGCGATGTTGGCAGCCGCCTTGTTGAAGACGTGGTCCCACCAGTGGAAGGTGAAGGGTTCTGCCGCGTCGTGTCCCACCTGCGGGGTGCAGAGAGCTGCCGGAATGGCTGCACCGGGCAGCGGCACCGGGCGGGGCAGGGCGGGCATCGGGACTCACCCCGGCCGTGTCGCATTTCACCTTCACCCGAATGGCCTCGGCCATGCCGTCCTCCCGCCGGCCCAGCCCCTGCCCTGCACACAAAGCAGCGTCACCCCTGCACGGCCCGGGACACGGGGGACACCGGGGGCTGCAGGAGCCCGAGGGTGGGGAGAGGTCCAGACCGGGTCCTGCAGGGAGCAGGGGGTGGGCTCTGGGACCATTGGGCTCTGGGGTGGGGACAGAGGGACCGCCGGGGTCTGCAGGGTCTCGGGACTTGGGGGGCCATTGGGGCTGGGGTGGGGATCGGGGGGCTGCAGGGTCCCGGGAGAACACTGGGGTCTGGGGTGGGGACCGGGGGCTGCAGGGTCCCGGGGCTCTGGGAACGGGACTGGGAGGGTCCCGGGGCTCGGGGGTAGCTGGGGCCTGGAGGGAGCTGGGAAGATGGGGCTTGGGGGGCACTGGGGACAGGGAGCTTTGGGGGGGATCGGAGTCTGGGGGAGCCGGGGGCGCTCAGGGGTCCCAGGGCAGGGCGGGACGGGACAGGCCGGACCGCGGTGCGGCCCCACCTCGCCGCCAGCCGTGCCGCCTCAGCTGGGTCTCGGCGAACAGCATCCCGCGGCCCGGCGGCTCCGCGGCGCTCATGGCCCGGGGGGTCCGGGGAATCCCGGAGGGAGTTCCGGTGTGTCCTGGTGTGCCCCGGTGCGTCCCGGGGAGGGTCCCGGTGTGGGTCCCGGCGTGTCCCGATGGGTCCTGGTGTGGGTCCCGGTGTGGGTCCCGGTGCGTCCCGGCACCGCCGCACGAGGCCGGGGCGGAGTCACGGCCGCGCCGCCCGGGAAGGGCTGTGCGCATGCGCGAGGGGCGGGGCGGAGATGCGTCGAGAGTGGGGCGGGGCACGGGGACAGGGGGACAGAGGGACAGGGGGACAGGGGGACACCCGGACATGGAGACAGGGATAGGAACAGGGGGATAGGGATGGGGATATGGGGACAGGGATAAGGACAGGGACATGGGGATAGGGACAGGGGGACACAAGGACACAGGGACAGGGATATGGGGACAGGAGGACACATGGACATAGGGCCATGGGGATGGGGGCGCACAGACATGGGGACAGGGATAGGGACAAGGGAACATACGGACATGGCAACAGGGCATGGGGATGGGGATGGGGGTGCACGGATACAGGGATAGGGATATGGGGACAGGGGGACACAGACACAGGGACATGGGGACAGGGATAGGGATATGGGGATGGGGGGACACGGGGTCATAGCGGACATGGCGACATGGGGCATGAACATGGAGGTGTGGGGTACACAGGGATGGGGACTCACGGACACGGGGACACACACACGGGTGTGCACACATGAACAAAACCACGCACACGCGTGTGCGCACACACCCGTACCCACAGCTGCAGCCGTGTCACACACAGGAACGTGGGCACACAGGCACATGCACACACACACAGAGCTGACCTGTACACAGACAGACAGACAGACACACAGAGGTGACCTGTACACAGACAGACACACACACACACACAGACATTTTTGAGGTTTGATTTTGAAGTGTTGCACCGGGACATTGTGGGGAAAGGCTGTGGATCCCCTCCAGGAAAAGGGGGAGGAATGAAGCACAAATACATCCTTGACAGCAGAAATCTCTCCCAATCAATCGGCTGGATTTACCTCTGCCTGCTGCAGAAATTGCTTCGCTCATTATACTTTAAAATAATTAATTCTATTTATCAGAGGAAAATGAGAGGGAACAGTCAGTGGGAACACCTTGGGGCAGTTCCTTGGGGAAGGAGAGATATGGGAGCGAGAAAGTGCAGTGGTTCCTTTGGAAGTGGGCCTTTGAACAGCACATTACCAGAGATTAGGGAAAGCTCTGGAGGGGATTAAGAGGCTCAAAGGCTCCTTCCCACCAGCCTTCAAAGCTCCTTTTCCTCCAGAGTTTGGGAAGGATCTGCACCCTGTGGGTACCAAAGATCAGACCCAGCTGCATCCACCTCCCAGCCCCGTCCCAGTGATCCCAGGCTCGCTGTCCCACCCCTGAGGAGGCTGCAGGCCCAGGAGGGTTTGAGAATCCCAGAAAGGTTTGGGATCCCAGAAAGGTTTGGGATCCCAACTCTCCTTCCTGCACAGAGCAGAGCAGCAAAGCCCCTGGGAGCAGCGTGGGACGGGCAGCTCTGCTGGGGGAGGTGGCACTGGATGGGCACCAGAGTCTCTGTTTCTATGTCTGGGCTGGCAGCAGGGCAGGATGATCCCAAAGTGGTGCAAGAGCAGATGCTACAATGTGGAGAGACAGGAAAAATCTGTTTTCCCACTTAACCAAGGACTGGACAGCCTTTGAGGGCTCATCGTGGCCTTTCAGGAGTTAAAGAGAACTTGTTACAATGATGGACAAACTCTTTTTATATGGACAGATAATGATGACCCAAGGGGAAATGGTTTTAAACCAAAAGAGGGAATATTTACGCTGGATATTGGGAAGGAATTGTTCCCTGTGAGGGTGGGGAGGCCCTGGCACAGAGCAGCTGTGGCTGCCCCATCCCTGGCAGTGCCCAAGGCCAGGTTGGGCAGGGCTTGGAGAAACCTGGGATGGTGGAAGGTGTCCCCACGGCAGGGTGTGGGGTGAGATGAGCTATGAGGGCTCTTCCCACCCAAACCTTTCTGGGCTTCTCAGACTCCTGTGCATTCCCCTCAGTGCTTCACAGCACACACTGCAGCAGGGTTCTCCCACCATGCAGGGACTTATTCCAGCCAGCTCTGGAGTCACCAACCTGCTCCAGGCCTCCAAGGCCCTGTTCCAGCACACACACACAGCTCCCTTGCACTGTGTCACTGACACCACCATGTCACACCTTGCTGACACACTGAGGGGGTGCAAGGATCACTTCTGCCTGGCCAGAAACACTGCTGGGACTAATTTTGCTCCTCAGGGATTCAAACTCACTCAGGGCTATATCCCCCCTTCCCTGCTTGCTCCATCCATCCATCCATCCATCCATCCATCCATCCATCCATCCATCCATCCATCCATCCATCCATCCATCCATCCATCCATCCATCCATCCATCCATCCATCCATCCATCCATCCATCCATCCATCCATCCATCCATCCATCCCTTACAAGAGCTGGCTCGTGCAGGTTTCAGTGCCACCAAGAGACCCTGAAGAGGTCCCAAGGCTCCCACGGGCACTCTCAGGAGCCTGTTTTGAGCTGAAAAGAGGCCAATCAGGAACATTTGGGAAAAGCTTTAACCCTTCCAGTGCCAGTTGGGACCTCCAGCCCCATCCCTACACAGTTCTGTGCAAACTTCCCACGTCTGAGGAGAGGCTGCACAAAGCACAGCACACATTTGTGCACAGCCTCCAGAAGAGGCTGAAGCTGCTTTCTAAATCCTCCTCCAAGGGATTGCAGCTTCATTAGGATGCACACACAGAGGCAGGAGTGTTTCCAGCCCCGTGTTTTCTCCACCAGCAGCACCACCTACACTCTCAGCAACACCAACACAACATCCATGGATGATCCCAGTTCCAGCTGGGTGCAAGCAGGTTTTACAGGTATGCAGCAAACCTCCTGTTCCCTCTCTGCCCAATCCTCCCACACTGAAAGAAACTCTCAAATAACACCGACTCCCAGCTCTTAACAGCTGCTAATTGCCAATTCTGATTCAAAGGGAGCTTCCAACCCGGCACTTTAGGGCCAGTGCTGCATTCCTGAAGTGTCCGAGGTTTCCTGGCCAGGAGGGAGGGGGTGATTCCCCCGTGCCTGCACTGAGCTGAGCTCGGGGGAACAGGACAGCACAGATTCATCCCAAGTGACTGGGAAGTGGCCCAGCTGAGCCAAAGGCAGGCAAGGATGAGACAGGGATGCAGGGAGACAGATGGTTGTGCGCATTTATTTTCCTTTTGATAAAAATGGTGTATGCAAATTACACAGCCATGGAGGCTCCTGGGAAATACCACCCTGCTGGTCCTGGGGAGGCTCTTGGACAGTCTGAGCATTCAAACACACCAGAATGGAAGGGGGGTGGAGGATGGATCTAAACTGGGAGGAACATGAACTTCCAACATTTTCCAGTGAAGCGAAAAGACCGTTAGCTTATTTTTCCATTTCCTTTTTAGTTTTTTCACACTTGTACAAATGAACCCACTGAGCACAGGAGTGGATGCCCCTGGACACCTCTGACCAGGAGCCACACGACTTGGGCAGAACCAAACACCTTCCAAACACCTTGCTCTGCACAGCACCTTCAACTCAAGCTCAAGAACAGCACACCTGGTCACTGCACACCCCTGGGCTCCATTACACCACCCCCAAGATGTAAAGAGGCCACACTTCAAATGCAGGTTTCTCACCCATTAACCCTCTACCAGGAGATTGGAGGCACCTGTGAGTGAGGGACATGGGCTCGGTTCATCCCAGGAAACATTAAGACAAATGACATCAGAAATTCTCAGGTAATTTCAATTTTTTCTTTTGATCCATTCCCAATAAGACACTGAGAGAAATAACCAATCCCCAAACTTGGCTCAATTTTTTTAAATATTTGCCTGAAAGGAGGGCTAGGGGAAGGAATCATGTACAGTTAAAATCAAGCTACTCAAAACACAATCATTCAGGTAAGTAACTAGAAGTATCGCCTCTACCATCTAGAGAGAGAGAGAAGAGTGTCTGAGACAGGGCATATTTAGGAAAAAATACACATCTGAAGTCTCTGTGGCCACGATGAGAACTGGAATCCACATACAAGCCAGTTAAAGAGCATTTCAACATGAAATCTTAACTTAGTAGGAAGGTCAGGGTTAAGCTGTATCTTTTTGTTTTTAAATACATGGACAGCTGTCAGATATGAAAATGATGGCGGGCTTTCCGGAAAGATCCCCTGTGCATGTGTATGGATGCATGTGCTGACGTCTGTGGGGCAGCAGGGCAGAGCTTAGGAAGGCTGGGAGCCCAGCAGTCTCTCGATTGCTGCGTTGATGTCCCCGCCGGTGGCGATGAGCGCCTGCAGGTTGGCCTCGCGGTTGATGAAGCCCATGGCATTGAGCTGCTCCAGCTGCTGTTGGAATCGCACTTCGGGACTCTGCGCCTGCGGGGGGGAAGGACACGGAGCCTGGGGTTAGAGAGCCCTCAGAGCACACTCAGAGCACACTCAGAGCACACTCAGAGCCTGGGGTTAGAGAGAACACACAGAGCACACTCAGAGCACACACACAGAGCCTGGAGTTAGAGAGCAAAGAGCCTGGAGTCACAGAGCACACACAGAGCCTGGAGTCACAGAGCACACACAGAGCCTGGAGTTAGAGAGCACTCAGAGCACACTCAGCGCACACTCAGAGCACACTCAGAGCCTGGAGTTAGAGAGCAAAGAGCCTGGGGTTAGAGAGCACTCAGAGCACACTCAGAGCACACTCAGAGCCTGGAGTTAGAGAGAACACACAGAGCACACACACAGAGCCTGGAGTTAGAGAGCAAAGAGCCTGGGGTCAGAGAGCACTCAGAGCACACTCAGAGCACACTCAGAGCCTGGAGTTAGAGAGCAAAGAGCCTGCAGTTAGAGAGAACACACAGAGCACACACAGAGCACACACACAGAGCCTGGAGTCACAGAGCACACAGATCCCACACAGAGCACACACAGAGCCTGGAGTCAGAGAGAACACACAGAGCACACACAGAGTACACTCAGAGCCTGGGGTTAGAGAGCACTCAGAGCACACTCAGAGCACACTCAGAGCCTGGAGTTAGAGAGAACACACAGAGTACACTCAGAGCACACACACAGAGCCTGGAGTTAGAGAGCAAAGAGCCTGGAGTTAGAGAGAACACAGAGCACACTCAGAGTACACTCAGAGCACACAGAGCCTGGGGTTAGAGAGCACTCAGAGCACACTCAGAGCACACTCAGAGCCTGGAGTTAGACAGAACACACAGAGCACACACAGAGTACACTCAGAGCACACACACAGAGCCTGGAGTTAGAGAGAACACAGAGAACACACAGAGCCTGGGGTTAGAGAGCACTCAGAGCACACTCAGAGCACACTCAGAGCACACTCAGAGCACACAGAGCCTGGAGTTAGAGAGCAAAGAGCCCGGAGTTAGAGAGAACACAGAGAACACACAGAGCACACACAGAGCTTGGAGTTAGAGAGAACACACAGAGCACACAGAGTCTGGGGTCAGAGAGAACACACAGAGCACACACAGAGCACACTCAGAGCACACTCAGAGCCTGGAGTTAGAGAGCAAAGAGCCTGGAGTTAGAGAGAACACACAGAGCACACTCAGAGCCTGGGGTCAGAGAGAACAGGGAGCCTGGAGTCACAGAGCACACTCAGAGCCTGGAGTTAGAGAGCACTCAGAGCACACAGAGCCTGGGGTCAGGGAGAACACACAGAGCACACACACAGAGCCTGGAGTTAGAGAGCAAAGAGCCTGGAGTCACAGAGCACACTCAGAGCCTGGAGTCAGAGAGAACACACAGAGCACACACAGAGCACACACACAGAGCCTGGGGTTAGAGAGCAAAGAGCCTGGAGTCAGAAAGAACACACAGAGCACACTCAGAGCACACATGGACACTGCAGTAACAGAGCACACACAGAGCCTGGAGTCAGAGAGAACACACAGAGCACACTCAGAGCACACATGGACACTGCAGTAACAGAGCACACACAGAGCCTGGAGTCAGAGAGAACACACAGAGTACACACAGAGCACACAGAGCCTGGAGTCAGAGAGCACACACAGAGCACACACAGAGCTTGTGGTCAGAGAGAACACACCGAGCACACACAGAGCACACTCAGAGCCTGGAGTCACAGAGCACACACAGAGCCCAGAGCACACACAGAGCCTGGAGTTAGAGAGCACACACAGAGCACACACAGAGCCTGGAGTCAGAGCACACACAGCATCCCAACACAGGCACTGCCAGCAGCCTGTGCAGGAACCCCAAACTCAGCTTCAGGGCTGTGTAGGGACAGTCTCCATGTCCCCTTAGGATGTGGCACAGCAGCCACACCAGAGTCAGTCCTGGTTTAGCACCAACAGTGGCAGCAGTGCAGGCAGAAGGACCCCAGCATGCCGAGCTTAAACCTCTTAAAGAGTTCAACACCCCAAAGAGTCAGCCAGACCCCAACACCAAACCTGGCCTAGAGCACCACAGCCACAAGAGACTGTTGGGGACCACATGCCCTGAGTGGGGTGAGGTGGGCACCCCCCTGGAGCCATGCCAGCACCCCCAGGTGTTACGTACTTGAGAGCTTCCTCCGGCCAGCAGCTGGATCATCTGCTGCATGAGCTGCTGCTGAGGGTTCCCACCCCCAGCTGGAGAGGCACTGGCCGGCGTCGAAGCAGAGGGAACGGGGTTCTCCGGGATTGTGCTTCCTCCTGTGGAGGACGGGGGCATCCGGGGCATGCCGAAGGAGCCAAGGCTGCAGAGGAAGGCAGGGCATGCTCAGGGTGACACTGGCACTGGGCACCCCCCAGAGTGGGGCAGCCAGCAGGAACAACCCTCACTGAAGGCCCTGCCACAGGGCAGCTCTGCAAACTGAACCAGCTGCACCCATGTTGTGGTCACAGCTGGCACTGGGAGTGAGCAGAAGCCTCTAGAGAACTGTTGTGACAGTAAGCAGAGAGCTCAGAGAGCCAGTAGATCAGCCTGCCCCAGCACACCCACCCAGCCTTGTGTCTGTGTCTGTCCATCTCACACTGTTCTCCAGAGATAAAACTCTTGAGTTCAGTCAACATTAAACGCAGCAGACAAAGGATGGGGGAAGGACCAAGTGCATTCCAAACCTTTTCTCCAAAAACAACGGGTCAAGGATTTCCCAGGGAAGGACGAGCGAGCAGCAAGTGCTAATGAGCTCGCTCAGAGGGGCCTGCAGGCACAGCCCAGCACACCATGACAGACTGCCCTAAGCAGATCTCCTGGATGAGTGCAGAGCCAGCTCTGCCTGCTGGGGCTGGGCACAGCAGTTCTGCTCTGGAGCACTCCATACCTTGGCACTAATCCGGGCGCCTCCGTCTGCAGCGTCTGGAGCCCCTGCTGGATCTGGAGCAGGGCCTGCATGGCGCGGGGGTTGGTGAGGATGGACAGCGAGTCCGGGTTCTGCATCTGGGGAGCAAGGCAGAGACACACACGGTACCAACCAGTGAGAGCTCAGGCAGCCAGAGCTCCAGCACTGCCACACCTGGGCTGGCACCAAGCTGTGCCTCCTGCCCACAGCCAGGGCTGCCCGTCGTGTCTGGATCCTCCTCTGAGGCTCCAGACTGCAGGGCTCGCCTGCAGGGACACTCACAGAGCTCACAGCACGTTCCTAAATGAACTGGGTGAGTCACATTAGAACTGGGGACACAGCTGGATTCTGATTTACCTGAGAACCAGCTGCTCTAGCACAATTAGCTGTGTCATTTTTGTAAACTCAACACAGGGGTTCCAAGTAGCTTAACAAGCCTAATCTGGAGTCCACCTTTGAATAATTCAGAGGAGTTAAAATTCAGATCACCTTTTCTAACCAAGTTCTTCCTCTTTGTCTCCCCTGTGCAACCCCTTCCTTGCTCAGCCCAGCCTCCCAAGCCCACATGCTTCCTCCTAGTGCACTGAACCAAGATCCTGCCTGTGCCACAGTGGGGGAGAAGCTCTGGAGCCAGGGGCTGAGGGCAGCACAGGGCCAGCCAGAGGCCTTTACCTGCTGCAAGAAGACAGGGAGCTGAAGGCGGAGCTGTTCTTGAAGCTGTGGATTCCCAGCAAAGAGGGGGACATTTACCATGATCTAGCAAGAGACAGCACATGTAGGTAGGGTCAGAGGGTTGCTGCCACTTGCTGTTAAACCCTATGCAACTAAGCCATGAAGAACAGGTTACTCCTGGGGCCCCTGACTCCCTCCCTGGGCTTTCAACATGCTGCCCTGCTATGGGGGATCAAAATGGGACAGCTCAAATCCTGACAGCAGTGTTGAACAGGGGCCACTTGGCCACAGGCAAAGAGAAGGGCCATTCCCATGTCCCTCTGAGAGCCACCTCTTGTGTCAGGGGCTCTGCAAAACACACAGGGCTCAGAGCTGGGGCTGCCTTCTGGCTATTGAGAAATACAACCAGACTGTGTATTCACTCTGCTCCAGGGTCTGCAGGAGGAACCAGTCTGACCCCAGAGCAGACTGACACCTCACACTGAGCTCATGGCCTGCCTGGCAACAGCAGACACCTGCAACACTTTTACCTGTGCTGCAAAGTCTGGGTTCTGGGCAAGAGTTTGCATCATGCTCCGCATGTAAGGGGCAGAGATCATATTCTGCATCAACTGAGGGTTTTCAGAAATCTGCTGCAGGAGTCCTTGCATCTCTGGGCTGTTGAACATGCCTGCAAGGGGAAGGGAAGACAAAGGAAAACATCTGATGAGCCTGAGCACCACTGCATTGCCTGAAACACAATGTGACAGGTGACAGCACTGCCTGTACTCCATCCCCTATCCAGCAGCAAACAGGGCTGTGGACAGCCATGGCAGTGCTCTGCTGGCCATTATCCTGCTCCTGAGAGCTTCAGGGACAGCACAGTTCCCAAAGGAACCATCCAACAAGTGCATCAGAATAATTCATTGGTGGATAACAGCCACAGACAGGGCTCAAATGCCAGAGGAACCAGCCCTCCAAGGAAGCCTGGGTGACCTGCTCAGCCAGCAGCACCCTGCAGCTCCCCCCTTACGTACCAGCACCGATGCTGGCAGCATTCAGCCCAAAGGGGTTGGACACAGTTGGGGTGCCCTGGGTGCTTGCTGAGCCCGTGCTCCCTTCACTGCTGGGTGCCTGACTCTGGGAAGCAGGGGGTGTGGGGCTCCAGGGGTTTGGCAATGGCTCTCTGTTCTCCGTCCGCAAAGGCTGAGAGCTCGAGCTGTCAGAATTCCCCGTCAAGGAAGAGAAAGGATTGCTGCCAAACTAGAGAAAAAAAAAAAAAAAAAAAAAAGAAACAGATGGAATCAGTTAGTCCCAGCAGACCAACCCCAGCACTGAGCGAGCCAGGGAACAGCAGATCATATTCAGCCAAGTCCAGAATTTGCTAAACATGTGCCATGATCCGCCTCCTGAGAAATCTGCAATCCACAACACACCTCACTCACAAAAAGACCAGGCTCAGGAGTGGCCACAGCCTCAGATTCAGCTCCCAAATGCAGGGCTTCAAAATGCCCTTGTAAAAGCAGCACCCGGACACAGCAGCAGGTATTGCTGGACTGGAGCATGCCTGCACAGCCCTCTGCAGCCAGGCCTGTGCTCCCTCCTCCTGCACTACCAGCCAGCTGGATCTGAGCCAGCTCCACACTGAAGGCGTCAGGCTCCAGCTAATCCAGGGAGCAGAGGGCTGGGCTAACAGTGACAGGGCCTGCCTATCAGTCAGGCTGCTGGGGGACTGCAGGAGCCAGAGCAGGTCTCTCCTCTGACACCCCAACCCACATCACAAGAGGCACTGCACCATGTTGTCCAGCCAGTGCCTGCCTGGAGTAGAGCCACGCTGTAGGACAACTGCCCCACCAGCAGAGGGGACAGAGAAAGACCCCCTAAAGAGCCCCTTGCCACACTACAGCCGTACCTGCTCCCTGGCTGCACTGAACATGGGCTCCTGGATGTCCGTGTACATCCGGCGCAGGGCGTTGTATCCTCCTGGAATGCTCTCGAGGTTACTCAAAGCACGGTCCTGGTTCCGCATCATCTCCTGCATCATGGCAGGGTTCCGAGCCAACTCCATCGTCTGCCACAAGGAGGAGAAGGGGGAAAGCTCAAGCTCCTCTCCCAGGAGAGAGAGGGGATAATTAAACCCAATTCACAGGCAGAGAGCAGAGAGATCATTTATACAAGTAGAGAGACCAGGGATCCAGGCTCCTCCCCAGCCCTGCTCAGCTCTCCTCCTTCTCAGCCTCAGTTCAGCTTGATGAAATTGTTCTGTTCCTAAGCAGCATCAGGACATCCAACACCCATATGTTCCCACTCACACTGCATGGACTACATACAACAACTGGGAAGATGGATCCTTCCACCCTCTCCAGACTTTTGATGGGTCTCCCCTGCACAAAAAAATATCCAGGTCTCATTTAAAGAACTGCTCAAGTACAGATTATTCACAACTTAGTCCTGCAGCTCTGGAATTTCATGTATGGCCAGCACAGCTGAAAGCAGAATGACTGAGAAGCAGATGGAAATGAGGCCTGTTCAGCACAATCCTCTTCACAAGCCTCCCCAGTAAACAGCAGAGTCCTGTTAATGACTATTAACATTAATGACTATTAACACCCAGATTCTCACTGATCCCTTAGGATTCCCTTCCAATGAACCTTTGGTCTTCCAGCCAGCCAGTTCTCTTGGACATGGGTCCTCTCTGCTCAGGGAAAAATGAGACCTCTCTGGGATCCCAGCCTACACTAATGCTCCCCACTGATACAGGTAGTGAAACATTCACTGAACAGCTCTGGAGTCTCTACATAATCTGTCAAAAGAACTAGAGAGAAACTAAGAGCTTTTGCAGTAGCTTCACTTCTCCAGCACTGTTTTTACTCCCATTCCTGAATCACACCACAGGAGCCTTGCTAGGAAAATCCCAAAATCCCTTTTTTCCCCAATACACCATGGATTCAATAACTCTGAAAGGAAGAAAAGAGTTGCAAGGATGTGGGTTGAGCATTTAGTATTCACATAACTCAAGACCACCATCTGTTTGTGGGGAGCTCACAGCAGGAAGGAAGAGATCTCCAAAACCACTGCTCTGCCATTCCCACTCCTCCTCTGCAGTGCAGACACTGATGTTGGTCCACAAAGACTCTCCTCAACACTCTTCCTGAGCCCTGGTGTGACTCACCTGCCTCATGAGCTCTGGGTTATTGAGCATGTGGCTTATCTCTGGATTTCGCTCCATGAGCTGCTGCATCTGGGGATTGGCCATGATCATCTGCCTCATGAGGTCAGGGTTAGACATCATGTTCTGCACCAAGGGATTCTCCATGATCTGGGAAAGCATCTCTGGGTTGGACATCAGCTGCCGCTGCATCTGCTGCTGGAGCTCCATGAAGTTGGCAGAGCCCATGCCAAGGTTGCCCAGCCCAGTGATGCCACCGAAGCCAGCTGGAGAGGGAACAACACAGGGGAAGAGAGGCATGAGTCAGGAACTGGCAGAGAGGACATGTTGCAGACATTTTTTCACAGAAATCCTTTCTTTCGGATTTCTGTATTTTCTGGGAAGCTGAGGGTCCCCAGAAAGAGAATGTAAACAATTGTTATCAGCTGCTGTGAAATGCAATGGGATGCACCTTGACTGGCTCATGTTTCCATGTTTATAATTAAAGGCCAATCACAAGTGCAAGCTGGGGACAGAGTCCCTGGACACAACTTTGTTATAGATTCTTTCTTTCTTGCTATTCTTACCTAGCAGCCTCTGCAAACTTCTCTCTTTATTTCTATTAGTATAGTTATAATGTATTATATATCATCTATCAATAAATCCAGCCTTCTGATCAAGAAACAAGATTCCCGTCCATCTCTCATCCAGCCTGGGCAGCTGTGCCTGCAGGGCACGTGTGCCTCTGTGGCACTTCTCAGAGCCTGAGGAGGTGACAGAAAACCCAGGTACTAACACAAATTCACTGGGAAAGTAATTCCTTTCATCAGCAACTTTTCCTAGAACTCTTGCAGGTTTGCTAGAACCAGTATCCATTTCTGATGGGTTCTTCCAACACAGACACATACATTTAACGGTAAAGCACCACTCAGGTCGCTGTAATAAGGACAGGCACAGCACTGCCTCCCCACAAATCCAGGGGTACCCTGTGTTCCTACAGCAGCCAGCTCTGAGTAAGGACACCCCTACACACACACACTTCACCAAGTGGCATTACCCTGAGCAGGGACAGAGGTGTGCCATGGGAGTGACTCAGCAAAACCCATGGCAACAACAGGGGCTAAGAACCCCAACTCCTTGGTCTAACCCCAGAAAATTCTTCCTCCTCCCAGTGCCCACTTACACAGGATGGATGCAGCACTGTTGGGGCCTCCATCTCCAGGCCCTCCCACGCTCCCTGAGCCGCTGCTCCGTCTGCTGCCGCTCCCTGCGTCCGGGACAGCACTGCTGGATGTGGAGGGCTGAGATGGGGCAGCAGGAGAAGAAGGGCTTGCATTGGGGGCAGAAGCAGCATTGGGGGCTGAAGCAGCAGATGTTGAATCTTGGACCCTGTAAAGGATAGAAGGTATTAAACTGCTGGTACTGGGGAAAGGCAAGGGGAGTGCTCTGTGGGGACACGGGGTGTGCACCCCACAATGAGCAGGCTCCCAGCCCAGCTTCCAGCCCGTGTCTGCCTGCACTGCTGCACAGCTGTGCTCCCAGATGCCTTCCATCTGCTGGGATCTGCCTCCCTTCTGAAGCACTGCAGCCCCTGACATGTCCTGGCCCACGCAGAGCTCCTGGACGGGTCTTACCCTGAGTTGTCTCCAGCTCTTCCTTAAATCCCACTGAACTATTTACTGCAGCCATATCCTTGAGCAAGGAGTGTGCTCCAAACAGCAAAATCCTTCTGCTGCTCCCACAGAAACCACAGCAGGTTACAGCAGGGCTAGTGCATGGGGTAAACAACAATGTTCACTTCTGAATATTCCTATCAGTGCTTCTGGGGCAAAAAGAAGCATCAGCATTGCTGTACAAAGAGGGAAACTGAGGCACGAGGCAGCCAGCACCTGTCTCACAAAGCCATGGAATGTTTCTGGCCAGCTTGGCTCCAAATTCTCAGCTCTGCCACTGGCTGCACGTCGATGCAAGGCTCCTGCTCCAACACAATTGTCTGGAGCTTCTTTAAACCCACCCACACAGACACTGTGCTGTAAGCCACCATGCAGCAGGTGCTGGACATCAGCTTTGCTGAATGCACCAACTCAGGTTAGTACCTTCTTACCACAGTTATCCTCAAGAGTGCGTTACAGGAATTTGGAAGAGAACATTTAAAGATTTTCTGAAGCCCCTGCAGTCACAACAGTGAGCCCTGGACTAGTGTTGAAGAGCTTTCATTAAATTAGACCACAAAATTCACTTTACCCACCTCAATAATGCTGTTATGCCTCTGACAATAATACCAATGATCTCCTGATTTTTTTTCCCCAAACCAATAATTATTCATTTTCTCTATCTCCCTTTCTTTTTTCACTCTTCTAGAACATGAAAAATCAAACCTGGAGGTCCCTGTCCACTGTCCAGACAGACCTGACTACTGCTGAAAACCTGTGGCCACTGAGGGAGGCAAAGAGTGGGGAAACAAAGCAAATGGGAAGCTGAGTAAGAAAGGAAGAAGGAAGCCAGAGAAAGGGCACTTGGTTCCTCTGTAATGTCTTCAGTAAGGACTTTTCTAGAACTATTAGCAGGAGAAAAATGAGCAGCCCAGGACAGCTCTGATTCCCTCTTTGAAATGATTTACCAATACCACATTTATAGTGGAGACAGCAGAAACAGCATTGGGCTCTCAGGCTACCTGGAGAGGCAGAATCCAAGGAGAGGCTGCAGAACCTGGCAGCAAACCTCCTTGTGCTTGTGAAAAAAACAAGTGGAATAAAAAAAAATGGGGAGAAAACTCATCTTGATTAATGCAGCTCCTCCAGGGGACAGCAGAACTGCACAGAGACACAGCCCTGAGAGCTGGGGCTCACTGTGGCCAGAGCCTGAGGCATGGCTGTGAAGGTCCTTCAAGATCAATGAAATGTGGCTGCAACTAAAGCACAGCAGCTGTTCCCAAAGCCCTTCCATGCCCAGCACCCCTCTGGAAAGTGCTGGGAAGAGCTAAACCTGCAGGAGCCTGAGGTCAGCCCTGTGTCCTGCCCTCACTCTGAGGTCTGTGGTGCTCCTGAGCCACATCCTGAGCACAGGGAAGTGCCCAGGTGCACCCACGTGAGTGAACCCCACAGTGCCCTGTGCCTGCCCCAGCCTGGGCAGCTGTGCCTGCAGGGCACGTGTGCCTCTGTGGCACCTCTCAGAGCCTGAGGAGGTGACAGAAAACCCAGGTACTAACACAAATCCACTGGGAAAGTAATTCCTTTCATCAGCAACTTTTCCTAGAACTCTTGCAGGTTTGCTAGAACCAGTATCCATTTCTGATGGGTTCTTCCAACACAGACACACACATTTAATGGTAAAGTACCAGCCCCTCCAGGTACCTGCCATACACCATCACAGCTGTGTCATCCATGGACAGTTTAGGGACAAACCCCACTGCTGGGGCAGGGAAAAATCATCACAATCAGTAATTCCCACCCCTATTTGAGCCCAGCCTCCCCAAGACCAAGCTCTTACTTCTGCGGAGTCTTAATGACCAAGTGAACAGTGAGCCCATCTTTGATCCCATGTTGATTCAACGTGTCTCCATCCTTCAGGATCTTCCCAGCAAAGATCAGAACCAGCTGATCCTGTTTGGCTTTAAACCGTCTAGAAATCTCTTCTTTGAACTGAAAAACAAACAGCATTTTTCAGGCAAAGGATTGGTACCAGGAACACAAAGCTCCAGGGCTCATGTGTAGTCTAGGAAGAGCCCAAGGAGCCCATGAAGGTACCACACATTCACCAGGTGCTGATGATGTCTGAGGTGTTAATGAAAACCAAACCAAAGCAAAGACAAGCTCTGAAATCACAAATTATGGAGTAAATCTCATAAAAAACAGAGCCATTCCCTCAGAAGAGGCTGAAGGCTTCCAAAGCCAGACCAATTTGCTTCAGGCCTAACCCAAACACATCTTTTATGCTGAATGACTGAACTGGTTTCATCTGCTCATTTGAGTTTTTTTTTTTTTTTCTAAGGGAAGCCAAACTCTGATTTAATACAGGACAGAGCTCTATGGAAAAGGCAATAATCCTTTATCAGCCAATGGAAATAAACTAGGTCTTCTCCGATTCCTATTTCTGCAACTGAATTCCCTGTGAGCACGCCACGGAGCATGGACACCTCATCCTTACTGTGTGCTGGGATTTACACCTGCAAGCAAGACTCTCACTGCTGGCCCTGCCAGGGCATCCCCAGATTGAGTTGGAGGAAATAAAGCCTTGCACTTGGAAAACACAAACTAAAGGGAATTCAGAGGGGAAGGCCAGGATGGAGAGTGAAACACACGCTGGTTCCAGAGGGGAAGGGAATTTGACGAAAACACAAAACTAAAGGGAATTCAGAGGGGAAGGCCAGGGCGGAGAGTGAAACACATGCTGGTTCCAGAGCTCTCAGCCTTCACAACTCTAAAACCAAGGTTGGGCACAGCACAGCCCTGGCCCCAGATCACCCTGTCTGTTCTCTCCCCACACCCCCTTACCAAGGGATTCTTTCCCGAGGGAAAGGATCAGGAGGGCCACACGTGCACAGCTCCTGCCCACAGCATGAACTGCTGCCCAGAGCTCCCTGCCAGGCCCTTCACACGCCGACCTCGTGCCCTACGCCCGAGCGAAGCGCCAGCCAGCCCAATGCAGAGCCCATGACACCTTGTCCCAGTGGGCATCGCCGCTTCCTCAACGCCAGGACCGGCCCTAGAGCCCGCCCCTGCCAATGGCAGCCTTGGCTAAGCGCAGTTCTCGGCAATCCCGGCCCTCTCCCGCTGCCTAGCAGGTGCACAACACCCCCCAGCCCACTCGATGTTTCCTTTCCTCCACCTCATCCAACGCTGGCCCCAAACATCTGCCCGGCTCCTCGCCTGGAGAATTTCCCTCCAGAGAAGTGCAGATGCACGCCAGGACCCCTAGATATCCCCCCGGCAGCCCCCCACGCTCTGCTCACAACCCCAGCACCTTTCCCACCCCTCCGCCCAGGGAACGCTCTCCCCCGCAGCCCAGCCCAGCCCAGCCCAGCCCACGGGCCGAGCCCCCAGACCCCACCCGGTCCTTCCCACTGCCACCGCCCCCAAAGCCGCTCTCCGAGCCCCTCAGTTATTGTGGTTCCCACACCTACGACCCCTCCCACAGGTGAGCCCCCCAAACCACCTCCAGAGCCCTCCAAAGGCCTCCAGCACCTGCCCTCCTTCGGATCTCCCCGCTCCCTCCCACCCTGGCTCCAGCAAGGCCCAACGGCCGGGGCTGCCCCGGAAAGCCCCCGAACGCAGCCCCAGCCCTGATCCGGCTCTCCAAGCGGCCTCCCGGACCCTCTGACCGCCCCCCAGCCCACAGCACCCTTCCCCCGCTCCTCAGGCGCGCCCGAAATTCCTCCCCGGCCCCGAAACTCAGGTTCCTTCCCAAAATTCCTTCACGGCACCCCCGGATCCCTCAGCCCCCGCGGAGCAGCCGCCCCCGCCCCTCAGCACCCGCGGCAGCGCCCCCCAGGCCTCTCCGCCTCCCCGGCCTGCCGCCGCCCCCACCTCGCGCACGGAGGCGCCATCCGCGATGACGATCTCCTCCTTGTCCTTGGGGGTCTTCACGGTTACGCGGATGAGCGCCCCGCCGGGCCCCGCCGGGCCCTCCCCGCCAGACCCGGGGCCGGGGCCGCCGCCGCCGCCACTCGGCTCCGCCATCTTCGCCGCCCGCCGCCAGCCCGGGCCACCGCCACCACAGAGAGCCGGGAGCGGCGCCACAGCACCGCCCGGGGCCGGGACAGCGCCTCCCGGCGGCGCGGAGGAACAGCGGCAGCGCGGGGCGCGGAGGCGGAACGGGAGCGGAAAGAGGCGGCCGGAGCCTGGGTAGGGGGCGCCGCCCGCCGGTGCCCCCACCGACCTCCCCTTTCACCGACCCCATCCCCGCTTCCCGCGGTCGCCGAGGCCCCGCGCCTGCCCCGCGCTCCCTTCTGCTGCCGAGGCCCCTCTGGAGTCCCGGTGCCCACGGGGCCAGCGGCGGGGCAGGGCGGGACTACAACCCCCAGAATGCTGCGGGCCCGGCGCGGCCCCGTGACGGCGCGGCCCGGCGCGGCCGCACCCCCGCCCCGCGGTGCCGGCGGCGGCGGCCATGCTGCGGCCCAAGGCCCTGACGCAGGTGCTCAGCCAGGCCAACACCGGCGGCGTCCAGAGCACGCTGTGAGTGCGGGGGGCCGGGTGGGGGGAGCCTTTCACCGAGCGGGCACCGCGGGCAGCGAGCGCTCCGTGATGCGGGGTGACGCCCCTGAGGGGAGATGCTTTCCCTGCCCGGGAATGGTTCCCTCGTACCGACCCCGGTGGATACTGCCGCTGTCCGTGCCCCAGGGGATGCTGCCCCTGCCCGGAGATGCTGCCTGCCCCAGGGGATGCTGCCCCTGTCCCTGCCCCAGACCCTAACCGTGCTCCTGTTCATGTCCCTGAAGCTGCCTCGGCCGTGCCGCCCCTGTCCCTGCACCGGGGAATGCTCCCTATTCCTGTCCTGGGAATGCTGTCCGTACCCAAGGATGCTGCCTGCTTTTCCCCAGCCCTTGCCCCCGCCTGCTAATGCTCCTTTCCCTTGCCCCTGCCCAGGGATGCTCCTGCCCCTGTCCCTGCACTGGAGGATGCTCCTGCCCCTGCCCTGGGAATGCTGCCCCTGCCCAAGGATGCTGCCTGCTTTTCCCCTGCCTCTGCCCAGGGATGTTCCTTGCCCCTGCCCAGGGATGCTGCCTGTCCCTGCCCAGCGTTGCTCCTTGCCTTGCTCCTGCCCCTGCCCAGGGATGCTCGCTGTCCCTGCCTGGGAAAGGTGAGAGGCCCTTCCAGGAGTGAGCTTGAGACTGAGACCACACACCCTGCATGGAGCTGGGCTGCAGATGGTGCTGGCACTGTGCACAGTGTGTGGGGCTCCTGGTGCCTGGTGCACAGTGCAAGGGCCACACACAGAGCTGGGGCTGTGCACAGTGTTTGTCCCCCAGGCTCATGCCCAGCCTGTGGCAGGTCCTGCTGCTTCACCAGACAGATCCTGCACTGCCCTGCTCGGGCCTGGGGACACTGCAGAACTTTCTGGCTTTGAAGCCCCCAAACCCCTGCGGAGTGGGAGTGTGTTGGGAGCAGTGCTTGGGACTGGGTGGGAGGGTTTGTTCTTCCCCTGGTGCTGAAAGTGTTCTGCTGTTAGAGGCATCAGTTTGCCCTGCTGTGTCCTTGCCAGGCTGCTGAACAACGAGGGCTCCTTGCTTGCCTACTCTGGCTATGGGGACACTGATGCCAGGGTCACTGCAGCCATCGCCAGCAACATCTGGGTGGCCTACGACAAAAACGGGCACCAGGCCTTCAATGAGGACAACCTGAAATTCATCCTCATGGACTGCATGGTATGTGGGGCTGGAGCCCGCCCTGCCCTCCCTGGGGCCGTGCCCGTGGTGCCAGGGCCCTGCTGGGGCTCCAGGCCGAGCTGGGGTGCCATGGGTGCTGTTTCTCCCCGGGCAGGAGGGGCGAGTGGCCATCACACGGGTGGCAAACCTGCTGCTCTGCATGTACGCCAAGGAGACGGTCGGGTTTGGGATGCTGAAAGCCAAGGTAAGGGCTGGGGAGGCTGCAGGGCTGCATCCCTGCTCTGGTGTGGGGAGGAGCTGTTGAACAGCATTGGGGTGGAAGGGCTGGAGGAAGCTGCCTGGGACCCTCTGCACCTTGCAGAGACTCCTCTGTCTCCCTTCCCCCCGGTGACACCTTTTTAAGGTTCTAAACTGAAATATAAATTACAATAAACAAGCGAGCAGTGGGCACATGTGTTTCAGAACCCACCTGAGCGTGTCTCATGCCATTCTCTGCTTGCAGGCACAGGCACTGGTCCAGTACCTGGAGGAGCCACTCACACAGGTGGCTGCATCGTGAGCAGGCAGTGGAGAGCTCTGACAGCATCACCATCACCACCGTGGGTTGGGCATGAGAGGCCCCACGGGCATCCCAGAGCTCCAGTGTGGTCTGAACAATAATGTGGCAGGAATCCAGAATCTGGGGTGAATAAAGTGTGTTTGATGCTTGTGTCCACTGTGTCTGTTGTTGGGGGAGCTGAGGGGTTACACAGCCAGACTGGGCTGTCTTGGTTTCAAAAGGAATTCAAACAATTCCTTGTTTGCTAAGGAATGCAGGAGCTTCTTCTGAAATGGAAAATGTAAACCACATTTCCCACATTTTTTCCAAATTGCTATAAATTTTAAATTAAGGGGCTCTCAGGCAAAAATATGGGAGCAGGGAATAACAGTTCTCTTTAATAGGGAAGAAAATAAAAAGAACACAGTAAACTAAAACGACACTGCCAGAGTCAGAACACCACCTGACACCCTGTTGGTCAGGGTGTTGGCAGTAGTCCCATTGGAAATGTGGCTGCAGCCCTCCTGCAGTGCCAGGTGTGGTTCTGTTGGAGCAGGGATCCTGTAGAAAAGGTGTAGTCTTCCTCTAAAGATCCAGGGGAAGAGAGCAGCTGTTCCTCTGGGGAAATCCAGTAGAGAAAAGCCATGCTGGTATCCCAGAATCTCCACTTTATATCGGGGTGGAATGCTTGGCTCTTCCCTCTGGGCTCACATCTCACACTGGGATGCTGTAGTTCTTATCAGTCATGCAGTGATATTCAATAGCCTGTTATCAGCAGATGTCTCCCCAGGTGTGGAAGAGATAAGGAACACTGCCCGCCTAACAGAAGACAACTGCCACACAGATGGGAAATAGAATACAATTAGTTTGACAATCCAGGACAGTGGTCAGTGTTTGGGAGGTGCCCATCGCCCTGGGGAAAGACTAGAGGTTGTTGTCAAAGGAGGGGGGTTCCGACAGAGCCGAGCCCCGGCACAGCCCTGCAGGTCACCCTGGGCTAGCTGGGGGTGCTGGGGGCTCCTTCCCATCCCTATTTCCCTGCCTTTCACACGATGGCAGCAGAGGCGAGGGAACATCCGGAGCGGCTGGAGCCGGGCTGGGCGGGGGCACAGCTCCTGGCACAGCTGCCCTCGCTGCCATGCCATCCCTACCCCACAGTGCCCCGCTGTGCCTTTGCTGCCATCGCTGCCCGCGATGCCATCGCCCCCGTCCGCTCCCCGTGCTGCCCTCTCGGCCGTGCCACCCTCCCCGTGCTGCCCCCCGTGTCCTGCCCTCGCACCCTCCCTGTCACTACAGGACACGACACGGCGCGCACGCACTGCTGTTCTCAAGGCAAAAAAAGGGACGTTTATTTTCTGACTCCAACATTTACAGATTTCCAAAAGCGACAGTGGATTGGAGGGTGACAGTGCCACCTCTCCAACGACACCGGACAACGCAACAGTCCGTCAAATTTCTCCTCCTCCACAAAAGAATGCAAAACAATGAGTTACTCACAGGAAGTGAGAAAGTTCGTTACAAGAATGTAAACATCAGAAGGCTTGGAAAAATCTTAAAAAATCAGGGCGACACCCTCCCTGCCGCGCTGCCCGTGATGCCCTCTGTGTCCTGTGCGGGCTGCCCGTGGGCATCCTCCGTGCCCACGGTGCCCGTGCTGTTGGTACTGCCCTCTGTGCCCACGCTGTCGGTGCTGCCCTGGCACCCTCCGTGCCCACACTGTCCGTGCTGTCGGTGCTGCCCGTGATGCCCTCCGTGCCCACGGTGTTGGTGCTGCCCTGGCACCCTCCATGCTCACGCTGCCCGTGCTGTCGGTGCTGCCCGTGATGCCCTCCGTGCCCATGGTGTTGGTGCTGCCCTGGCACCCTCCATGCCCACGCTGACCGTGCTGCCCGTGATGCCCTCCGTGCCCACGCTGTCGGTGCTGCCCTGGCACCCTCCACGCTCACGCTGCCCGTGCTGTCGGTGCTGCCCGTGATGCCCTCCGTGCCCATGGTGTTGGTGTTGCCCTGGCACCCTCCACGCTCACGCTGCCCGTGCTGTCGGTGCTGCCCGTGATGCCCTCCGTGCCCATGGTATTGGTGCTGCCCTGGCACCCTCCATGCCCACGCTGCCCGTGCTGTCGGTGCTGCCCGTGCTGTCGGTGCTGCCCTCGCCGCCCCAGCCTGCCCGCACTCGGATCGGTCCCTGGCTCCTCCTCCCGCCGCCCCGTGACCGTCCCAGGGGTGACATTACCTGCCCAACCTGCGCTGCGACACCCGGTCCCACCCCTTGAGTCAAGCGGCCGCGCTGTCGCCAGCTCGGCCTCTCCCTGCCCGCTGTCCCGGACCCTCCGCTGCCCCGGACCCCCCTCTCGCTCCCGGCACAGAGGAAGCTCCGGTGGCTCCGTGCGCTCCCTCGGTGCCTCCGCCCCGCC
Organism: Melospiza georgiana; assembly: GCF_028018845.1. NCBI lineage: Eukaryota > Metazoa > Chordata > Aves > Passeriformes > Passerellidae > Melospiza > Melospiza georgiana. The sequence continues at coordinate 422,322 of NC_080462.1, read as the reverse complement.
CGGTGCTCGGGGCTCGGCAGCGGGAAGGAGGAAAGGCAAAGGCAGGGCGGCCCTGCAGGGCGGGCGGGCGGCGGCCGGGGCGACATGGGCAGCGCCGAGGAGGATTATAACTTTGTCTTCAAGGGTGAGTCCTGCTCTCGGTGTGATCCCACTTCCCCAAAAGGAGGGGAGCAGAAATCCAGGGGCTGCGGGGAGGGAACGTGGGTGCCCTTTCCCCAAGGGTGGCTGTGCCCTGAGCTGGCACCGTGTTGATGATTCCCTGCAGCTGTGGTGGGCACCGGGAGCTACGGAGGGGGCAGGCAGTGAGGCCAGCCAGGGCTGGTGAGCAGCAGAAAGGTCCACAGGGACGCGGGGAGATCCACACTCACCCCAAGGCTGAAGGTGTGCAGTGCCAGGCAAATTGCTGTTATGGGATAGGGCGGGTGTGGAAACTGGGGCTGAGTGTGTGAGACAAATGCCATGAGAGCCTGTAACCCCTGAGAGCAGTGGGCATTGAAATGCCATTTCCTGCAGCGACCTGGGCAGTGGCACATGCTGAGGACATGGGGGTCAGAGCTGAGCTGCAGAAATGGGGGCACAGCCTCACACCTCCCATGCTGAGCTCCTTGGGCCCACCTGGTCACTGCCAGGTGCTGGTGGCTGGACTCTGCTTGGGCTCAGTGCCCCCTTTGGGCAAGTGGGCACAGACAGGGTCTGGTGTGCCACCCGTCCTGGGTGCCCACTGCAGCAGGGTGACCCAGGGCTCACCAACATCCTCTGCAGCCCTGCTCCTGCTGCCCAGCAGCCATGACCCCCCTGACCAGCACTAGGGAGCACAGCTGGGCTCCCACGGGGACCCTGTTTGCTGAAGGAGTGACCCCATCAGGGGTTAAACCCACACAGCTGCCCAGGCTGGGGCACCCAACAAAGCGAGCAATGCCTGTGCAACCAGTGCTGGTAGCTGGGGCAGCACAGTGAGATTGATTTCCTTCCTTCCTTCCTTCCTTCCTTCCTTCCTTCCTTCCTTCCTTCCTTCCTTCCTTCCTTCCTTCCTTCCTTCCTTCCTTCCTTCCTTCCTTCCTTCCTTCCTTCCTTCCTTCCTTCCTTCCTTCCTTCCTTCCTTCCTTCCTTCCTTCCTTCCTTCCTTCCTTCCTTCCTTCCTTCCTTCCTTCCTTCCTTCCTTCCTTCTCCTTCTCCTTCTCCTTCTCCTTCTCCTTCCCCCCACAGTTGTGCTGATTGGTGAGTCAGGGGTGGGCAAGACAAACCTGCTGTCTCGTTTCACCCGCAACGAGTTCAACCACGACAGCCGCACCACCATCGGCGTGGAGTTCTCCACGCGCACCATCCTGGTGGGAGACGCCGCGGTCAAGGCTCAGATCTGGGACACGGCGGGGCTGGAGCGCTACCGCGCCATCACCTCCGCGTAAGGACCTCAGAGCCGGCCCTGCTGGGGCTTGGCTGCAGCCCAACGGGTGACAATGGGTGCTGGGGGAGGGATCTGGAGCAGGGAATGATGGTGGGGGTCTCTCACAGGTATTACCGGGGGGCTGTGGGTGCTCTGGTGGTGTTTGATATCACCAAGCACCAGACGTACGACGTGGTGGATCGCTGGCTGAAGGAGCTCTACGACCACGCTGAGGCCAGCATCGTTGTCATGCTGGTGGGGAACAAGACCGACCTCGCACAGGCTCGAGAGGTGCCCATGGAGGAGGCCAAAATGTTTGCAGGTACAGGCTGGAACTCCCCCGCAGGGCTGGGGGCTTGAGAACCTCCCCAACAGTGTGGACCTGCACCTCTAAAGGTGCTCCAGATTGGAGCCATGGCACCTGAACACCTCTAAAGGTGCTCCAAATTGGAGTCATGGGGCTGAACACCTCTAAAGGTGCTCCAGGTTGGAGCCATGGGGCTGAACACCTCTAAAGGTGCTCCAGATTGGAGCCATGGCACCTGAACGCCTCTAAAGGTGCTCCAGATTGGAGCCATGGCACCTGAACGCCTCTAAAGGTGCTCCAGATTGTAGCCATGGGGCTGAACACCTCGAAAGGCGCTCCAGGTTGGAGCCATGGCACCTGAACACCTCTAAAGGTGCTCCAGATTGGAGCCATGGGGCTGAACACCTCCAAAGGTGCTCCAGATTGGAGCCATGGCACCTGAACATCTCTAAAGGTGCTCCAGGTTGGAGCCATGGTACCTGAACACCTCCAAAGGTGCTCCAGATTGGAGCCATGGCACCTGAACACCTCTAAAGGTGCTCCAGATTGGAGTCATGGGGCTGAACACCTCTAAAGGTGCTCCAGATTGGAGCCATGGCACCTGAACACCTCTAAAGGTGCTCCAAATTGGAGTCATGGCACCTGAACACCTCTAAAAGTGCTCCAGATTGGAGCCATGGCACCTGAACACCTCTAAAGGTGCTCCAGATTGGAGCCATGGCACCTGAACACCTCCAAAGGTGCTCCAGATTGGAGCCATGGCACCTGAACACCTCCAAAGGTGCTCCAGGTTGGAGCCATGGGGTCAGCATCATCTCAGGGGTCTCCTCTCCTTGCAGACAACAACGGGCTGCTGTTTGTGGAGACCTCGGCGCTGGACTCCACCAATGTTGAGGAAGCATTCGAGACCATCCTGAAGGGTACAGGCGCTGCTGCTGTGCTGCAGCAGGTCCCAGGGGGTGCAGGGCTGGGCAGATGATGTGCAGCACTTCTCTCCCTGCTCCACTTGAGCTATTTGGGGCTATTTTCATGAGGTCTTTTGGTGTTGCCTCTCTGTCTGCTTTGGTTTTCAGCCTTTGGTGCTGGGCGTTTCACTCCCCACACCCGAAGCTTTGTTCTCACGGCCCCTGGGCGTCCCTGAAGCCCCAGGAGCTGCTTCTCCCCCATAATCTCCAGTCTCCTTCCTGTTGTCCTGGGCTCATGACTTGGTGTCTCCAGCATCCTGCCAAACCGGCTGGGGGGACCTGGGGGGCCAAGGATGGAGTCCAAGAGCAGCTCTCCAGGAATGCAGCATCCAGGCAGTGAGGTGTGCTGTGCCATGCAGTGCTGTCCCATGCCATGCAGTGCTGTTCCATGCCATGCTGAGCCGTGCCAAGCCATGCAGTGCTGTTCCATGCCATGCCATGCTGAGCCAGCCTGGCCCAGTGAGCTGCCAGCCCCAGCACAGGGTGAAGCACTAATCCCAGGTTGGGCAAGAGGAAATGGCCCAAGCACAGGGTGTTCCCCAAGCGCTGCAGGGAATGCAGGCCCTGTCCCTTGTTGTCTTTATCTTATTGCAAAAGTTCCATGCATCCTCAGTGATTGCTCATGGGCAGCTCCTCACAGCCCTGCCAGCAAACTCCAGCTGTCTTCTCGACCATCTAACCTACTCTTTTATAGCACTCATCCTTATCGTGGCCTATTAAGAGCAGGCCTGTTCCTAACCTTTGGTAATTAGCACAGCTCCGACTCCTCCGAGATGAGGATGAGATTCCCTTCTGCACTATTTCTTACGTTCTATCCCTCACCCCTTGTCACCCCTGTGCTGTGCAGAGGCGAAGGGGAGCCACCAGCACACCCAGCAGTGGGGGCTGCAGGCTTGAAGCTGTCCCTGCATCCCCAGGGGGCTTTGCCTGACACACAGACCCCCCTCCCCAGCACTTCTTCTTTTGCAGAAATCTTCCACAAAGTGCAGAAGCAGAAGCAGAGGAGCAGCCAGAGCAACACGGTGTCACTTGCCAGTGAGAGCCCTGCGAGCACAGCCCCAGCACAGGCAGAGAGGCGCCCGTGCTGCGTGGCCCTCTGAGCACCCCAGCACGTCCCCAGGGACCCCCACAAGCCCGGGACACACCAGTGGCCCCCAGCACCAGCTGGTGCCACCCTGCCCGCAGTGCCACCCCTGTCCTGGTGCAGTGGGGTCCAGCAGCCTGGACAGGGAGGGGTTAAATTGTGCCATAAACAGCGAGAAGCCGCAGTTCCAGGAGCTCTGTTGCATTTTTGCTGGGCCCTGATTAGCATCACCATTGTCACCAATTGTTTCAGCCCTTCTGGACCTGCAGGGCAAAATGACCAGGACACCCTCTGGGGAAGGAGCCAGGAGGTTCTGGGCAGGATCGTGCCAGCAACAGGAGCATCTCTGATCACCTGTGGCTCCTGTAGGGCCACCCTGTGCCCTGCACGGAGATGAGGCTGCCCTGCAGGTGTCTGTCCCACCAGGGACTGCTCTGGGGTGTGAAGTGGCAGCGCTCAGCCCTTGGCTGTCCCGGCAGGGCCCGGTGCCACGGGGCAGGGAGCAGCTCCGTGTCCAGCAGGGGCGTGACACAATCATTAAAGGACTTGTGAAATGCAGGTTTACTGAGCTGGAATTCCTGCGTGTTTGCGCTCCACGCCCTGGGGCTCCCCACCTTCATAATGTGCTGAATGAAGATCGTGGCCTCCAAAGCTGCCCGGCTGGATGCCAAGGCTCCCCTGTGCCCCCTCCTACCCCGATGCCATGGCCCCTGTGCCCCCTCCTACCCCGATGCCAAGGCTCCCCTGTGCCCCCTCCTACCCCGATGCCATGGCCCCTGTGCCCCCTCCTACCCCGATGCCAAGGCTCCCCTGTGCCCCCCTACCCCGATGCCATGGCCCCTGTGCCCCCTCCTACCCCGATGCCAAGGCTCCCCTGTGCCCCCTCCCACCCCGATGCCATGGCCCCTGTGCCCCCTCCTACCCCGATGCCATGGCCCCTGTGCCCTCCCACCCTAAAGCTGGGCTCATCCTGTGCCCCCTCTCCCACACTAAAGCCGTGCCCCCTGTGCCCCTTCCCACCCTAAAGCCATGCCCCCTCTCCCACCCTAAAGCCGTGCCCCCCGTGCCCCTTCCCACCCTAAACCCGTGCCGCCCGTGCCCCCTCCCCACGCAGCCTTTCCCAGTTTAGCTCCCCCGTTTGATCTTTATCAGTTCAGACAATGACGCAGCCTCTGCCGGCTATCTGAAACCCCTCGGAACGGGGATAATTCCCGCTGGATCCTCGTGTTTTCACTGGATTTCCCTTTGCACCAGCCCCGCTCCGTGTCACACGCGGGCTCTGCGCGGGGCGCGCTGTCCCCATCAGGAGCGCACACAGGCGCTGCCGTGTCCCTGCCCCCTCACCTGGCCCAGGTGAGCGCACCTGAGTGTGACGGGCAGCCCTGGCCGCCAATGGGCGCGGAGCAGGAAAGGCTGTGGCCACCAATGGGTGCCTGGGGACAGCCCCTGGCCGGGCTGGGAAGGGCCGGAAATCCCAGTTGGCCCAGTGGGAGCGGGGCTGTGGAGCTGGGAGAGATGCGGGGCAAGGACGATGAGTACGATTATCTCTTCAAAGGTGGGTCTGCTGCCCCTGCCCGCCGTGCCCGTGCCAGCTCTGAGCCCGCTGCGGGCACCCCTGGTGTGGGGCGGGAGCTGGGGCTGGGATAGAACACTGAGCCCCCAGTTCATGGGATGGGGAACTGGGGCTTGGACTGGGATAGAGCACTGAGCCCCCCGTTCATGGTGGGGGCTTGTACTGGGGTAGAGCACTCAGCTCCCAGTTCATGGGATGGGGAACTGGGGCTTGGACTGGGATAGAACACTCAGCTCCCAGTTCATGGTGGGGGCTTGGACTGGGATAGAACACTCAGCTCACAGTTCATGGGATGGGGGGCTTGGACTGGGATGGAACACTCAGCTCCCAGTTCATGGGATGGAGAACTGGGGCTTGGACTGGGATGGAACACTCAGCTCCCAGTTTATGGTGGGGGCTTGGACTGGGATGGAGCACTCAGCTCCCAGTTCATGGTGGGGGCTTGGACTGGGATAGAACACTCAATTCCCAGTCCAGGGGATGGGGAACTAACTGGGGCTTGTACTGGGATAGAGCACTCAGCTCCCAGTTCACGTTGGGGGCTTGGACTGGGATAGAACACTCAATTCCCAGTTCACAGGACGGGAGGGGGGGCTTGCTGTGGTGTCTCACTGTGCTGTGCAGGAGGGTGGGTGCTGCTGAGGCTGAGGTGGTCAGAGGGTTTGCTAGAGCTGCTCCTGTGGTTTGATGCTCATCACAGCTGCTCTTGGCTCCTGAGCAGGGGGCTGCAGCCCCAGCCCGAGTGTGCAGTGCCCTGGAGGGTGGCTGTGGCCAGGACAGGGTGGCTGTGACCACAGCAGGGTGGCTGTGGAAGGGTGGCCAGGGCAGGGTGGCTGTGACCATGGCAGGGTGGCTGTGACCGTGGTTGTGACTGTGGCCAGGACAGGGTGACTGTGACCATGGCAGGGTGGCCGTGACTGTGACCATGGCAGGATGGCTGTGACCATGGCAGGGTGCTGGGGAGGGCTGCTCCGTGGGACTCTGTGGGTGCTGTGTCAGGCCCTGAGCACCCATGGGTGCTCTGCTCTGCGGCGCTGGGTGAAGGGAGCCCAGCTGAGAGCTGAGTGATCTCCCCCAGGAGAGGAAGCCCTGCTGCTCCCCAGCATCCAGGGACCCTTCCTGGTGCTGGTCATGCTCTGACCTCTCTGCTGTGCCCAGGAAGGGTGGGGGACAGGGACAGGCTCTTGGAGACATGACATTGGCATTTCTGCCCAGTACCCCCATCCCTGTGCATGCCATGCACTCTGCTGTGGCCAAAGCAGTGCTGGGGAAGCAAAGGGACATCCTGGCAATGCCACAGCTGCCTCCTGAGCTGTAAAATCCAGGCTGTGAGCTCACCTGTGAGTCAGCCTACCCACTCAGGCCTGCCTGCAAGGCCCTGAGTAATTCCAGCCAGCACAGGACGTAATTCCAGCCAGCCACGCTCTGGTAGCCCCTGGCTCCCTGCACACCTCCCCTGGCTGCTGCCCAGGAAAATCCTCCTGCCTGGAGTCACTCTGGCACCTGAGATGGGGGAAACTCTGATGCTGAGTGGTGGTGCCTGCAGTGGGGTGCCCAGGCAGGAGCTCCTCCAGCTGCTTTATTCTGCATTTCCCACCCGGTGCTGTGCCAGCTGCGTGGCTCCGAGGGGCCTTCAGCTCATGGTCCTTGTATGTCTGTCCATCCCCTGTTGTTCTTCCCCTGGGAGCAGCTCACCACAGGCTCTTCATCCCCTCCTGGCTCTCAGGGTGTCCCATCCCACTGATACCTCTGCTGTGTGTGACCAGGTCTGAGGATGAGGGAAGAGACGAGGATCTGACTCCATGTTTCAGAAGGCTTGATTGATTATTTTATGATATATATTACATTAAAACTATACTAAAAGAATAGAAGAAAGGATTTCATCAGAAGGCTGGCTAAGAATAGAAAAAGAAAGAATGAATAACAAAAGCTTGTGGCTCAGACTCTCTGTCCGAGCCAGCTGACTGTGATTGGCCATTAATTAGAAACAACCACATGAGACCAATCCCAGATCCACCTGTTGCATTCCACAGCAGCAGATAACCATTGTTTACATTTTGTTCCTGAGGCCTCCCAGCTTCTCAGGAGGAAAAACCCTAAGGAAAGGATTTTTCATAAAATGTGTCTGTGACAGCCATGTCTGTGAAACGGGACAAAACCCCCCTGTTCTGACTTATGGGTTCTGCATCATCAGCGTGCATCCTGGGAATCTGCTATCCCCATGTTCTCAATTTTGACCTCTCCCACCAAAAACTTGGTCAATCTGGAGGTTGTCCTGGCCAGCAGCTCACAGGTGAGGAGGTCCCAGGTGCTTTGGGGTTTCCTCCTTTCTGAGTCGAGCTTGAAGCGACTTGGCTTGGCAGAGGTCAGGTTGTCTGCTCAGGAATTTTTTCTCTGATGGTGTGCCTCTTCCCAGGCTGGGATTCAGCTTCTGGTGTTCAGTGGTCTGAGCTCATCAGCCCGAGCCCAGCCCAGCTGCCCACCCAGGAGTGCCAGGATCTCAGGGTTTATGTGGTTGAGAAGACCCCGAGGTATCAGAAAGTCTCTTTTTCCCAGCCCCGAGATCGAAGAAGGAGTCAGGATTCTTCTGTTCTGGTTTTCAATGTTGTTTATTCTCTGTTATTTCTAACATTCTTTTTCTGACCTGCTATGGCCTGTCCAGCAGGTCAGTTCGTGGCACATAGACCACCTTGAGGCAGTGTTATCTTTTTATACTGAAAACTATGTGTACATTATTCACAGTAACTTCCCGATACCTATCACTTATGTTAGACAGTGAGTTTCTACCTTAAACCAATCCAAAAGTGCCACCATCACAGCAGAAGATGGAGGCCAAGAAGAAGAAAGAAGAAGGACAAGGCACACCCAAACCCCTCCATCTTGGCTTCTGAAGCCCCACTCTAAAAACCCCAAAGTTTAATTTTTTCACCCTGTGACAAACTGTCATTATGCTTAAACTCTTGTGGCTTGTAAATCTTCACATAAAGTTGGCGATTTTCTCCATGGGTTAAAATGAAAGGTGCAGGGGTCTGTGGCTTTGTGCCAAGGTCTCTGAGTCCCCAGCAAGGGGCTGGAGCCCTCCAGGGAACCCAGAGGAGTTTCCTGGGTTCTGACCATGGTGGTCTCTGGAGTCCTTAAAAGAACAGGAGAACTCAGTTTTCGATGCCAGGGCAGCTCATCCCTTCCAAAGCTGGAGCAAAGTCAAAGGGAAATGCAATGTTCAGGGCCTTGGATTAGTGCTCCCAGGGTGCAGCAGCTCTCCCCCATGAGAAAAGGGAGATTCTCACAGCTGGAAGCAGCATCATCCCCAGTTCCACTGAGGTGGGAGCATCAGCAAAGCACAATGCACACCCCAGCTGTGCAGTGTCCCCTCCTGTGCTGCTGCAGGGGCTCAGGGTGGCTGAGGAGCAGCTCTGGCCGTGGCTGCTCCTCACACCCTTCCCTGGGGCCCTGTGAGGAGCTCCAGGCTGTTTCCATCCCTGCAGTGAGGACAGAAAGTGCCAAATGCTTTTGTGCCTGGCTTAGGGGGTGCTGCTGCAGCTCCTGGAGCCATTCAGGCTCAGGGACAGGGGGCTCATCACCCCCACAGGCTGCAGCACCCACCCTGCACCCCTGGCGTGCCCAAAGCCCTCTGGAGCCTGCCCTGGGGCATGGTGGCACTGCCAGGATGGGCACTGTGGCAGTTGGGCTGGGGAAGCAGCAATTTCCTGTTGGTGAAAAACCAAGCTCGCATCAAAACTTCGGAGCTGGGAAAGTGCTAACGAACCTGGCCTGCATTTCCTGCTGCTTGTGCAGGGCAGTCCAGGCTGCCATGGTGCTCTCAGACCTCCCTGCAGTGGCAGCAGCTGAGAATTCTCCCCAGCAGCTGGGAAAAGGGTGAGGGATGTGACTGTGTTCACAGGGGTCTGAGGATGAGGGAAGAGATGAGGATCTGACTCCGTGTTTCAGAAGGCTTGATTGATTATTTTATGATATAAATTATATTAAAACTGTACTAAAAGAATAGAAGGAAGGATTTCATCAGAAGGGTGGCTAAGAATAGAAAAAGAAGGAATGAATAACAGAGTCTGAGCCAGCTGGGCTGTGATTGGCCATTAATTAGAAACAACCACATGAGACCAATCCCAGATGCACCTGTTGCATTCCACAGCAGCAGATAACCATTGCTTACATTTTGTTCCTGAGGCCTCCCAGCTTCTCAGGAGGAAAAATCCTAAGGAAAGGATTTTTCCTGAGAGATGTCTGTGACACGGGGGAGATTCTGCCCCTCTCCTCCACTTTGGTGGGGTCTCCCAGCACAGGAAAGGTGTGGAGCTCCTTGAAGAAGTTGAGGAGGTCACAGAGATGCTCCAAGGGCTGAGCCAGGCTGGGGGAGCTGGGGATATTCAGCCTGCAGGGAATATTCAGCTCTGGAAATACCTCAGAGCCCCTTCCAGTGCCAAAGGGGCTCCAACAGAGCTGGAGAGGGACTTTGGATGAGGGATGGAGTGACAGGACAATCGGGAATGGCTTCCCACTGCCAAAAGGTAGGGTTGGGTGGGATACTGGGAGGGAATTCTTGGCTGTGAGGGTGGTGAGGCCCTGGCACAGAGAAGCTGTGCCTGCCTCATCCCTGGAAATGTTCTAGGCCAGGCTGGACAGGGCTTGGAGCAACCTGGGATAGTGAACCAAGGGGTGGGACAAGATGAGCTTTACAGTCCCACCCACCCCAAGCACTCTGTGATGCAGTGGAGGAGCTGCCCTTGGCTCCTTCACTGGCTGTCCTGAGCTCTTCCAGCTTCCCCCAGTGATCCCACAGAGCTGCTGGGTTTCCTGCTGGGTTTCCTGGCACCAGCCTGAGGGTTTTGTCAGCTGCACTGGTGTAGGAGGCTTTGCACCGTGCAGGGGAGCCACATCTACGAGCTGGAGCTGAGGGAAGGAGTCATCCAGGCCATGGGGTTGCTGCTTCCCCAGCCCAGCTGCCACAGTGCCACCATGCCCCAGGGCAGGCTCCAGAGGGCTTTGGGCACGCCAGGGGTGCAGGGTGGGTGCTGCAGCCTGTGGGGGTGATGAGCCCCCTGTCCCTGAGCCTGAATGGCTCCAGGAGCTGCAGCAGCACCCCCTAAGCCAGGCACAAAAGCATTTGGCACTTTGTGTCCTCACTGCAGGGATGGAAACAGCCTGGAGCTCCTCACAGGGCCCCAGGGAAGGGTGTGAGGAGCAGCCATGGCCAGAGCTGCTCCTCAGCCGCCCTGAGCCCCTGCAGCAGCACAGGAGGGGACACTGCACAGCTGGGATGTGCATTGTGCTTTGCTGATGCTCCCACCTCAGTGGAACTGGGGATGATGCTGCTTCCAGCTGTGAGAATCTCTCTTTTCTCACGGGGGAGAGCTGCTGCACCCTGGGAGCACTAATCCAAGCCCCTGAACATTGCATTTCCCTTTGACTTTGCTCCAGCTTTGGAAGGGATGAGCTGCCCTGGCATTGAAAACTGAGTTCTCCTGTTCTTTTCAGGACTCCAGAGACCACCATGGTCAGAACCCAGGAAACTCCTCGGGGTTCCCTGGAGGGCTCCAGCCCCTTGCTGGGGGCTCAGAGACCTTGGCACAAAGCCACAGGACCCCTGCACCTTTCATTTTAACCCATGGAGAAAATCGCCAACTTTATATGAGGATTTACAAGTCGTGAGAGTTTATGAAGAATGATAGTTAGTTTGTCACAGGGTGAAAATGTAGGATTTTGGGGTTTTTTGGAATGGGGGCTTCAGAAGCCAAGATGGAGGGATTTGGGAGTGCCCTCCTGTCCCATGAACTGGGAATTGAGTTGGGAACTGGGGAGATGTGTCCCACAGCTGGGTGAAGTGTCTGAGTGCACCTGGGCAATGAGCAGGATAGGCAGTGAAGGAATTAAAAAATAACTTAAAAATTAAAACCAAAACCTGTTGAGTCATAAACTCAACAAACTAGACTGGGGAGGTGTGTGATAAAGCTCCTCCAGAGCCTGTTTCACCAGGTTTTACAGGAACCAAGCCTGATCTGGGACAGGCACAAAGTGCATTTAACCCACACCCAGGAACTTCCCAGCTCATGGACTGCAGCAGAGGAGGAGGAGGATGCTTCCTTTCCAACCATGTCTAAAAGTCCTGCAGAGTGCCCTCAGGGCTGGAGGGCACTCAGGGTTGGCAAGAGGAGCCCCAGCTCTGCCTGGCTCTCCCTGCACACTCCTGGCCCTGCTTTTCTGCCCATTTTGGGTACATCAGTGCAGATCATCAGTGCTTTCCCATCCCCCATGGGGAGGGAAGGGGGAAAGGAGGGGACAGTTCGGCGTTCCTTTAGTTAAATTTTATAACAATGGTTTTTCAGGCCATAGATCTCGGAGAGAGGAATTTATGATAGAATTTGTTTTATTTTTAGGGTTGGCTTTTGTTTTAGGGGGGTTGCATCCAACCCCTCCACTTCTGGTAACTTCCCAGTGCTGTCAGGGATTTTCTCAAGGGGATTTACAGGCAGCAGTGACGCTGCTGGGAGGGATGGAGGCAGCTCCTCCTGCATGAGATGGAGATGTGGGGACAGATGGGGGATTCCCATCCCTGCCAGGCTGTGCGATGTGGGTTCCCCTTGCCTGGCAGAGCTGACCCTGTGTTTGTGCCCACCCAGTTGTGCTCATCGGGGACTCAGGGGTGGGCAAGAGCAACCTGCTGTCCCGCTTCACCCGCAACGAGTTCAACCTGGAGAGCAAGAGCACCATCGGGGTGGAGTTTGCCACCAGGAGCATCCAGGTGTGTGGTGGTGTTTGTGTTTGCAGGTGTCCTGCGATGAGGGAAGAGATGAGAATGTTGACTCCATGTTCCAGAAGGCTTGATTTATTATATATATTGATTTATTGATATGTAAATTTACTGACATGTATTGATTTATGTGTATATATATAGTGTATAATATAATATACCCACACTATAAATATAAATATAAACATATAAATATTCTAGATAAATATAACTATATTATATTTATATAAATATATATTTATATAAATCATATAAATATCATATAATAGATAACATTTATATAGTATATACAATATTTTATACATTATATTATGCATCATATTTATATAATATGTATATTTCTAATATAAATATCACATTATAAATATTATATAAATATTATAGATAAATGTGTATTTATTTCTAATATATTTCTATTTAAATATATATAAGTATATTTTTATATATATTTAAATATGTATTTTATATATATTTTTATATATAAGTATATATTTATATATATAAGTGTATATATAACTATATATATTTATATATAGTTATATATATAACTATATTATGTTATATTATATTATATTATATTATATTATATTATATTATATTTAATGTTATATTTAATGTTATATTTAATATATTATATTAAAACTATACTAAAAGAATAGAAGAAAGGATTTCATCAGAAGGCTAGCTAAGAATAGAAGAAGAAGAAATAACAAAGGTTTGTGTCTGACTGAGACAGTGCAAACAGCTGGACTGTGATTGGCCATTTATTAGAAACAACCACATGAGACCAATCACAGATGCACCTGTTGCATGGTCAGGTTCAGGGGGCAGTGCTTGGAGTGATGGGTGGTTTGCTAGAGGGGAGTTTATTGATACAAATGACAGAGGTTTGGGTTGGATAATTAAAGAGAAAGTGAGTCATGAAATGTGCATGGGGCTGGTGTTTAGTTGAGGCATATCATTAAACAGGGGGGAAACGATCTTTCTTTAGCTTAAAAGGCTAATAGCAGCAGATAATCATTGTTTGCATTTTGTTCCTGAGGCCTCTCAGCTTCTCAGGAGAAAAAAATCCTAAGGAAAGGATTTTTAATAAAACATATCTGTGACCTAGGTGGACAACAAGACAGTGAAGGCTCAGATCTGGGACACGGCCGGGCAGGAGCGTTACCGCGCCATCACCTCCGCGTGAGTCTCCTTCTTCCAGCTTGGAGCCCTTGTCTGGGGCCCTGCTGTGACCCTGTCCCCTCCCTGTGCCCCCCTGTCCCCAGGTGTGACCCTGCTCACAGGGGTCCCACGATGAGGGAAGAGATGAGCATCTGACTCCATGTTTCAGAAGGCTTGATTTCTTATTTTATAATATATATTATACTAAAACTATACTAAAAGATTAGAAGAATTCATCAGAAGCTAGCTAAGAATAGAAAAAGAAACAATGATAACAAAAGCTTGTGTCTCAGACAGAGAGTCCGAGCCAGCTGGCTTGATTGGCCATTAATTAGAAACAACCACATGAGACCAATCACAGATGCACCTGTTGCATTCCACAGCAGCAGATAATCATTGTTTGCATTTTGTTCTTGAAGCCTCTTGTGGGAATCCACAAAATTAGAGGGTTTTGGGAAAGCTGCAAAAGGCAGGCCTCAGAGACAGCAGAACTGTGGTTAGAGCTAAGCAGCAGCCATGAGATTGGTCAGCAGAAAAATTATTTAAACTGTAGAAAAGCAAGGACAAATAGAACAATGGCCTGTGTATTAACTCAATATGCTTTTGCTTTGTGTGATTGGTCGAGAAGCTTATAAAGTAAGTTGTAACATTAAGTTCTTTGTCTGCTGCCTAAGATGTGAGCTGCTGGCCTCTTCCCATTGCCATAACCATGCAATGAGACTGATGCTGGAAAATAAAACAGCTCAAGGCACGTTCCACAGCAGCCCACATCCCATTTGTGATTTGTAAATAGCCCCCTGCCAGCCACACCTCTCAGCTTCTCAAGAGGAACAATCCTAAGGAAAGGATTTTTGATAAGAGATGTGTGTGACCCCCAGGTACTACCGAGGGGCAGTGGGGGCCCTGCTGGTCTATGACATTGCCAAGTACCTGACGTACGAGAACGCCGAGCGCTGGCTCAAGGAGCTGCAGGACCACGCCGATGCCAACATTGTCATCATGCTGGTGGGCAACAAGAGTGACCTGAGGCACCTGAGGGCTGTGCCCACCGACGAGGCCAGGAGCTTTGCAGGTATCTTCGTGTTGTCGTTACACTGCAAGGGTTCCATATTGCCAGAGTTTCGCACCTCCTTCATGTTTCTCGTGGGCAGCTCCTCTAGTGACTCTTCCTTGTCCTCACAGCAGCCAGCTGAGTCCAGTTTCCCTCCACCAACCAATTCACTCTGTTATAACACTCTTCTTATTGGCTACGGGTGTGGCCTGTTAAAATCAGGCCTGCTCCTGATTTTAATAATTATTAATAATAATAATAATAATAATAATAATTAACCCAACTGCAACTCTTTAGGGGGCCAGATTATTTTCTATACTACCTTTATTACGTATATTCTATCCCCCTACATCTTCCCCCATCCTGTGCAGCCCCTCCTTGTGACCCCTCCCCTCCCAGCAAAGGGAAAAGCTGTGGCTCTTCCATGGAAAGAGATGGGAGCAGGGGCTGGGGGGTCTCTGGCCTTTGAGAAGCCCCAAGGAGGGGACAGGGGACACCAGGGATTTGGGGGTGAGGGCAGGGATGATGTGCACATGGTCCTTCTGCACAGCTCCCTGTGTGGGAGCCAGGGTCAGCACTGGGGACCCCCTCAAGGCCCCCCTGGCATAGTTTGGTCTTTCCCTGCTCCATTCCCACCTGGCTGGAGATCCTGGCGCCCACCTGAGCTCACGCTGTTCTTGCAGAGAAGCATGGGCTGTCCTTCCTTGAGACATCCGCTCTGGATTCCACCAACGTGGAGACGGCTTTCCACAACATCCTCTCGGGTAAGGGGCACCCAGGAAAGGCAGGGACAGGAGTGTGGAGATGGCTTTGGACGTTGTGGCCTCTCAGGACAACCCCTGGGAGCCTGGGTGGGCTCTGGCTTGGAATCCTGCTGCCCTTCTTGGGGAGAGGTGGGCAGCTGTGTGTTTGTGGAGGGTGTGATGGTGTTCACAGGGGGATCTGAGGATGAGGGAAGAGATGAGGGTCTGACTCCACGTTTCAGGAGGCTTGATTTATTATTTTATGATATATATTATATTAAAACTATACTAAAAGAATAGAAGAAAGGATTTCATTAGAAGGCCAGCTAAGACTAGAATAAGAAGGAATTATAACAAAGACTTGTGGCTCAGACGGTCTGTCTGAGGCAGCTAACTGTGATTGGCCATTAATTAGAAACAATTAACATGGGCCAATCACAGATCCACCTGTTGCATTCCACAGCAGCAGATAATCATTGTTTACATTTTGTTCCTGAGGCCTCCCAGCTTCTCAGGAGGAAAAATCTTAAGGAAGGGATTTTCCATAAAAGATGTCTGTGACAGGAGGGAGCAGATCCCCCACTGAAATACTTATTTAAAGAACATTTTCCCTTCCCCTCTCTCTCTGGCAGAGATCTACCACATCGTGTCGCAGAGGCAGATCACAGGACAGCCAGAGTCCGAGTTTGGCCCCTCCACCTCCATCGAGCCCATCCAGGTGCTGCCCACGCAGCAGGAGGCCAGGCAGGCACCGTGCTGCCAGAACATCTGAGCCCCTGGGCTGCCCCCACCGTGCCCCCCAGCTCCTGGTGGCATCCCCAGCCTGCAGCTCTGGGCAGGGCAGTGAGCTCTGCCTGCTGCTTGTGCACCGTCCCCCTGCTCTTGTGCTGCTCTGCCCGTGTTTGTGTAGGACCGACAAAAACAGGGGGGAGGCAAAGCAGGAGGGTGTCCCCCCTCTCCCCATGCCATCCCCTGTGTCCCTGCTCCCTTCAGCCCTGCAGGCACACTCACTGGGTGGCACTGAGCAAGTCTGAACGTGCTGAGTCCCTGTTTGGTGACACCCTGGGTGTGGAGGGGACACTGGGTGCCTCCTTCTCCTGCCTGCTGAGGCCAGCAGTGATGTGTCCTGTGGTGCCCAGCCCTGTCTCTTCATCCCTGAGAGCTGGGAGTGCCTCTGGGGCCATCCAGGGAGGGCTGTGGGGGTGCCTCTGTGTTTCTGTGTGACCCCAGCCAAGGGAAAAGCTGTGACTCCCCCATGGAAAGAGATGGGAGCATGGGCTGGGGGGCTCTGGGGAGCCCCTAGGAGGGGACAGCAGGGATTTGGGGTGAGGGCAGGGATGATGTGCACATGGTCCCTCTGCACAGAACCCTGTGGGGCAGCCAGGGTCAGCACTGGGGACCCCCTCGACGTCCCCCTGGCATAGTTTGGCCCTGCCCTGCTCCAGCGTTTGGCCACTGTGGCTGGGGACATGCCACCACTGCACGGGGTGCCTGCTGAGCAGGGTGACAGTGGCATTGTCCCCTGCCTGGGGGACAGCAGCCACCCCCAGGGTACTGGGACAGACCCTGCTGAGCCCTGTGCTGCTGTCAGGGTGATTGGCAGGTGTCAATCAAAGGGGTGAAGGTGGGAAGGCCAACCCCATTGATCAGTACTGGGAATGTGGCCCCTGTCTGTGGGGTTTTGGGGGATCTTTCTCTCCACAGGTGCCCCCAGTGTCTGCATCTCACTTGGCTGTGCCAGTAGGATCCAGGCCGTGGTTCCCCCTTGGGGCATGAATTGTCAATGAAACAGAAATTGAGGCAAAATCCCCAAATAAAGCTGCTGTTGGAGCCTTTTCTGTCTCTGCCAGGTCTCTCCTTGAGGCAAGAGCAGTGGGGCTGCAGGGAAGCACCCACAGGCAATGGAGGGTGAGGAGGAGGAGGGCTGGGAGGAAGATATGGCCGTGTCCTGCTGGGAGGCCCGAGGGGAGAGCTTGAAATTCAGGATTAGAACAGGTTGGATCCTGCTGCCTGCACAGGGATGCACAAATGGGGTGCAGAAGCAGCCACACCATAGGGGTGCCCCTTTTTACCCACCCACTGCCCCTCCAGAGGCAGCCTGATCCCTGGGCTGGCTCTGCCTGCAGCTCTGGGGGCTGTCCCAGGTTGGATGGTGGCTGTGCTTCACCCCATGCCCACCTCAGCTGGAAAAGCCCTGGAAACGTGCAGGAAAAATGTGCCAAGCACCACCTCCCTCCTCCCACACCATCTGCCCACAGCACAGTGCCAAGAGGTGATGTCAGCCCCAGGGGCTGGAGAGGTGGGTATGGAGGGCAGGGATGCTGCTCCACAAAGGGACAGGGCTGTGCCAAGCATCCCTCAGGCCCCACTGCCATGGGATGTGCCATCAGGGCTGGTGGGTTCATTTATGGACTCATGGAGGCACTTTTGGCCTCGGTAGCTCAGTTTTGTTCCAGGTTTTCCAGTTTTTGGGCGGTTTTTGCTGGGGTGGAGGAGTAGGAAGGGTGAAATGTGGCACTGGGGTGGGACCTGCTATCCCCAGCTCTGGGAGAGGGAGCTGCCTTGGGAGGCTCCTCATCTCACAGGGGCTTTAATGAGCCCCAAGAATTGCTGCCACAAGCAGGGGGCTGGTGGGACACACAGGAGGGGTGGCAGAGGGAGGTCCAGCCCCACTGCCCCGGCCCTTCCTAAAGTGTGAACAGACACAAATCAAGAGCAGACACCAAGTTTCTTAAGTAATAATACTTTAATAAAATTAAGTTCTTAATGTAATTTAGCACATTTAATACATTAACCCTTTCCCTTCTTTGTTTTCTACAAGTTGTGCAACATCATTATTTTAATTTTATTTTATTTTAATTTTTTTTTTTCCTTCTCCCATTATACTATATGCCTCAAAACTCAGACAACAAGCCTAACTCTACTTCTATGTTCGGTTATATCTCCCTCTCAGGCCTTTATTTTTGCCAGAGAGAGATGAAAATACCTGGATGGAACATGTGATCGGTTTCCAATAGTAACAATCCCGACTACAGGTTTCCTATGATGTTAAAAGAAAAGAGGAAAAAAAAACAACAACAACAACAACAAAAACAAAAAAGGCGAACACAAAATAAAAATACTAGGGAATGGACTTTGAACGGAAGGGGCACGGAGCTGGCGTGGCGATGCCAGGGGACCCTGTGCCCAGCTGGCTCAGCGTGAGGTGGGAGAAGCGTGGGGCAGGAGCGGTGCCAGCCCCGTGGGCATCATTCTGAGCAGAGGAAGCCAACGTGGTGCTGTGCCAGCAGAGCCATGAAGGGCTGGGGAGGGCTGGGGGAGATCAGCTCTGCAGGGACCCCCTGCCCCGGGGGTTATTTCAGTGGGAAATCCCACAGGAGCTGCTCTGGCACAGCCCCAGGGCAGCCGCTGCAGCCCAGGTGTGTTTGATACAGGGCAGAGCCACAGGAAATGCTCTGCAGCAGCAGCACAGGGATGCTCTGGGCGTCCCTGGGCATTTCCTTGGCGTGCCTGGGGCTGGGATCAGAGCTGGCTCTGCCACACCTGCCAGGATCCTCCAGCCCTCGTGCCCATTGCCTTTCATGTTTGCTTAGCACTGCTTTCTAACTCAGGAGCAAACCCCACACTGCAAAACAGGATCCAGCCCCTGGTCTTTTTATTTTTCCCTTTTTTAATGATTATCTTGAACAGAATTCATAAATAAAAAGGGAAAAAGGAATTGCTGATGGTTTCACAGATAAGCAAAACAGCCTGTGACCAGTTTTGTGCCCCAGCTCCTGGGAGCCAGCAGCAGATCTCAATGGCCACACCACACTGCTACCTCTCACTGCTCCTTTTCTCTGCAAGTTGTTTCAAAAGCATCATCATAAGCCCAGAAAGCACATCCTGCTGTCAGCAACCCGGTGCCACCATTGGAGGGGGGCTTCATTTTCACACAGACAGTAGTGGAACTACTCCAGATTTTACATTAGTGTCACTTTACTGGGGGTGACTTTCAATTTGCTCCATTAGCAGCCCTGAAGCGCTGCTGGAGCAGATCCAGCAGGGATGCTGCAGCCTCCAGATTCCAGATTCCAGCAGAGAAACCTACTGGAACAGGGGGGTCACAGGGGAGGGAGGCAGGAGCCGCATGGGCAAACCAAATTCTGCCCCAGCACAACCCCAGCTGAATTTCCCACTGGGTCCACTGACAGCAGAACATGACTTCAAGTTTCTACAGGATGTGAAAACCCACACTAAAACACAGAGATTGCTCCCTAAACATCCTAGAAAGGGTTTTTGGAAGAACCAGCCCGTGCTGGCTCTGCTGCCACACCAAGGACACCTGGCTGGGGCTCGCACGGGTGGGATGGAGCCACTGTGACACACAAGTGACAATAAAGTGCATCCACTCTCCAGTCCAGGGGCACCACAATGCACAATATCCATCACTGACGCTTCTTCAAGTATCAAATTAAAAAAAAAAAAAAACAAAATTAAAAATGAGGTAAAACAAAACTGAAAGAGCAAACAGGCTGCCTCGCCGCCCCGGCAGGGAAGGACCAGGCGCTTGATTCACCGAGTGTGAACCCCCCAGAAGTGCAGGAGCCGCCCTGCCCCGCTCCCCAAAACACCCCAGCACCAAGGAGGGTCCCAGGGGAGGGATCTCAGATTCACAGTGCTATTTATGCTCAGAAACCGAATGAGAACTGTCTTCATTCCTGTCCTGACCTATTGCATGGCTTTGCTGAGTGATGAATGCTGGTAAGGGCCCCCCCGGCCCCCCGAGGCAGGCAGGGGGCAAGGGGAGGCCACCGTGCTCCTCAAGGCATCTGTGTGGATGCTCCCAAGCTGCAGGAGATCCGTGGGTTTGCTACAGCTGAGCCACAGCTCAGAGGAGAGGAGCAGAGGCTAAACCCAGAGGGAAGCAACTCCCCAAGGGGGTTTTCTTTGCTAATGACAACGTTGCCTCGTGGATGTTTCTTTCTGAGTTCTCTCCTTCAAGCAGAGATTTTGGGTGCAGTGAAAAGCATCCAGAGAGAAGTGCTGGCCTCTCTGTGGAGTGAGCGGAGCAGCTGGCAGGGGTGTGGGCCACGTCCTGCCCCAGTGCTGGCGCCAGGGGTTCAGCATCTGAACCCGTGTGCCACCGCATCACCCCCTGCCTGCTGCCAGCTCCAGGAGCCCTTGCTCCTGCCCTCAGCACTGCAGGGACTCAGATCCATCCACACCCAACAGCTAAGAACAGCCCTCAGCCTCCTCCGTGCTCCTGCAGACAGACCCAGGCAGGTGCCACCAGTGCCACTGAGTGCCAGGGCAGCTGCCAGGGAGCAGAGCTGGGGGATCAGGGGCGTGGTGGCCCCATCAGGGCTGTGAGAAAGCCCTCTGGGGCCAGCAGGAGCTTTCCCAAACATCTCACAGCAGCTGCAATGCTCAAAGCTGATGTTCGGAGGCAAAGAGGCGCCCGACAAAGCAAATCTCCTGGAAGATGCTGCGCGCGGAGCAATGAGCCCGTCTCGAGGCGCGCGGCACCGGGGTGAGAGAGAACCAAGAAAAAGAAAGAAAACAAAGAGGGAACAAAGCAACCCTAATGCCCTGGCACTGCCCAGCGCAAGGGCAGAGCCTCCTCCTGGCACCTCGCTGCCCTCGAGCTCTGTCTGTCACCTTACAGAGGGGAGATGGCCCAAATCTTCCTTTCCTTCTCCTTCCCGCCTGGGACGGCCCCACCTGCCCAGCCCAGGAGCTTCCCACACCTTTGGTGCTTGGAGAAGTTCAAAAACCAACAACAGCCCAAGGAAAGTAACAGCAACTTTGAACATTTTTCTGCAATTTCCTGCTCCAAGCCCAAGGCTGGAAGTCAGAATAAGGCAAAAATTAATGGCCTAAAACTTCCTTATTTTGTTCCATGACTAGCCAAATCTGTCTATTTTTATTAAAAAAGCAACATAAACCCCCAAACGTATCTTTTTAAAAAAATACATATTATTAGATCCCTTTTTTTTTTGTCTTTTTTTTTCCCCTCTATAAAAATAACTTCAGGACTTTGATTGACAGAAGGTACCAGTTGGTGGTTGTTATTTTGTTAGGCTTTCGGTCATTTATTCGTTTGCTTCAGAAAAATAGTACCAAAAAAAGATGGAATTCCTGGGGAAGTTAACAATGATCGTGTTCACAAGTTTATTTTACATTCTGCTCTGTCTGGGATCACTTGGATCTACTATAGATTAAACAATATGGATAGCATCTACTATTTGAACTAGTTAATTTTTTTTTTAATCTTTACTCTAGGATTATATGAAATAAATTTGAGCGTTTATTATTATTAACATTTTTTTTAATACCCATCAAAGCAAACTTTTCTTTTTTTCTTCTTCTCATTTTTGGTTAAAAACAAACAAACAAACAGGAAAAAAAAAATCTTATTTTAAAATGCTTCTTTGAAAGGCAACAGAGCAGAAACATCACCCCATCATCCTGCTGCAGGGCACGGGCTGGATTTGGGGTGTGAGGGGGGACAAATTTCTCCCCATCCTCAGCCCACAGGGAGGTGGTGGCTGCTCAGCACACCCCTAAAGCAGACAAGATGCTGGGAGACCCCTCAGGATGTGCTGGAGCCATGCTGAAGTGCTCTCCTGGATTTCCAGAAGCTCAGAACCCATCGGGGGCACTCGCTCTGCTCTGGCTGTCCCTGCCGTGGGTGTCCAGCAGGAGCTGTGCCCACACTGCCCTGGGGAGCAGATGGGGTGATCTGTTCCCTCCTAGGATGGGCTGGAGCTGGCCAGGAGCTCCGTGTGAGCTGGACAAAGCCCCAGGACGAGTGCAGGGCTCTGGTGTGGCTCAACCTCCAAAGGAACGACCAGGGATGGTCTCAGATCCTGCCTGGCCTCAACACCGGCACCAAACCCTCCTGCTCTCCCTGCAACCCACCCAGCACGGAGAGAGATGGAGCCAAAGCCTCAAGGGGGGCACCAGAGACCACCCAGAGCCCCCCGGAGCGTGTCCAGGGGGTGTCTGTGCCAGCAGTGTCCGTCAGTCCTGTCTGCAAGGCTGGGGAAAGCGCCACAGATCCTGGCATTACACTGGGCCCTCTGCAAGCAGAGCAAGGACAAAACTCCTCTGGCAACAAGGAGGAGGAGGAGGAGGGTGGGAGCTGGCAGTGCCAGCTTTGCCCTGCGAGCACCCAGCTCTCCACGAGCCCCAGGGAAGCAGAGCAGGAGCAATCGCTGCTCCCCAGCCTGGCAGGTGGGTGGGAGCCTGGCATGGATGCTCAGGGTGCCCAGGAAGGGCTGTGCCACCCAAAAACTGCCCCAATCCCAAATCCAGACCTCGACCCTTTCCAAGGGGGTTCCCAGATGGAGCAGCCACAGGATGGGGGCACAGGCTTGGGTTCATAGTGGTTTTTTTCTCTTCTACTTCTCTGTTTTTAATCACCTTTTTTTTAATCTTTTTTTTTTTTGCTTAAATACATCCAACTGTGTTAATTTCTTATTTGTGGAAAGGGCTATCTGCACCATAACTATCACCTTTACATACACACACGCACACACGAAAAATGAAACATATATTAAAAACACTTTTTAAGCAATACTCTGGATACAAATGTATTTTTTAACCTACATATATTCTAAACCTTCTAAACTTTTAAGGATCACTTTATCATAAAATAAAATATCCTTTTTTCTTATAATAAATTACCTAATAAAAAGTATTTTTATTAGCCCAGTTCCTTGCTACATTTACATGTAATAAATGCATTTATTAAAATAGAATATTAAATTATAAAGAAATGTTCTAATTTTAAAATCTTAATCTTTTTTTCCCTCCTCTCTCTCTCTTTAAAAAACACCAGGAAATGCATCAAAATAAACCCTTCAAACACCAAACAAAACAGGTTGGAGTATTTTGATTTCAGAGGTTAACAATATTAACAGTCTGAGCCTTTGTATGTATGAAGATTATTTTTTTTAAGAAAGAAAGAAAAGAGAAAAAAATAATAGATATCCCTCCAGCTGAAAAATACTTTTGCAAATGGGAGCTAGGACAAGATATTTTTATAGTATCTCCTCATTAACTATAAATCCAATTTTGGTTCTTTTTTACTTTCTTTTGTTATGCATTATAATACACACTATTCTCTATATAATTTATGTCGATGAGGATGACATCACAGCATGATATTACTTTTCCCCTCCATTTCCCTTTGTTATTTGTCACCCGCTCCCCTGCACTGTCCCTTGTCCAGCAGTCGCTGTCCCCCCCATGGCAGCTCTCAAACACCGCCCCAAAACGGAGTTTGGGGACAGGGCAGGACCCTGGCATGGGAACAGGGAGTTCCCACAGCCCTGTCACAGCTCCCTTCCACCCAGGAGGTCACATCCACAAGGAAAAGCCACAGGATGAGTCCCAAACCCAGCAGAGCCCCAAGGCCCCACTCTTTATTTGCAGCCGGGGCTGAAGTCGGCGGCAGTTTGGCAAAGCACGAATGGAAATCCCAGTGCTGAACTGGGTGGGCACCCCACTACAGCCCCTCTGTCCTCCCTTGGGGTGAGCCTGCCTGGACCTGGAGATGTTCTGAGCAAAGCTGGACACGTCCTGAACAAAGCTTGACATGTCCTGAACAAAGCTGGACAGGTCAGGAACAAACCTGGATGTATCCTGAACAAAGCTGGACAGGTCAGGAACAAAACTGGACACATTCTGAACAAAGCTGAACATGTCCTGAACAGAGCTGGACATGTTCTGAACAAACCTGGGCACGTTCTGAACAAACCTGGACACGTCCTGAACAAACCTGGACATGTCCTGAACAAAGCTGGACACGTCCTGCTCACACCTGGACACCTCCTGCCCACACCTGGACGTGTCCTGAACAAAGCTGGACACATCCTGCCTGGACCTGGACACCTCCTGCTCACACCTGGACATGTCCTGAACAAACCTGGACCTGTCCTGCCCACATCTGGACATGTCCTGCTCACACCTGGACGTGTCCTGCTCACACCTGGACGTGTCCTGCTCACACCTGGACATGTCCTGACCACACCTGGCCATGTCCTGCCAGCAGCTCAGCGCCTTCCTGCCCTCTCTGCTCCCAGCCCTGGGTTTTGGGTACCTGCCCTCAGCGCCACTGCTTGTGCCCTCGTGTCACTGCCTTGCAAAGATCACCACCACATACACAGCACAGCATGGCACGGGTCACCTCGGTCCCCACCCCAGCTCCAGCAAATGCAAACCCCAAGGATCTCCCCATTCCCCAGCCAGGCCAAGGGGAAACCAGCAGCACCCACTGGCATCAGCCCCCCCTCATGGGGTGTCTGTGCCCTGTCATCACTCCCAGGAACCCACCCTGCTTTGCTGGGACGCGATTTTGCAGGATGGAGGTCTCAGGGACCAGGCTTCCCACAAGGGTCTTGCTGCTCCTACTCCAGAGGGAGGAAGACCCAGTTTGGCGTACGGGGTCCCAGTTCCACCTGCCTCCCTCCAGCCCCCCATGGCTTCAACACCCCAAAGGGGTATCCCAAAAGCCTGGGAGGGATCGTGGGGTGGCTGAAGCCAGCGAGGCTCAGGCCAGTTGGTTCACACTGCAACAAGATGTCACCAAGGGCATCCTCGTGGTGGGAGGGAAGGGGAGAAGCGCAAGGACCCGGCTCGGTGGGCGCTGCAGAAAAAGGGATGGGTGCAGGAGGAGGGGGCTGTATTTAGTTATCATTATTGCTGGTGAATTAGACCAACAAGCCATTTTTAGTCACCTATCAAGGAAGATACAAGTCAGAGCAAATAGTTAAGGTCATGGGCATTTTTCTTGTTTTTTGTTTTTATTATTTTTTTTAAAGATTTTTATATATATACATATATTTAAAAAGAGGAAAAAAAAAAAATTACGCAAATTTTTGTTGTTCAAGCCCCGCAACCGGGCTCCCCATGGATGCCAACAGGCAGGGCCCGGGCTGCCCCTCTCTGGGTGCCCCATGAGCCCCCCGAGTTCCCTGCAGCCCCCACTCGAGGCAGAGGTAGCTCTCGGTGCATTTACAGCGCCTGTTTTTTCTTTCTTCCAAAGTTGCTACATCAAAATATGGAGTCGGTGGGGGGTACAGCGGGAAGCAGGGGACAGGGGGGAAAAAAATCAAAATAAAAACAGGGGCCGAAATACTTCTATTCATTTTAAACTAGAACTGCTACATCAAGCTTTTTTTTTTTAATATATATGTATATGTATATATATATGTGTATATATATATATATATATAAAGGTTATTGGAACTGAAGATTTTATTAAAGGCCAACTTGGAGACTTGAGTAGGAACCTCATCTGTAGAGGGGGGCAGCCCCCCCAGGACAGCCCCACTCCGGTTCCCAACAGCAAGCATTGGACGTTTGTTTGGGTCATGATTCTTCTTTTTTTTTTTTCCCTTCTTTTTTCTATTTTTTTTTTTTTATTTTTTAAAGAAAGGGGTTTTGTCTTTTTCTCTAACATTTTTTTTTTCAGCATGCAGGAGGCTTTTACATCGTTTTCGCTTGTTAAGGTGAGGGAGGAGGTACAAGGAGCAGATCTGAGCCCCTTGTATCTTCCCCATTCCCCACCCCCTACAGTCAGTGCTAGAACAGGTCCCCCCACCCCAGGTCCCCAACACAGGGGTCTCCTTCCCCCCTCCCCACTCCCACCCACCTCTTCACAACCTGGCATCGAATAAAGACATTGATCAAGAACTTGCTCACATTACCACGAACAGACTCCACTCAGCCAAGAACGACTACTCACTCACTAAGACAGCGGCCGAGCCCCCCCAGCTCAGCCCCTCCAGCACCAACACCAACGTTTCTGAACGCCCCTCTGAAGGGTGGCTGAGCCCCCTGCCCACCCCAGACCCCCACCCCCCGCCCCCCAGCTCGTGCTTCCACCACTCTCTCTCCACACCGGCGGGAGAATTCTGCGCCACGAACGGATCCCGTGCAGCCCTGGCGTGGGGAGGGCAGCACGGCACGGGGGAGGTGGCACTGGGGAGGGGAGAGGTTCCCGGAGAACGGCCGTGTCCCCCTCGCCCTGCCCTGCCCTGCCCTTCCTTAACTGGGACCAAACTGAGGCCAGATTTTGAATGAGAATGGGGCAGTTTTAGGAAGGATGCAGCCAGTGCTGGCCGGGGCTCCTATGCTGAGGACGGGCTAATTCGGGACATGGGGGCTCTGGGGGTTCATCCAGAGCACCTCAGACCCCATCACCCCACAGGCCTCACAGCAGAGGGTGCAGAACACGGCGCCTTCCCCCAGGAAGTGCTCGCATCCCAACCCGCTCCTGGTGCGAAAGGCTGCAGGGCTGGGACAACAGCCTGGCCAGGGATTTCCTAAAGCTTTGGGGAGGAGGGGAGTACCAATCCTGCCTGACAGTGTCCCGTTACCACAGCATTTTAACTTTTGTCTTTACTGCCTTCCAAAACATCAGCATCTACTACAGCCTGGGAACATTGTCCACCCCTCCAATCCGCCCCTACGGAACACATCACTGTCGATGCAAAAGAGTGGAGGCATCCCATCATCCCACCACCATTTCCAACCCTCCAACTGGTATCTGAAGATCAAAAGTGGATTTTTATCAGCACAGAGCACCAGCAGCACCTGCCCCAGCACAGTGAGCTCAGCCCTTCAGTGACTGTGCCCCTGAGCCCGCTGTGCCAGGGCACAGGCAGCAAACCAAGCAGAAGGGAGGATGTTCCCAGGAACATTACCACGATGAAAAGAAAGTCTCCTGTAACTGAAGGGAATAAAAAAAAATCTCAGGTGATTTTTTTTTGTTTGTTTGTTTGGGTTTCTTTTTTTTTTTTTTTTTTGATGTTAGAACTGTCTGTGCCAAGTTGTGAAACTTGTTGGTTCAGCTCTAAATCAGGGTCCAGGATCTGTGAGCAGAAGTTGAGGGGTAGGAAATGGGGAAGTGGTGGTAGTGGGAGAAAAATTATATATATGGGTTTATATACACACATATATATATATATAGGTGCTTGATTAATTAAGTGCCTATATATATATATACACACATATATTTATAGCTGGGTGTACTGGTACTCAATAGGTCAATCCAACACATTTTTAACATCACAGCATTTTGGCATCCACAGACCAGCTGAACAAACCTGATGGAATGAAGGTGCTGGCCTGCACCTTGCATGCATTGGCACGGGAGCCAGATCTGAAGCCCATCCTCTCCCACTTCCCAATGGTTTTAAAGTATCTCATTTAACAAAACCAGGAGTCTTGAAATGATTAAAGGATGTTCAACAAGGCAATTTTTTTTCTGTTTTGTTTCGTTCTGAAAAAAATATAATATATAAAAGTGGCCAACCTCAGGAAGATCCAGGAAAAGGACAGCTGAAGAGGTTTTGGTCCATAAAGAAATACTTTTTCTTCTTTTTTGTTTTTTTTTTTCCCCTACTTGGTTTGGGTAACAAAAGTTTTGGTCCAGTTTAAAAACGACGACAACAAAATTATCTCTATAAACTCAGGGTTCTTTTTTTTTTTTTTGCTCTCTGTTGGGATGCATGTTGGTTTCTTATGGGCTCATTTGCCTGTATTGCATGATCGTCTCTCTTAGGTTTTGGTGCAATAGGTATGTTTTTTAAGAAAAGAAAAGCACAATGTTCTCTCTGTGTGTGTGTGTGTGTGGTGTGTGTAGCTGCAGCTGGCATCACTTGGAGGAAAGAATGAAGAGTGACCTACGGAAACGTGGAAGTCGACGCACTCCCCCCATGGACGGGAATGCTTTGGAAATACCCTGTTAGTGACTCCTGATTGGACTGATGAACAAATCCCTGCTCGGATAAGGAAAAAAGAACAAAGTTCCAGACTCCACGGTGGCTCAGAATAACAAAATAAATGCTCGTCGCCTGGTGTGATCCCAGTAGGTTCTTCCAAACCTTCTTCAGTTTCACTGGCGTCGTTTTTTTATTTCTTCACCTTCTTTTTTTGATTTTCTTTTTTTTGTGTTTTTTGTTTGGGTTTTTTTTAGAAAAAAAGGAAAACAATAAAAGTTCTTTAGCTGTGATTTTTTTTTTTGTTTAAATCTTTGAGGTAATACAGTTGTGCCCTCGTTCTAACAGGTTCCCAGAGGTTGATGGTTTCTTTCTTGTTCTTCCAAATCCCTGTCATCCGTTTTCCTTTCTTTCTGTTGTTTCTTTCTGAGCTCCCAGTTGGGCCGACAACCCTGGGGGGAGGAGAGTGGGGGCTTCAAGCCAAGACAAAGGTTGAAGGTGGC
Organism: Melospiza georgiana; assembly: GCF_028018845.1. Taxonomy (NCBI): domain Eukaryota; kingdom Metazoa; phylum Chordata; class Aves; order Passeriformes; family Passerellidae; genus Melospiza; species Melospiza georgiana. The sequence goes on along the minus strand of NC_080462.1, from coordinate 394,069 downwards.
TGGAGAAAGGCTGGCAGGGCCCTCCCTGCATCCCTGCTCCCTCCCCGGTCGATCCAGGTGGCCTGGCTTGGTCATCGCCAAGAAGTCCCAATCTCACCACCAAAAAAAACTGAACTAAACTGCTTTGCTTGCGAGATCCGAGTGTGCGTTCTGAGTACTTGGTTTACAAAAGACATTGCAGGCTGGAGCATTGTTCGCCCTTCAAAATTTCTGGCTTTGCTATTCATTTTAATTTTATTATTCACTTATTATTTTTTTAAAAAATAACATACATTGCTTGTAAAATAATTTCATTTCTTCTTTTTCTTCTTCTTCTTCTTCTTCTTTAAATTAATTTATTCTTTCATTCTTTTTTTTTTTTGTTCTTCAGATGTCATTATTATTATTATTATCATTATTATTATTATCATCATCATTTTTCTCTCATCCCACCCGCTCTCCCTTCCTACTCCCACCCCCCATCCCCCCCCCCCAATGCCCTGCTCTGTCTCTTTTAGGAAAATATTCTAATGGCCTGAGTGGCTGCCGCGTGGCAGACGGGGCACTCGGGATCAGTCCTCTCGCAGATCCTCACGGCACACTCCATGCAGAAGAGGTTGTGGCCGCAGGGCACCAGCGCGGCCGTCACCTCGCTCTCGAAGCACACCATGCACTCGCGGCTGCTGCCCACCGACGTCCGGGCGGCGGCGGGCGTGCCCAGCTTGGAGAAGCCCTGCAGGGGCTCCCCTTGCGACCGCCGCGGCAGCCCGGACAGGCCGGGCTCGGGGATGGACGAGGAGGGCGAGCGGTGCGAGTTGGGGTGGATGGCGCCGGTGCTGCTGGAGCGCTGCTGCTTCGAGAAGAGCACCGAGACGGGGTTGGTGTTCTCCTGCCCGGCCCACATCGGGGCGCCCGACTCCGGCACCCCGTAGTACAAATCCTGCTTGTTCACACCGTAGTTGGGGAAGAGGTAACCGTAATTGAAGTCGTTTTGGTCGTTCAGCCGGGGGGTCTCGTAGACGGGGTCAACGGAGCAGTCGCCGATGCAGCCCAGGCTGTTCTGGCGGAAGGTGGACAGGGGCTTGCAGCCCGGCGCCGGCGTGTGCACCCGCCAGGCCTCCGAGTAGCGGTTCTCCATGCCGGAGTCGGGGCTGCTGGAGAGGAAGTCGTTCTCGTTGTTGTACTCCAGAATCTTGCCCGTCCTCACCGCGATGTGCGTCTCGATCTCCTCGCGGGCGCGCTCCACGTTGCCCGGCGCGCCGGTGATCTCGAAGACGGGGTCCCGGTCTCGGCTGGGCGTGATGATGTAGGTGTTGGTCTGCTGCTGGATCCTCTTGATGGTGGCTCCCTTGGGGCCCACCACCAGCCCCACCACGCGGTAGGGCACGCGCACGCGGATGGTGACCTGCCCCGGCAGGGTGGGCGCGCTGCCGAAGGTGGTGCCCGCCTTGTTGCGCGAGGCCCTGATCATGGAGAAGTGCTCGGCCGCCGAGATGATCTCCCGCCGGGCCATGGCCACGTCCTCCCGCCGCCCCGTCACCATGAAGACCGGCTCCTCCCCTCGCACCGGGGTCTTGATGTAGGTGTTGGTCTTTGCCCGCAGGGCTTTGATCTTGCAGCCTTGGGAAGAGAGAGAAGAAGGCACAGCAGTTAATGAGGCTGCCCCACCAGGCCACAATCTCCTGTGCCACCTGGCAGCCACTGTGCAGGACGTGGAACAAGGGAAAGGCCCCTAACCGTGAGGGGAAGTGCCAGAGGGAAGTCCACCCTCACCATTCCCAGACTCCCTCCCTGAGGGGAAATGCCAGAGGGAAGTCCACCCTCACCATTCCCAGACTCCCTCCCTGAGGGGAAATGCCAGAGGGAGGCCCAGCCTCACTATTCCCACAGACTCTCTCCCTCAGGAGTGCCATGCTCCCTCGTCCCCCAAAACGGGGATCACCATTTTGTGTGCTGCAGCCCACCACACCATCCCCCCCCACTGCCTTCCCTCAGCAGCCATCCCAAAGATCTCCCTTCCACCCACCCCAACACCACGGAGCAATGGGGGATCCACCCCAGGTGTCAGTGGTCTCCGTGACAAGGCCTATCCCCAGAGCCCCAGGGTGGCCCCCCAGTGACAATGGTCATCCTTGGGCTCTGGGGACAGGGCTGATGCCCTCATGGGGCAGCCTGGAGGTCACAGGAGAACAGAGAGATGCTGGTCCCACAGCCTGGATTGCCAATGTGGAGCCTTTGGCCATCCTGTGCCAGCTCCCAAGGGGAGTCGCCTTGACTCCAGAGGATTTTGGTACCACTGAGGAGGTTTTGGGGTGAATACCATGAACTTCAGGGGGACAAGTTTGCAGGGGAGTTGCAGAGATGCAGCACTTTGCGCCTCCCCACGGCAGATAGGGCAGGACAGCAAATGCCAGCAGAGCTAGATGGCCAAGGGTAGCAGGAGGCCAGGATTTGCTTTGGGGCTGAAACAGCAAGAAATGGGGCAGGGCTGCCCTCCTGTGAGCCCCAGAGCAGGCTGTGCAAAGACTCCTGCCCCAGGTACTCAGAGCCTCTCCTGAGATCACTGGCCAAGTGATACTTCTGTGTACCAGTACCCACACCCCAGAGCCCATTCCCCAAATCCTAGAACCCACCAAGCCAATTCCCCAGCTCCTCACAGCTCAGAAAACAGCCTTCTGCTTTCCCAAAAAGGGCAAAAGACTTTCCGGTGTGTTTTGGCTTCCAAATGATTTTTTGGAGGGTCTCGATCCAGCTGGGTGGCTTCAGGATCCCAGATGACACCAGGATGCCATCAACAACTAAGAGTTTTTACAGATGTGGCACAGTTCTCTAAACCACACCTGGAGCCCTCCTTGCTGCTGTCCTGCCCCTCAAGAAGCCTCACTTGGTGCCCCAAGGCATTTCTGGCACAAGCTCCAGGGCAGGCTGGGGGTTCCTCTGCAGGAGGTGTGCTCTGAGCTCAGATCTCAGAGGAAAGTTAAAACCTGTGATTCTCCCGTGCAGATGAAGCGAGGTGAGCACTTTGCCGCGGTTTCCTGAGGATTTGGGTGTCTGACAGAACCAGAGGACAAGGACACAGCACTGGGACCTCTCTGAGGTCCCCCAGCACCTCCTACCTCGCCTTCCCTCCCCAGAAAAGACCATTTTCCTCTGATTACCTGACACCAGCAGCTTTTCCTCCACACACCCCACTGACACCACACTTCAACACACAATGACCTGCAAATACTCCCTCTGCAACCACCAAATGCAGATTCCTCAACTCCCGGGCTGGGATTTCATTATTTCTACAGATCCTGATAAATCACAGCACCTCTCAGGCTGGCAGCTCAGGGCTGCCACTCATGCTCAGCCCCTCTGGAGAGACACAGGCTGGTGACATCGGGGTGCCCCCTGGGATGCCAGCAAGAGCTGAACCCACACCTGTGGCACTGGAGCAGCCTGGTGCCACAAGAGCTGGCAGACAAAGCTCCCTGGGCTCACAGGTGCCAGGGCAGCCGCTGCATCCAGCAGTGCCCGGCCAGCTGTGCTCGCAGTGCTGGCACCGCGTGGGCACCGGGCATGGCATGGGCACGGCACCACACGGGCATGGGGCATGGCACCATGTGGGCACCGGGCATGGCACGGGCACGGCACTGCAGGGGCATGGGGCACAGCACAGACACAACACTGCACAGGCACCGGGCACAGCATGGGCACAGCATCACAGAGGCATGGGGCACAGCACCACATGGGCAGCGGGCATGGCACAGCATGGGCACCAGGCATGGCATGGCATGGGCACCGGGCATGGCATGAGCACAGCACCGCACGGGCACCAGGCACGGCACCGCAGGGGCATGGGGCATGGCACAGACACGGCACTGCACAGGCACTGGGCACTGCACAGCAGGGGCATGGCACTGCACAAGAACCAGGCACGGTGCCATGTGGGCACCGGGCATGGCACAGGAATGGCACCACACTGCACAGGCAGCGGGGACAGCACAACAGGGGCATGGAACCGCACGGGCACCAAGCATGGCACCATGTGGGCACCGGGCATGGCACGGGCACGACACTGCACAGGCAGTGGGCACAGCACAACAGGGGCATGGAACCGCACGGGCACCAAGCATGGCACCATGTGGGCACCGGGCATGGCATGGGCATGACACCGCACAGGCGGTAGGCACAGCAAAGCACGGGCATGGAACCACATGGGTACCAGGCATGGCATCATGTGGGCACTGGGCATGGCATGGGCACGACACTTCACAGGCGGTAGGCACAGCACAGCAGGGGCACGGAAATGCACAAGTACCGGGCATGGCACCATGTGGGCACCGGGCATGGCATGGGCACCAGGCATAGCACAGCAGGGGCATGGCACCATGTGGGCATGGGGCATGGCATCACATGGGCACAGCACTGCACAGGCACTGGGCTCAGCACCACGTGGGCAGCAGGCATGGCACCACACAAGTACCAGGCACGGCACGGGCATGGCACCACATGGACACCAGGCACAGCACAACACGGGCACCGTGCGAGCACCAGACATGGCACAGCACGGTCACGGCACCACACATGCATTGGGCACAGCATGGGCATGGCACCGCAGGGACACTAGGCACAGCACAGACACCGGGCACAGCACGGCACCACACAGACACTGAGCACGGCACCATGCGGGCACCATGCATGGCACAGCACAGCACGGGCGTGGCGCTGCGTGGACACCAGGCATGGCACAGCACGGGCATGGCACCACAGGGACACCGGGCACAGCCCTGGCCAAGTGCAGCCCCACACAGCCCCTGGCACAGCCATGAGCCCGCTGCCCCTCAGAGGGTCTTGGCAGCAGCACGGGACGCACGCTGGTAAATCAGAACTTCACTGACAACTCCCGCTGTGATTTTGAACTCCTCAGAGCCACCTCAGCTCCCCGAGCCTCATTTCCCATTTCCGGAGCAGGAATCGCTGTCTCCGGCCTTGTGCTCCCGCAAAATTCCCTCTCAGCGCTTCACATCTCAGCACTGCTGCACTCAAGCCATCCCTGAAACAGGAATTCCACATTCCTGGGGAATGGAAATGCCACAAAGAAGGATCTGGGAAAATCCCTAAATCCAAACCAAATCCACCCCTCACCAAACGCAGTGTAGCTCATGGGTTACTCCCCGGAGTTTGCACCGTGAGGTAGATTTGTGATGCTTTGTTGAGTGAAGTTTGCAAACGGCCCATGTGGAGCAGTGGTCACGCAGTGGGTGTGCTGTCAGCTCCAGGAAACTCAGAGGACAGGACCTCATGGAGCCAGGCACGACTCAATTGCAGGATAAAGGACAGGACCTCATGGAGCCAGGCATAACTCAACCATAGGATAAAGGCACAACTCAACTGTAGGATAAATTATAATAAATAATAAAGGTGCATCCCAAGGAGAGCTGCATAAATCCCTGAGAGGTCACCCGTGCCCTCTGGCAGCCCTGGCAGGGTGGGCTGTCCCTGCCCCACCGCTGGCAGACATTTCCCTGCCCCTCTCCTGTGCTGCTCCCTCCCTCTCCAAAGAGGGAGATTCCATCTTAGGAAGATTAACCGAGATGCCACCATTTCCCCAGGGATATCACCAGAGCATCGTGTGGAAAAGACAGGGGGGCGTTCACAGCAAGCACCAAGCTGAAAATGCCTCCCCTGTGCATCACCCCGGGCTGCAGGAGCTCCGTGGAATTCCGCAGTGACCCGAGCTCTGCCTCTGGAGCCAGGCTCGCTCTCCTGTGCAGAAAAGACCTCGGGCAGGCGTGTGGCATGGATGGGATTGGGGCTGGCATTGGGGCTGGATTTGGGCTCCGTGCTGTTCTCAGCTGTGGGACAATGACAGCATGTGGGGGACAGGGATGTGAGCCCGGCAGGACAGGAAACAATCACGGAGCCGGCAGGGAGGGTCAGGCAGGCAGAGCTGTGACAAAGGACCAGGGCTCCACGCTGGGGACAGATGGAAGGGAGCAGTGGCAAGGAATCCACACGAATGAGGGCAAATGTAAGCATGTTACACGAGCTGGAGGAGCGGGAGGGAGTTGGGCATGGAGCAAAGGTGGTGGAAATCGAGGGAGAGGCACACCCTGATGCCTCCAAGGGAGGAGGAGAATGAGGTGCGTGGGAGCAAAGCCAAAGACACCCCAAAAGGGCAAAGGGAAGGTGGGCAAGGAGAGAGCACGGCGAGAGGGAGGGGAAGGAGGATGTGGAACGGACAAAAGGACGCGTGGTGCAGTCGGTGGTGTGAGGAGGGGGGGAGGAGGGAGGGTCTCTGTGCAGGCCTGCAGACGGGAAAGCCAGCTTTGTGGAGACAGACAGATGGGGATCCTGTGCTTAAAAACAGGAGAAAATCACCTCCTAGGAAATTAGACCAACCCCAGCAAGCCCAGAGGGCTCAGCAGCCCTGACCTCCAGCAGCTCTGACCTGGCACAGACAATGGGCAAACCATCAGCAGCCCAAATCCAGAGAACTCCACAACTTCCAGGGGTGCTGCGCTGGTTTTTTACATCAGCTAAAACCAGGCTGGGCTTACATGTGATTTACTCGCTTAGTGCCAAGGCTCCAGGCCCATCTCAGCCCCATCCCTGACTGCTTTGCACACTAAAAAGGGGCTGAGCCTCCTTTGAGATCCCCCTGCTCTGATGGAGCTCAGCTGGATCAGGATGTGGCCCCAGCCAGATGGGCAGCACACCCCAATGTGCTTATTCCAAACAAAATTCATCGTGCATGGGGTGGTTTTTGACACTTTCCCTTCGTGCATAACTGAAATTTGAAAACACCGTGTAACAAAGCATTTTACTCGGGGGATTATTCAAAGGAGAGGGAGGTGGAAGGGAGGGGATTGCCTGGCAGGTGGTGTCAAAATGAAGCTGAGGGAAGAAAGGGACCCATAAAAACATAACTTGGTCTATGTTCTCCTCGTTATGGCAGCACACAGACATCAGTGCGTCGATCCCTGGCAGACCCCTGCCACTTAGATTTTTATATTAAACAGAGAATTAAGCCCTTTCTCATTGTGTTTCCACAGCCTACCTTCTATTATCCTGGGTTTTGTCAATAAAGCAGATCCCAAAGCATTCCATGAAGGAGGCTGTAAGCTCAGTTCCTCCCTCATCCTTTTTTCTCTTTAATTTCACTGATTACCAATTGACTCAAAGTAAACGTGTTTGCAAATTACCTGAGTACATCACAAACATTCCCACACAGGACCAAACCCTGGAGGAGTGGAGAGCCTCTGGCGCCCAGACCAGTCAGCTAACTGGAATTAATCCGCAGAGCAGCCATCTCTGGCTGAAAACACAGAAATAAATTGAGTCTAGACATTGCCAAGATGGGTGGTGGGGGTCAGGGGGAGATCTGGATGCACGGCCACCTTCTCTCTCTCTCTCTCTTTCCCCTGCATCAGGGCAACAAATCCATCAAAATCAACAGAGAATGCTCCAGGAGCTTGGTTCACCTCTCCAGCTGCTCACAAGGGACACCAGGGTGCTGGATGCATCTGATCCAGCTGCCAAACCCATCCCAAACGTTCTCACTCTGAGCAGCCCCAAGCCAGTGTTTGGTTTCCACAGGGTTTACCCCAAGGTGCTGCTCCATCCTTGGGCAGAGGATGATCAGAGCATGGAAGGGATGTGCCCAGCACAGCACCACGGTGACAATGCCACCAGGACGGTGCAGTGGCACACTCAGCTGTGCCTGTGGAGCAGATCCCTGAAATGATTTCACTTTGGTGTAAATTCAGAGTTAGACCTGCTGATGACCTTCTCCTCGGTGCTGGGACAAGGCCAGACCCTGCACAGGTATATTCTGCCACTGATGCAGAGGGGAGGCTCCCACCTGGCACCAACTGGCACCTCCGTGCCAGGAGCATCACCCTGACCCTGGAAGCACCAAGGGAGCTGCACCAACCACAGCAAACAGCTCCAGAGCCAACCCCAAGCTGCATCTTTTTGTTTGATTGACTGCGTCGTGGTTTTATTTTGGAAAACACACCCCACAAATCACTCCAGGTCCTGATATTTCATGCTTTCATCAGATACAAAGTAATCTCTGCAGACAAAAGCTTTTTAAGCCCTCTCCTCATTTCTGGCAAGGCGCAGATACAAATTACACCTGCAAATACCCCACCAGTCCCTTCTGGCGCTGCTAGTGGGGTGCAAGAGGGTCTAAGGGCAAATTAGAACTTGGTCCTTTTTTTCTATTGTAGTCATAAAATTGAAGAGGATCATAAAATAAACAACCCTCAGCTACCTCGGGTAAGGTGGGGCATTCTTTCCCCAGTTAACATGAAAGCCTTGTTAAAAGACAAGCACACAAAGAACTTCACAAATAAACCCTCCTGACGGCCTGTGGGGTAAGGTTTTGCTGCATCGAAAACCCGATGAAAGTGGTGTCAAAAAAAAAAAAAACCCACAAATGCACACAAAAGGACCACAACCAACCAAGTAAATCTCTTTGCACGGAGGGTTTATTGTCCCGATGATGCAAGTTGTGTTTACAAGAAGGGGGAAAAAAAAAAAAACACCACCCAACGCACACCATGCCAGGAAAACCAGCGACTGCCTCATTCCAGCGCGGCGATTTTACGCTTTTTCACATTGTGATGAAAGTTGTTTATGAAACAACAAAAAAAAAAACACAAAAAGAAAAAGGGGAAAAAACAAAAAAAAACCAGTAAACGGCATCAAGGCTAGAGGCACAGACAACCCTTGTGCGGCGGAGCAAAGTTGGGAAGCGAAGCCCCCGGCGCGGAGTGGGTGTGCCCGTGGCACGGCTCGGTCCCGCACGGCTCCAGGCGAGCCGGGGCCGGGCGGAGCGGGGGAAGCGGGGCACGGCGAGCGCGGGGCGACGCGGGCAGCGAGGGAGGGGGCTGCCAGACAAAGGCGGGGGCCCCCACCCAGTGCCAGCGCCGCTTTCTTCCCCACTGCCCTAGATTCCGGGCGGCCGCGCTGCGGTTCACTCGGTCAGCGCCGCACCGGCCGCCCCAGCGCTGCGCGGGGAGCGTGCGTGGCTCCCTCGCAGAAAATTCCCTTTGTCTCCCTCTCCCTCTCTCTCCCAGAGCCGTTCTCTCCTCCCACCTCCGGTTCAAACGGCACAAAGTCGCTACCGCTCCGCACTTTTCCCCCCCCCCACGCCGGTGTAAATTCGGAGTAATTCTCGTTAACACTTTGTAACAATCCGATACCGGCTGCAAATCTTTCCCTCCTTTTCGGGCCCATCCCGAGGTGCTGGAGGAGCCTTCAGACCTCAGCAGATCGGGTGGATTTCGAGCCAAGATTTCCATGAAACAAGGAGACAAGAAGATCTGCCCCCCTCGCTGCTCCTCGGATGCTGTACATACATCCACCTCCACAGGGTGGGTGGGGGAGCTGCCATCATCAGACTTCCTCAATGGAAAAGGCTTCCTCGGACTATTTTTAAATGCTGAAAGCATTGGAGCATGTTTGGAGCTACACAAAGAACCCAATCACCTTGGGTTTAGTGGAGCCTCTTGTTATTTGACTTCACCTTGCCAAGAAAGAGCAATTTATGTTAAGATCCTCTCTCGCATAATCTCATTCCTGGTGACAACAGGCTGGTTGGAGCAGGCTGGGAGATGCTGCATCAAAGGGTGTCTGTGAGTACAGGTGACAATGGATGCTATTACTGTGACGAGACCAAGAACCCTTAGAAGGACCAAAAATCCTTAAGAGAGTCCAAAAATCCTTTACAGGGAAAGTCTTATCTAGGAGTGGGCGCAGCACAAACCCCACGGCTTCTCCCGACACCTGCACACACCAGGCACACAAAGAACCAGCACCACGTCTCCCTGCCCACAACATCTGGCCTCAAACGTGCCCTTCAGCCTCTCCCCCGGCTGCAGCGACAGCAGCCCGGCTTGTCTGTGGGAGCAGGCAGAAAAGTTGGATACAAATCTTGATCTGGCTAATCCACACCCACCTCGGGTCACTTCTAGGGAAGAGCTGCAGCGCCTGATGGTTTCTGCCCCTTCCTAATTTCAGTCTGCACAACCAAAACACGATGATGCCCTTCAGACACTCTGCATTGCTCCCAGCACCCACACCCCATCTCAGCCCACATCCCTCGATGTCCCACCATCTCCAGAAAAACCTGCTGCAAACCCCTCCAGTGCTTTGTCTTTACAATTTCACGGGCATGGCCGTGAGAGCCAGCAGAGCCATGGACAGGGTGCTGCAGGCAGGACACCCACAATGAGGGGTGGCAGGAGGAACACAAGGGCCACCGAGCTCCCTGATGTGCCACACAGGTCCCAGGGAGCACTGGCCATGCCATGGCGCACACCAGGAGGTTTGGTCACCCAAACCCAGCACAGCTGGAGTTCACACACATGCCAAGGGAAGGGGGGTGACCTGCAGGAGCCCTGACTCAGGCAGGCTCACCCCTGATATGTCCCACAGAAGGACAGGCGTGGAGGTCACGGCTCCACCAACCATGCCCAGTCAAAGGGATTCTTGTGACTTCATCCCCTCCTTCTTCCTTTCCCGGTTTCCTGCCCTCCAGGTTGCAAAGCAGCCCTTGGCACATCATCCAGCTCTTTGCCATGGACCCAGGGGCACCAGCCTGGCCAGTTCCCACCAATCCCCCTTTCCACAGCCCACCACCACCTCACCCCAGGCCAGTCTCCCACCCCAACCAGCTCGTGGCTCAAATTCAGAGCACAAAGCAGCCCCAGCACAAACTGGAGCAAGGATTCCAGCAGGCCATTGGCTCCTCCAGGGCACGTTCACAGCTCCTGGGGAAAGCAGGAGCTGCCAGGCTCAGGTCGAGTTCCTGCAGCATCCTTGCTTGGAGTGAAGCCACCCCCTCTGCCATGATTACACCTCTTCACAAACCACTCTTACAGGCATTCCAATAAAAATACATGGGGCTTGAGCATTATTTACACTTAAGTGCCTTTTCAGTGCTTTGGCAAAGTGAGGGGTGGCCTGATAGCAGGTGGAATTCCTGTGGCCAGGTCCCTGTGCCCAGATCCAGGCCTCTCACATCCACACCTGCCTGTGAGGAACACTTTAATAGATGGTTGATATTATTATGAAATAATCTGAAGGGATAGTGTGTTTCTTCAGAAAATAATAAGTTGAAGAAAAAGCTAAACCCTGTTACCAAGTAAAGCTGTGAAATAATTTTTTTATTTCATTATTACTTTTTTCCCCCTCCCTTTTTCAAGATGTTCGTCACCCTGCTCAAAGGTACCCATAAAAACAATTGTTTTCCTAGGAAACCATCTGCAGCAGGAGCAGTACTACCAAGGGATGACAATCTGGCATTGTGGGATTCCTGGTCAGGCATCCATGAGAGTCCAGGAATCAATCCCCCAGGGAGCCCCACACCCAGCTCCAGACCCTCTTACTCCGGCCTTCTACACAAAAACAAGGCACAGGAGACAGCAGAGACATTCCTGCAGGCCTTCAGAAACAAGTGTGGGCCACGATGTGCGCTGGGGTGAAGAGCCACAGCTGCAGGGACCGTGCTGAAGGAGCCCCCAGCACAGGATCCATCCCACCCACCTCCACGGTGGGGCACAGGCTGCACCATCTGCCCCACCAGCCAAAGGAGCACAGCCACAGCTGCATCCCCCCAGCTCCAGCACGCTGACATTTCAGCTTCCCAGATGTGGGAAAACCCTCACTCACACACACACATACACACACACAAAAAATGGTGGAAAAAATCCAGGTCTCCACGTTCCTCTCCATGGCTCTGGACACAAGAGGCACGTGCTGCGTTCTGAGCACACACCCCCTTCTCTGGAGTCTGGGGCAGCGCTGAGATCCTGCAACAAAACAGCCCTGGCACATTCCCCCTCGGTTCCGCCTGCCGAATCCTCTTTCCCAACTTTATGAAACAAAGGGGGCCTGATTCTCCACGGCCTCACACACACACACCAGCGCAGAGTTGGTGCTGAGCCCCGCCGCGCCTGCAGAGCCAAGGGAGGATCAGGATCGGGATCAGGATCAGGATCGGGATCGGGATCATGTCCAGGATCAGGATCGGGGCCAGTGGGGTCTCCTGGGCTGGACCTTCACCCCTTCCTGCCCATCTCCCCCATGAGGGCCCCCATCCCGGCGTGAACACCACAGCAGGAGCTGCTCCCTCTGCTGCAGAGACCCCGAGCTTTGGGGAGGTCAGCACGCCCGCACTGCTGCCCGCTCTCCATCCCGGAGAACCGGCACCGGCCCGTGGAACCGGACCCCGCTCCAGGGCTGGGAGCAAGCAGAGCCTCCGCAGGCCCCATTGTTCCAGCCGCACGCCCTAGCGTCAGAGATGTCCAGCACGGAGCCATTTGTGTCCCTCTCCCGTGGCTTCCCCTCGCCCTCCTCAGCCCTCCTCGGGGCACTGGGGGTCATCACCCCCTGTGTCCCCCCACAAACCCCCTGCTCAGGGCCCTTCCATCCCAACCCACAGGGGAGCATCTGCCCATGGAGCCCGCAGGCTCTGCCCATCGCACTTCCAGAGCGTCAAGTTACTTGTTCAGAGAAAGAAAGAAAGAAAGGGAAAAAAAAAAGCCCAACACTTAGCCGCACTATTATTATTTTTTTTTTCTCTGTAGCGACACAAAACTTCTCTCGGCAGCGCCGTGCCCCGACTCCCGCAGTGCCCACGGGAGGCGCGGGGCCCCGCACCGCACACCCGGGAGTGATGGGGGTGGGCGAGGGGTGACTTAAGAGTGGGTGTGGTATGGGGATATATATATATATATATAGATATATATATATATATATGTAATTTTTTTTAAAGCCCTCCTCCATTCCACCTCGCTCCGAACGGAGCCGGGAGAACAAAAGCATCACTGTGGCGGCGCGCGGGCAGCGGCTGCGGGGGCCCCACGCGGGACGGCGGCTCCCGCTCCGGGGTCCCCTCGCTCCGGGGTCCCCCCCGTGGCCGGGGGGCGGCGGGAGCAGCTCGGCAGCTCGGCTCCCCGCCGCTCCAGCGGCCGCTCGGACCGAGCCCGGCGGCACCACCACACCCCCTCCGCCCGGCCAACAAAGGGGGACTCCGAGGCGCGGGGCCGGGCTCAGCCTGCACCCCCCGCCCTTCCCCCGCCTTATTCCCAGGGTTTTTTTTTCCTTTCTTAAGCAGAGCGCGGTCGAGCTCGGCTCTCGGGCAGAACCGGGGAGCGGCGCGCGGGGCTCCGGTGCCGGACGAGCCCCCGCAGCGTTCCCGCAGAGCCCCCGTGCCGCCGTTCCCCAGCACCGCCGTGCCGGCAGCGCGGCCGCCCGCCCACATCCCGGGAGCCCCGGGCTTTGTCCCCGGCGGGGCCGAGCGGCCCCGGCCCCGAACAATGGGCGGGAGGGAGCGGCGGGGCCCCGCGGCCGCGGGGGGAGTGTCCCGGGGCCCGGCGAGCGGCGACACACCGGGGCACATCGCGGGGTACCGGGGGCCCGGAGCTCACCTTGCCGTCCCACGATCTCGGCCACGTGCTCGGAGCTGGGCACCGGGACGCACTCGGTGGTGTTGGAGCTGCTCTTGAGCCGCAGCTCGGCCTCCTTGTAGAGCGCGCACAACTTGGGCTCCGCCGCCCCGGCGCTGGGCGCCGCCGAGCCCTTCGGGGCCGCCGGGGGCGGCGGCGGCGGCGGCGGCGGCGGCTGCTGCGGCGGCGGCGGCGGCGGCGGGGGCTGCTGCGGCGGCGGCGGCGGCGGGTTATTGTTGTTGTTGTTGCTGTCCTCCACCAGCACCACGGCCGAGGAGGAGGAGGAGGAGGAAGGCTCGCCTAGCCCCAGCAGGCAGAGCTGGTCCAGGGCGAGCTGCAGCGCCCGGTCATCCTCAAGCAGCGCTCTGTCTTTGCCGCTCCCACCGAAACAGCCTAAATCGCCGAAACCCCCGTTCCTTTCCATTATCCCTGGGACTACCAGGCTAGGCATGGCTAACAAAGGCTTGGGAGGGGGCTGGGGGCTGGGGGGGGGGGGGGGGCGAGAGGAGGGGAGGGGGGGGGACACAAAGAGCTCGGGAGGGAGAAGGGAAAAAAAAAAGGCAGAGAGAGAGAGAACGAGAGAGAGAAAAGGACCCTCCGCCCCCCGCCCCCCGCCTGGCCAAGCCCCTTTCCCGTGTAACCCGAGCCCCGCGCCCGCCGCCTCCACCGCGGTCCCCCCGCCGCCGCCCCCGCCCCCGGCCGCCGCCGCCGGGGGGTGCGGGGGGTGCGGGGGGCGCGGAGCGGAGCGCGGCCCCGCGGGGGGAAACTCTTTTGTTTGAAGGCGGCTGGGCGCTGCGGGAGCGGCCCGGCCCGCGGGCTCATGGGGGATGTAGTCCGGTGGCGGCACACCCCCGCCCGCGGCGGCGGCCACCGGGGCGGCGGGGACCGGCGGCGTGCGGAGGGGGACCCGCGGGGACACGGGTGGATGTGGGATCTGGGATGGGGGGGACAGGCTGTGACACTGCGAGGGGGATGCGGGGACCCGCGGTGACACTGCGAGGTGGATGCGGGGACCCACGGGGACACGAGTGGATGTGGGACGTGGGATGTGAGGGACCCTCTGTGACACTGCGAGGGGGATGCGGGGACCCGCGGGGACACGAGTGGATGTGGGACGTGGGATGTGAGGGACCGGCTGTGACACTGCGAGGGGGATGCGGGGACCCACGGGGACACGAGTGGATGTGGGACGTGGGATGTGAGGGACCGGCTGGGACACGGTGAGGGGGCTCCAGGGGACCCACGGGGACACGAGTGGATGTGGGACGTGGGATGGGGGGGACCCGCTGTGGCACTGCGAGGGGGATGCGGGGACCCGCGGGGACACGAGTGGATGTGGGATGTGGGATGTGAGGGACTGGCTGAGACACGGTGAGGGGGCTCCAGGGGACCCGCGGTGACACGAGTGGAGAGGCACCCACGGTGACAGGGGTGGAGGGAGGTGTGGGGACCGCTGGGACACGGAGAGGGGGATGGTGTGGGGACACACATCGTGCAGAGGGTACACACGCTGTGTCACACGTGGAGGGGCTGCAGGGGGACATGCCATGACATGGGGATGGGGACTGGGGGGTCCCTTTGTGACACGGACTAGGGAGGTGCAAGGGGACCAACCATGAAGGGGACTGCGGGGAAGCCACCGTGACCCGGCTGGAGGACGATGCACATCCAGGCGTGCCCAGATGTGCACACACAGAGGAGCACAACCCCAAAACGCAGATGTGTTCCCCAAAACGCAGATGTGCTCCCCAAAACGCAGATGTGCACCCCCAAATGCAGATGTCCCCCCCAAAACAGATGTGCACCCCAAAACGCAGATATGCCATGGCGTGGGTGGAAGGGTTTGTGGTGGGATCGCTGTGCCATGGGTGGGGTGGGCTGCAGTGGGGTTTCCCTGTGTCACACGTGGAGGGGACTCCTTGGAGACCTACCATGCCCTGGGTGGGTGTAGGGGCTGCATGGGGACCCACGGGGACACAGCTGTAGGGGCTGCATGGGGACCCACTGTGGGTTCCATGAGTGACTCTCTGTGCACACCCTGCCAGAGAGGGGTCCCAGGAATGAGGGGTCTGTGAGGGGACCCACTGGGTGCACCCAGCATGGAGGGCCATGAGTGGAAGGGGTCTCTGTGGACACCCACCATGTGCCCCACACTGTGGAGGGGTCATGGGTGAAGCAGAGTTTGTGTGGGGACCTGTTGCTGCCCACTCCTGAGGGTGTTACAGGGGTGTCCAGGGCTGGGATCCATGCAGAGACCCACAGGGACTGGGTTGGGTTACACCCCTGGGATCCATCCAGAGACCCACAGGGACTGGGTTGGGTTACACCCCTGGGATCCATGCAGAGACCCACAGGAACTGGGTTGGGTTGGGTTACACCCCTGGGATCCATCCAGAGACCCACAGGGACTCGGTTGGGTTACACCTCTGGGATCCATCCAGAGACCCACAGGGACTGGGTTGGGTTACACCTCTGGGATCCATCCAGAGACCCACAGGGATTGGGTTGGGTTACACCCCTGGGATCCATCCAGAGACCCACAGGGATTGGGTTGGGTTACACCCCTGGGATCCATCCAGAGACCCACAGGGACTGGGTTGGGTTACACCCCTGGGATCCATGCAGAGACCCACAGGGACCACAGGGACTGGGTTGGGTTACACCACTGGGATCCACCCAGAGACCCACAGGGACTGGGTTGGGTTACACCCCTGGGATCCACCCAGAGACCCACAGGGATTGGGTTGGGTTACACCCCTGGGATCCACCCAGAGACCCACAGGGACTGGGTTGGGTTACACCACTGGGATCCATGCAGAGACCCACAAGGATCCCTGGGATTGGGTTGGGTTACACCCCTGGGATCCATGCAGAGACCCACAGGGACTGGGTTGGGTTACACCCCTGGGATCCATGCAGAGACCCACAGGGATTGGGTTGGGTTACACCCCTGGGATCCACCCAGAGACCCACAAGGATCCCTGGGATTGGGTTGGGTTACACCCCTGGGATCCATGCAGAGACCCACAGGGATTGGGTTGGGTTACACCTCTGGGATCCATGCAGAGACCCACAGGGATTGGGTTGGGTTACACCCCTGGGATCCACCCAGAGACCCACAGGGATCCCTGGGAGGAGTGGTGGCTCGGCAGGGACACCTTGGGGACAGGATAACAGGGCGCCAGGGTCAGCAGGATGGCACAATGGGGCAGGACCCCTCTCCCATGGACAAGGAGCTCACTGCTTTGTCCTTGTGAGAAAGGACATGGCCTTCCAAAAGGGCTCCCCACAAACACGAGCACTTCAATCTTGCAATGGGAAGACCCCTGGCACAGCCACAAGCATTGAGAGACAATACTGCACGTCCACCAGGCCTGGGAATGATGGAAACAAGAAGGGGGAGCCCCCCCAGTCCCCCCAGGCCTTGCAGAGGCTCCAGGCTCGGTGAGGCTGCTGGGGCTCAGCTCCCCACCCTTGGCTCTGTGCCCCAGCCAAGCCCCCTCCTGCAGACTGGGAATGCTGGGGGGGGAGCCGTGGGACAGCCCTGCTCCCGGGCTGGCCTTTCTCATTGAAATGAGGAGGATTCAGCGCCGGGGGAAGGAGGGAAGCATTGACAATCGCTCCCCAGCTCCCAGGCAGCCGCGCTGGGCGCTGAGCGTGTGAGCGCGCCGTTCCCCCCTCGCCCCTTTCTTCTCTTTGAATCAAACCAGATGTCTCCCATGAAATGAGATTGCCGGAGCTCACACTGGAGAGGGACAATGCAGGAAGGGATGCGAGGCTCCCGCCGAGCCGCACCGCGCCGCGCAGCGCTGGCAATGAACGCGGGGTGGTGGTGGCACCGCTGCCTTGTCACCAGGGCTGGACCTTCCACCCCCTCCACACTGCATCCCGTGCAGATTTGCTCTCTCTGGCTCTGGGATCCTTACGGGAAGGTTTTTTTTTTCCCCCCTACCTCTCCTTTCTGGGTCTACCAGCAGAAGATCTCAGCTGCGGCTAAACTCGGCAGATGGGGCAGCCAGCACAAGGAGATGGCTCATCCACTGACTCAGCCGGTAAGGTGCTGCCGGAGCTCTCCCTGTGAGTTTGCCCAGGCACTTTGGGAAGGGGGGATTTTTTGCTTTCAGTTTGTTTTTGGCCATCCAGGTTTGCCTGATGTGCGGTACAAACTCAGGGAGATGCTGGGAGGGGCAGGGCCCCTCTGCGCAGGGGCCGTGCTGTGGGTTGGAGCTTGTGCATAAAAAAGAGGGGGAAAAAGTAAAGTTAAGGGCAGGAGAATCCCTCTACTGATGTGTTTCATGCAGCTCATTTTCGTCAGTGTCCTGAATTGGGATTTATTTCTTTTTTCACTGTTGTGTGGTGATGGGAGTCCTGAGAGCGGCAGTTTGGGATGTTTTCCTTTGTGGCAATTTGGGATATTCCTTCTTCTAAGAGTTTGTCTGTCTGTATTGGGATGTGTTGGATGGTGGTTCCACAGGGCACACGCACATCCCATGGCAAGTTTTAACACAGGCACTTGGCTGGGTGTGCCCCATTAAATGGCCAAAAATGTTGCATTTAATGCACATGGACGTTCACACACACACTGCTGGTTCCCTTCACACACCTGCTGGCTGTGGTTCACACTTACAACCAGGTGAAACCCTTGTGTGTGCGTCTGTGTAAGCACGTGTCACAGGTGTAACACACAGAATTATGTACACTGAAATATCCCATGAACCACACGTGTTCATGTATGAGGTATTTGTGTGCACACAAGTCTCCATGCAGTGTGGGTGAGGATTGTGTGCCTGTCCATGTGCTGCTGGTGGGAATTTAAAGCTGTTCTGCCCTGTAAATTCTGGACTTTTCACTTGTCCAGGTTGGATTTTATGCATGAGGCTGGTAGCAATGCCTGCTCTGGAGGCAGCACCTCATTTTAGGGACATGGTTTTGCTTCCACCTCCATTTTAAGTTCTGGCATGGAGGTCCTGGGAAAAGAAAGTGCTCCTGGAAATCAGAAAGTGAAAGGAAAAAAGGGAAAAACTGTGGACCTCCAGCTCTGAGCATTCCAGCAGCATGAGCCAGGCCCAGATATGACCAAACTGACTAAAAAGTTTGTGTGACTCAAAAAAAAAAAAAAAAAAAATTGAAAATTGAGTTTCTTCTCATTTGCCTTCTCCTGGGGCTGTCGGATTTCACTCTGGTTACATCACCTTGCTTTTCTGCACAGCCACAAGGTCTAGAAACTTACTTTAAAAACCAAAAATTCATACTCAGGCAGATTCACATGACTCACAGAGCTGGGAATTTAAGGCAACCAGAAACGCTCCTAGGAAAAAAAAAAAAAAATCACAGGAATTGGCAACATGGGCAGTGACTAATCCTGATGGGTCCCTGATAGCAGCATCTCGCAGTTCATACAATATTTTGGGGGCGTAGCTGGGCTACAACCAAGACTTTGATCCTCTTCCCAGTGACAGCAGCTGCTTGGGAATGATCTTAGCTCCCGTCTGGCATCGCTGCCTCTGGGGAAGCTGGATTTCAGGAGTAATTCAGGTTAAAGTTAGCTCTGCCAGGTGGCTTGGAGCTGGAGTAGGTCATGGGGGCTCACAGGGGGCTGGATCATTCCCAGCTCCATGGATGGAGAGGTAAAAGGTTCTTTTTGGGGGGCAGGCAGTGCTGGGTTGCGAGTGAGGATTTCACCGTGAGTGTAGTCTCTGCACAGCTCTATCCACTCAGAGAACACCCCGCCGAGGGTTTGGCAGAAACTCAGTGTTTCTAGTTAAAAAGCGGGTATTTCCAAATGTTTTAAAATCCACATCCCCGAATTACTGTCAGAGGGGGGGAAAAAAAAAGTATTAATTAAAGCCAGGGACGGCGGCTCGGAGCGCAGAGGTTGGGATCAGGCAGAGGCATCACGTGCCCCTTGCCGAGGCAGGAGGCTGCAGAATGATCAGAGAAAAGGGAGAAACTGCAAACTGCAGCTGCTGCCCGTGCCAGAGCCATCGGGGAGGGGTGCCCGGGCACCAGGGCTGGTGACAGAAAGTTCTGTGGGAGGCAGGAATAAAGCTGACACTGACTGAGGAGGTGCCAGCAGCCTGTCCTCAGGCAGAACTGAGAGTCACCACCGAGAGCCAACGCAGGGAGAAACTTTCTGGATGAATTTGTGTCCTCGATGTGAAGGCGAATTTGGCGCTTCCCAGTGCTGCATCGCCCTGCCCGCCGACAGGACACAAGCCTGGGGAAAAGGTGGCAGCTCCTAGGAAAGGTTTGATGCTGTGGAGGCATCCCACGTCCCATGGTCTGAGGTGATGGGGAGGACAGGGGGACCAAACACCTGCTTGGAACCAGGACACTTTTTTTTAGGCTTTTCTTCATTTTCATCTTGCATAGAATCATAGAATATCCCGAGGTAGAAAGCTCAAGCTGGGATACCATCACCACGAGTGCTTTGAGACCTCATCTCCTTGTCCCTGGACAGGTCATTTCAAGAACTGGTCAGGTGCACGTGAAACTGAAGTACCCCAAATGCTGGGAGGCTGTAAGGGCTCCCTCCCACTCTGAGCCCACGTGCTGGCCATTCCCTGTAGGACACAGATCAGGGGGGACTCCATGGTGGCCAATCCACCTGGGATGTCCCTCCATCCCTGTCTGTGTCCATACAACTCATCTGCTGCCTGTTGACATTAAACCTCTTTGCTTTGTCGATGGGACTGGCAGCAAGAGGAGTCTCACTGTCCGTGCAAGGATCCTGAAGTGCTTTGCAAACATTTGTTAATTAAGCTGTTCTATGAGATAAGTAAATTAGCGCAAAGCCTGATCCAAAGCTCCTTGAAGTCCATTGGTTTTGGTGAGCCCAGGTCCGTGGGATCAGGCCCAGGAGAGCAGCTTTTAAAACCCCTCAATTTTGTTAAGAGCTCAGCATATTGGCTGCAGATGGGTGCTAAGCTACAGGGACAATCTGGCGCTGGGATGGCGGTGCCGCACCCTTGGCAGGCTTGGTGTGTTCATAACGTGGAGGGTTTGGATCTCTAGTCACCAGGGGTTGGTTTGTAAAACCTGCACTAAGGTTGCTGAAGAAACTTCTGCTGAAATTTGGGTAATTTTAGGTCTGGGGTCAAAAGGGGGTGCTCAATTTCAAGGTCACACTCTCCCCTTATTCCTGCTGCCCATACATGTAGTTCATTTTCCAAGGAACACGTTTTCCTCCCGTTGGAATCCCATCTCCTGCAAGCAGATATTTCCCAATTTCAATTTCTAGACCATCAGAATCACCATGAGTTTCCTTGAGTATATCCCTTTTTGAATTTTGTCCAGGGGCACATTGGAGTTTTGGCACTCACCTGTGTCTCCAGAACCTCCAGAAATCAGCCCAGGAATGCCACGGATCAGCTCTGTGAGCATCACACCCACCGTGGTGCCAGTGGGGCTGGGTTCCTGCACGTGCTCCCTCTGCCTCTGCCTGCCTGCTGCAGCCACCATCACTCAGATGCTTCCTGGACATGTCAAGCCCGAGGCCCATGTGTTGGCCAGATGGTCCATGTGTGCCCAGCAGATCCAACACGTCCAGGATGTGTTCATTGTCAAGCTGTGCAGCGCATGTGCACGTATTTCTGTCCAGGAGATCTTGGAGGGGAACACTTCTCCATCCCAGGCACTTGCCTGTCTCCTGTTATCCTGACAAATGAACCCTCTCTGTAAGGGGCCACATGAGAGAGAGGGATGGGCCGTGTTCTGAGGACAAAGGGAAGTGGTTTCAGACTAAAAAGAGGGGAGATTTATATAAGGCATTAGGAGGAAATTCTTCCCTGTGAGGGAGGTGAAGCCCCATCCCTGGAAGTGTTCAAGGTTGGATAGGGCTTGGGATAGTGGGAGGTGTCCCCACCCATGGCAGGGGGGTGGAACTTGACGAGCTTTAAGGTTGTGTCCAACACCGCTCATCCCAAGATTCTGTGATTCCATGAATTCCAGTTTCAAGACAGGAATGTGAGTCATGGAGTCAAACCAACTTGCACTAGGTGCAGCAAGACTGGCACTGGCATTTCCGTGAGCTGCACAAGAGCTCCCTCAGCACAGTCATATCTTCCCACTTGGAGGCTCAGTGCACCCACTTTTAATGCTCTTTCTAGTTATGAGTTATTTTAAATGAAAACAGGGCAAGTTTATAGGAGGGGTGATGCCCAATGACATCCCATTCTTTCAGGAACATGGATGTGGGTGGTGTTGGCTATTTTTAGCCAAAGAAGGCCAACAAAGAGTTTTGAAGCATGGATTTGGTGCTGGAGAAGAGTGACACTGATTATTCACACTCACAACATATACAGTTAAATACATGTAAAAGAGATTTTTTTTTTTTTACCTTTTATCTGGGTGGTTTTTTGCTGTTTATAAATCTCAGGTGGAGTTGGCATGCGCGATCCTCAAGTCATTTGTGTCTTTCTAAGCAATTTGATTGAAGTCATGCAGCAGGTCCAGGGCACAACCTTTCAGGTATGATTGTCACACAGGGTGTGGTGTAGTCCAGAGATCCAGCATCCTGTTTTTCCTCCTCTGTACAAGTGCTATCACTCCAATTTTGTGCAGAAGCACTTCCCCTGTCTCACTGCCTCACTTTTCCCCATCATATTCCGCACCGGTCGTTGCACATTTTGACAGAGATGAGGAAAGTCATTACGTTGCAGGTGATGCCTCCTTTCCAGGGAGGCTCTAATCATCCTGTCGTGCTCCAGAGCTCTTCCTGTCGCTGCTAATTTTAGTCTCCTGGTGGAAGTTGCTGCCGGGTGCTGAGCTGGGATGGAGCCTGAGCCACGCAGGTGTGTTGCAATCCTAATTCTGCTCTGGCATCCTGCACAGCCTGGCAGTCTGGCTGTCAGACCTGGCTGGGAAAAGTCTAAGGAACACATCTCAGCACTTTTTTAGCCGTTTTGCACTTGCTTATGCCAGTCTAAGGATGGTTGATGCCTCTCCAGAAGCACAGCAGAAACAGTGGGGACCTGGTTTTCCAAACAGCTCGGTCTCATGCAGGCACCTAAACTCAGAGCCAGGTTTTCCCAGGTGTTCACATCCTGGCTCTGCCTGTCTGGGCAGGCTCCTGTGGGAATGCTGAGAGATTCTGAGAGAGCAGGTCCCTGCTCTGCCATGCAGAGGAGACCTTGTCAGCACAGGGGCTTTGGGCACAAACAAGCGGGCGACGCTGTCAGGTCTTTGCATTGATTTTCTCTCTGCAGTTCCAGATCCTTCTGGGAGCCTCTCACAGCTTGAGGAGAGGGTGTTTTATCATGGCTCTGGGCTCCGCCTTGCACTGCTCTGCTCTGGACACTGCTTTTGGAGGTGTAGGTTGATGAGTGGGACACAATGAGAGAGAACAGAGCAGAGGGACCCAGGGAAGCTGTGGCTGCCCCATCCCCTTGGCTGCAACCAAGTTCTAAGGGGACTTAAATCTCATTTTGTCCCAGCCCCTCCCATGGGCAGGGACACCTTCCACTATCCCAGGTTGCTCCAAGTCCTGTCCAACCTGGCCTTGGACACCTCCAGGGATGGGGCAGCCACAGCTTCTCTGTGCCAGGGCCTCACCTCCCTCACAGGGAACAATTTCCTCCCAATATCCCATCTAACCCTGCCCTCTGGAAATGGGAAGGCATTCCCCCCTGTCCTGTCCCTTCAGGCCCTTGTCCAAAGTCCCTCTCCAGCTCTGTGGGAGCCCCTTCAGGCACTGAAAGCAGCTCTAAGGTCTCCCTGGAGCCTTCCCTTCTCCAGGCTGAATTGGAGCACATTAAAAGTTTCTCAGAGTTCTCTTCACCTCTGCCTCCCAGGGGTTAACAGTCCTGGAATTACTCTGATTTCTAGGTTAAAAACTGGGAGGAACCAGGTCTTTGCCTAGCCTGGCACAGACTCCTGCTCTCAACCCACCTCAGTTTTGCCCGGGCATCACCACCACCACCACCACCACCACCACGTGCTGCTGCACCGAGCACACAGCGAGGCAGAATCAGGCCCTGAGCCAATTTACCCCTTCTTCTTATCAGTCTAGACATCCTCATTATCCAGATAAAAGTCTGATCCCTCCCTGAATCCCACTAAGCCCCTGCCTGTGCAGCACTGAAGGCAGAGGGCACTCGCCCTCAGCCGGGACTCCCCTGTGGGTGGGAGATGCCGCCCCCAGCCCCAGCTCTGAGCTGGGAGCAGGGCACGGGGTGAGCGTGCATTATTCCCAGTGCTTTCCCAATTACAAGTCATTACTAATGCTTTTATTACCATTATTTAATAGATGGTGTTAATTATTATTATTAATTTGCTTTAAAAGCAGCGTTTCCATAGCGACAGGGAGATGTGTGTGCTGCTTTTCAGGCACATCAAGTGGACACTTTCCCATCTCTTCCCCAACAGGCTGGCAGCCTGCTGCAGGGCTGGGTGATGGAGGGGGCTGTGCTTTGGGCCATCCAGGGGAGATGAGAGCACCATCTCTGTGGCTGGAGAGTCCCTGGTGCCATCACAGAGCTCCTGTGGGACGCAGACTTTGTGCCTAAACGCTGCAGGTGCCCCAAGAGAGCAGAGCAGGTGTGGTGATGTTTGTGCCTCGGTGGGACCCGGGAGTGAAGGTGTCAATTCCCACATTGCTGGTTCCCTGGGCTCCCTCAGAAAGTGCTTTGTCTCCTTTTATGCTTTCCAGTCAGCTGCAGAAGGAGCAGGGCTTGGAAGCCAGGCTGGAGTGCAGCAGATCTGGCTGCAGGAGGGCTGCAGTGACCTGGGGGCTGCTGCTGCTGTGCAGGGAAGCTCTGAGCCTCAGCAGGTGCTGCTGTGGTTCCAGGGGTGATGCAAGAACCATCCAGGATGCCCAGGTGCCACTTCCCAGTCCAGGTATCCCTGTGGTCAGAGGGAAACACAGAGGTTGGTGCTGGTTCTCCTGGGGTGTGGTGAAAGCTTTGCCAAGGCTGGGAAGTGCTCTCTGCTTTGAAAATTTACACACTAAAGGGGTTTAAACACTGAACTCGTGTTTAAATTTGGCCTCTGACCCTGTGCCTTCACCCCACACTGCCACATCCACTCCTCCCAGCAGGGACGTGCCTCATGCACAGCTTCTGGGGTGTCATTTGATGGGGACTGTGTCCTTGTGAAAGAAGTTTACAGCAGAGGAGCTGCAAGTGCCCAAGGTCAAGCTCAGCCAGGAGAGGTCTGTCAGGGCATGTTCTGAGCCCCAGCACTGCTCAGGGAGAGCCCAAGCCCAGTGATCCCTCCAAAACAAGCTGGAACACTTAATTGCTGCCAGCCAGAACACAGGGCCCAGCACTGCAGAGCCCACGGGGGGACCACGGCTCCATCTGCCCAACCTAAAGAGTCTCTGGAGGGCTGGAGCCAGACGTGCTGTCACCTTATCCTGGTCCAGGTGGCCCCGAGGGCTGCTCCGGGAGCAGACAAACATCCCCACCCCGGCTGGGTGCCCTGCCTCTGCCTCCTGCTGGCAGCTCGTCTCCATCTAACTCACCCACTGCTTTCTGCCTTGCCAAATCCATCGTGCTCATGGAGGCTCCAAAAGCCAAATCCTCCACCCAGCAGCTCCTCGGTGCTGTTTGGAAGCTGCAGCCTTAAGGAGGTGACAGCAGTGACGCCAGGACAAGCAGCAGCACTCAGGGCACTTGCATCCTACCCCATTCCAGTTCACCCCGCTCTCCTGGCTCCTGTGGGGCTGGCAGAGGGCATTACCCAGCTCAACCCTGCAGAGCAGCTTTTTTGGGGTCCGAAATGTGGGTGGCAGGTGGCTGGCACAAAGCCTGGTGTCACTGTCACCCCCCCACGCCAGCCCGCAGGGTTCGGGGGGCTCTGGCTGCCCTGATGCGGGTCGGGGGGTGCAGGGGTGTGCAGATGGCACTGGTGGCACTGCGGGGACGTCCTGCAGCCAGCTCGGGCTGCACAAAAGCTGCCGAGCGAGCCCGCGCCTCCCCCTGCTCCTGGAGAAGTGAAGAAACACAAAAGAGAGAAGGCAGGAGGGCTGGGAGCGGTGGGAGAGAGGGAGGGAGGGAGAATCCCCCGTGCCCGGAGCTAATCCCGGCTCCTCTAGGAGAGGGATCTCGAATAACAAGCGGCCGTGGTCGAGGCCAGATGGATTTGATTTAATAACAAAGCAGGGGGGCTTGGGATGGTTTCGGAGCCTGGGCAAGCAGCACAGAGCCGGCCCGGCGGTGCAAACCCGAGCGGGGGCTGCTTCCCAAAATGCCGGGACTGCCTCGGCTGTGGGGACAGCCCGGAGCTCCCCCAGGTCTGGCCGTGTGTGGGGCACGGGGGCTCTGGGTTTGGCACATGCACACAGCCAGCAGGGAGAGGGGAAGGGGATTGGGAGGCAATTCCCGAGGTTTCCACAGCCCCAGCCTGGGGAGGGGGGGCTCACCACCCAGTACTGCCCTGGGCTCAGACCCCTCTATGGAGCACAGGTCCTGCTTTGGCAAATCCCGGAGACCCCCAAGTGGCTGAAGCCTCCCATTCTTTAGTTTCAGCATCTTAGAGGCAGGGACGTGGTTCAGGACAGTGTCACCCTGCTGCCCTGGGCTCAGACCCCTCTATGGAGCACAGGGCAGCTGTTGGTTCTCTTTTGGCAAATCCAGGAGACCCCCACATGGGCTGAAGCCTCCCACTCCTTCATTTCAGCGTCTCGGGGGCAGGGAGGGGGCTCAGGACAGTGTCACCCTGCTGCCCTGAGCCATGCCAAAGGAGGAGAGGGGGGACACCCAGGGCAGCAATGCTGATCCCAGGTGCTCCCCTGCTCCTGCCTCAAATTCCACCTTGGCTTTGCCCTGGAGAGGGTGGGTGAGCACAGGGAGGAGTTTCCAAGAATTCAGCATTTGGGCAAAGACCCTCCCAAGCTGCTGAGGTCCCTCCTGCCCTTTTAAGACACACGAGGCCCTGTTCCTGACCCTGTTGGCAGGAGATGCGGTGGGCACACGGGCCATGCCTTGGAGCAGCACCGAGCCAGCACCAGCAGGTGGGTGCTGGCCACCATCTGGCTGGAGCAACACCAAAATCTCGCTGTTCATTCATTCATTCGTTCCTGTCCCTCCCCCTCGGTCCTCTGGGATGCTCCAAAGGCGACAGCCCTGTCACTGGCAGGGCTGTGGTGAGTGGAGCAGCACCTCGCTTGCCACGTCTGCCAGTTGGTGCTGGGGCCAGCAGCTCCCGGCAGATCTGGTTTCTGGAAACCGGAGCAGCCCCGAGCGGCGGGAGGCGCCGCCAGCCCGACACCTGCGGCAGCCCAGCCTGCCCCGCTCCATGCCCAGCGCCTGGCGCCGTGCCGGGGCAGCAACGGGATCCCGGCCGTGGGCAGGGGCAGCAGGGCTGATTGCTGCTCGGGGGATGCCAGGGCTGTGCCCACAGCAGGGCTGATTGCTGCTCGGGGGGATGCCAGGGCTGTGCCCACAGGAGGGCTGAATTCTGCTTAGGGGATGCCAGGGCTGTGCCCACAGCAGGGCTGATTGCTGCTCGGGGGATGCCAGGGCTGTGCCCACAGCAGGGCTGAATTCTGCTCAGGGGATGCCAGGGCTGTGCAGGACGGATTTCTGCTCTGGGGGATGCCAGGGGTGCCCACAGGAGGGCTGATTGCTGCTCAGGGAGATGCCACGGCTGTGCCCACAGCAGGGCTGATTTCTGCTCGGGGGGATGCTAGGGGGGCCCACAGGAGGGCTGAATTCTGCTCAGAGTGATGCCACGGCTGTGCCCGCAGCAGGGCTGATTTCTGCTCAGGGGGATGCCAGGGCTGTGCCCACAGCAGGGCTGATTGCTGCTCAGGGGATGCCACGGCTGTGCCCGCAGCAGGGCTGAATTTTGCTCAGGGGGATGCCAGGGCTGTGCAGGGCTGATTTCTGCTCAGGGGATGCCAGGGCTGTGCAGGGCTGATTTCTGCTTGGGGAGATGCCAGGGCTGTGCCCACAGGAGACATGGTTGTTCATCAAGGGGATGCTCCCTCCATGTTCCCCCAGTGTTGCCCCCAATATTCCTCCGATGTTCCCCCATGTTCCCCCCCCATGTTCCTCTCATGTTCCCCCAATGTTCCCTCAATGTTCCCTCAATGTTCCCTCAATGTTCCCCCGATGTTCCCCCCATGTTCCTCTCATGTTCCCCCCATGTTCCCCTGATGCTCCCCTGATGTTCCCCCCATGTTTCCCCCATGTTTCTCCCCATGTTCCCTCAATGTTCCCCCAATGTTCCCCCCATTTTCCCCCCAATGTTCCCCCCGTGTTCCCCTGATGTTCCCCCAATGTTCCCCTCATTTTCCCCCAATGTTCCCCCCATTTTCCCCCAATGTCCCCCCCGTGTTCCCCCGATGTTCCCCCACTCGGGGTGTTCAGTGCCTCAGGGACAAGGGACAAGTGCAGCTGGCAATGAGACCCCGCTGAGGGATGGCTTCTCCCCTCCTCCCCTCGGGAATCCTCCAGCCTACAATGGGAGCTCGGGAGCCTTTACTGCCAGCCCTGCTTTTCCCTAGTGAGAAGCATCCCTCGGGCCTGGCCCCGTGCCTGTAAAAATGAAAATGTGCTTGTGCCTTCGGTGCCACGGCCAGAGCTGGGGGTCTGAGCTCAGGGTGGCACGGGACAGCGAGGAGGTGGCACGGGACAGGGAGGAGATGGCATGATCAGCGAGGGGATGGCACAGGACAGCGAGGGAGTGGCACGGGATAGTGAGGGGGTGGCAAGGGACCGCGAGATGATGGAACGGGACAGCGAGGGGTAGCACGGG
Source organism: Melospiza georgiana (assembly GCF_028018845.1). Taxonomy (NCBI): domain Eukaryota; kingdom Metazoa; phylum Chordata; class Aves; order Passeriformes; family Passerellidae; genus Melospiza; species Melospiza georgiana. The sequence continues at coordinate 365,945 of NC_080462.1, read as the reverse complement.
ATAGCAAGGGGATGGCAAGGGACAGTGAGGGATGGCACTGAACAGCGAGGGGGCGGCACGGGACAGCGAGAGGATGGCATGGTATAGCAAGGAGGTGGCATGGGATGGAGAGGGGGTGGCACAAGACAGCGGGGGGGGGGGGCACGGGAGAGAGAGGGATGGCACGGGACAGTGAGGGGTGGCACGGGACAGCGAGGGAGTGGCACGGACAGCGAGGGGATGTCATGGTATAGCGAGGGATGGCACGGGACAGCTTGGGAATGGCAAGGGACAGAGAGGAGGTGGCACAGGACAGCGAGGGAGTGGCACAGGACAGCGAGGGAGTGGCACGGGACAGCGAGGGGATGGCACGGGACAGCGAGGAGTGGCACAGAACAGTGAGAGGGTGGCACGGGATAGCGAAGGAGTGGCACGGGACAGCGAGGAGTGGCACCCCCGCCCTGCCGGGAGCCTCCAGGCTCTGCACGGCGGCCGGACGATCGCCTCGCCGCTCCGAGGCTCCAGGCTGGCACTGGGCAGAGCCGGGTGACACCGCTGTCCCCAATCCCTTCGGGGCACGGCCTGAGGCTGCCCGTGGGTCCCACCCGCCGGGACACGGAGCCGCCGCGGGCAGCGCTGTCCGGGGCCGGGCTCCCCGCTCGGTACTGCGGGGATCAGACACGAGATGGAGCTGCCGATCCCTCCTGTGCCCTGCCAGGCCCGGGATGGGCTCGGCCCAGCCTTGGTCCCTGCTGGGCCACGGAGTGACCTTGGCATCACCTCCGGGGATGGAGGCTCCCCTCGGGGGTGCGGGAAGGGGCATATATTATATTAATTATATTGTATTATATTATATTATATTATATTATATTATATTATATTATATTATATTATATTATATTATATTATATTATATTATATTATATTATATTATATTATATTATATTATATTATATTATATTACATTACATTATATTATATTACATTATACTATATTATATTACATTATATTACATTATATTATATTACATTACATTACATTATATTATATTACATTATACTATATTATATTACATTATATTACATTACATTACATTATATTATATTACATTATACTATATTATATTACATTATACTATATTATATTACATTATACTATATTATATTATATTACATTACATTACATTACATTACATTATATTATATTATATTATATTGTTATGTTATATCAAATAATATAATATAATATAATATAATATAATATAATGTAATATAATATAATGTAATGTAATGTAATATAATATAATATAATATAATATAATATAATATAATATAATATAATATAATATAATATAATATAATATAATATAATATAATATAATATAATATAATATAATATAATATAATATAATATAATATAATATAATATAATTCTCATATTCTTTCATATTATATTTACTATATTTATTATATTATAATTACTGTATTATATTACATTATATCATATTTTATTATACTATGTAATATATCGTATAATATCATATATCATAGTATAAGCAATTATATACTAAAACTATACTAAAGAAAGAGAAAAGAGACATTACAAGGCCAGACAAGAATCATAATAAAAGCCCGTGACTGACCAGCGGGACTGGGATTGGTAATTAAGTAAAAACAATTCACATGGAATTCATCAAAAATGCGCCTGTCGGTAAGCAACTTCTAAACTACATTTTAAGTAATCAGCTAATTATTATGATGCTGAATTATCCTGAATATATTAATAAATATAATTAATAATACATCGCTTTTTTTGCATTGTGGTAATTTCCAGCATCCTCATAGGATAACGAAGCTTTGCAAGGAGCCACTCATGGAAAACCTATAAAGAGGACAGATAAACCATGGGACCTGCTGGTCACCAGCACAGGTGAGCTCAGCAGCAGCATCAGGATTGGAGGCTGCAGGGACCACACAGCAGTGGAGCTCACAGCCCTGGGGGATGTGGGACGGGCAAAGATTAGGACAGGATTTTGAATTTTAGGGAAGCAAACTGCAAGCTGGTCAATGGGACCCCTAAGAAACTGCCCTGAGGGACAAGGGGGCAGAACAGAGTTAGCTGCTCTTCAAGGACTCTTTTAATAAAGGGCAAGAACTCTGAATCCACATGAGAAATTAATCAGGAAAGGAAGAGAAGAGGCTGGCATGGCTGGGGGGAGACCTGCTGGTCAACAGGAAAGGGCAAGAATGAAATGGACAGGCAGTGGGAGCAGGGACCATGGAAAGACCACAAATAGCAACAGATTTAAAGTTTAAAAGAGTAGGTTTGGTTTAGATATTCAGAAGAAATTCTTCCCTGTGAGAGTGGTGGCAGCAGCCCAGGGTGCCCAGAGAAGCTGTGGCTGCCCCTGGATCCCTGGAAGTGCTCAGGGCTGGACAGGGCTTGGAGCAGCCTGCTCCAGGGGAAGGTGATGCTGCCCATGGCACAAAGGTGGAAGGAGATGGGATTTAAAGCTCCTTCTACCCCAATCAGTCTGTGATTCTGAGATTCTGCATGCTTGAAGAGACCACCTCTATGCAGACAAAGCCCCAGGAGTTAACAGAGTCATGGAAGAATGGATAAACGGCAGAATGTGCTGAACCCAGAGTGGCAAATGGAGGCATGGAGCTCTGCGTGGTTGACAGATGAGCTCTGAAGACCCCACAGCTCGCTGGAGGGTGCAGGGGATGCTTTGGCACTTGGGCTGGGCACTGCAGAGCAGGCAGATCTGAGCATGCAGTGAGTGGGGCCAGGCTGCACACAGAGAAGGGCAGAAGGTAGAAATGGATGCAGCAGAAAGAGAAACTCACCTCCAGCATGGAACAGGAAGGCAGTTTGGTGCTCTCTGTCTTTGTCATTGGAGCCAAGGGAGTTTTCTGATTGTCCATGAGTCATTCCCAGTGGGATCTGTCCTCCAGCCCTGCTTGCACAGTGGTTCTTGGGGCTGGTGTGTGTCACAGCACCCTCTGCTCCTGCTCCCAAAGCTTCCATCCTATTGCTCCCTGCAGCTCCTGGGCTCTGCAGCCAGCACAGCCCCCTTTGCTGCTACCACAGGCTCCATCCTGCCCATTTCATCCCCACCCTGTGCTCTCAGCTCTGCCCTCAAACCGCAGCAGGGATCCCCGGGTCCCCATCCCAAACCCTCCTGAAAGAGTGGCTGAACCACAGGGCTCAGAGATCCCAGCCCACAGCCACGGGGCCCTTGGCAACAGGCAAACAAACAGCTCCTCAGTGCCTTCGTCACAGCCTGGTGATTCATGGTGGGGCTTGGCCACTGGGCCTCTCCTGGCATGGAGAACCTTTTCATCATGCTTTTCCTTTGATGTTAATCTGCTCGCTTCCAGCTTCTGCTGCCTTTTACGTGCAAAACCCCATTGGGAGAATCCTGCTGCTGGCCTGGGGGTGCTGCAGGAGCAGCTCCAAGGGGCAGCACAGCTGAGCTGCTCTGGCTCTGCCCCGTGCTGCCAGCCCCGGGTTCCCCATGCAAAACACAAATCAGGGTCTCCCTGGGGGCATTTTGGGGCTCCAGAGCCAGCACACAGAGCTTTCTGCACCCTGCTTTGGGAAAAGATTTCTACCTCCTCAGGGAAAAGATTTCTACCTGTGCAGGGCTGATAGAGAGTCCCACACCCCCTCTGCACCATGCTCTGACTCCAGCTTTGTGCAACCTCCTGCTCTAACCTCTACAGCTGAGCCCAGTTTCGTTTTCTCCTTTAATGTGAGGGACTCTCCCACCACTTAGGTTCAGTACTGTTTTGAGTACAATTTTTTTTTTCTTTTTAAATTTGGCTTTCTGGATCACTGAATGTGGTAAAGCCAACCAGTCACACCATGCTGCCCTCCACCCCAGCGGCAGCACTGAGCAGGCCAGGAGGGAGAAGAGAAGTGAAGTGAACAGCAGAGAACAGAAGGCACTGGGGATGGAAAGGAATGGAAGTGGCTGTGGTCACTCCTGGCAGGGTTTGCCCCGTGCAGCTTTTCCTGCTGATGGAATATGGGCAGCAAATCTCCAGGAAATACAAAAAGTGGAGAATTGGAAAGGTGCTCAGCAGCCCCATGGCCATGGCCTTGCGTCCATCATGGCCCTGGGCTGGTGTCCATCAGCGCCCTGGGCTGGTGTCCGTCCATCCATCCATCCATCCATCCATCCATCCATCCATCCATCCATCCATCCATCCATCCATCCATCCGTGCCCCCTGGGCTGGTGTCCATCATTACCCTGGGCTGGTGCCCATCCATCAGTGCCCTGGTCTGGTGTACATCAGGGCTGGTGTCATCCATCATTGCCATGAGCTGGTGTCCATCCATCAGGGCTTGGGCTGGTGTCCATCAGGGCCCTGGGCTGGTGACCATCCATCCATCCATCCATCCATCCATCCATCCATCCATCCATCCATCCATCCCCTGGGCCGGTGTCCTTCCATCAGGGCCTGGGCTGGTGTCCATCATTGCCATGGTTTGGTGTCCATCAGGGCCCTGAGTTGGTGTCCATCAAGGCCTTGGGCTGGTGTCCGTCCATCCATCCATCCATCCATCCATCCATCCATCCATCCATCCATCCTTCTGTCATTGCCCTGAGCTGGTGTCCATCCATCAGGACCCTGGGCTGGCATCCATCAGTGCCCTAGCATGGTGTCCATTCATCATTGCCCTGGTTTGGTGTCCATCAGGGCTGGTGTCCATCCATCATTGCCATGAGCTGGTGTCCATCCGTCAGGGCTTGGGCTGGTGTCCATCAGGGCCCTGAGTTGGTGTCCATCAAGGCCCAGGGCTGGTGTCCATCCATCAGGGCCTGGGTTGGTGTCTATCAGTGCCCTAGGATGGTGTCCACCCATCCTTCCATCCATTCATCCATCCATCCATCCATCCATCCATCCATCCATCCATCCATCCATCATTGCCCTGGGCTGGTGTCCATCAGGGCCTGGCCGTGCAGGACCCTCCCCAGAGGCTGCAGCCCCAGTACTCAGATCTGGCTGCCCTGAGCAGCTCTGCTGAGAAGGAGCCAGGGGATGCTCAGCATGCTGAGAGCACAAGGAGCACTTGGGACAGGGGGAGAATTCCCCCAGGGAAGAGCTGGAGCTGTGGCAGGGAGGTTTGGGTTGGATTTCAGGAAAGGTTCTTCCCCCAGAGGGTGCTGGCACTGCCCAGGGAATGGTCACAGATCCAAAGCTGCCAGAGCTCCACGAGGGTTTGGACACTGCTCCCAGGCACAGGGTGGGATTGCTGGGGTGTCTGTGCAGGGCCAGGAGTCCTTGTGGGACTCATGATCCTTGTGGCTCCCTTCCAGCTCAGGATATTCCATAATTCTGCAGTTTTCCCATGGAATCCTGCTCTCTGAGCTGGTCAATATTGCTCTGAGCTGCCTCCACAGCAGCAAAGGGGAAAGGAAAGGAAGGGAAGGGAAGGGAAAGGAAAGGAAAGGAAAGGAAAGGAAAGGAAAGGAAAGGAAAGGAAAGGAAGGAAAGGAAAGGAAAGGAAAGGAAAGGAAAGGAAAGGAAAGGAAAGGAAAGGAAAGGAAAGGAAAGGAAAGGAAAGGAAAGGAAAGGAAAGGAAAGGAAAGGAAAGGAAAGGAAAGGAAAGGAAAGGAAAAGGAAAGGAAAGGAAAGGAAAGGAAAGGAAAGGAAAGGAAAGGAAAGGAAAGGAAAGGAAAGGAAAGGAAAGGAAAGGAAAGGAAGAAGGAAGACTGACTTCCATGTCCCTGTCATTCTGAGCTGAAATGAGCCAACACCACCTTTTAGATGAGAAAACGTCTGGGATGTTCCTGGCAGGCTGTGCTGGCACTGAGGTGCTCACTGCTGTCAGCTCCAGGGTGGTCAAAGGACAAACAGGGATAAGATGCTGGATTTGGAGGAGCAGTGAGTTTATAAAACATCTCTGGCACCAGAAGACCTCAGGATGCTGAGAGCTGGGTTTGCTGATAGCTGGATTTGCTGGGGCTTGACTCCCTTCTGTCAGTGTGGAATGCTCCAGGTGCTCTGCTCCCAGATGTGCATGGACATCTGCAGACATGGCCCGTTCCTGAGGAGCTGCAGGGACACAGGAGGTGTCTGAGGCACCACCTGAGGAGCTGGGACAGCACGAAGGCTGCTGGGGACATGGGGTGCTGCTTGGAGCAGGGAGTGTGTCTGCTCTTTCCCTCTGCACCAAGGATCCCAGCAGGGACATGCCAAGGCCTCTCCCCCTTTAAAGGCAGTGAAAAGGGATGGGAATGTCTGCACAGCAGTGTGGGGCTCCAGGTGTCCCACGTGCCCTGTCCCTGTCCCCATCCCTTCCCCAGGGCAGCAGGGAGGAGGGAGCCAGGCCTGGGGCTGAAGCTGAGCTTTAATCCCTGGAGCAGAGGGGCAGAGCTGGACATTGTGCACAGGGACAAAGTGTGGAAGAGGAAAAGGTCACTCTAGAGGTGGGAATAGCTCATCCTGAAGCTGTTCCTAGAGATGATTTTTTCTTGTGGGATCCTTAAGGCCCCAAGCAGTGGAGACCCTTGAGCACAAGGATGTTTCACTGCAGGAGCTCTGGGCTGCAGTTTCTTACATCAGGACCCATCCTGGGCTTCCCCAGGACACAGTGAAGGTTCCAGGAGCCCTGCCAAGCCCTCGGGCCAGGTTTGGGGCTGGGCTGGCATCCTGGAGGGTGCTGGCAAGCTCAGCAGGGCTGTGATGGCTGTTACCCACCTTCAGTGTGGCACTGGGGGGAGCCAGCCCTGCCCCTGGCCTGGGTCCTGCACTGCTCTGTTCTGCACAAACACCTCCTGGGCACCTCCAGTGCCCTGCAAGGAAAGGGGTGAGGGCAGCCTGGGGGTTCCTCTGGCCTGGCACGAGGGTGGGCAGAGCCAAATCCTGCCCGTGGCAATGCCAGCCCTGCTGGGGCTCAGCAGCTCCGGTGCGCTGTGTGCCAGGGGGAGCTGGCACAGCCTGCAGCAGGAAACCTCCAAACATCACAAATGCACATGGACTGCAGGAGGAAACCTCCAAAAATCACAAATCCACATCACCTGCAGGAGGAAACATCCAAAAATCATAAATGCACATTGACTGCAGCAGGAAACCTGGCAGGAAACCTGCAGAAATCACAAACCCACATGAGCTGCAGGAGGAAACCTCCACAAATCACAAATCCACACGGACTGCAGGAGGAAACCTCCAAAAATTACAAATCCACATCACCTGCAGGAGGAAACCTCCAAAAATCATAAATGCACATTGACTGCAGGAGGAAATTTCCTCAAATCACAAATCCACATCACCTGCAGGAGGAAACATCCAAAAATCACAAATCCACATGACCTGCAGGAGGAAATTTCCTCAAATCGCAAATTCACATCACCTGCAGGAGAAAACCTCCACAAATCACATCCCTGTCCTGGAATCCCAAACCTCCACAAATCACAAATCCACACTGGAGGAGGAAACCTCCAAAAATCACAATTCCCACTGACTGCAGGAGGAAACCTCCAAAAATCCCAAATCCACATCACCTGCAGCAGGAAATTTCCACACATCATAAATCCATATGGACTGCAGGAGGAAACCTCCAAAAATCACAAATCCACATCACCTGCAGCAGGAAACCTGCACAAATCATAAATCCACATTGACTGCAGGAGGAAATTTCCACAAATCACAAATCCACATGGACTGCAGGAGGAAACTTCCACAAATCACAAATCCACATGGACTGCAGGAGGAAACCTCCACAAATCACATCCCTGTCCTGGCATCCCAAACCTCCACAAATCACAAATCCATATCACCTGCAGGAGCAAACCTCCAAAAATCACAAATCCACATGACTTACAGGAGGAAACCTGCACAAATTACAAATCCATATCACCTGCAGGAGGAAACCTCCAAAAATCACAAATCCACACTGACTGCAGGAGGAAACTTCCACAAATCACATTCCTGTCCTGGTATCCCAAACATCCACAAATCACAAATCCACATTGGAGGAGGAAACCTCCAAAAATCACAATTCCCACTGACTGCAGGAGGAAACCTGCAGAAATCACAAATCCACATCACCTGCAGCAGGAAATTTCCACAAATCATAAATCCACATGGACTGCAGGAGGAAACCTCCAAAAATCACAAATCCACATCACCTGCAGCAGGAAACCTGCACAAATCATAAATCCACATTGACTGCAGGAGGAAATTTCCACAAATCACAAATCCACATGGACTGCAGGAGGAAACCTCCAAAAATCACATCCCTGTCCTGGTATCCCAAACATCCACAAATCACAAATCCACATTGGAGGAGGAAACCTCCAAAAATCACAATTCCCACTGACTGCAGGAGGAAACCTCCAAAAATCCCAAATCCACATCACCTGCAGCAGGAAATTTCCACACATCATAAATCCACATCACCTGCAGCAGGAAACCTGCACAAATCACAAATCCACAGGGACTGCAGGAGGAAATTTCCACAAATCACAAATCCACGTGGACTGCAGGAAGAAACCTGCACAAATCATAAATCCATATCACCTGCAGGAGGAAAATTTCCACAAATCACAAATCCACATCACCTGCAGGAGGAAATTTCCACAAATCACAAATCCACATCACCTGCAGGAGAAAACCTCCAGAGCACCAGCTGCTGCACCAACCTGCTCTCTCCAAGGCTGAGATAACTCTGCTGCTTCCCTCAAGCAAAGATTCATTTCCAGCTGTGCTGAGAGTCCCCTAATTTACCCCAGATGTCCGGGCAAAGCTCAAAGGGATTTTTAACTCCTTTGAGTCCCCCCTGAGGACTGATCCCATCAGTCCCTTCAGGTTTGGGGGCTGCTCCAAACTGGCATTCCATGGGGCTGGTGCTGTGCGTGTGAGCCTCCATCCCTGTGCCCCACTCTGGCCTGGTCTGGTGCCAGCCCATTGTGTTTTGGCTTTCCCTGCAGGCACCAACTCAGAGCTTTGGGGGAGCTGGGCATGGGAACGTGAGCCTGACCCAAACCCACGGGGCTGGGGGGGATGTGAGAGCAGGAAAATGGGGCTGGGGGCTTTGGGAGCTGGAAACTGGGGCTGGGGGAGCAGGAAAATGGGGCTGGGGGATGTGGGAGCAGGAAATTGGGGCTGGGGGATCAGGAAAATGGGGCTGGGGGGCTGGGGGAGCAGGAAATTGGGGCTGGGGGATGTGGAAACAGGAAAATGGGGCTGGGGGCTTTGGGAGTGGGAAACTGGGGCTGGGGGAGCAGGAAAATGGGGCTGGGGGAGGTGGGAGCAGGAAAATGGGGCTGGGGGATGTGGGGAGTGGGAAACTGGGGCTGGGGGAGCAGTAAAATGGGGCTGGGGGATGTGGGAGGCAGGAAACTGGGGCTGGGGGATCAGGAAAATGGGGCTGGGGGATGTGGGAGCAGGAAATTGGGGCTGGGGGATCAGGAAAATGGGGCTGGGGGATGTGGGAGCAGGAAAATGGGGCTGGGGGATGTGGGAGCAGGAAAATGGGGCTGGGGGATCAGGAAAATGGGGCTGGGGGATCAGGAAAATGGGGCTGGGGGGCTGTGGGAGCAGGAAATTGGGTCTGGGGGAACAGGAAAATGGGGGTGGGGGATGTGGGAGGCAGGAAAATGGGGCTGGGGGCTGAGGTGAGCAGAAAATGAGCTGGGGGCTGTGGGGAGCAGGAAAATGGGGCTGGGGGATGTGGGAGCAGGAAACTGGCTTGTTTGGGACCTTATATTCAAACCCATTTATTTCAGTGAAATGGGATATTTGAGCAGGTGTTTGTGTGGTCTAGTGTGGAAACTTCCACAAATCACAAACCCACACGGACTGCAGGAGGAAATTTCCTCAAATCACAAATCCACATGGGCTGCAGGAGCGAACCTCCAAAAATCACAAGTCCACATCACCTGCAGGAGGAAACCTCCTCAAAACACAAAGTGAATCACCAAGTTTCCAGCCTCCGTGGAAAAGAGGCTGATGCTGCTTGAGAGAAGGATCAGCAAAGCTGGAAAGGGGCTGGGAGGGCTCAGCACCCCATCCCTGATCCCCCGTGTGCTTAACCCATGGGCTGAAACCACAAAGCAGCACACAAAACCAGCTTTTCCTTTAAAGGGGAGGGCTCTGGGAAGCCGTGAGACGCATTTTCCATTGGGTCACCCCTCGCCGCTTGGCAGTGTGAGCACAGCAGCCGTGCTCGGGGTTTGGGAGGCTCTGGGATAGCTGGGAGCAGGCTGCAGAGCCCAGAGTGCCTCCCCTCTGCCTGGCATGGGGCTGGGCACCCATCCTGGCACCCACGGGTCTCTCCTAAGGAGAGATTCAGGGATATGGGCATGGCTTTTCTCCTGAAAGCGAAGTGTGGGCATGAGGGGCATCTCCACAGCCGTCTGCGTGTGCTGTTCCCATCTCAGGATCTCCAGCAGAGCAGAGGGGACGTGTTCCAGTGTCCCCAAGGGACGTGGCAGGGACACTGTGAGCCTCATATTCCCCTCTGGTTTGTCTGTCCATCTGCTCTGCCTCACTGCAGTTTGCTGGTGCTCAGATTGTCCTGGATGGAAGGGCAGGAGAAAATTCAGACGGTTTTGGGGGCTGCTCTGCTTGTCCCTGTTGGGTATCAGAGCAGAGCCAGTCGCAGCTCCTCGATAAATACAACTGGTAAATCTATTAATTTTACAGCTCTAATTGATGTATTGCTGTAATTACCTTTTATAACAAGGCAATTAAACCCTATTAAAGATTATTAGCTAATTGAAACTCCTCCATGCACGCACCCCAAGCCCCTGGTGTGCACAGATTGGTGCATGGGGGGAACTGGGAGCCCTTTGCAGCTGGGTCTCGAGGTCAGGTGTGATGTGATGGGTCAGGATGCTGGGTGGGGAGATCATGGAATCACAGGCTTGCTTGGATTTAAAGGGACCTTAAAGCTCATCTCATTCCACCCCTGCCATGGGCAGGGACACCTTCCACTATCCCAGGTTGCTCCAAGCCCTGTCCAGCCTGGCCTTGGACACTTCCCATGATCCAGGGGCAGCCACATGCTCTGGATAACCTGTGCTGATGTTTCACCACACTCACAGGGAACAATTTCTTCCCGCCATCTCCTTCTTTTAAACCTTCTCTTTTCCAGTTTAAACCCAATCACCCTTCCCCATGTCCCATTGCTGCCTGTACCACCCCCTGTCTCTTCATTCTTGGTGTGTCACCCAGCCAGGGCTATCAGGGATCAGGATTGCTGCGTGCATCCAACCCAGGAATTTTCCACATGGACTGCAGGAGGAAACCTCCACAAATCACAAATCCACACAGCCTGCAGGAGGAAACCTCCAAAAATCACAAATCCACATGGACTGCAGGAGGAAACATCCACAAATCACAAATCCACATGGACTGCAGGAGGAAACATCCACAAATCACAAATCCACACAGCCTGCAGGAGGAAACATCCACAAATCACAAATCTACATTGATCTGGATTTCTGGGATCAGATGGGAAGAAATGTTGAGTCTGGGATCGTCTCCTCCTGGTAGTGAGGCAGATAGGGGTGTAAGGTTAAGGATGGGCCCTAAGGATGGGTTAGAAGGGGGAAAGCCCCACTTGGAGATGGGATTTGTCTGCCCTGGAAAGGAGAATTTGCCCTGTGCTGGGAGCAGGACAGAGGGGAATGCATTGGCTGGGGAGAGAATTTGGAAGGTGTCTGGGAGACAGGGGTGGCTCAGCCCTGCAAAAGCATGTGCCAAAAGCTGTGCAGTCTAAAAAGTGAACCCCAAAGAGCCTAAAAGACCTGGAAAGCCATCAGCAAAGCAGCCCCCAGGGACACTGCCTGACCCCACGGCTCATCCCTTCCTATGCCCCTCCAGTGCAGCAGCCAGGGATGGAGGGGTCCCTGAAGCTCCTCTTGTCCTCCCAGCTTCGTCACTGCCCTCACATTGTTTGTATTACAAAATTGTATCAATTACAGGCCCAAAACTGGGCTGGTTTTGGAGGCTAATTTCAATGGAAATGTGTTGAAATTCCAGGGATGTGGCTGCTCTCTGCCTTCTGAGTCATGTGAGACAGATGCAGCCTCTGCTGAGGGCCTCTCCTCACACCCCAGCTCCTGTCCCCAGTGCCTTGGCCCTCACTGTCCTCACTCTGCTGCATGTTCTGCACCCCGAGTTCCTCAGTGCCCACAGAACCTGGAGAGATCCACGGTGGTGGATCCTGGAGGAATCCACATTGGTGGATCCTGGAGAGATCGATGTTGGTGGATAATGGAGAAATCCAGATTGGTGGATAATGGAGAAATCCACATTGGTAGATCCTGGAGAAATCTATGTTGGTGGATAACGGAGAAACCCAGATTGGTGGATCCTGGAGGAATCCACATTGGAGCCCAGCACTGTGCCAGAGCCGTGGAGCACAGCCAGCCCTCCTGGCTCATCTGCTTTGAGTTCAGCCCTCCTGCCTTGCTCGGGAGCCAGTGACCAGCTCAGGGCTGTGCTAACTCCCTGTCCCTGTCCCTGGGGGTTGCTGGGGAAGGGCAGCAGCATCTCCATGGCCAGGAGAAGGGGGTTTGTGTGACCGTGTTCACAGGGGTGCAAGGATGAAGGAAGAGATGAGGATCTGACTCCGTGCTTCAGAAGGCTTGATTTATTATTTTATGATATATATTATATTAAAACTATACTAAAAGAATAGAAGAAAGGATTTCATCAGAAGGCTGGCTAAGAATAGGAAAAGAAAGAATAACAAATGCTTGTGTCCCAGACAAAGTCCGAGCCAGCTGACTGTGATTGGCCATTAATTAGAAACAACCACATGAGACCAATCACAGATCCACCTGTTGCATTCCACAGCAGCAGATAACCATTGTTTACATTTGTTCCTGAGGTCTTCCAGCTTCTCAGGAGGAAAAACCCTAAGGAAAGGATTTTTCACAAAAGATGTCTGTGGCAGGTTTGCAGAGGAGCAATGTGGGGACAGCACTGTCCCCCCGTCCCAGGAGTGAAGTCTGACCCTCCCGGGGGGATTTTCACTCCGGGTTTGCCAAGATCCCCTCGGGCTCTGGAGCCTGCAGGCTCCCCCAGGTGCCCCCTCGGTGCCAGCCCGAGGGACCCCTCAGGTTTGATACCCAGGCAGGGAAGGGTGGGTTGCTGAGGCGGGGGTCCCATCCACAGCAGAGGCTTTGCAGGGAGCATGAGGAGCCAGATCGGCCACAGGCTGAGCCAGTGACCCTTGGCTGCGATTTCCAGCTGTTGCCCAAGCCGGTCCCTTCCCGCCTTTACCCTGGATGCGCTTCCCACGTTAAGGCAAGGCAGTTGGTGACCCTGGCCACGCTCCAAGTCTGTGTCCTGGAGCGTGGATGCCCTGGAGGCAGGCGGGCACCTCCTGCCGAGAGAGCACCTGGGGCCAAAGCCAAACGCCCTTTGGCTGTCCCTCCTTCCCATCAAGGGTCGGGGTTTGAAGGAAAACAGCGCTGAGCCCGCCCTCCGCTCCGCTCTGCCCGCGGGGCACCATCCACCATCCCTGGGCACCGTCCCTGCTGCCATCCCTGCTGTGAAAAACGCCAATCGCTTGGTTTTAAAATTTTAAAAGTTTAATGGTAATAATAATATTATAAAAATAGTAATTAAAATATATTGTTAAAATATACTATAAATATAATATAGAAATTATATTACATTATAAATATATATTGTATAAATAATTATACATATATATAATATATGTATGTGTATATATAATGTATAAATAATTATACATTATAAATATTATTCTATATTATAAATATTATTAAAATATATTATAAAGATATTAAAAATATATTATACATAAATTCTATTATATTAAAAATATACTTTATATCATAAATAATGATATATTATAAATAATATTATATATTATAGATATTATTTAATATCTTATAAATATATTTCAAATATATTATATTATATTTTATTATATTTATATTACATTATATATTACATTATATATAATATATATAATATATATTATATTATATTATATTATATTATATTATATTATATTATATTATATTATATTATATTATATTATATATATTACATTATATATTATATATAATATATATTACATTATATTATATTATATTACATGACATTACATTATATTATATATATGATCTTAAATATATTAAGATATATTTTAAGATAAATATATTATCTTAAAAAATAATATAAAAATAGCAATACAATTAGAGCAATAATAATTTGGACAATTTGAATTAGGACAACATGAGACAATAGAGACAAAGAACATTTTTTGCAACCTAACACTATATTTAACACGCTACTTAAGAGAATTAATACGGCATTCATTTCTATAATATTCATTTTAATATTTACGAAAAGCCGACCATAACATGCATGCATTTTTCACACCTGCCCCATGGCCCTCTTTGCCTGTGTGTCCCCCCCAGGCACCAGGGATGGAGCTGTGCCCATGCGAGGGGGAAGGAAGGAAAGGCAGCCTGGGACAGGCAAGGAGGCAGGAAAGGAGGGATTTGTGCGGAACTGAGCAGAGGAATGGCGTGAAGGAGCGCAGAATCCCCCTGGAGAGGCAGGGAGATCAGCGCTGAGTGAAATAAACACTGAGCGGGTGGTGGCACAGCAATGCTGCAGCGCTCGGGGGGCTTCTCCAGGCAGAGAGAGAAGCCAGGGTGGGGAAGGGGCTGTAGCGAAGCCGGGGGAGCGAGAAGGAGGAGGAATCCCGACCCCCAACCCCTCCCCATGGCAGTGCCAGGGGGGCTGTGCCCAGCTGACCCCCTCCCTTTTCCCCTTTTCCCCTCCCGTCTTTGACGTGGCGCTGGGGAACTGTTGCTTTTCCAAAGTTTTCACCCTGCATTATTACCGGCTCCTTTCCCCAGCACGGAACTGTTGCTTTTTCAAAGTTTTCACCCTGCATTATTACCGGCTCCTTTCCCCAGCACGGAACTGTTGCTTTTTCAAAGTTTTCACCCTGGATTATCACCGGCTGCTTTCCCCATCCCTTTCCCCAGCGGCTGCCAGCGGGTTAATCATTGCCGGCCCGCGCACACGCGTGTGTGCCGTGTGTGCCCCGCGTGTTTGCGTGTGTTGCTCCGTTGCTGTGTGAGTCATTCCCAGCCCGCCCGGGGCTCTGCCGCCCTCCCTGAGCCGAAAAAGCAAATTGAGCTCGGATTGCGGCAGGGACGGGAGGAGCCGCGGCTCCGGGGGCGGCTGGGCTGGCGCTGCCCTTGACCTTGGACCCCTCTGCTCGCAGGGAATGCCTGGGGGAGGTGGTGCTTTGGGGCGCTCCGGTTCTCGCCGCTGTCCCCAGCTTCAAGGTGCAGCTGCCTTCCCATTTTTCCTTGCTGCAGAGCCCGGCTTTCCAAGCAGGAGGAAGCTGGATGCCCCCCAGGACCCCCACTCACCCCTCATTTCTAGGGTAGAAAAGGGTTGATTTTCCATTCCCGTTTCTCACACACGTTGTCTCCACAGCACAACGCACAAGGCAGCTGCCTTCCCATTTTTCCTTACCACAGAGCCCACCTTTCCAAGCAGGAGGAAGCTGGATCCCCCCAGGACCCCCACCCACCTCCTGTTATTTCTAGGGTTGATTTTCCATTCCCATTTCTCACGTACATTGACTCCACAACGCACAAGGCAGCTGCCTTCCCATTTTTCCTTGCTGCAGAGCCCAGATTTCCAAGCAGGAGGAAGCTGGATCCCCCCCTGGACCCCCACCCACCTCCCCTCATTTCTAGGGTGTAAAAGGGTTGATTTTGATTTTCCATTCCCATTTCTCACACACGGGAGGGTTTGGCTCCACAGCACAAGGCAGGGAAGGGGATGAAGTCCGAGTCTCTCTGGCAGCACTGGGAGTGCCGGAAGCGTTTGGCAGATGTGGAAATCACGAGTCTCAGCAGAGCTTCGAGGGAGACAGAGCTGGGAATCACCCCTGCTGGGAGCTGGAGATACTGGGAGAGGGGCTGAGTGCGACTGGAGAGGGCTGGGAGGCAGGAAAGCAGGAAACAGGGAATTGGGGTGGGGTGCTCACAAGTTGGGGAGCTACAAACTGGCACAGCTGGCACTGAGGAGAGCTGGGAAATGGGGAATGCCAGTGCTGGGAGAACTGGGCAAAACCAGTGCAGGGAAGCGGCTAAGTGAGTGGGGACATTCTTTGGTGCCCCAGAGCTCTTTGTGTGGGATGCCTCAGGATCAGGGGAACCCAGAACAGAGCGTTTTGGGGCTGTATTTGTGTCCCCGGACCCCAGAGTTTTAGGTACCGCGGGGTCCTGAATTCAGGGTGTGCCAGGACTCCCCACACCCTGGGGCCAGCTGCGGAGATGCTGCCTGCCCTGCCCTGTGGGACAGCAATGTCCTGGAGGTGCGCAGCCCAAGGGCAGCCCCTCTCAAGGTGCTCTTAATCTTTCAATCCAGCCTCTGTCGGGGGAATCGCCCCAGAAAAGCGTGCGCAAGGAGGTTTCCCCGAACCGCGTCCCCATATCCGCCCTCCCGAGTCCCCTTTACGCAGGGACATTTTCCCAGCCTCTCCTAAGGCAGGGCTGGGACTGATGGCGAGCTGTCCCCACCCAGGTTTTGGATAACTCCACCCGCCGCCTCTCAGCTCCTCCTCCCGGCGAACAGCCCAGCTGGGATATAAGCGAGTCGCTCGGAGCCAGCGGGGAGCTGCCGCGACAGCTGGCCGGGTGGCGTGGGGACATCGCGCCGCGACCTGAGCCGTGCCCTTCGCCTCCACTCCGCGCCCCGATGGCGACGCCTTCGCAAAAAAGGAGCACCCGCAGCGGGGCTGCGGGGACCCCCCTGTCCCCCACCCGCATCACGCGGCTGCAGGAGAAGGAGGATCTGCAGGAGCTCAATGACCGCCTGGCCGTGTACATCGACAAGGTGCGCTCGCTGGAGCTGGAGAACGCCGGCCTGAGGCTCCGCATCACCGAGTCCGAGGAGGTGGTGAGCCGGGAGGTGTCGGGCATCAAGGCTGCCTACGAGTCGGAGCTGGCGGATGCCCGCAAGACCTTGGATTCGGTGGCCAAGGAGAGGGCTCGGCTGCAGCTGGAGCTCAGCAAAGTGCGGGAGGAGCACAAGGAGCTGAAAGCGCGGTGAGTGCCCTGGGGATGGCGGGTGCTGCCGTCACGCTTGGCAGGGAGCCGGGAGGGAGGAAGGAGTGACCCGGAGAGAGGAAAAATGCGTGGCCTGGCCGGGCCTGGGGTGTCTGTGGTAGGGACCAAAAGAGGAGAGAAGCTGTCTCGTCATTCCTGCTCTCCTTCCAAGCGCCATCTTTGGCCGGGATGCCCTTGGAGCGGGGATTTGGGAGCGGAGCTGGGGTGCCTTGGGGCAGGGGCTGAGCAGACGTGTCCTGGGCCCCCGGTAGGGTCCACAAGCGCCGGGCTGGCGGCCCCTGTGCCTTCGTCATGCTGGAGCTATTCCTAAACACGCTCCGGCACAGCCCTGGAAGCGGTGCCAGCCAGCTGGCTCTGTCCTGCCTACGGATTTCTCTTGCTCGTCCCATTTTCCTTTGCTGTCTTTGGCACCGGTTAAAGAACCTGCTCCGGGTTTTTGTTTGCCTTAACCCTCCCTGCGCCAAGCTGCTCCCACTCTGTGGGGTCCCTGGTTTTTGGGGGGGGGAAGAAATACGCGGGCAGCGCTCGTGTCCCCCTCCCAGCAGCTGTCACCGGGCGATGCGCTCCCGTCGAGGCTCGAATTCCTCCGGGCTCGTTTCTTTCCCTCCCTGGGGCAGAAATGCCCCCTCGTGGACCCCTGCCTGCTGCCACCCTGCCCTGCTCGGGGCTGTCCCCGAGGTCCCCTGAGGACGCGGGGCTCCCTGGCCGATGTCGCTGCTGGCCAAGCAGGGCTGGCACCGGGCTTCCCCCGGGCTCTGCCAGCCTGTGCGGTGTCGGGACATGTCGCTGTGGCGCTCGGTTCCCCGAATGCCGCTCCTTTCCGTCATCACCTTTGGCTCGCAGCCGCGTTCGGGCTGGGCAGTGGCGGGACAGCCCCCTCTCATTCCGTTTGATCTTTTGCCTCTTATTCTGGGCTCCTCGTTTTGAGCCTGTACAGAATGAGGCTAAAATTAACTTCCTTAGCAGATGCCATAAATATTCTACCTGGGAGGGAGGGACTGTGCTGCCTGTTGGAGCTGTGCGCGTTTATATTTAGCTTTCGATTTCCCGTGCGCCGCTGCAGCTTCGTCCTCGGATAAAGGCGGTTTGCAGATCCCTGTTCCCGGATCCCGAGGATCCGGATGCTGCTCAGAGGAGGAGCTGAGCTGTCTGAAGGCTTTTTTTCTGCCTTATGCAAACCCAGAACTATCTTGGCCACGATCTTTCGAGGGCTGGAAAAAATGCCCGGCCCGCAGCCGCGGCTGGAGGGGAGCTGGAAACGGATGAGGAATTTTTCCCTGCGCTCCTGGAGCTGCTGTGCTTGTTCATGGGCGCTGATAAATCCTCTGAAAGAGTGCTGTGACTCGAGGGGGTTCCCGGAGAGCGGCTTGTGCTCGAGCAATGGGTTTCGGGGGGCCAGGGGTGTTTCCAGGGGTGTTTCTGTGTTGAGTCATCTCTGAGTCACGGCACAGCGGAGATGCGGGGGAAGCCGCTGCTGTTCATTCCTGCCTCTGCTTTGTCCTGTTCTTAGGGCGCGGTGTGAGGGCTGCTCTGAACCCCAAAACCTTTACAAGGAGGCTGCAGCTCCTCCTGTGTCCCTGGGCACCTGCCCGGTGTGCCGGGGCTGCTCTGAACCCCAAAACCTTTACAAGGAGGCTGCAGCTCATTTTGTGTCCCTGGGCACCTGCCCGGTGTGCCGGGGCTGCTCTGAACCCCAAAACCCTTTCAAGGAGGCTGCAGCTCATTTTGTGTCCCTGGGCACCTGCTCTGTGTGCCAGGGCTGCTCTGAACCCCAAAACCTTTACAAGGAGGCTGCAGCTCATTTTGTGTCCCTGGGCACCTGCCCGGTGTGCCGGGGCTGCTCTGAACCCCAAAACCTTTACAAGGAGGCTGCAGCTCTTTTTGTGTCCCTGGGCACCTGCTCGATGTGCCAGGGCTGCTCTGAACCCCAGAACCTTTACAAGGAGGCTGCAGCTCATTTTGTGTCCCTGGGCACCTGCTGGGTGTGCCAGGGCTGCTCTGAACCCCAAAACCTTTACAAGGAGGCTGCAGCTCCTCCTGTGTCCCTGGGCACCTGCTCTGTGTGCCAGGGCTGCTCTGAACCCCAAAACCTTTACAAGGAGGCTGCAGCTCATTTTGTGTCCCTGAGCACCTGCCCGGTGTGCCAGGGCTGCTCAGAGAGCAGCACAATCGGCTGCCGAGCTGCGATGCTCACTTTGATGGGGTGCCCCGAATTTTTGGGGCATGAGGGAACAAGCCCAGCCCCGCGGAGGGGTCAGAGTTGTTGGTGGCATCAGGATGGCCCCGTTCTGACGCCGTTCTCCTCCCTGCCATCCGCTTGGGCAGGGACGTGCCCGCTCTGCCGGCTCTCCCCGCCCATCCCGAGCACTCGTGTCAGCCCTGGGGCCCTTTCGCTGTCCTTGACTTTGGCTAATGAGTAACTGGCGGCCCTCTGCGCCCCTCGGCGTGCCCGTCAGCCCCGGCGAAGCGCGGGTATCTCCGGCAGGGCAGGCGCCCGGGGCTGCCTTATCAGCGGCCGCAGCATCGCCGCTGCCTGCCGCAGGGGTTGTCTCGGCAGCACAGAGGGAGGGTGGGGGGCCGGGATGCCAGGGCACGATGTGACACGGCCCGGGGTGCTGGGTGCTCTGTCTGGGGTGGGGAAAGAGCTGCTGGCGGCAGGGGGACGGGCTGCGCTAGCACAGACCAGTCCGACCAGTAGCAGTGGGTGGAGGAGGGTCTGAGAGGAGCTGGGCTGCCTCCCCTCTGCTCCTGGCCAGCTGAGCTTCTCTCGGGAAAGTTTCCAGTGGGATCTTCCCACTGCCAGTGGCGATCCAGGAGGGGTTCCCCAAAGTGCCCACCTGGCTCTTGGCACAGGGACCCTCAGCAGCCTGGTTCTGCTGGTGCCCCAGGACAAGGGACCCCTCTGGGCACTCCTGCCTGTGAGTGTCCCCAGCTCTGCATGGCCTCTGGCTGTGCTGTAGCCACGATTCAGGCGAGGCAGAGGGTGTGGGGACGGTGCCTGGTGACTCAGGGGTGCTGGCAACGCCGGCATCATCCCCTCCCAGGCCATGGTAAGAGACAGGAATAGTCTGAAATGCCCCATTCCTGATGTCCTCAAGCTTCTGTCCCCTCCTTGGAGGGCCTGGATTCCAGCATGGCACCTCCATGGAGCTGGAGAGATGCTCTGGGAGACCTCCATGGGCACCTCCATGGGGCTGGAGAGCTGCTCTCTGCTGGCTCCTGCCCATTTCTCCCTCTCCTTAAGCTGCCTTCTGACTCACAGGATGAACAGAGCCACAGCCCTTGCCTTGCCCCATGGGAGTTCATCCCATCCCATCCCATCCCATCCCATCCCATCCCATCCCATCCCATCCCATCCCATCCCATCCCATCCCATCCCATCCCATCCCATCCCATCCCATCCCATGCCACAGTGCAAGCCCCAGCCTGGGGACACAGGGGGTGTAGAATACAGCCCTTGGCACCCTCGATGCCAGGAGAAACCCCTGAGGAATTCAGTGTTCAGGGTGAGGAGTGACCATGTGGTGGGCACACCGTGACCAGCTCCCCTCTGCAGGCAGGAACCAGCCCTCGTTAGCAGCACCCTGATGAGCAATGCCTTCCTGAATTGCAGCCCCTAACCTGATTAAGGCATTGCCTTGGCAGAGCCTCTTCCTCCTCCCCGGCTCTAATGAGGACAAATCTCCTTTTTCCCAAACGTTGTTGTGGAGGGGGAAGCTCATCCAAGGGCAGAGCCACTGGGGTGCCAGGAGGAGAACCCCACAAACCTTCCCCAGCCCAAGGGGGTTTTGCCCCTTGCTTTGTGACCCTGCAGGCAGGAGCAGGTAAATAAAACCTGTTCAATTGAAAAAAAAGGGAGGAAAAAGAATTAAAGCTCAGTGCTGCTGGTGGGGAGAGGAGGGGGCCGTGCCCTTCCTTCAGCAGCAATGAGCCTGTGCTGGAACATTTTGCGTGGGGTGAAACCTCAGGCTCCTGGGTTTCTCCCCCCGTCTGCCTCATGGGATCCCTGCCAGGGAGGGAATGCTTTGGCTGGGAGGAGGCTTTGCCCTTTCTGAGCAAACAAAGAGCAGCTTGTGCAGCTGGGGATGCTTTGGGGGGAGTCATCAGCGCAGGGCTGGGCTGATCCAGACCTCCGTGGCCCTCTGGGACCCTCTTGAGCACGCCAGCCCCCCCCTGAATCTGCAGCCCTGGGTGTCCCCTGACATGTGCAGCCAGCAGCTGAGGGTGGCTGGGCATGCTGGCCCTCCTGGCACGCTGCAGGGCTCTGTGGCAAAACGTTTCTTCCAGGAGAAGGTTTTCATTAGCTGTTCCCAGTGGAGAGGGATTCTTGCCTGTGCGAACATCCAGCCCCTCTTTTTCCAAGAAAAAACGTGTGGCAGAGAAACGTGCTCCAGCAGTTTTGGTTTGTGACCTGGCTCCCACTGCTGTTTGCCAGTGTCACAGCTCATCCCCTCACCTTTCCCAGGGAATGAGGGGGGTTAGGGGAAACCCTGTTGTCTCATATGTATTTAGGATGAAAGGATGCACTCTGGAAAATTAAGAACCTTTTCTTTGGAGCTGGGGATTAAAGAGAAATGATTGCCAGGAGAGTCAGGGCTGTGTTTGCTGTGGGAAGGGATCCATCCCAGCCTGCCTGGTCTCACATGCTGCCACGAGTGTTTTTTCAGCCTTGCACGTGCCACTTGACTTGTCTGAGTCCCATTAACACTCAAACTCCAGAGAACGGGGAGTTCCCTGTGGGGTGCTCAGGGAGGCAGACAGAGAAGGTGACACAGCTAGGGTGGGACATGTGGGACGGCTGCCAGCTCCTTATTCTGCTGAATTCATGCCCTTTGGGAGGGGTAGCTTCCTTTTGTGCTGCTGGCAGCCAGGAAAGGAGGAAGTCACCAGAGTTCTCCCTCTGCTCCTGGCCAAAATTAGAGCTGTGGTGGAGGATTCCCCAGGAAGCGTCAGCCCAGTGGGCTCAGGGAGAGCTGGGAATCACCTCCCACTGCCCTGCCACTGGGCTGCATTACCTGTTTCACCATCCTGCTCCTCTCTGTGAGCTTGTTTGCTGAGCCTGTTCCTTTGTGACCAGCTCAGCACGTTCCCAGACAGCTGAGGCTGTGTTAAACCTGTCCCTGCTGACAGCTGCCGTCGCACAGCGTGGTGTCAGGCCTGGGTGCCCACCTGCCCCTGCTGCCTTCCCCTGAATGTCCCCAGTGTGATGCTGAACAACTGTGGGGGCTGGCGTGGTCCCCCAGCCCTGCCTGGTGCAGGGGCAGCTGCAGCCCTGACTGCAGGAGCCTCTCTGTGACAGCCAGAATCTCAGCTACCCTCAGCGATGGGGCAGCCGCAGCTTCTCTGAGCAATGCCAGGGCCTCACCACCCTCACAGGGAGGAGTTTCTTCCCAATACCTTGTCTAAATTGTCCTCTCACTTTAAAGCCACTCTGCTTCGCCCAGCCACTCCACAACCTTGATAAGAGTATAATAAAATCCCCACGTTTTTCCTTGTTCCTGTACGTGAAGGATGTCTGAGCATGTCCACGAGCCATGGTGTGAAATCCAGGGCTGTGTGGGTGCTGGGGAAAGCCAAAGGGTGTGGAAGTTGGTTAATGAGGTGCAATGAGCTCAGCCCACAGAGACACCACAAAACCCAGCTGGGGTTGGGACGCCTCTGCTCCTGGTGAGGCTGAGTCAACATTTCACATTCTCTGTCATAAAGCAATTACCATTTCCAGTGAAGGTGAAGGTGCCCTTGGCTTGGGGTGTCCCCCAGGCTGCAGCCAACGCTCAATTCCTGCCTCCCGTGGTTGGCAGAGCTGGGAATTGCAGCAACAGCAGGGACAAAGCTCCCCAGCACACAGGGTGGGAGCTGCCCTGCCTGTACTGAACCTGCTTTAATTATGGGGTGGCACCTTGCTGGTGGTGGTGCTGCAGAGAGGTGGCAGAGCCAGCTAGGAACAAACATGGGCTGTCCTGAAGCTCTAGAATAACAAACATGGGATCTCCTGAGGCTCTAGAATAACATGGGCTCTCCTGGAGCTCTAGAGTAACAAATATGGGCTCTCCTGAAGCTGCTCAATAACAAGCATGGGCTCTCCTGAAGCTCTAAAATAACAGACATGGGATCTCCTGAGGCTGTAGAACACCATGGGCTCTCCTGAAGCTCTAGAGTAACAAACTTGGGCTCTCCTGAAGCTGCTCAATAGCAAACATGGGCTGTCCTGAAGGTCTAGAATAACAGACATGGGCTCTCCTGAAGCTCTAGAATAACAAACATGGGCTCTCCTGAAGTTCAAGAATAACAAACATGGGCTCTCCTGAAGCTCTAGAATAACAGACATGGGATCTCCTGAGGCTCTAGAATAACATGGGCTCTCCTGAAGCTCTAGAATAACAAACATGGGCTCTCCTGAAGGTGCTCAATAGCAAACATGGCTCTCCTGAAGGTCTAGAATAACAAACATGGGCTCTCCTGAGGCTCTAGAATAACATGGGCTCTCCTGAAGCTGCTGAATAACAAACATGGGCTCTCCTGAAGGTCTAGAATAACAAACAGGGGCTGTCCTGAAGCTCTAGAGTAACAAACATGGGCTCTCTTGAAGGTCTAGAATAACAAACATGGCTCTCCTGAAGTTCAAGAATAACAAACATGGGCTCTCCTGAAGCTCTAGAGTAACAAACATGGGCTCTCCTGAAGGTCTAGAATAACAAACACGGGCTCTCCTGAAGCTGCTCAATAGCAAACATGGGCTCTCCTGCTGCATTTTCCTGTCGGAGCTGTGAGTGGCTCAGAAGCACCTCTGTAGGAGCAAGGTTCTGATAGCAGAGGTCTCTCCTCCCTCTTGCACAAAAGCCACCTCCAGGCACTCACTCTGGCTGCTGCTTTGCACACACACACGTCCTCCTGTCCGTCCTCCTGCCGCCCAGTCCAGTGCCACCACCCTGGTCAGGCACAGCTTGGCATCACCACGCCGTGGTGTTCAACTGGAGCCAAGAACTTTCACTTTCTGGTGGTTATTTATTAACAGCTTACCGACACAGTTTCTCCCTAAAACCCCCTGTGAGTCACACGAGCCCAAACAAACATCCAAGCCGTTGGCGTGGGGGTGCAAAGTGGGCTGCAAAAAGGGCTGGGAGCCCAAAGGAAGCTCCCAAAGGAAGTCATTCCCATGGGCACGGAGGGGTGGCCAGCTGGCAGTGCCCTCTTTCCACAGCAGAGCTGCCTCATCCCTGGGATCCTCTCCATCCATCCCTGGATCATCTCCATCCATCCCTGGGATCCTCTCCATCCATCCCTGGATCATCTCCATCCATCCCTGGGATCCTTTCTATCCATCCCTGGGACCCTCTCCATCCATCCATCCATCCATCCATCCATCCATCCATCCATCCATCCATCCATCCATCATCCATCCATCCATCCATCCACCCATCCATCCACCCATCCATCCATCCATCCATCCATCCATCCATCCATCCATCATCCATCCATCCATCCATCCATCCATCCCTTGGATCATTTCCATCCATCCCTGGGATCATTTCTATCCATCCCTGGGACCCTCTCCATCCATCCATCCATCCATCCATCCATCCATCCATCCATCCATCATCCATCCATCCATCCATCCATCCATCCATCCATCCATCCATCATCCATCCATCCATCCATCCATCCATCCATCCATCCATCCATCCATCCATCCATCCATCCCTTGGATCATTTCCATCCATCCCTGGGATCATTTCTATCCATCCCTGGGACCCTCTCCATCCATCCATCCATCCATCCATCCATCCATCCATCCATCCATCCATCCATCCATCCATCCCTGGGATCATTTCCATGCCTTGGATCCTCTCCCTGCTCTGTAGCACCAAACTCTGACCACACACAGCACCCCTCTGCTTTTACCCCTCCCATCTCTTCCTCTCACTGATCCCAATCAACACTAAACGATTTTTAATCACAGCCAAGAGCTCAGGATAAAACCTCAGGCAATGCAAGAATTTTGAGTGAGGAAGAGAAATAAAAAAAACTGGCTTCCAAACTGCCTTTTGTAACAACTCTGACTGAGGAAAAGGAGAGAAAATAATTGTACAGCTTCCCCCAGATATCAGAAGCTGCTTCTTGACCTGATGCAAATCATTTTTCAATCCTACAAAGCCCCAGGAGCACACCCTGGTCCCACTGCCCATCTCCCCCTGCAATTAACACTTTTGATTCCACCCAGACAGAGCTGGATGAGAATCGACTCCTCTCATTTCCAGTCTTCACTGATATTCCATTTGTCATGGCCCCTCTGTGAAGAGCTGTGTGCCCTCCATCACAGCCCGTGCCAGAGCAGAGCAGGGAGGTGACTCATGCCCAGCCTGTGGCTCTGGGCTGTGCTTTGGGGCCCCCCCTGCCCTGCTGTGCCCCTTCCTTCCTTCCTGGCACCATGGCACACAGTCCAGCAGCACCCTGGGCTGCCAGGATGCTCCTCTGCCAGACACCAGGCTAGACTGGGACAAACTGGGGAGGTTTCCAAGCTGAGTCTCTGTGTTGGGAGCTCTAGGGGGAATGGGAGCACTGAGGAGAGCAGCCTCAGCCCTGGGCATTGTGTTTTGCTCTTTGGGTGGGTACCAGGATCCCCTTTCAAGGCAGAGATGCTGCTTTGTGCCACCCAGCCTCAGCTCTGCAGTTCCAGGGCAAACAAACCAGACTGGGGTGGGTTTGGGTGGTGGGTGTGTATTGGAACACCAGTTCCAATATTCCCAGTTAGATTGTGCCTGGGCCAGTCTGACCCTCGCTGCTGGGCCAAAGGCAGCAACTGCGGTGTATCACCCCAGAGATACCTTGGCTTGCTGGTGGTTGCAGCTGGGCACTGAACAAGTCCAGGCTTGTTAGGAACCCCGTTTACCTCAGGAGGAATGGCTTCAGGCGATGGTGAAGAGAAAAAGGAGAGGATTCTGCTGGAGGGTTTAATGTCCAGAGGTTTATTCCATGGTTACAGAGGTCTGAACGTGAGCAACTGCTCCAACAGAATTTGGCCGCATGGTCTGATCACCTTTATAAGCTCAGGGACAGGGGGAGGGGAGGTACAGGTGAGCCACCAACCAGGTGAGAGGGGCAGGGTCTCAGGGGAAGGTGACACCCAGACAGGCCAATGACCCCTGGGCATAGGGGCATCCTTTGAACTTGACCAAGCACACGACGCCTTGCTGGAATGTTCAGCCTGATTGACAGGACTCACTCAGCATGGGGGCAAGGGGGAAGGGAGAGAGGTATAGGCACACCTGGGGAAGTGACCTGGAAGGCCAAAATGGGACATTACAGCACACCACAACAGGTGTGTGAGGCTGGAGCATCTCATAGTGCTTCTGTTCACAGGCAGCTCTGTGCAAGCACCAGCTGGGGCTGAATTCTGCTTTCTAGGGATGCCACAAGTGCAGCCCTTGCTGTGGGGAAGTGCTGATTTCCTGCCCACGTGCCACGCAGGTCTGGGCTCTGTCCCTGCAGGGAAAGCGGGCAGAGGTGTGCTGGCAGCACGTGGCACAGAGCACCAGGCACCTTGCTCGCTGCCCATCCCTGTGCTAAGCCACATTTTCCTGCTGGAATCCTGTCCCTGTCCGTCCCCAGAGCCACCCCAGCAGCAGCTGCAGCTCCCTGTGCCGGCAGTGACTCAACACTGTCACCGCCACATGCAAACAGACCTTGTGGGCAATGTAAACACCTTGTGTGCCTTTATCTGCTGCTGGAGCCAGCCTGGCAAACCCTTTTGTTCCCAGCAGTATGTGTGGCATCTGGAGCCAACAATCCCCTGCTTTGTTTCTTAAGCAAATGTTGCTGGCCAGAAGCTTTGCGTGCCCAGTTTATGAAAAACACAGTGAGTTCCTGCTGCTTCTGAGGAGAAAAAGGAGGCCTTGAACTCATCCTCTGTTTTACCTCTCTTGCCTCCTTTCTGCCCTGTCCCATCCTGCACAGGGCCCTGTTTCCATTGTGGCCTGTGTCCATTGTGGATCAGGATGCAGCAGGCACGGGGTGACATCCTCATCCTTCCCACTCCACTTTGGGCTCAGGAGCTGCAGAGGGAAGGGAGTTACAGCCACATCTGCACAGTGGCAGCATGTTTCCTTGCTGCTGGGGCTGTTTTACCTCTCTTGCCTCCTTTCTGCCCTGTCCCACCCTGCACAGGGCCCTGTTTCCATTGTGGATCAGGATGCAGCAGGCACAGGGTGACATCCTCATCCTTCCCACCCCACTTTGGGCTCAGGAGCTGCAGAGGGAAGGGAGTTACAGCCACATCTGCACAGTGGCAGCATGTTTCCTTGCTGCTGGGGCTGTTTTACCCCTCTTGGCTCCCTTCTGCCTT
This sequence comes from Melospiza georgiana, assembly GCF_028018845.1. Taxonomy (NCBI): domain Eukaryota; kingdom Metazoa; phylum Chordata; class Aves; order Passeriformes; family Passerellidae; genus Melospiza; species Melospiza georgiana. Next base: position 338,518 of record NC_080462.1, on the reverse strand, counting down.
GTCCCAGCTTGCACAGGTTTCCATTGTGGATCAGGACGCAGCAGGTACAGAGCAACCTCCTCATCCTTCCCACCCCATTTTGGGCTCAGGAGCTTCACGTGTGAGCAGAGGGAAGGGATTTGTAGCCACATCTGCACGGTGGCAGCATGTTTCCTTGCTGCTGGGTCTCCTTTCTGCCTTGTCCCAGCTTGCTCAGGTTTCCACTGTGGATCAGGATGCAGCAGGCACAGAGCGACCTCCTCATCCTTCCCCATCCCTCTGGGCTCAGGAGCTGCACGTGTGAGCAGAGAGAAGGGGATTACAGCCACATTTGCACTAGTGGCAGCATGTTTCCTTGCTCCTGGGGCTGGGATTGCCTCTCTGGCATTGCATCCCTGCTGCACATCCTGGCTGTGTTGCCAGCTCCCAGCTAAACGCAAGTTTAGGGCTGTTTTCCCCCAGCGCTCCTGTCCCGAAGGCATGACTAACACGGTGACTCAGCTCCCTGTTTTTAACTGCCTTTGTGAGGCTCCCACCGTGCCCAATCTCCCAGGGAAACACCGGGAATCTCTGCTTTGTCCTCATCCTTTGAGGTGCTGGTTTATGGGTTTGGGATGTGTTGAAGTGAACGGAATGTTCTGGGGCTGCCATGGAGGGGCAACACTCAGAGCTGCTCTGGGTGATAAAAAACACCAAACCCACCACTTTCCCATTAAGTTTTAGCCCAGTTATTCAAAAGCTGGCTTGGAGTAAGATAGTCAAGGCTGGGCAAAACTCCTTCAATTCCATCCAGTCCAAAACTTAATTGTTAATTTGTTATTATTTAACACGTAATTTAACTATATTTATGGCACAAATCTGACTTGTTAAAATGGTGAATGTTCAGAGTAGTGGTGTAAAGACTTGGAATTTCCTACTTGCCTCCTCTTCCCAAAGGCTTTGGCTTTAGTCAGCAATAGACAGCACTGCAAACTGTTAGCAAATTCTGCATTGGGAAAAACGAGCTGACAACGCCCTCAAGCACATGGTGGGGTTTCTGGGGTGTCCTGTGCAGGAGTTGAAATCTGTGATCCTTGTGGGTCCCTTCCAACTCAGGACATTCCGTGATCTCAAAGCTTTTTTTTTCTCCTGTCTCTCCTACTGCAATCTTCCCTTCAGAAGGAGCAAGAATTGAATTGAGCAGCATGGAAGGTGGTGTATTGACATATTTGAGTTGTGTCTAAAAAAAATTCATTTCCCAGCTCAATTCCAAAAATTTTAGCAACTTTCTTCTTCTTGATATGGGGTATTATTGCTTTAATCTATATTTAATATGATTCAATCCCAGACCATCAAGTCTTTTTAATTTAAATTGGTCTTTTAGCTCACCCAATTCAATATTTCATGGGAAGCTGGGAAAAGGCAGGGTGGCATGTTTGGAATGGATGGGTTTGGGTTGTGCTGAGCCTGGGCTGCAGTGGGGTTGGCCAATGTTTGGTCTTCTGAGGAGTTGAGATATTCAGGTTTATAAAGACATAAAATCATATAATAATTAAAAATAATATAGTAATAATAGGTCAGGTTCATAAAGACATAAAATCATATAATAATTTAGTTTGGCTCCAAGACCATTGAGTTCCTCCTAAGGCCACCACTAAACCATGTCCCCAGATGCCACATCCACCTGCCTGTTAAATCTCTCCAGGAAGGGGGAAGCTCCACCACTACCCTGTTGAGGTGTTTGGTGACTTTTTTCAGTGGAAAATGCAATTTTTTTTCCAAGCAGGGAAACACGAGGCTCAGCCCCCTCAGGACGTGCACAGACACTGGCCAGGTTTTCCCAGTGCCGTGTAATCCCCAAGCTCTTCAGGACCAGCCAGGTTTTCCCAGTGCCATGTAGTCCCCAAGCTCTTCAGGGATTGCTAACAGAGCTGGGACTGGAGCCAGTTTGCTAAATCAAGTTTCAACTGGTAGCACTTTGCATGTCCCCCCCCCCAGGCTTGGAGGCTGGTTCCAGGTAACCCAGGGCTTGGTGGCAAAATTCCCCACAGGGAAATCCTGCCCTCCTTTTGCTGGGCTCCCTGTGCTGCCCCCAGCACTGGCGACTCCAGGGCTGATCCTCCTTGCACTTTGCATCCTCTTTGCATCCATCTCCTGGGGTTTGCTGCACCCTGGAAAAGCTTTTGCCAGGCAGCTGAGAAATGGATTTCCATGGGTAATAGGGGGTCCTGCAGGCACCAGATGGGGTCCTACAGCTGGCAGGGGCTCTCCCAGGCAGCCAGGCTCTGGCAGGCACAAAACTGGGGTGTTGTGATGTGTACTTGGAGGACAAGTCCTGCCCTTTGTGCACAGATTTACGCCTGACACAAACCTCCCCGAAAAACACAACGTGGGCTGTAGAAAACCAAATCCTTCCCATTCCCCTGATGATTCCCATGTGGCAAAATGGCAAAACCCCCTTTTTCCAGCTCTGGAGCCCCCTCCAAACCCAGGGGCTGTTGCTGTGGGGGACTCAGCCCAAGCAGCAGCGTCGGTTGGTGATTTGGGATTTCCATTCGAGCTGCTGGTGAGTCACCAGCTGGCGTGACAGCCTGGACAGGGAGTGAGCTGAGCCACTCTGGGGCTCCCCAGCCAGCACTGAGCTGCAGCATTGTTAATTCTGAACAATTAATACTCTATTTATTGTCAGAAATGTGCTTGGAGCTCTCGAGCAGAGCGTGGCTGGTGTGGTGCTGCTGAGGCTGAAGGGCTTCTCCTGTGGCAGGAAGGGCGACAGGTCTTTGTTCTGGTGCATCCAGCAGGAGAAAAGCTTCTCCACACCTTCAGAAGGACGTTTGTGGGGGTACCAGCATGGTCAGGTGTGCACCCACAGCTCCCTGGTGATGTGTGAGCTGTGGAGGGACAGGAGCATCTTGGGGAGTCCTAGACAGGGGGGTCTTTTTGCCTCTCCATGAAAGGCTTGTCCTGGTTCCCAACAAAGAAGCAGTTTTGGTTCATTTTAAGCTCATTTTAAGCAGCACTTTTGGTTCATTTTAAGAACATCTTGGATTTGGGGAATCCTAGACAGGGGCGTCTGTTTGCCTCCCAATTAAAGTCTTTGTCCTGGTTCTCAATGAAGCAGCAGTTTTGGTTCATTTTAAACTCATTTTAAGCTCATTTTAAGCAGAAATTTTGGTTCATTTTAAGCTCATTTCAAGCAGCAGTTTTGGTTCATTTTCAGAACATCTTGGATTTGGGGTGTCCTCAACAGGGGAGCTGGTTTGCCTCCCCATTACAGGCTTTGTCCTGGTTCCCAACGAAGCAGCAGTTTTGGTTCATTTTAAGCTCATTTTAAGCAGAAATTTTGGTTCATTTTAAGCAACAGTTTTGGTTAATTTTAAGAACACCTTGGATTTGGGGAATCCTAGACAGGGGGGCCTGTTTGCCTCCCCATTAAAGGCTTTGTCCTGGTTCCCAATAAAGCAGCAGTTCTGGGTCATTTTAAGCAGCAGTTCTGGTTCATTTTAAGCCCATTTTAAGCAGCAGTTTTGGTTCATTTTAAGCTCATTTTAAGTTTATTTTAAGCAGCAGTTTTGGCTCATTTTAAGAACATCTTGGATTTGGGGTGTCCTAGACAGGGGGGCCTGTTTGCCTCCCCATTAAAGGCTTTGTCCTGGTTCTCAACGAAGCAGTTTTGGTTAATTTTTAACTCATTCTAAGCTCATTTCAAGCAGCAGTTTTGGTTCAATTTCAGAACACCTTGGATTTGGGGTGTCCTAGACAGGGGATCTGTTTGCCTCCCCATGAAAATCTTTGTCCTGGTTCCCAACGAGGCAGCAGTTCTGGTTCATTTTAAGCAGCAGTTTTGGTTCAATTTCAGAACACCTTGGATTTCGGGAATCCTAGACAGAGGGTCTGTTTTCCTCCCCATTACAGGCTTTGTCCTGGTTCCCAACGAGGCAGCAGTTCTGGTTCATTTTAAGCAGCAGTTTTGGTTCACTTTAAGGGCACAAGGAGAGGCCAGATCCCAGTTCCAGGAGGGGAAGCCCAGCTCCTGGGAGGTGCCACTGAGCTGTTTGTGCTCCACGTGGAGCTGGACAAGCCCCTCATCCCCATGGCTGAGCATGCCATGAGTGCATCAGGAGGGCCAGCACCAACCCTGGCACGGGGAAGGGTCCTTGGCACCGCTGGTGCCAGATGTGGGGGCTGTTTCCATGCGCACAGCCGGGGCTGGCATGCCCAGCTGCCTCTGGTGCCCCACAGGATGCTGGCTCCGTGCAGACACCGTCCTTGCAGTGCATCATGCTGGCTATTTCCAGCTCCCCTGCATGGAGACCAGCCCGTGTTTATCCTGGTGATTTGGCAGAGCTGCTGCGGCACAGATGAGTCACAAGCTGGGAGAAGCTGCTTTGCCACATTCCCATTGCCCCACTGCAGAGCTTTTCCAGCTCTGCCTCTCCTCCTCCTCCTGTGGGGCCCCTGCTCCCTGGGATGGGGGAACAAAACAAGCCCTGGGAGTGGGGAGCAGGGCCTGCAGTGGGGTGACGGTCCCTGGCACGGGTGGGACGCGGTGCCACGGGTGACATGGAAACACACACGGTCTCACTGTGTTTCCAGAAGAAGCCTATAATACAAGAGAGACCCCTCACTCCTTGTTGAGCTGAGAATTGATTATCTGAAGGGGGGTGATGGACTGAGAGTTGGTGATCTGAGAGATAGATGTATTGGAAATTTGGTGAGGAAAGAAGGAATGTATTTTGGAAGGTTTTCATTCTTTCTGTGTGGTTTTTTTTTTTTTTTTTTTTTTTTTGTTTTGTTTTGTTTTGTTTGTTTTTTTTTTTTACAAATAGTTGTAGGTTAATAAACTCTTCTCTTCTTTATTCCTAAGCTGGAGCCTGCTTTGCTCTATTCCTGGTCACATCTCACAGCAGACACCAGGGAGAGAGTGTTTTCATGGGGGCACTGGCATTGCTGCAGTGTCAAACCATGACAGTGTTTGGTGATCCTGGGACAGATCCCTGGCACTGGAGGCAGTGCCATGGAGAGCAAACTGCCCAAGGAGGAGCAAAGCAGATTTCCTGGGTCCTCCCAGCAATCTGGGCACACACTGCCACTCCTTCCTGTGAAAAACGCCAATCGCTTGTTTTTAAAATTTTTAAAGTTTAATAGTCATAAAATGGTTATAAAAAATAGTAATACAATTAGAGTAATAATAATTTGGACAATTTGAATTAGGACAATATGAGACAATAAATACAAAGAATTATGGGTGTCCAGGTATCTTTTTCTGGGCAGCACGAGCCCAAAAAAGGACCCACGTTAACAGAGGATTAGCCCTTAAAAGCAACAGCCTGTTGCATATTCATACACCTCATCCATGATGCATAAATTCCATTCAAACACAGGATTCTGTCTGGTCATCGTCAGCTTCTTCCTCTGAATCCTTACAGCACCTTTGAGGCAGGAAGAAGTTCATTTCTTCTGATAATGGAGCAATAAATTCTTTTTCTCTGAAAGATTCAAGTGTCCTGTGGCTGCTATCTCGCTGCGAGTCCTTTCTTTTAAAAAGTATCCTACATAGCATCGTTTCTATTTTAACAATTTTTATAACCTAAAACTATATTTAACACAGGACTTAAGAGAATCAATACAGCATTACTTTCTAAAACAACACATATAATATTCATTTTAACATTTGCAAAAAGCCAATCGTGAAATACATGCATTTGTCACATTCCCGAGCTGTGAATGTGTTTTTTTGGGATAGCCAGGAGCAGGCAGCTGTGGGCCCTGGCAGCCAGGTGGGACTGGGACCTGCAGTCTGGGAGGGGGGATTTGCAGAGCTCCATAAAGATTTATGGATGGGGCAGGAGCCAGCGAGTTCCCTGAGCTGGCAGCTCTTCCAGGGTGGGGCAGCTGCAGTCGGGCAGGCAGGGAGGGAGGGGAACTGTGCCTCTACAAGCTCCATCCCACTCACTGATCAAAGTGCACAATGCTTCAGGAACACTTGTGGGGATTCACAGTGGCGAGGGAAACCAAAGAGCGTTTCCTAAAAATGCACCGAGTGGGCTGTGGCATCTCGGAGAGGGTTGGCATCTCTCCAGCAGCCGGGTGGGCTCATGCCTGGAGCTGCTCCCACGACTCTGTCCTGTCTTGACTTTTCCAGAGGGAGAGCCCAGATTTCCAGGTTTCCTGGCTGGGATTTTGGGGCAGACAAGGGGGGAGCAGCAGCAGATCCCTGAGCCCTCTCTGGCTTCACAGCCTCGCGTCTGCCTGTGCTGAGCGCAGCCAGAGCAGATCCAACTTTCCATTAACATTTGGATTTTCTGGCAGCTCAGCTGCAATTTTCAATCTTTTTTTTTTTTTTTCCTTCTTCCTGCTTTTAAAAGCTAAAAATAAAATGCCTTGAGGCCCCTTTCCCCTCCATCTTCTCTCTTGAGACGTTTGTTTCTCGAGGATTTGGTGCCTCTGTTGTTTTTTCTCCTCTTGGGTTGTTTTCACCCTTGGCTCTCGCAGCACAGGGGATCAAATCCTGTGGGATTTGGAGGCACCCAGCCCTCCAGAATGAGGAGGGCTTCCCTTTTCTCTGCTTCCCTTCTCACTGGGGAATTTGGGATCTTGCAGGCTCTAGCAGAGGCCAGTGCAACCCTCTGGGGAGGAGGAGGAAGGTCTGCCTTCGTCCTGCTCTCCAGGGAGGTGGGAGTGACACAGCTGCCATGGAAGTTTTTATTTTTAGCCCAGCGCCAGCTGGAGCCTGTGAGGCTTCCCTGGAATAAAAGCAGGACCTGAGGGCAGGAGAAGGGAAAACTCAAACCGTGGGATCAGCAGGGCTGGGCTGAACATGGCCAGAGAGGACTCACCTGTGTGCTGGTTCCTCATGCAGGCACTGGTGCCACCTTTGGGGTCAGGGTGTGTGTGGAAGGAACCTGGGGGAGATGCTCAGGCCCAGGGAGCCTCACAGGACCCCCAGAACAGGGGACAGGAGAGGATTTGTCTCTCAGCTCGGGCTGGTGAGCTCCAAGCTCCGGGTTCTCCTCCTCACAGTGGAACCCAGAGCTGAGCACAACAGGTTTCTAAGCAAAAGGGATTTGTCTTTGAGTTAGGGATTTGCTATGGGGCTTGATGCACAGAACCCTGGATGCTTCTGGTCCCTGGAGAGGCAAATCTGCTGCAGGCACGAGGGGAACCCTCAGCATTTTCCCCTCTGCTTGTCCCTGGTCAATGGAGCTGCTGTCCCTTGAAAGAGTGACACCATCCAGGTGATGCTGGAGCCCCATCCCAAAGAGCCAGAGTCCTCCAGCTGTACCCAAACAAACAGCAAAACCCTCGGGGATGAGCAGAGAGCAGCCCCAAACCCCAGGGATGAGCAAAGAACTGCCCCAAACCCCAGGGATGAGCAGGGAAGAGCCCCAAACCCCAGGGATGAAGAGGAGCCCCAAATCCCAGGGATGAGCAGAGAGCAGCAGGAAAACCCCAGGGATGAGGAGCTGCCCCAAACCCCAGGGATGAAGAGGAACCCCAAACCCCAGGAATGAGGAGCAACCCCAAACCCCATGGATGAGGAGGAACCCCAAATCCCAGGGATGAGGAGCTGCCCCAAACCCCAGGGATGAGGATTTGCCCCAAATCCCAGGGATGAGGATCTGCCCCAAACCCCAGGGATGAGGAGGAACCCCAAACCCCAGGGATGAGCAGGGAAGAGCCCCAAACCCCAGGGATGAGCAAAGAACTGCCCCAAACCCCAGGGATGAGGAGGAACCCCAAACCCCAGGGATGAGGAGGAACCCCAAACCCCAGGGATGAGCAGAGAGCAGCCCCAAACCCCAGAGATGAGCAGGGAAGAGCCCCAAACCCCAGGGATGAGCAGGGAAGAGCCCCAAACCCCAGAGATGAGCAGGGAAGAGCCCCAAACCCCAGGGATGAGGAGGAACCCCAAACCCCAGGGATGAGGAGCAGCCCCATCACTCCTCAGGAAGGACAGGGCAGTGCTGGGGTGGCCACGCTGGCCAAAGGGGGCTGTGCCAGGGCCAGATGGGAAAACTCAGCGAGCCTTGGAGCAGCCTGGGACCCACTCCCAGTTGGCATTCCTGTCCTGTGAGTCACTGGCACAAAAAGGAGGGGGTTGGACAGGAAGGATCCAGCAGCAAATGGGACTGTGGTTCCCCTGAAAAAGCAGCATTTCTTGGTCAGTTATTCCTCTGTGGGCAAAATTCCAAGTTCTCCAGACTGCTGAAATGCTGTTTAGACATAAAAGAGGCTGTTTTATGGAATTTATGGGCTATGAAATCATACTCTGTACGTAGCATTGAGACCCTCTTACCTGAGAGCCTCTAAACACTAAAATATGAAAATCCAACCACAGATACATTCTAGAATTCATTACAAATCCAACATTTTATACTGGGCCCTTTGCACCACAATAAGGAGTGTTCTGGGCTGGGAAAGGAGCTTTCAGAAATTGAAAGGAAGGCAGAAGGCAGATCTTCAGTCACTTCCAAGAAAAAGTCTGCAGATTCCCAGAGGCTCTTGGGCTCTGCTTTTCCTGCCAGCAGCACTTTAGGTGATTCTGAATTTCGTTACTGTACGTGTAGGAATTGTGGGTTTTTTTTAACTGTCCTTAAGGGGAATTCCTGCTCTTTTTGACATGGAACATCCTGGGATTTGAAGGGAGGTTTGCACTTAAAAACAGTAGCCTGGGATTTTGAAACCTGGGGTTTTGAAACCCAAAATAACAGAATAGCTTCTGCGTGCTGGCTCGGGTCAGGAAACAGAGAGAAATGCAGGGAAATCTTCTGTTGGCCAATCCAGGAGCTTCCAACATCGCTCATTTGAGAGTCTGGGAGCTCTGTTCTGCTGCTCCCAGGTCCGTGCCTGTTGCTCTGGGTGCTGCCATGGGATGGGCTCTGGGTGCTGCCATAGGATGAGTTCTGGGTCCTGCCATGGGGTGGGCTCTGGGTGCTGCCATGGGATGGGCTCTAGATGGGCTCTGGATGGGCTCTGGATGGGCTCTGGATGGGTTCTGGATGGTGCCATGGGATGGGCTGTGGATGGGCTCTGGATGCTGCTCTGGATGGGTTCTGGATGGGCTCTGGATGCTGCCATGGGATGGGCTCTGGATGGTGCCATGGGATGGGTTCTGGATGGTGCCATGGGATGGACTCTGGATGGGCTCTGGATGGGCTCTGGATGGTGCCATGGGGTGGGCTCTGGATGGGCTCTGGGTGCTGCCATGGGATGGGCTCTGGATGGGCTCTGGGTGCTGCTCTGGATGGACTCTGGGTGCTGCCATGGGATGGGCTGTGGATGGGCTCTGGATGCTGCTCTGGATGGGTTCTGGATGGGCTCTGGATGGTGCCATGGGGTGGGCTCTGGATGGGCTCTGGGTGCTGCCATGGGGTGGGCTCGGGATGGGTTCTGGATGGGCTCTGGGTGCTGCCATGGGATGGGCTCTGGATGGGCTCTGGGTGCTGCCATGGGATGGGCTCTGGGTGCTGCCATGGGATGGGCTCTGGATGGGCTGTGGATAGGCTGTGGATGGGTTCTGGATGGTGCCATGGGATGGGCTGTGGATGGGCTCTGGATGCTGCTCTGGATGGGTTCTGGATGGGCTCTGGATGGTGCCATGGGGTGGGCTCGGGATGGGTTCTGGATGGGCTCTGGGTGCTGCCATGGGATGGGCTCTGGATGCTGCTCTGGATGGGCTCTGGATGGTGCCATGGGATGGGCTGTGGACGGGCTCTGGATGCTGCTCTGGATGGGCTCTGGATGGGTTCTGGATGCTGCTCTGGATGGTGCCATGGGGTGGGCTCTGGATGGGCTCTGGGTGCTGCCATGGGATGGGCTCTGGGTCCTGCCATGGGATGGGCTCTGGATGGGTTCTGGATGGGCTCTGGATGGGCTCTGGATGGGCTCTGGATGGGTTCTGGATGGGTTCTGGGTGCTGCCATGGGATGGGCTCTGGATGGGCTCTGGGTGCTGCCATGGGATGGGCTGTGGATGGGCTCTGGATGCTGCTCTGGATGGTGCCATGGGATGGGCACTGGATGGGCTCTGGATGCTGCTCTGGATGGTGCCATGGGGTGGGCTCTGGATGGGCTCTGGGTGCTGCCATGGGATGGGCTCTAGATGGGCTCTGGATGCTGCTCTGGATGGGTTCTGGATGGGCTCTGGATGCTGCCATGGGATGGGCTGTGGATGGGTTCTGGATGGTGCCATGGGATGGGCTGTGGATGGGCTCTGGATGGTGCCATAGGATGGGCTGTGGATGGGCTCTGGATGCTGCTCTGGATGGGTTCTGGATGGGCTCTGGGTGCTGCCATGGGGTGGGCTCGGGATGGGTTCTGGATGGGCTCTGGGTGCTGCCATGGGATGGGCTGTGGATGGGCTCTGGATGGGTTCTGGATGGTGCCATGGGATGGGCTGTGGACGGGCTCTGGACGCTGCTCTGGATGGGCTCTGGATGGGCTCTGGGTGCTGCCATGGGATGGGCTCTGGATGGGCTCTGGTTGGGCTCTAGGTCCTGCCATGGGATGGGCTCTGGGTGCTGCCATGGGATGGGCTCTGGGATGGGCTCTGGGTCCTGCCATGGGATGGGCTTTGGGTGCTGCCATGGGATGAGTTCTGGATGCTGCCATGGGATGGGCTCTGGATGGTGCCATGGGATGGGTTCTGGATCGGCTCTGGATGGGCTCTGGATGGGCTCTGGGTCCTGCCATGGGATGGGCTCTGGGTGCTGCCATGGGATGGGCAGACTGCCTCAGCCACTCCCCGTGTTTGTCACCGCCGTGTCCCCGCTCTGGTGCTCTCTCCTGGCCCCAGCAGGGGTGACAGTCCCAGCTCAGCCTTGGTGGCTGCTGGGGAGCCCTTGGGTGTTTTCTTTTTATAGGAGCGACCGAAATAGCTCCAGGCTGTGTTTGGGTGTGCAGTCAGATCAGGTTCCCCGGTCACACGGCGGGGATGAGGAGTGGCTCTGACAGGCTGGAAAAGAGAGGGGGGCCAGGATGGTGGTGGCAGAGGTGGGGCTGGGGGGCTGAGGCACCACAGCTCTGCACCCACGGAGCACCAGCTGAGCTCTGTGGGAACACAGGACATCCCTCTGGCTGTCCAGAGCAGCCAGGACCCCTGCCAGGGGGCTCAGAAGCACAAAACACCTGTGTGGTTTTGATTATGAACCCTGGAGCAAATTACTAACCTTATATGAAGATCAGCAAGCCACAGCAGTTTAGGTAGAATAATTGTGAATTTATCACAGGGTGAAAAATAGATTTTGGGGGTTTTAGAGTGGCGGTTCAGGGGGCAAGATGGAAAGATCTGGGCATGTCCAGCCTTTCTCCTTCTTCTTCTTGGCCTCCATCTTCTGCGGTGATGGTGGCACTTTTAGATTGGTTTAAGGTAGAAGCTCAGTGTCTAACACAGGTGACAGGTATTGGGAAGTAATTGTAAATATTGCACAGGTAGTTTTTTGTATAAAGACATAACACTGCCCTGGGGGCAGGCAGAGTGCCTGGAACTGTCCTGCTGGATGGACCTCGTCAGGGCAGGAGAAAATTTTTTATAGATAAGACACAATAAACAACCTTGAGACTGAGAGATGAAGAGCTCCACTCATTCTTCAACAGCCAGGCTGGGAAAAGAGGCTTTTAACATTTCTCGACCAGCAAAAGATCCTGAGAATGGCGAGGCACAGCCAGAGCAGGGCAGTCCCAGCCCCTGGTGCTCCCTGGCTGCTCCAGGACAGTCCCCAAAGTCCTGGCACTGGCACGGGTGCCACACACTCCCCTGCCTGGGCACCTGAGTGGGCAGCACTGGCCATGGGGCAGTTCCAGCTCCTCCCCAGCTGCTGCTCCACCATCCAGGCCCACGCCAGAGCTGAGCCACGCCGTGCTGAGCCACACTAACATATCTGAGTGTCCCATGCCGTGGTGGCCTCTGCCACGCTAACACACCTGAGTGCCCCACGCCATTGTGGCCTCTGCCACCCCTCAGGGCGCAGATCCGTGCCATGCTGTGTAGCAGCCTGAATAGCTGCTAGTATAGTAAGGAAATAAAAAAAATATATATAGTATAAAAAATATATAGTATATATATTTATATTTATATTTATATCTATATATGTAAAAATATATAATATAATATAATATAATATAATATAATATAATATAATATAATATAATATAATATAATATAATATAATATAATATAATATAATATAATATAATATAATATAATATATATATAGTATATATATAAAAATATATAGTAAGGAAACAAAAAGGATCTTTGCATAATATCCACAGGTGTTTTATTCAGCCATGCAGTGAGGTGTTCAAATCTTGACACCCACACACAGAGGGTCTGGCTTACTGTCCTGGTTCAGGGAAAATCTGGGGGAGAACCCCCAAAGGGGCTCCTCTAGGAAAGCAGATTCATTTTGCCCCTCCCCACAACTGGTCCGGGAGAAAATACCTCCTTGGGAAAAAAAATTGAATAATAATTATTTATTATTTAAAATAAATTTATTTGTTTATTAAATAATAAAACCTAAATAATATTAATCAATAAAACCCCTTGCTGCTCCAAAAGAGATGACAAACTCAGAAAGTCCCCATCCCCAGGGTGCAGCTCAGCTCACTCAGGCTCTGCTCAGTCCCTCCGGTGCTGGAAATGTCACAGGCCAGGCCTGGTGGCCACAGGTGGAGCTGCAGGTGCTCTGCTGGGTGTTCAGTCCCGAGCAGGTTTAAACAGCTCCAAAGAAAAGGGAAAAAAACCATAATCCAGGGAACTTCTTTGCCTCAGCTAGCTAAACTAACTAAAAGCAAAAGAGAGCTCTGTCCTGTGTCTGCCCATCCGCAGACAACACAGTCAGGAGCAGGAATGTGGAGGAGGAATGCAGTGTCTGAAAATAAACTGTGCTTCGTCTCTCCCCTCCTTCACTCTCTGCAACAAGTCTTAAAGGTGCAAAACTTATTATTCAGCATAAACAGAACAAGACAACTGGGAATAAAAGCATCATAGAGTCAACCAAGGACACTCACTCTGTGCAGGGGCCTGGGGGCTGACCCTGCTCTCGGGGCAGTGCAAAGGTGAGGGACAGTGTGATGGTATTCAGGGTCTGAGGATGAGAGAAGAGATGAGGATCTGACTCTGTTTCAGAAGGATTGATTTATTATTTTATGATAGATATTATATTAAAACTATACTAAAAGAATAGAAGAAAGGGTTTCATCAGAAGGCTGGCTAAGAATAGAAGAAGAAAGGATGAATAACAAAGGCTTGTGTCTTGGACAGAGAGCCTGAGCCAGCTGGGCTGGGATGTGCTGGTCCCCTTGTGGGTGGTTCTTAGGGACAGTGGTGCAGCCCTTTTGGGAGTGATCAGAGAGGGGCTGCAGTGACACTCTTTGTGCTTGGGCTTTTCTGAGAACAGCCCTGAGGAGAAGAACTTGGAGGTTTTGGTGGACAAGAAGCTTGCTGAGTCCTTGGAGTCCTTTTCAGTACTTAGAGGGATTAGAAAATTTTGAGGGGGATTTCAGACAAGGGTCTGGAGTGACAGGACAAGGGGGAATGTCTTCCCCCTGCCAGAGGGCAGGGTTAGATGGGATATTGGGAAGAAATTTTTCCCTGTGAGGGTGGTGAAGCCCTGGCACAGGTTGCCCAGAAAAGCTGTGACTGGATCCCTGGAGGTGTCCCAGGCCGGGTTGGACGGGGCTTGGAACAACCTGTTCTAGTGGAAGATGTCCCTTCCCATGGCAGGGCGTGGAACAAGATGAGCTTTAAGGTCCCTTTGAACCAAAGCAGCTCCATCATTTCCTGATGACTGTGATTATTCCTGCCGTGCCACTCACCTGTGCCACCCTTTGCCCTGCAGGAATGCCAAGAAGGAAGGGGACCTGCTGACTGCCCAGGCACGCCTGAAGGACGTGGAGGCTTTGCTTAACTCCAAGGAGGCCGCGCTCTCCACAGCCCTGGGTGAGAAGAGAAACCTGGAAAATGAAGTGCGAGACCTGAGGGGACAAGTGGCCAAGGTGAGCAGTGGCAGAGCTGTCTCCAGCTGACCCAAGGATCCCTTTTATCCCCCTGCCTGGGGCTGCCAGGGGCTGTGGGGCAGATGCAGTTGGGTGGTGGCTCCCCAGCCATGCCCAGAGCCCTCTGTGATGTTCCTTCTCCATCCCCTGGCAGCTGGAAAGCGCCCTGGGCGAAGCCAAGAAGCAGCTGCAGGATGAGATGCTGCGGCGCGTGGATGCCGAGAACCGGCTGCAGACTCTCAAGGAGGAGCTGGAATTCCAGAAGAACATCTACAGCGAGGTGAGCTGGGATGTGCTGTGTGGGATCACCCCCACTGGGTGTGCTGTGTCCCCTCCCTGAGGTGACCCAGTGTGGCTGTGTTCACAGGGGTGTTAGGATGAGGGAAGAGACGAGAATGTTGACTCTGTGTTTCAGAAGGCTTGATTTATTATTTTATGATATATATTATATTAAAATTATACTAAAAGAATAGAAGAAATTATTTCATCAGGAGGCTTGCTAAGAATAGAAAAAGAACAATAACAAAGGCTTGTGACTGACCAGAGAGTCTGAGCCAGCTGACTGTGATTGGCCATTGATTAGAAACAACCACATGAGACCAATCCCAGATGCACCTGTTGCATTCCACAGCAGCAGATAGCCATTGTTTACATTTTGTTCCTGAGGCCTCCCAGCTTCTCAGGAGGAAAAAATCCTGAGAAAAGGATTTTTCCTAAAACATGTCTGTGACAAGCCAGTGTCCCCTGGTGTCCCCAGGAGCTGCGTGAGACCAAGCGGCGCCACGAGACGCGGCTGGTGGAGATCGACAACGGGCGGCAGCGCGAGTTTGAGAGCAAACTCTCCGAGGCCCTGCAGGAGCTGCGCAGCCAGCACGAGGCCCAGATCAGGATGTACAAGGAGGAACTGGAGAAAACCTACGGGGCGAAGGTGAGCGGTTCCCCCACGCCGCTCTCCCGCCCCTCCAGCCCCAAAGAGGGCGGGTGGGCTGCGGGTGATGAGGTGCTGATGCCCCTGTCCTGTCCCCCAGCTGGAGAATGCCAAGCAGTCAGCTGAGAGGAACAGCAACATGGTGGGTGCTGCCCACGAGGAGCTGCAGCAGACCCGAATCCGCATTGACAACCTGTCCTCAGAAGTCAGCCAGCTGCAGAAGCAGGTGGGTTGAGACCAAAGGGTTCCTTGTGGAGTGGCTCGCCCTCACCTTCCCTCCCTGTAGGAATGTGCCCCCTGTTGACGGAGTGACCAAATTATCCTTTGTCTCCTTAAAAAAAGGAAAAAAAGCCCAGAAGTTTCTCTCCTCAACTGGGTGAAAAGACACCTCGTAGGACCTTGGGGGCTTCACCTCAAATTTAAGGATAGCCAATTGGACAGAAGCCAAAAAGTCTCGCCTAAGCAATTTACTAGAAAAAGAAGGGAACAAAGGAACTAATTGCTTTTGTGAGGTGTTTTACCAGGAGCAAAAGCCTCTTACCCCTGGCTCCGTTTTTCTCTGTAAAGAGCTGTTATTTTGCCTTTATTGAAATTTTTCGGTTTCCAAACCACCACAGAACCCACCACCCTGCCCATCTGATGCCATCTGAGGTGGCTGAGCTATCTCAGGTGTCATATAGACCTCCAAGAGCTTATAAGACCTGACTCAAGGAGACCAATCTGTCCCCTGCCCACAGCTGGCTGCCAAGGAGGCGAAGCTGCACGACCTGGAGGACATCCTGGCCAGGGAACGCGAGACCAACCGGCGCCTGCTGTCCGACAAGGAGCGGGAGATGGCCGAGATGAGGGCGCGCATGCAGCAGCAGCTGGATGAGTACCAGGAGCTGCTGGACATCAAGCTGGCCCTGGATATGGAGATCAACGCCTACCGCAAGCTGCTGGAGGGCGAGGAGGAGCGGTGAGCCCAGGGTGCTGCGCCCAGCTCTGGGCCGTGAGGGTCTGTCTTGGTTTGGAAGGACAGGAGTCTGCTAAGGAAGGCAGGAGCCTACCCTGAAATGGAGAATGTGAACCCTCCCCACCTCTTCCAATTGCTATAAATTTTAAATTAAGGGGCTCTCAGGCAAAAATATGGGAGCGGGAAATAACAGTTCTTTAATAGGGAAAAGAAAATAAAAAAGGATAAAATAAACAATGCAGTACACTAGAGCAACACTGACAGAGTCAGAACCCAACCTGACACTTTGTGGGTCAGGGTGTTGGTGGCAGTCCCATTGGAATTGTGGCTGCAGCCCTCCTGCAGGGTCAGGTGTGGCTCTGTTGGAGCAAGGGGGATCTGTAGAGAAGGATGTATTCTTCCTCTGAAGATCCAGTGGAAGAGGCAGCTGATGTTTCTCTGGGGAATCCCGTGGAGAAAGCCGTGTTGGTGTCTCAAAAACCTCTGGATTATATCTGGGTAGCAATGCTTGGCTCCCCCCTCTGGGCTCACATCTCCCAATGGGATGTTATAGTTCTTATCAGCCATGCAGTGACATTCAAGAGTCTGTTATCAGCAATGTCCCCTCCCGAGGGAGGTGTGAATGTGGTCACTCAAAGAGAGAAATAAAGCAAACTGCCCACTTGACAAAGATAATCTGCCATGCAGATGGTAATGGAAAACATCTTGCATTGCAATCTTCAACAGGGTCCCAGCCTTTGTGAACTCACTGGTTTCATCTCCTCTTCTCCCCTGACAGGCTGAGGCTGTCCCCCAGCCCTTCATCCCACAAAGGTGCCTCCCGGAGCCACCTGTCCACTTCGAGCTCCTCCAAGAAGAGGAAGCTGGAGGACAGCGAGAGCCGGACCAGCTTCTCCCACCATGCCCGGACCAGCGGCCGTGTTGGCGTGGAGGAGGTGGACCTGGAGGGCAAGTTTGTCCGTCTCAGGAACAAGTCCAACGAGGTGAGCTTGCCTTTGGTGAGATCCCTACTGTTGGGGTCTCTAGCTTGTCAGAGTGACCCCAAGAAAAGTTAGAAAGTCTCTTTTCCCAGCCCGGTGCTAGTAGGAGTCAGGGCTCTTCATTTCTTGGCCTCCAAGGTTCTTTATTGTATCTTATCTACAAAATTCTTTCTCCTGTCCAGCTGAGGTCCACTCAGCAAGACAGTCCAGGCACTCTGCACGCTCCCAGGGTGGTGTTATCTTTTTATACTAAAAACTACGTGTACAATGTTTACAATAACTTCCCAATACCTGTCACCTATGTTAGACAGTGAGCTTCTACTCTAAACCAATCTAAAAGTGCCACCATCACAGCAGAAGATAGAGGTCAAGGAGAAGAAGGAGAAAGGCTGGGCACACTCAGATCTTTCCATCTTGGCCCCTGAACCCCCATTCTGAAAACCCTAAAATCTATTTATTCACTCCGTGATAACTTCACTATTATTCTATTAAACTGTTGTGGCTTGCAGATCTTCATCTAAGGTTGGTAATTTGTTCCACAGGCCATAATCAAAGCCACACAGGCATTTTGAGCTCTGTTCCAGGGACCCTGAGAGCCATGGCAGGGATCTTGGCTGCTCAGGACAGACAGAGGGATGTGCTGGGTCCTGGCACCCTAGGGTCCCTGGGGTGAGGTTCAGCCCCGCTTCACCCTAGGGGCAGGAGGTGAATGGGACAAGCTGGAGAGGATTCTGAGGGTCTCTGCTCTCCCTCACAGGACCAGGCCATGGGGAACTGGCAGATCAAGAGGCAGAATGGGGATGATCCCCCCCTCACCTACCGCTTCCCCCCGAAGTTCACCCTCAAGGCTGGCCAGGTGGTCACGGTGAGTCCCTGCCTGGTGGAGGATCCAGGAAAGATCCCAAACCCTGCCAGGCCACTTACACGGAGTGCTTGGTGTGTGGTGATAGACAGAGCAGAGAAGTCACTTTTCTCCTGCTTTTCTCCCTAGATCTGGGCCTCGGGAGCTGGAGCAACCCACAGCCCCCCCAGTAACTTGGTGTGGAAAGCCCAGAACAGCTGGGGCTCCGGGGACAGCCTGCGCACCGCCCTCATCAACTCCAACGGGGAGGTGAGAGCCCCTGGCAGCTCTGGCACACAGGGAGGGGGGGTGACAGCCTCTGAACCTCCCAACTGACCCCCTGTCCCCTGCAGGAGGTGGCCATGAGGAAACTGGTGCGCACTGTGGTCATCAATGACGATGAGGATGAGGATGATGATGAAATGAGCATCCACCACCGCCACCACCATGTGAGTAGGGCCCTGAGTAGGGGATGCTGGTGGTTCCAAGGGGGTGCAGCTCCAGGCAGGGTGGGAGGGAGCTCAGAGCAGGATCAGGCATGCAGGAGAAGGCAGTGGGGAGGAGAAGCCAACAGAGAAGCCAACAGAGCTCTGGCATCTGGAGGAGGTTGCTGCTCACTAAAAAAGCATTGAAAAACCTTGCTAGAAGTTGTCTCCAACCCTAAAGAACCCTGATGTGCCATGAAAAGGGCCAGAAGAGTCAGAGGGAGGCTAAGCATTGCTTGGAGGATAGGGTGGTGGGAAGGTGATGGATGACACTTCTTGTCAGCAGCTGCTCTGTCCTCTCTGCTTCATGAGGGCGCTGGAACAAATCCAGAGGTGGCTTTGTCCTTCCTCTCAGCCCATCTTTCCCCATGTGGAGCTGCAATATGCACCAGGAGGAGCAGCAGGCAGTGGGCAGGGAGCAGGCAGCATGCCAGGGGCAGAGCTGCAGCCTCTTCTCCCAGAGAAACATCCCTGGCTGCTGCCCATCCTGCAGGGTGTGTGTGCCCTGCACACGAGGTGCCCGCAGGAATCACGGGCAGAGTGGTGCCATCGTGGCCAAGCTGTGCCTCAGTGAGGGTGGAAGATCATCTAGATGTCACTTCCAGGAGCAAATTGGGGCATCCATAATCCGCTTCCCTCTGAGTTCTGTGGATCTGAAGAGCTGTGCTGAGACTGACACCAGCACGTTGAGCTGGTGGATTGTCCTCCTCTACTCTGCCCTTGTGAGACCCACCTGCAGTGCAGGGTCCAGTTCTCAGGCCCCCAGCACAAGAAGGACAGGGAATTTTTGCTGGAGCAAATCCAGAAGTAGCCATGAAGGTGCTATGAGGGCTGGAGTCTCTCTGCTCTGAGGCAGGCTGGAGGAGCTGGGGGCAGCCTGGAGGAAAGAAGACTTCAGGGAGAGCTTAGAACTCCTTCCAGGGCCTAAAGGGGCTCCTGGAAGCTGGAGAGGGACTTTGGATAAGGGTCTGGAGTGACAGGACATGGGAGAATGGCTTCCCACTGACACTTAGAGGGGATACTGGAAGGAAATTGTTCCCTGTGAGGGTGGTGAGGCCCTGGCACAGGTTACCCAGAGCAGCTGTGGCTGCCCCATCCCTGGAAGTGTTCCAGGCCAGGCTGGACAGGGCTTAGAGCAACCTGGTTTAGTGGAGGATGTCCTGCCCATGGCAGGAGGCTGGAATGAAGTGAGCTTCCAAGTCCATTCCAACCCAAACCATTCCGTGATTCTGTGATTCTCCTCTGTATTGACTATCCCTGGGCAGAAGAGCCAAGCGCCTGCAGCCACTGCTGCCCATTCCAGGAGGCTGAATCCTTTCCAGGAGCAAACTTCCCGTAGGAGAACTGCCAGCTCACAAGGTAGTGAGGAAGAGGATGTTTTCAGGAGCACAATTCAGGTGTCTCCCATGTGCTGAGAGCTCAGGGTGCAAGCTCAGGGCAGCAGGGCAGGTTACCCACTGGCCGCGTGCTGGCCCCAGTTCACTTGGGATTAGAAACACAGTAATTAAATATTATTTATTCTTAATTAAATATTATTTAAGTAAATAATATAATAAATAAAGATAAATTATTATATTATATTATATTATATTATATTATATTATATTATATTATATTATATTATATTATATTATATATGTTATATTATCATATATCATACATCATATATCATATCATATCATATCGTATCATATCATTTATATATATATGTTAAATGTATGTATATATATGTTATATATATATTACATATATATGCTATATATATGACACATATAACGTATATAACGTATATAGCGTATATAATATATATAATATATTATATATATAATATATAATATAATATAATATAATATAATATAATATAATATAATATAATATAATATAATATAATATAATATAATAATAGATTATATAATAATATATGATAATATATAACATTATATAATAATAATATATTATATAATAATCGATAATAATTTATATAATATTATATAATAATATATAATAATTAATATATAATAATATATATTATTTTAAAACCCCATGATGGAGAGCACAGGTGAGCCAGGCTCGCTTCCAGAGCTCTCCTGGCTCACACCATTCCTGCCACCATTCCCAGGGCAGGCACTCTGTGCAGAGCACGCTCTGGCAGGGCCTTAAGGCCGGTCTGTCTGTCTGTCCCCACCCTGTGCAGGGCTGCAGTGGCTCTGGGGACCCCGGCGAGTACAACCTGCGCTCCCGCACCGTGGTGTGTGGCACGTGTGGCCAGCCGGCCGACAAGTCGGGCTCCCAGAACGCCGGCATCACCTCCATGTCCTCGGGCTCGTCCAGCTCCAGCGTCACCGTCACCCGCAGCTACCGCAGCATGGGCGACTCGGGCATCGGCCTCGGGGACAGCCTGGTGACCAGGAACTACCTCCTGGGCAGCTCCAGCCCCCGCAGGCAGGTCAGTGCCATCCCAATGCCAGTGACAGTGCCAGGCCTCTGGTCAGTCCCTGGCACCCTGTCCTGCCACTGTCCTTTCCCTGCAATGCTGTCCCCTCCCAACTCTCCTTCTCCCTTCTCTTCTTCTTCCTCTTTGGAAGGCACACCGTTCCATCTTTCACTCATCCCCCTTGGCACCCCAGAGCATTCCCTGCAATCCTGTCCCCTCCCTGCAATCCTGTCTCCTCCCAGCTCTCCTTCTCCCTGCTCTTCCTCTTCGAGCTCACACAAGCTTCTTTATAAGGGATAGAGGGTTCTGAGAGGGATTGGAAATGCTTCCCACCCCGTTCCATCTTACGCTCATCCCCCTTGGCACCCCATTCCCATCCTTCACATTGTGACGGTGTTCACGGGGGTCTTAGGAAGAGGGAAGAGATGAGGGTCTGACTCTGTTTCAGAAGGCTTGATTTATTATTTTATGATATATATTATATTTATACTAAAAGAATAGAAGAAATGGTTTCATCAAAAGGCTAGCTAAGAATGGGGAAAAAAAGAATGATAACAAAAGTTTGTGGCTCAGAGAGTCTGAGCCAGCTGACTGTGATTGGCCATAATTAGAAACAACCACATGAGACCAATCCCAGATGCACCTGTTGCATTCCACAGCAGCAGATAACCATTGTTTACATTTTGTTCTTGAAGCCTCTCAGCTTCTCAAGAAAAAAAAACCTTAAAAAAAAGGTTTTTCATAAAAGATGTCTGTGACACCACATCACTCATTCCACTGATGCTGCATGTTCATGCTGGTAATGTGAATACTTCAGCACTTTATATCTCTATATTGGATTAATATACAATATATTCTATATTGATACTTTTAGTCAATATTATAATCCTCATATATCACGTGCCACTAATCCTCAAATTTTGGAACTGTGAACATCCCAGCTTGGGAAGATTTATTTATCACACCCCAAGGGCCAGCATGGAGGAGAGCCTGTGGGAATCCAAAAGATCCCACTGGACACTTTGCAGTCAGAGCAAGTGGATGGTGACACTGGTGACTCTGGGGTCTTCTTAACTCTCTTTTTTTCTTTCTCCCTTCCAGGCTCAGGCTGTGCAGAACTGCAGCATCATGTAATTCCATGGCGCATTCCTGTGGTTCCTGCCTGTCTCCAGCTAGGTTTGTTTTTTTTTTTCCCAAAGCAAAGAAATTTTTTTCCCTTTAAAAAAACAAGATATCAAAAACCAAGGTTGTTTTTTTTTTTTTTGTTTTCTATAGCAGGAATTTTATATATATATATATATTAAAAGTGCTAAAAGATGCTTTGATTTTTTTTTTGTAAAGAAAAAAATCTATTTCTATATAAAGAAAACCAAACCAAAAAATAGCTTTTCAGCTTCAAATATTTTTTAGAACTTCAGCCAAAGACAGCAAAGAACTGTGTTTACAGAGCAGCCATGCAGGAGGAGTTTGTAGCTGAAATGCTCCTTCCATTGTACCCTTTTTGCCAAAGCTTTTTACATAGGACAGGGAGAAGCGCAGCCGTACCCACTGGAGCTGCGTGCCACAGGGCCTGCTGTCCTGTCTCAAGTGGAGCACAGTGCCTTTACAACCCTTTTTTCTCGGGATCTGAAGCCAAAATTCCCTTTTTTTTTTTGTCATTTTTGAGTTGTGATTCCCGGCGGTGCCGGCGCGGGGGCTCCCGGCAGCTCGCGGGCGATGCCCACGTCTCTGTGTGGCCATTGCCCCCTCCCCAGCCCCCTGCCCGCCTGCCCTCCCTGCTCTGTGTACTGTATCCCCCTGATTCCCCATCCCAGGCACCTCTTGCCCTTTTTCTAAATCAGCCAAGTTGTGCCTTAGCTGAGGGGTTGGGCTGGGAGCCCCACTGGAGCGGAGATGGAGCAGGGCAAGTGGAAACAGCGGAGCTGCGTTTTGGGACCAGGTGGATTTGACAGCTGGGGTGATGGAGCTCAGTCCCACGAGCTCAGCCCCAGCAGGGTTCCCCCCAGGACCCCTCTTTGAGAGCCACTGCATCCAGAGGGGTTCATCCCCCCAAGAGGGGTTCATTCCCCAAAGGGGTTCATCCCCATCTGCATACAGAGGGGTTCATCCCCCCTGCATCCAGAGGGGTTCACCCCTCCAGAGGGGTTCATCCCCATCTGCATACAGAGGGGTTCATCCCCCCAAAGGGGTTCATCCCCATCTGCATCCAGAGGGGTTCATCCCCCCAAGAGGGGTTCATTCCCCAAAGGGGTTAATCCCCCACTGGATCCAGAGGGGTTCATCCCCTAAAGGGGTTCATCCCCACTGCATCCAGAGGGCTCATTCCCCCTGCATTCAGAGGGGTTCAACCCCCCAGAGGGGTTCATCCATCCAGAGGAGTTCATCCCCACTGCATTCAGAGGGGTTCACCCCACAGAGGGGTTCACCCCACACTGATTCAGAGGGTTCATCCCTCTCTGCATCCAGAGGGATTCATGCCCCAAAGGGGTTCATCCCCTACTTATCCAGAGGGGTTCATCCCCACTGCATCCAGAGGGGTTCATCCCCCCTGCATCCAGAGGGGTTCATCCCATCAGAGGGGTTCATCCCCCCTGCATCCAGAGGGGTTCATCCCATCAGAGGGGTTCATCCCCCTTGCATCTGGAGGGGTTTCCCCACCTTCCCCCAGCTGCAGTCATTCAGGCTCGTCTCTGGTGGCCAGAGCTCAGGAGCCGTTTCAGGGATTAAGAGAAAGATGTTCAGTCCAGGTCAGAGCTGGTTGGCCAGGAAAGCACCCAGGAAGGCTTTTTGTTCGAGTGAGGCGGATTTTGGGGTCTGGTAGGTGCGGCTTCCCCCTTGGCAGGAGCCCATCCAGCCTTTGGCAGAGATCTCTTGGCTTTTTGCCTGGATTGGGAAACGCCTGCAGCCCCCCCTGACCTCAAGTGCAGCAGAGGGGTGGGGCTGGAGAAGGTGCCAGGACAAGCCCCCCACTCCAGTGGGTTTTGGGGTGGTTGTTATGTATCTATGCTTGCAAAGCTTCTGTATTACTGCCTGTACTTCCTTCCAGAGTCAAAATACAGCTGAACCCTTCCCATGCCGTGTGCTGTCATCATTGCTCTCCAGGGGGATTTGGGGGTGCTGTGCTGCCCCCCCAGCAGCAAAGGGACCCCCCCCAGGGATCTCTTTTCACCCCACAGGCAGTGCTGGGGCTCAGCACCCAATGTGGATGGGGGAAATGGGGTGATCCCCTACACAAGGGTGGGTCACTGACAGCTGGGCCAGGGGCTGGAATCTGAGATAAGGACCCAGAGATTCCTCTTGGGGGTTTTGGGGACCCAGCAATCCCCAGGATGGGATGGGGGGCTGGAATTTGAGTAAGGACTCAGGGATTCCTCTTGGGGGTTTTGGAGACCAAACAATCCCCAGGATGGGATGGGCTGGGGGGCTGGAATTTGAGGTAAGGACTCAGAGATTCCTCTTGGGGTTTTTTAGACCAAACAATCCCCAGGATGGGAATGGGGGGGCTGGAATTTGAGGTACAGACTCAGGGATTCCTCTTGGGAGTTTTGGGGACCCAACAATCCCCAGGATGGGATGGGATGGGCTGGGGGGCTGGAATTTGAGGTAAAGACTCAGAAATTCCTCTTGGGGTTTTTTAGACCCAACAGTCCCCAGGCTGGGATGGGATAGCGGGGCTGGAATTTGAGGTACAGATTCAGAAATTCCTTTTGAGGGTTTTGGGGACCCAAACAATCCCCAGGCTGGGCTGGGATGGGGGCGCACAGAACCTGAGCGAGGCTCTGCTCCTGCCCCTCTGCCAAGGGAGCCCCTGTGCCCCCGGGCCGTGCCAGGCACTGCAGCCGGGCAGGACGCTGGGGAGGGGAGCTCTAAAGCCGCTGCATAATCGGCTTTAGCAGGCCCAGCGCTGCGGAGCCGCGATGTGAGCGAGGGACGCGGGCGGGCGGCCGGGGCGCAGGCACTGCCAGGTAGGTGCCAGGGGTGCCCAGCCTGGGGGTACCCCCTGTGCTTGGATGCCTGAGCCCCCCTGTGCTGTGTGGGGTCGCGTCACCGCAGGTTTGGGGGGCAGCAGGGCTGAGGTTTGGGGGGCAGGGGGTGCCAGGGGGTGCAGGGTGCTGGTGCCACCTCCCAGCTTCAAGGGAGGCTGTGGAGGACCAGCGAGGTGAGCGAGGTGCCGCCTCCCCTGCCAGGAGCTGACTCGATGATGCTTTTATCCCCAATCATCTCGTTCTGTTTGTGCTGGATAATAAGTTTTGCACCTTTAAGACATGTTCCAGAAAGTGAAGAGGAGAAAAGAAGTGCACAGGTTTGGGGGTTTTTTCCCTCCACATTCCTGCTCCTGCTTTCCCACCATAGCCCCTCTGGGGATTCTCTCCCAAATTTGCTCTGAACCACGACAGGGGCACAGGGAGGTGACACAGGCCCACAGCATGGGAGGGGACACAGTGGAGTTGATTCTCTATGCTTTTATCCCCAGTTGTCTCGTTCTGTTTGTGCTGAATAATAAGTTTTTCACCTTTAAAAGTGTTCCAGAAAGTGAAGAGGGGAGAAAAGAAGTGCACAGGTTTGGGGATTTTTTCCCTCCACATTCCTGCTCCTGCTTTCCCACCGTAGCCCCTCTGGGGATTCCCTCCCAAATTTGAACCAGGAGAGGGGCACAGGGAGGTGCCACAGGCCCACAGCATGGGAGGGGACACAGTGTCCCCCTCTCTGTGGAGTTGATTGTCTATGCTTTTATCCCCAATCATCTCGTTCTGTTTGTGCTGGATAATAAGTTTTTCACCTTTAAGAGTGTTCCAGAGAGTGAAGGGGGGACAGAAGAAATGCACAGGTTTTTTTATTTTTTCCCTCCACATTCCTGCTCCTGCTTTCCCACCGTAGCCCCTCTGGGGATTCTCTCCCAAATTTGAACCAGGACAGGGGCACAGGGAGGTGACACAGGCCCACAGCATGGGAGGGGACACAGTGTCCCCCTCTCTGTGGAGTTGATTCTCTATGCTTTTATCCCCAGTTGTCTCGTTCTGTTTGTGCTGAATAATAAGTTTTTCACCTTTAAGACATGTTCCAGAAAGTGAAGAGGGGAGAAAAGAAGTACACAGGTGTTTTGGTTTTTTATCCCAACATTCCTGCTCCTGCTTTCCCACCGTAGCCCCTGTGGGGATTCTCTCCCAAATTTGAACCACGACACTCTAAGGGGCACAGGGAGGTGCCACAGGCCCACAGCATGGGAGGGGACACGCTGACCTCCTCTCTGTGCTGTTTGCCTCCCATTCCTGTCAGCTGGACAGCTACCCACACATTGCTGCACCCCGTCCCCTTCCATTCAACCCTTCCCCAGGGCTCCTGCGCCCAAAAGTCACGAGGTTGGGCCCAAAATAGCAAGTTCTGGAGTGATGGGGGAAGCCAGCCATGCTGCTGGCATCTTCCTGGGAGGAGACAGGCCAGGAGACACGGGGACTGCCATGGGGAACTGCCATGGGGAAACGCAACAGGGAACTGACAGCCTGCATTGTCCCTGTGTCCCCTGAGGGGAACACAGAGTCCTGGCCTGGGGCAAGGCCGAGCTGGAGCTCCGTGGGGGCTCTGCACAGCCCCCAGGGGACAATGCAGGTGTTATGGGGTCCTTACAGACCCACGTGGGGTCTCTGCAGAGCCCCAGAGACACTTCACAGCCTTCTAAGGACAATGCAGATGTTATGGGTTCCTTACAGACCCATATGGGGTCATCACAGCCCCCAGGGACATTGCACAGCCCTCTAAGGACAGTAAGATGTTATGGGTTCCTTACAGACCCATATGGGGTCATCACAGCCCTTAGAGACCCACATGGGGTGTCTGCACAGCCCCAGGGACACTGCACAGCCCTGTAAGGACAATACAGATGTTATGGGTTCCTTACAGACCCACATGGGGTCTCTGCACAGCTCTTAAAGGATAATATTGGCATTGTGGGTTCCTTAGAGACCCACATGGGGTCTCTGCACGGCCCCAGGGACACTTCACAGCCCTCTAAGGACAACACAGACATGATGGGTCCCTTAGAGAGCCCCTTGGGGTCTCTGCACTGCCCTCTAAGGACAATGCAGATGTCATGGGTCCCTTACAGAGCCCCCAGGGACATTGCAGAGCCCTGTAAGGACAATACAGACATGATGGGTTCCTTACAGACCTACATGGGGTCTCTGCACAGCCTCAGGGACACTGCAGAGCCCTCTAAGGACAGTACTGACATTTTGGGTCCCTTAGAGAGCCCCATAGGGACACTGCAGAGCCCTCTAAGGACAATGCAGATGCTGTGGGTTCCTTACAGAGCCCCGAGGGACACTGCAGAGCCCTGTAAGGACCATGCAGACATGATGGGTTCCTTACAGACCCACGTGGGGTCTCTGCAGAGCCCCAGACACATTGCACAGCCCTCTAAGGACAATAAGATGTCATGGGTTCCTTACAGATCCACATGGGGGTCTCTGTACAGCCTCAGGGTCATTGCAGAGCCCTCTAAGGACAGTACTGACATTTTGGGTTCCTTACAGAGCCCCCCAGGGACGCTGCAGAGCCCTGTAAGGCCAGCACTGACATTTTGGGTTCCTCACAGAGCCCCTTGGGACCCAGGCCCTCCCCACAGGCTCCTGGCACTCGCTGGTGTGGACCTTGCACGAGCCCACGGGGACCTTTGCACATCCCCGCGGGGCCACGTGCAGCCCGTGGGGGCCTTGCCCAGCCCACGGGGACCTCGGGCACTTTGCAGAGGAGCCTGTGGTGGATCTCCAGCCCTGCTGCAGCCAAAGCAGGGACTCGAGGTCAGGTTTGTCCCTCCCCTCCTGGTGTGCCACGGATCTGAGCCCGGAGAGGGTGGCTCAGAGGAGGGAGGTGGGGTCCCACAGCAGGGCCGTGGCCACACTGGGGGCTCTCAGAGTCACTCAGGGCAGGCAGGAGCACCAGGTTTGAGGAGCACCAGAATTTTTGGGGGGCAAATCCAGCCCAGGAAGCCTTGGAGCAACCACTGGGATGGGGCAGGGCTGGGAGTGACTGCAGCGCCTGGCAAGGCACCAGGGATTGCCAGGCAGGGCACCGGGGGTGCTGGGGGCCCTGCCAGCCCCAGGGCAGCCCCTCCAGGCCCCTGCATGCCCGGGGAGATTAAGGTCAAGCCACCCTGCTAATCCCAAAGGAGGGGCTGAGGTGTGAGCCTGTGCCCAGTGCCACCCCCCAGGGCTGCACCCCAACGTGCTGCAGGGCACAGAACCCCCCCCCCGGGCACCCTGGGGGTGTCCAGCACCCCGAGGGGCTGCAGCTCAGCCCTGGGGAGTGCCCAGCTCCTGCCAGGCTGCCAGTGCTGCCGGGCACGGGGCACAAACTCCTTCCAGATCCCTGCCCGGGGCGCCAGCCTCCCAAAGCTGGCAGCTGCAGGGGCACTGGGCTCTGCCCTGCAGCCCTGGCAGGGAATGCTGGAGGGGTTTGGGGTGCAGATGCTGCACCCCAACTGATGCAGGGCAATGCTGGAGCGTTTTGGGGTGCTGCTGCTGCACCCCAGGCCTGACAGGGCAATGCTGGAGGATTTTGGGGTGCTGATGCTGCACCTAAAACCTGGTAGGGCAATGCTGGAGGGTTTAGGGTGCTGCTGCTGCTCCCCAGGCAATGCTGCAGGCTGGAGGTTTTGGGGTGCTGATACTTCCCTGCACCCCAGCCTTGGCAGGGCAATGCTGGAGGGTTTTGGGGTGCTGATACTGCTGATACTGCACCCAAAACCTGGTAGGGCAATGCTGGAGGTTTGGGGTGCTGATGATGATCTCCAGCCCTGGCAGGGAATGCTGGAGGATCTTGGGGTGCAGATGCTGCACCCCAACTGATGCAGGGCAATGCTGGAGGGTTTTGGGGTGCTGATATTGCACCCAAAACCTGACAGGGTAATGCTGGAGGGTTTTAGGGTGCTGATGATGCTCCCCAGCCCTGGCAGGGCAATGCTGGAGGGTTTGGGGTGCAGATGATGCTCTCCAGGTAATGCTGCAGGCTGGAGGGTTTTGGGGTGCTGCTGCTGCACCCCAGCCCTGGCAGGGCAATGCTGGAGGATTTTGGGGTGCTGATGCTGCACCTAAAACCTGGCAGGGCAATGCTGGAGGGTTTGGGGTGCTGCTGCTGCACCCCAAGCAATGCTGCAGGGTGGAGGTTTTGGGGTGCTGATACTTCCCTGCACCCCAGCCTTGGCAGGGCAATGCTGCAGGGTTTTGGGGTGCTGATACTGCTGATACTGCACCCAAAACCTGGTAGGGCAATGCTGGAGGTTTGGGGTGCTGATGATGATCTCCAGCCCTGGCAGGGAATGCTGGAGGATCTTGGGGTGCAGATGCTGCACCCCAACTGATGCAGGGCAATGCTGGAGGGTTTGGGGTGCTGATATTGCACCCAAAACCTGACAGGGTAATGCTGGAGGGTTTTAGGGTGCTGCTGCTGCTCTCCAGGCAATGCTGCAGGCTGGAGGGTTTTGGGGTGCTGCTGCTGCACCCCAGCCCTGGCAGGGCAATGCTGGAGGGTTTTGGGGTGCTGATGTCAGGCAGGGCAGGTGGGTGGCTGCAGAGGGGGGGAAGTGGTGCTTTGGGATCCTGTTTTGGGGTTCTCACTCAGCTGGGAAGGGGAAGGGAGAAAGTTCCACGGCGAGGCCTGCAGGCCCCAGCCAGGCCGGGCTCCCTGCAGGGGAAATTCCGAGGGGGAAATGCCACAGGGCACAATTTGTGGGTGCTGGGGGCAGGGGGGGGGCACACATAGACAGCCTGGTGACACAGCTGCACCCCAAAGTGCTCCAGGGACCCCCAAATCCACAACGTGGGAAGCCAGAGCCAGCAGCACTCAGCTGGCAGGGCTGAGACAGGAATGGGGTGCAGGGATGGGGTCTGGGGGTCTGGGGGTGCAGGGATGGGGTCTGGGGGTGCAGGGATGGGTTGTGGGTCTGGGGTGCAGGGATGGGGTGCAGGGATGGGTTGTGGGTCTCGGGGTGCAGGGATGGGGTCTGGGGGTGCAGGGATAGGGTTTGGGGGTGCACGGGTGGGGTGTGGGTCTAGGGGTGCAGGGATGGGGTGCGAGGATGGGTTGTGGGCCTGGGGGTGCAGGGATGGGGTCTGGGGGTGCAGGATGCAGGAATGGGGCTTGGGGGTGCAGGAATGGGGTCTGGGGGTGCAGGAATGGGGTGTAGGGATGGGGTCTGGGGGTCTGGGGGTGCAGGGATGGGGTCTGGGGGTGCAGGGATGGGGTGCAGGGATGGGTTGTGGGTCTCGGGGTGCAGGGATGGGGTCTGGGGGTGCAGGATGCAGGAACGGAAATGCAGGAGCTTGGGGGTGCAGGGATGGGGTGTGGGTGTTGGGGTGCAGATATAGGATGTGAGTTTGGGGGTACAGATATGGGGTGCACGGGTGGGGTGTGGGTCTGGGGGTGCAGGGATGGGGCTTGTGGGTGCAGGGATGGGGTTTGGGTGGGGGGGTGCAGATATAGGATGCGGGTTTGGGGGTACAGATATGGGGTGCCGGGATGGGGTGTGGGTCTGGGGGTGATGCAGGGATAGGGGGATGCGGATCTGGGCTGTGGGATGGGGGGATAGGCTCTGGCTCTGGGGGTGCTGAGATGGGGGTGCGGGGACTTATTGCCGACAGCAGAGAGCACAGCTGGGGCGAAAGGCCCCGGTGCTGTTGTGGGGGCACAGGAACGTGTCAGGAGAGGGTGTCACCCACACCATGGGGGCACAGGGCTGTCCCTGCCCCTCCTGGGGCTGCAGGCTCGGTGCTGTGCGGGGTCAGGGGAGGCAGAGCCCCCTCCGTGCCCCAGCGCGGGGGGGGTTTGGGCTCCGCAGCCGCGAGTCCGTCAGTCCGTCCGGGTCCGTCTGTCTGTCCGTCCGTCCGTCTGTCGGTGCGGGGGGAGCCGCGGTACGGCCGTAGCCATGGCGACGTGAGCCGGATGCGGGGCCGGGGGATGCCGCTCCCGCCCGCCCGCCGCAGGTCGGTACCGCCGCTCCGCCACAGGGGCCGGGGGGCGCCCGGGGGGCCCCGGGGGCTCTGGGGAGGCTCCGCGGGGCCGGGAGGTGGAGGGGGGAAAGGGGGAAATCGCCATGGCGGGGTTGGGCTTGGGGGACCCCCAGCGCTGATGCTGAAAGCGGCAACAAAGAGGATGAGGATGAGGATGGGGATGAGGATGAGGATGAGGATGAGGACGAGATGCCAGCCCTGGGGAGACCGCCGGTACCCCCCGGTACCCCCCGCACCCTCTGCCCTTCACATTCCTCCCAAACCTCCCTCTCCCCCATGTCCTGTGCACCCCTCCACACCTCCTGCACCCCTCAGCTTTCCCCTGTGCATCCTCCTCTCCCTTTCCTGCACCCCTCAGCTCCCTCCTGTGCATCCTCCTCTCCCTCTCCTGCACCCCCAGCTCTCCCCACCCCTTGCTATGGAGCAACCCCATGGGCACAATCAGCTCCCTTTTCCTCTCCCAAATTCCTCCCCTTCATCCTCCCGTGCCCTTAGCCCACCCCCTCCTGCCTTGCCTTCCATCTCCCACACATCTGGAGGTTGGGGCTTCCCCCTCACATCTGGATCTCGGGGCTTCCCCCTCACATCTGGATCTCGGGGCTTTCCCCTCACATCTGGATCTCGGGGCTTCCCCCTCACATCTGGATCTCGGGGCCTCCCCCAGGCCCAGCTGCCCCAGCCCCTGGTGGGTGTTGGGATCGTTCCTGCGCCCCCCACACCACGGGGATGCTCCTGGGAGCTGGCATGGGCAGGGAATTGCAGCCTGGCTGCAGAGAAGGAGCAAACTGTTGGGAATTGAGGCAGGGGGATGTCTGAGCAGCTGGCACATCAGTGCCACCAGCTCCACAGCTGCCCTGCACACATCACTGCCCACCTCGGTGAGCACCAGGGCTGGGTCTGGCTCCATCCTGTGGCTCTGTGCTCACTGACAGCACAACGCTCCCTGTCTTAGAGGGAATCCTCCAGGAGGAGATGCCAGCAGGAGCAGGACCCATGGAGCCATGTCTGTGCTCAGCCTGAAAGCACCAGGGGGATACTGAACCATCCAAGTGTTGAGAGACCCTTGGTCTCCCTCCCATGTGCCAAATCCTATAGAGAGGGGCTGGAAATTACATTCCCAACCTTGTCTTAGAGGGAATCCTCCAGGAGCAGATCCAAGCAGGAGCAGGACCCATGAAACCACAGCTATGCTGATCCTGAAAGCACCAGGGGGAACTGAACCATCCTAGTGTTGAGAGACCCTTGGTCTCCCTCCCATGTGCCAAATCCTATAGAGAGGGGCTGGAAATTACATTCCCAACCTTGTCTTAGAGGGAATCCTCCAGGAGGAGATCTCAGCAGGAGCAGGACCCATGGAGCCATGTCTGTGCTCAGCCTGAAAGCACCAGGGGGAAAATGAACCACCCCAGGGAGGAGGGACCCTTGGTCTCCCTCCCATGTGCCAAATCCTATAGAGAGGGGCTGGAAATTACATTCCTAACCCTGTCTTAGAGGGAATCCTCCAGGAGCAGATCCAAGCAGGAGCAGGACCCATGAAACCGCAGCTGTGCTCAGCCTGAAAGCACCAGGGGGATACTGAACCATCCAAGTGTTGAGAGACCCTTGGTCTCCCTCTCATGTGCCAAATCCTATAGAAGGAGGCTGGAAATTACATCCCCAGATGTAATCACACCCCAAATTACACCCCCGTGACCAGGGGCCCCAAAAAAAAGAGAAGAGACAAGGCTGAGAGGGGATTCCAGCTTCCCACCTCACATCCTGCCCCAGCCTTGCCTCACATTGGGTAACACCGGCGGTTTCCTCAGCCCCACCACAGCCCCAAATCAAATCTCCAGCCTCTCTGAGGAGCCAAATCAAATCTCCAGCCTCTCTGAGGAGCCTCTGCTCCCGTTTCCATCCCCCCCCCGTCCCTCCACGGCCTCGGTGGCTGCAGCCCAGGGCAGAACAATGGGGCCGGTCCGAGGCTCCGTGCGGCCCCGTCCCCCTGCAGCCCCTGCCAAGTGGGAAATCCGGGGCAGAGTAACCTACTTTCAGCGTTCTGTGCTCACAAGGAGCTTCTGTCCCAGCCAAGCAAGGTGCTGAGCACAGCTCTGCCCTGCCGGGGCTCCCCTGGGCTGCTCTGGCCATGGCAGAGGCAGGTAAGGAGGTCCCAGCAGGGCAGGATGCTCCTCAGGGATGTTGGGGTGCCTCGGGGATGGTGAGCAACTCCAGGGCTTGGGTTTTGGGGGGGTTTCTTGCCTACAGCCAGCCCAGAGCAGCCTGGGCTTGAGGATGGAATGTCCAGGGGAAGATGGGTTTGGGGAACAGCTGTGGGAGATTTGTGGGGCTGCCCCGTGGGGCTGTTTGTGGGTGCTCTGTGGGGCTGTTTTGGGGTGCTCTATGGGGCTGTTGTGGAGTGCTCCATGGAGCTATTGTGGAGTGCTCCATGGGGCTGTTTTGGGGTGCCCCATGGGACTGTTTGGGGGTGCCCCATGGGGCTGTTTTGGGGTGCCCCATGAGGCTGTTTTGGGGTGCAGGTTTTCTGGGTGATGCCTGTCCCCATGGGGCTGTTTTGGAGGTTCCCCATGGGGCTGTTTTGGGGTGCTCCATGGAGCTGTTTTGGGGTGCTCCATGCAGCTGTTGTGGAGTGCTCCATGGGGCTGTTTTGGGGTGCCCCATGGGGCTGCTTTGGGGAGCAAGTTTTCTGGGTGATACCTATCCCCAGGGGCTGTTTTGGGGTGCCCCATGGGGCTGTTTGTGGGTGCTCCATGGGGCTGTTTTGGGGAGCACTGCTCCTCCTGGGGGTCAGGTTTTCTGGGTGATGCCTGTCCCCATGGGGCTGTTTTGGGGGTACCCCATGAGGCTGTTTGTGGGTGCCCCATGGGGGACTGTTTTGGGGTGCCCCATGGGACTGTTTGGGGGTGCTCCATGGAGCTGTTTTGGGGTGCTCCATGGGGCTGTTTGGGGTGCTCCATGGGGCTGTTTTGGGGTGCTCCATGGGGGACTGTTTTGGGGTGCTCCATGGAGCTGTTCGTGGGTGCTCCATGGAGCTGTTTTGGGGTGCCCCATGGGGCTGTTTTGGGGAGCAGGTTTTCTGGGTGATACCTATCCCCAGGGGGCTGTTTTGGGGTGCCCCATGGGGCTGTTTTGGGGTGCAGGTTTTCTGGGTGATGCCTGTCCCCATGGGGCTGTTTTGGAGGTTCCCCATGGGGCTGTTTGTGGGTGCTCCATGGGGCTGTTTTGGGGTGCTCCATGGGGCTGTTTTGGGGTGTAGGTTTTCTGGGTGATGCCTGTCCCCATGGGGCTGTTTTGGGGTGCTCCATGGAGCTGTTTTGGGGTGCCCCATGGGGCTGTTTTGGGGTGTAGGTTTTCTGGGTGATGCCTGTCTCCATGGGGCTGTTTGTGGGTGCCCCATGGGGCTGTTTTGGGGAGCACTGCTCCCCCCTGGAGGTCTGTTTTTCTGGGTGATGCCTGTCCCCATGAGACTGTTTTGGGGTGCAGGTTTTCTGGGTGATGCTTATCCCCATGGGACCGTTTGGGGGATGATGCTCAGGCCCGCTGTTGGCCCGCACAATCCACAGGAAAAACGCCATTTATTTTCCTCACCCCAAAGCCTTCCCCAGCGAGCAAAGCCTGGCACCTGGGCACACACTTTGTCCCCCACTTTGCCACCCGAGGGGCACCCAGCTGCAGGAGCAGCGCTCCCCATTTCCCATCCCGGCTCCCATCCCGGCCGCCTCCGCCAGGCTCCGCTGCTCTCCCCGCAGGGATGCGAGGCAGGAGAGGCGGGCTCAGGCACCCACTGCCCCAACCTGCCGGGGCTCGTCCTCTTCCAGCAGGACTTTCAGGTTCCCGGAGCCACGCGGGGCTGGGCTGGGCTGGGCCGGGCTGGGAGCTCGGAGCGAGCCGGGCATGGAGCCGCGGGACACGCGTGGCCGCGGCCCCCGGGGCTCGGGCACCTGCCCGGGGCTCCCGTGCCAGGGCTGCAGGTGAGAGGCTCCGTCCTGGGCTGCCAGAGAGGTAATGCTGCTCGCTGGGGACGCGGTGGCCACGGGCAAAGGGGTTTGGGGCACCGCCGGCTTCTGCAGATGTGGCTCTGTCCCCAGTGCTGCAGGAAGGGGTTCCCGTGCGTGTTCCCCAGCGTTTTGTGGGTGTTGTGGTCACTGATGGAGCCAGGCAGAGGAATTCCTGGTGGGGATGGGCTCTGAGGCTCTGGGGGCAAAGGCAGGAGCCTCTGGATGCCTGTGTGCTGGGGTCCCGTGCAGGAGGCCCAGAGGGTGAGGGGACATCTCTGAATGTACCAGAGATTGTGGTGCAGGAGCACAGAGGCCGAGGGGACCTCTCTGAATGTGCCAGAGATTGGGGTGCAGGAGCCCAGAAGGTGAGGGGAAATCTCTGACTGTGCCAGAATTTTGGTACAGGAGCCCAGAGGGTGAGGGGACATCCTGACTATACCAGAGATATTGGTGCAGGAGCGTCAGAGGGTGAGGGGACATCTCTGACTGTGCCAGAGATTGTGGTGGAAGAGCCCAGAGGGTGAGGGGACATCTCTGTACGAGAGATTGTGGTGCAGGAGCTGCACATGGTGAGGTGACATCTCTGAATGTGAGAGATTTTGGTGCAGGAGCCCCAGAAGGTGACAGCATGTCTCTGACTGTGGCAGAAATTGTGGTGCAGGAGCCTCAGAGGGTGAGGGGACATCCTGGCTGTACCAGAGATTGTGGTGCAGGAGCTGCACATGGTGAGGGGACATCTCTGACTGTGAGAGATTTTGGTGCAGGAGCCCCAGAAGGTGATGGGACGTCCTGACTGTGCCAAAAATTTGGTAGAGCAGCCCCAGAAGGTGACAGCATGTCTCTGAATGTGCCAGAGATTGTGGTGCAGGAGCCCCAGAGGGTGAGGGGACATCTCTGAATGTACCAGAGATTTTGGTGCTGGAACTCAGAGGGCGAGGGGACATCTCTGTGCCAGAGATTTTGGTGAGGAACCCCAGTGGGTGAAGGAACATCTCTGTGCTAGAGATTGTGGTTCTGGAGCCCCACATGAAGAGGGGACATGTCTGTGCCAGAGATGTTGGTGCTGGAATCCAGAGGGTGAGGGGACATGCTGACCGTGCCAAGATGTTGGTGAGGAGCCCAGAGCACCCCTCTGGGCGCCGGCATGGCAGTGGGAAGTTGGTGCCCAAACTGGGGGGGGCCCGTGGGGACTCGAGGCGCTGCAGACACCCCCTTCCCCCTCCCTCTCCCGGGTACCGCTTCCCCCCTCTGGTTTCCGCCGGGGGCGGTGACACGCAGCCGGCCCGGCAGCAGCGTGTGACCCTCTCCCCTCCCTGCCCGCAGGGATGCTGGTGGGACCCTCGTGGGGCGCAGCCCTGCCGCCCCCAGCCATGCCCGCCGCCCTCCGCCTGCTCTGCGGGGTGGTGGTGCCCGCTGCCCTGCTCTGCTCTGCCCAGCCCCTGCCCCGCCTCGCCTTCCCCAGCGGTGAGTACGGCCTGGGAGAGGTGGGGAGGGGGGTGCACAGCTGGGGAGGGGGGTTACATAGCTATGGAGGGGGGTACACAGCTGGGGAAGGGGGTAAGACACAGCTGGAGAGGGGGGGTGCACAGCTGGGGAGGGGGGTACACAGCTGGGGAGAGGGGTACACAGCTGGGGAGGGGGGTTACATAGCTATGGAGCGGGGTACACAGCTGGGGAAGGGGGTAAGACACAGCTGGGGAGGGGGTACACAGATGTGGAGGGGGGTACATAGCTGGGGAGGGGGTACACAGCTGGGGAAGGGGGTAAGACACAGCTGGGGAGGGGGTACACAGACGTGGAGGGGGGTACATAGCTGGGGAGAGAGTACACAGCTGGGGAGGGGGTACACAGCTGGAGAGGGGGGTACACAGCTGGGGAGGGGGGTACATAGCTGGGGAGGGTGGTACAGAGCTGGGGAGGGTGGTACATAGCTGGGGAGGGGGTACACAGCTGGGGAGGGGGGTACAGAGCTGGGGAGGGGGGTACACAGCCTCTGTCTGGGACAGTGTGCACCCCCAGGGCTGGGTGCACAACCTCTGCCTGGGTCAGGGTCCATCCCCAGGGCAGAGCGTCCAGCATCAGGAACCTTGGGGTGCCCCCCAGCATAGCCCCCCCTGCCCCATCAGTGACCCCCAGTGGGGTTGGTGACAGTGACAGCATCAGGAACCTTGGGGTGCCCCCCAGCGTAGCCCCCCCTGCCCCATCAGTGACCCTCAGAGGGTTGGGGACAGCACCAGTGGCTGCAGGCGGTGTTGGGGGGCATGAGACAATCATTTACTGGCACCCCAGCACTCGATGGGCCAGATCCTCCCGTGATTTTGTCACCCAGCTGGCACCCAGGGTGTGCTCAGGGTCACCCTGGGGGGATGAGAAGCTGCCTCTGGAAGGGACAGGGCATGGCATGGGGGCAAAGCAGGGGACTGGGGGGCTGGGATGTCCCAGTCGGGCTGCAGGAAGGTCTCTGCCCCACGGCAGGGTCGTGCCTTTCCAGCCCTGACTGCGCTGTCACTTCCCTTTCCCCGAGCAGCCGTGCCCAAAATTGCAAAAATCCCCCAGTTTCGGTGCCTGCTGGGGATGAATGAGAATCTGCATTGCTGCCTGTGCCCAAGAGCACCCTGGGGACTGGTGACACCCACGGTCTGACACTTTGGGGCTTGTAACCCCTCCAGGGTGGCACCCTGGGGCAGTGCATCCCCCAGACAGATGCCCCAAAGCATCACAGGCACAGCTTGGGGGGGGAAATGCACCCCATTTCTGGGGGTCTGCAGCTTGGGGATGTCCAGCTCTTGCAGCAGGAGCTGGAGGGGACAGTGGGAAGTGGGGAGCCGGAGGGTGAAGGTGATATGAAATCTGAAGGGGAAGAGCAGCACCCCATTTCCTGTGTGAGATTAAACAGAGCTGCTGTGCTGGCAGCTGCTGCCACATCCGCACACGGAGGGTGGTGGGGGCTGTGTGTGTGTGTGACCCCCGGGCTCCCCTCACCCCCTCTGCTCCTGCCAGGGGACCCCCGGCGGACCCTCACCCACTTCAGCCAGGACAACGTGTCCCACTACGACATCTTCCTGCTGGATGAGAGCGAGGAGCAGCTCTACGTGGGGGCACGCGACTGGCTGCTGGCCCTCGCTGTTGGCACCCCTGGCAGCATCCGTGCCAAGGCCTCGGTGAGCAGCACCACCTCTGGGGAGGTGGGAGAGGGAGGTGCCTCTGCTGCGTTTCAGTTTTCCCATGGGGTTGGGCTCGACAGCCCAGGAACATCTTTGTTTCCTTTGTAGATAAGGTGGGGACCCACAGATGAGAAAATATCTGAATGCGTTTTTAAGAAGAAGAGCGAAGAGGTGAGCTGGCCCTGTGGGGGGCTCAGGGGTCCCACAAAGCTATGGGGGTGCTCAGCACCCAACTCTTTCCCCCTCAGACTGAGTGCTTCAACTTCATCCGAGTCCTGGTGGCCCTGAACCAGACCCACCTCTACGCCTGTGGCACCTACGCCTTCAGCCCTGCGTGCACCTACATCGTGAGTGTCCTCCCCAGGGCAGCATTCTGGGGCTCTCTGGGTAGCTTGTGGGGTTTGTGTTTTGTCAGGACCTACAAAATACAGTCCAGAAGTGAGCCCAGGATGGGGGTGCTGGGTGTCCCCCCGAAGGGACATCTTCGTGTGCCATCTGCTAAAGGAGCCCTTGGTGATTCTCGTTCAGCTGCCAGCAACTCTTGGGATAAACAGCAACTCTTTTGGGATAAACAAACCCCAATTTTGGGTCCCCTCAGGTGACTCCAGGCTCTCTGTCCCTGCCTCAGTCTCCTCCATACTGAGCACGTGGTGGGGACTGCCACTCCCCCAAAATGACAATGAGGGAAGGTGACAGGAGCCGGGTACCCCCAGCATCCTCTGTCATCAGCCCCTGCCATCATCCCTGCACCCACCTTGAAGACATGGGCCACTCTATGTCTGCAAGTTATTCCACACTCATTCCCTGCAGATTTGGGGTTGTTTTTGTGGGATCTTAGCACCTCAGGATGGAGGTGCAGAGTGGCCGAGACCACCCTTGGGGGGCTCGGGAGTCCTGGGATGTTGCCAGAAGTGTCTGGTGGCTGGACTTTGATCCTGACAGGAGACGACACCTGTATGAGGATGGGAGGATTTCACTGGGTGAATGGTGAAGGGATAGGTTAATTAGAGTGTGAAACACAGGGTTTAGGATTTCTGTACAGGGGGGTCTAAAGAAGTAAGATGGAGGAATTGGGGCGTGTCCTGTTCTTCTTCTTCTTCTTCTTCTTCTTCTTGGCCTTCATCTTCTGTGGTGATGTTGGCACTTTGGGATTGGTTATTACTAGAAGTGCACCGGTTAATAAGGGTAGAAGGTATTGGGGAAAAATTATAAATATTGTACACGTAACTTCGGGTATAAAGATAAGTGACCGCCCCGGGGGCTCTCAGTGTGCTCATGGCTGGCTGCTGTGCAGACCTCTGTTGGGCTGAAAGAAAATCTTTTAGATAAACAATTAATAAACACCGAGACCGAGACAAGATCAGAAGTCTCTCCTCGTCCTTTGAAGCGCCGGGCTGTCCAAGGCCACCCTGGGCCTTTCCAGGCCACCTAAAGAGCCGAGAAACCGACAGTTTTCAGTCCTTTGGCTGATTTTTCTCCCCTTTTGCACAGCACCTGGAAAGCTTCACGCTGGCCAGTGGCAGAGGACAGTCCTTCCTGGACGGGAAGGGCCAGTGCCCCTTCGATCCCCAGCACACTTACACGGCCCTGCTGGTGGGTGAGTACGGGGCCAGTGGTCTCTCAGCTGGGCTCCCACGGAGTGGAGGGCGAGGGTGGGGGGGTCCCCACCATGGCTCAGCCCCCTCTGTGTCCCTGGGCAGACGGAGAGCTCTATGCTGGCACCATGAACAACTTCCAGGGCAACGAGCCCATCATCTCCCGCTCGCTGGGCACCCGCACGCTGCTCAAGACAGACGCCTTCCTCCGCTGGCTCTCGGGTGAGCAGGTGGAAGGTGCTGCACCTGGGGAGGTGCTGCAGCCCTCCATGGCTCCAGCTTCTCACCCATCCCTACCTGCAGCCGACGCCGCCTTCGTGGCCTCCTTCAGCCTCCCTGGGGACGACAAGGTCTACTTCTTCTTCGAGGAGACAGCAGATGAGTTTGACTTCTTTGAGAAGCTCCTGGTGCCACGGGTGGCCCGTGTCTGCAAGGTGTGAGAGCAGGGAGTGGTGGTGGGCTGCAGTGGGGGCACAG
The DNA here is from genome assembly GCF_028018845.1 of Melospiza georgiana. Classification (NCBI taxonomy): domain Eukaryota; kingdom Metazoa; phylum Chordata; class Aves; order Passeriformes; family Passerellidae; genus Melospiza; species Melospiza georgiana. The sequence continues at coordinate 298,702 of NC_080462.1, read as the reverse complement.
TGAGGGGGTGTCACTATAGGACACGAAAGAACGCGAGCGCACACTGCTGCTCTCAAGGTGAAGAAGAAAAAAGGGAAGTTTATTTTCTGACTTTAGCATTTATGGTTTTCTGAAAGTGACAGTGGATTGGAGGGCGACAGTGCCACCTCTCCAATGACAGTGGATTGGAGGGTGACTGTGCCACCTCTCCAATGACACTGGACAATCCAACAGTCTATCAAATTTCTCTTCCATAAAAGAGAAGCTGGTCCTGGTAGGCCATAAAAGAATGCAAAACAGTGAGTTATTTACAGACAGTGTGTGAGAAAGTTCCCTACAAGAATGTCAACATAAGAAAGCTTAGAAAATCTTAAAAAAATCAGAGCGACAGTGGGGGATGATGATGATGATGTGACAGGAGATGATGGGACAGGGACAGTGATGGGAGACCATCATGGGGATGATAGTTGTACTGTGATAGCAATGATTTCAGGGGACAATGGCAGGGGACAAAGGGGTCATGTCACCTTGGTGATGGGCACCTTCTGCAGAGCGATGTAGGGGGGGACAAGGTGCTGCAGAAGAAGTGGACAACATTCCTGAAGGCACAGCTGGAGTGCTCCGAGCCCGGCCACTTCCCCTTCAACGTCATCCACCACGCCTTTGCTCTGCCCCGCCACGACGGCCGCGCTGTTTTCTACGCGGTGTTCACCTCGCAGTGGTGAGTGCCCAGGGCTGTTCACCTGGCAGTGCTGAGTGCCAGGGCTGTTCACCTGGCACTGGTGTGTGCCCAGGGCTCTTCATCTCATAGGGGTGAGTGCCAGGGCTGTTCACCTGGCACTGGTGTGTGCCCAGGGCTCTTCATCTCACAGAGGTGAGTGCCCAGGGCTGTTCACCTCGCACTGGTGAGTGCCCAGGGTGTTCACCTTGTACTGGTGAGTGCCCAGCACTGTTCACCTCGCAGTGCTGAGTGCCCAGGGCTGTTCACCTCCCACTGGTGTGTGCCCAGGGCTGTTCACCTTGCAGTGCTGAGTGCCCTGGGCTGTTCACCTTGAACTGGTGAGTGCCCAGGGCTGTTCATCTCATAGTGGTGAGTGCCCAGGGCTGTTCACCTTGTACTGGTGAGTGCCCAGCACTGTTCACCTTGCACTGGTGAGTGCCCAGGGTGTTCACCTCGCAGTGCTGAGTGCCCAGGGCTGTTCACCTCGCACTGGTGTGTGCCCAGGGTGTTCACCTCGCACTGGTGAGTGCCAGGGCTCTTCACTTTGCAGTAGTGAGTGCCCAGGGCTGTTCACCTTGTACTGGTGAGTGCCCAGCACTGTTCACCTCGCAGTGCTGAGTGCCCAGGGCTGTTCACCTCGCACTGATGAGTGCCCACGGTGTTCACCTCGCAGTGGTGAGTGCCAGGGCTCTTCATCTCACAGTGCTGAGTGCCCAGGGCTGTTCACCTGGCACTGGTGAGTGCCCTGAGCTGTTCACCTGGCAGTGGTGAGTGCCCAGGGCTGTGCAGGGAGCCCAGGGGCCTGTGCCCTGCTGCTGCCCGCTGTCCCTCCCTGCAGGCAGGCGGGCAGGGCGGGCAGTGCCGCCGTCTGTGCCTACAGTCAGGAGGATCTGGAGAAGGTCTTCGAGGGCAAGTACAAGGAGCTGAACAAGGAGAGCTCTCGCTGGACAGTCTACAGTGGCCCTGACATGAGTCCCCGGCCTGGCAGTGTGAGTGCTGCCCCTCAGGGGTGTGCTCCCCACCAGGGGACAACGCTGGTCCCCAGGAGATGGGCTCTGTGTATCCCTGCGTGCCCGCACTTGCAGGTGGGATGGGAAAGGAGAGAGGTCCCTCAGCACCCCACTGATGCTGGCCAGGGCAGCGTGGTTCTGCGGCACATCCTCCCCTCCCCGTGTCTCAGTTTCCCACCCCAGCACATCCTCCCCTCCCCATGTCTCAGTTTCCCACCCCAGCACATCCTCCCCTCCCCGTGTCTCAGTTTCCCACCCCAGCACATCCTCCCCGTGTCTCAGTTTCCCACCCCAGCACATCCTCCCCTCCCCGTGTCTCAGTTTCCCACCCCAGCACAGATCCTCCCCTCCCCGTGTCTCAGTTTCCCACCCCAGCACATCCTCCCCTCCCCGTGTCTCAGTTTCCCTCCCCAGCACAAACCCCTCTCTCCCCCCACAGTGCTCCATGGGTGCCTCCTCGGACAAAGCCCTCAGCTTCATGAAGGATCATTTCCTGATGGATGGGAAGGTGTCACCCCTCCAGGGGAAGCCTCTCCTGGTGAAGTCAGATGTCACCTACACGCGCATCACAGTCCATGAGACCCACGACGTGCTGGGCACCCCGTACCGTGTCATGTTCCTGGCCACAGGTGGGGCGATATGGGGGGCACACAGGGTCACCCATCCCACCCTCCCCTTGGCTCCAAAGCCTCAGCAATGTCCCCATGCCCCACAGACGAGGGTTTCCTGCACAAGGTAGTGGAGCTTGAGGGAGTGGAGGGTGCCCACATCGTGGAGAGCATCCAGCTCTTTGCAGCGCCAGAGCCGGTGAAGAACCTGCTGCTGGCACCAGGGAAGGTAGGGCAGGTGTGAGCACCCAGACACCCAACAACCACCCAAAACCAGCATCAGGGAGAGGCTCAGCCCTGCACCTCTCCCTCCCCAGGGCATCCTCTACGTGGGCTACTCCAGAGGCGTCCTGCAGGTCCCGCTGGCCAACTGCAGCCTGCACCGGAGCTGTGCCGAGTGCGTGCTGGCACGGGACCCCTACTGCGCCTGGCACAGCCCCGGGGGCGCCTGCCTGCGTGCCCACCTGGCCACCGACAACAAGTGAGCAGCAGGGTGGGAGCTGGGAGGGCTCTGGGGGTCACTGGGGTGCTGCTGACCCCTCTGTTCTGGCTGCAGGAGTGAGTGGCTGCAGGATGTTGAGAAGGGGAGACCGGACGCCGTGTGCCACCGCGGGAGGAGCGCGGCCATGCCCCGCTCCTGGGGGGCGCCGGAGGATCCCGCTGTGCAGGGTGGAGTATGGGGGTACATGGGGGGGTGGGATGGGGCTCATGGGGTGTGTTTTGTGGGGATGAACAGAACTTTACAGCTTTTGTGAAAGTTGTGAAGCCAGGATGTTTACTACAGCGCTGTGGATGCATGTGGGAATCGTTCCCTTAAAATGACATGTGTGCTTCTGGGAATTTCAGGTCCCTTTTTATCCCCCTCTCAAATACATATGCACACGATTTCACAACATTTATTTTATAGATATTTACATTTATATTTATAAATATTCACACTATATATATATTTATAAATATTTACATTATATTTCATAAATATTTACATGTTTGTTTATACAAATTTCGCGTGACTTTTGCCACTAGTTCTTCTTTATCAGAAATAATTCCTAGGTCAGGTTGAGTTGCTCTCACAGCAGTCTCTGTCTCTCTCTATCACTTTCTGTCTCCTCCCCCCTTATCTCTGTCTTTCACTGAAGCAGTTTCTCTGAGCTTAGGTGTGATGGTGTTCACAGGGGTCTGAGGATGAGGGAAGAGATGAGGATCTGACTCCATGTATCAGAAGGCTTGATTTATTATTTTATGATATATATTACATTAAAACTATACTAAAAGAATAGAAGAAAGGATTTCATCAGAAGTCTAGCTAAGAATAGAATAGGAAAGAATGATAACAAAAGCTTCTGTCTCCGGCAGAGAGCCTGAGCCAGCTGACTGTGATTGGCCATTAATTAGAAACAACCACATGAGACCAATCCCAGATCCACCTGTTGCATTCTACAGCAGCAGATAACCATTGTTTACATTTGTTCCTGAGGCCTCCCAGCTTCTCAGGAGGAAAAATCCTAAGGAAAGGATTTTTCATAAAAGATGTCCACGACACTTGGGCTTTTTGCAGCTAGACTACACAGAAAGCTACACACTTAAAGATGTACATTCTGCCTAAATCAAAATAGATTTCTACCCTAGAAAAATCTCTCCTCTGCCTCAGGTGCACCGCATCACTGTGTTCTCCACACCCACAGGGCTCAGCCCCCCGCTGAATGCCGTGGTCCAGCTGCCGTGCCCTCGCCGCTCCGCCCTGGCCACCTACAGCTGGCAGCAGCCTGGCAGTGCCCAGGGGCACACGGTGCTGCAGCCTGACCACACACTGGTGGTCATCATGCAGCAGGGAATGGCCGGCACCTACACCTGCCAGGCCACCGAGAACGGCTACACCTGGACCGTGGCTCGCTACCAGCTCAGGGACTCTGGCGGGGCCCAGCTGGGCGAGGTGGGCTCGCCGCCCCGCTCATACTGGTCCCAGTTTGTCACGGTGACGGTGCTGCTGGCCGTGACGCTGGCCGGGGCCGCCTGCCTGGCCCTCATGGCCTACCGGGACCAGCTGAGGGCTCGCAGCAAGGTGAGGGGCTGCAGCACGCCCCACAGCCCCCCGTCACGCCAGAGGGAGAAGGTGCCCCTCAACGGGGGCACCGCGGAGGCCCCGGCACCCGGAGCTGCCACCGAGGAGGAGGAGGAGGATGAAGGCTCCCAGGCGTGCTGCCTGCAGCTCGGTGGGGACGTGGATGTGGACAACAACAGGCTGCACGTGCCGGCGGGGGACACGGCGTGACAATGGCAGCGGGTCAGGGAGACCCTGGGGAGGGGGTGTGGGGAGGGGTGGGACTGTGAAAGGGTTTTTTTTGGTTTTGTTTTTGTTTTATTTAATACACTTGTTTTAACCTAAGGCTCGCGTTCTGGGGCTGGGGGTGGAATGGGACAGGGAGTGGCACAAGGAGAGAGGTCATGGATGTGGCACAGAGGAGAAATGTCACCACGGGGTAGGCATGGCTGGGAACGGTGGATGACAGCAGGAAAAAAAAAAAATAGGTTCCAAAAAATACCTCAGCATGGGGTTTTTTGGTTTTGTTTGATTTAATACACGTGTTTTAACCTAAGGCTCGCAGTCTGGGGCTGAGGGTGGAATGGGCCCTGGGAGCAAGGAGTGGGACAAGGGAGAGAGGTCATGCGGACATGGGGACAGGCAAAGCATGTGACACAGAGGAGAAATGTCACCGTGGGGTGGGCATGGCTGGGAATGGTGGATGCTGACCCCAGGAAAAAACAACAAGTTCCACAAAAACCTCAGCATGGGCCAAGCTGTGCTGGATGGGCTCCCTAATCCAGCCCTGAGGGCACCCACCCTGCACTGCCACCCGCCCCTCACGGTCCCAACCCTGGTGTGCCCCCACTGTCCCTGGCTATCCCCCCACCCCATTTCCAGCGTCCTTGAGCTGCCTTTTCAAAGCCAAGCCAGCTGTACATTTTCCTGCTCTTTGCTTTTTTTATTAAAAAAAGGAAAACTCGACGCCTGACATTGCTGGGTCTGTGGAGCGGCCCCGAGGGCCTTGTGGGGTGTGCGAGGCTGGGCCTGGGGAACGTGTGGGCACACGTGGGTGTGCAGGGACACGTGTGGGTGTGAAGGGACACGTGTGGGTGTGCAGGGATACACATGGGGGTGCACAGACACCCATGGGTGCGCAGACACACGTGAGTGGGCAGGGACACCTGTGGGCATCCAGGGACACGCATGGGCGTGCAGGGAGATGCGTGGGTGTGCAGGGACATGATTGGGTGTGCAGGGACACCTGTAGGTGTGCAGGGACACACGTGGGTGTGCAGGGACATGTGTGGGTGTGCAGGGACACCTGTAGGTGTGCAGGGACATGTGTGGGTGTGCAGGGACAGCTGTGGGTGTGCACAGACACACGTGGGTGTGCAGGGACACTCCTGGGTGTGCAGGGACGTGTGGGTGTGCACAGACACACGTGGGTGTGCAAGGACACCTGTGAGTGTGCACACACACATGTGGGTGTGCAGGGACACACGAGGGTGGGCAGGGACACCTGTGGGTGTGCAGGGACACGTGTGAGTGTGCACACACACGTGTGGGATGTGCAGGGACACACATGGGCATTCAGGGACACCTGTGGGTGTGCAGGGACATGTGTGGGTGTGCAAGAACACCTGTGGGCATTCAGGGACACATGTGAGTGTGCAGGGAGACTTCAGCGTGGGTGTGCAGGGACATCCATGGGTGTGCAGGGACACTCGTGGGCCTGCAGGGACATGTGTGGGCGTGCAGAGACACCTGTGGGTGTGCAGGGACACACGTGGGCGTGCAGGGACACCCGTGGGTGTGCGCACACATGTGTGGGTGTGCAGGGACACGCACTCCTGTGCAGTGTCCACCTGCAGCGAGGCGCAGAGAGAGCGGGAAGCGGGGAACAGCTCTCTCACAGCCATCACTCCCTCCTGTGGGTGCCCCCGTGCTGTTTCCCCCTCCAGCCGCTGGCCCTTTAAGAGCGGTAATTCGGCGCGGTCCCTTTAAGGCTCGGCCGCCCTCTTTACTGCGGGCCGGAAGCGCGTGGGCACTTCCGGTGCGACCTCTGCCCGCTCCCAAGATGGCGGCGGCTCTCCGGTGCTGACGCCGCCGGTCACTTCCGGCCCGGGAGCGGCCATGGGGCGGCGGGGCCGGCCCGGCCGGGGGCTCCGAGGGGCTCCCTCCCGCCGCCGTCAGGTGAGCGGCTGCCGGGACCGGGGCCGGGCCGGGGCGAGGCCTGGACCGAGCCAGCCGCCGTGCGGCACGGCCTGACGGTGGTGGTTTGGCCCGGCCCGGTGCGGCGTCGGTGCGGGCGGCGGCGGCCGAGCGGGGTCTGGGCAGGTGTGGAGGCGGCGCGGCTGGGCGGGAGGGCGGCAGGTGGAGGAGAGGGGGCGGCTGGTGAGGGGCGCGCGTAAAGCGGGGAGGGGGTTGGTGTGAGCCCCTTTGGCCTTGAAAGACCCCGGGACAGAGGCCCGGAGGGTCCCGGGGCGGGCGGGGAGGGCCCGGAGCCCCCTCGGTGAGACCCCCGGGGCAGGCGGGACAGGGCTTGAATGGCGGCGGGGAGAGGAGCTGGAGGGTCCAGGACCCTCCTCGGGGCAGCGGGGAATCCCTCCCCGGGCTGGGCGGGAGAGCGGCCGGAGCCCCCCGGGGCTGCAGGGACACGGCGGCTCGGGGACAGCGGGGACACCGAGCCGCGGGGCTGGGCACGCGTCCGGCCCCGCAGTGACCTTGAGCGGATCCCGGACCGAGCTGTGCCGCTGTTCTGTGCCCCAGAGCTCGGCCGAGCTCCTGTGGTCGGAGGAGGGGGTCTCACCCGGGGTGGGATCGGGGGGTCCTGCCCCGGGCCGGGGGTGCTGGGGAGGGCAGTGCTGTCCCCAGAGCGCCGCTGCCACAGCGCTCACGGAGCCGCAGCTGTGCCGGGGTGAGAGCCGGGACTGCCTCCCTGGCGGGATTGGATCCCATCCTACCGCGGGGTGAGTGTGAGGGGCGGATTTAGCTCGGTGAGCTGGACGTGAGGCCTTAGCTCAGCTCGGTGAGCTGGATCTGGTGCCTCAGTTCATCTCAGTGAGCTGGGTGTGCTGAGCTGGATATGGGGCCTTAGCTCAGCTCAGCTCCATGAACTGGATCTGGTGAGCTGGATGTAGGCCCTCAGCTCCATAAAGTGGATGTGGTGCCTCAGCTCAGCTGCATGAGCTGGATGTGGGGCCTTAACTCAGCTCCATGAGCTGGATCTGGTGCCTCAGCTCAGTGAGCTGGATGTGGTGAGCTGATTGTGGTGTCTCAGCTCATCTCCACGAGCTGGATGTGCTGAGCTGGTTGGGGTGAGCTGGATGTGGTGCCTCAGCTCAGTGAGCTGGATCTGGTGCCCCAGCTCCATGAGCTGGATCTGGTGAGCTGGTTGTGGTGCCTCAGCTCAGCTCCATGAGCTGGATGTGGTGCCTCAGCTCCATGAGCTGGATGTGGTGCCTCAGCTCCATGAGCTGGTTGTGGTGAGCTGGATCTGGTGCCTCAGCTCAGCTCAGTTAGCTGGTTGTCGTGTCTCAGCTCATCTCCACGAGCTGGATGTGGTGCCTCAAGCTCAGTGAGCTGGATGTGCTGAGCTGGTTGTGGTGAGCTGGATGTGGTGCCTCAGCTCCATGCGCTGGATGTGGTGTCTCAGCTCAGTGAGCTGGATCTGGTGCCTCAGCTCTATGAGCTGGATGTGCTGAGCTGGTTGTGGTGAGCTGGACGTGATGCCTCAGCTCCATGAGCTGGTTGTGGTGCCTCAGCTCAGCTCCACGAGCTGGACGTGGTGCCTCAGCTCCACGAGCTGCTGTGGTGCTGATAACCCCAAGGTCAGCGTTCCATCCCCAAGTGAACCATTCTCTGCAGAGCTGGCCCTGCTGGGCCCTGTCCAGCTCGGGCTGTTGTGTGATTCTGTGCCCTTGGAGGTGCCAGGGCTGGCTGCACGGGGTTCCCAGGCTGCTGCTGAGGCATTAGCATGCTGGGCAGGGCACATCCCTGCCCGGGGCACACAAAGCCCTGGCTGTGTTTGCCAGCGAAGCATCCTGAGCTCCAGCTGCAGCAACGAGCGGTTTGGGGACCAGACTGACAGGGTGGCATTAAAGGACATGAACTGGGGGGGTTTGTACTGAGTTCTGTGTGTGGGAGACTGCCCAGATGAGACAGCAGGAGCGGGGATGCCCTGCTTGGCACCCCTTGCTTGCATTTCCAGGCAGAAGTTCAAGAAATGCTGTTTGTGCATGGTGGGAAGGAACCACTGAGGGGTGGTTTTGGCACAGAAGCTGCTCCAGAGTTTAAGGATGTGTGAGCTGTGGTGTGCTTGTACTTGTTTTGGAGGGCAGGTCAATTCTCAGGAGATGTAACCATGACTTTTATATCAGTCTCTCTAAAATTCCTTGAAAGATCATCAAATCTTAATGAGTGTGATGGGATCCCTGAGCAAGGCCATGGTCTAAATTTCTGGGAGATTAAATGCTCTGAGCAAAATGAATGCTTTTCATGTTGGCAAAGAAAGAATTGCAGCCATGCTGCTCATCCCTGGAGCTGCCAGGATCCCTTCCTTTTTCCACACAGGAGGGACTTTGAGTGCCTCAGAGCCAAGGGGTTAAAGTGGCTTTGTCTAATTCAGAATGAGAGGAGTTACTGGTCAGAGTCCAGAGAAAATACAGCTGTTTCCTCAAGAAGTTGTGGCTGAAATTCTGAACCCAAAGCACATAAAACTAAATAAAGATCAAGGAATTATTATTATTGTTGTTGTTTTTGTTTTGTTTTCCATATTACAGTAATGAGAATGTTTTTTACAGCCCTTCCCTTTCCTTTGTGGGGAGCTCAAATTCCATGGTGGTGGCAGAGGAATTTGGAGTATGGACTAAACCCTCAGGCTTCACCAGGGAATCACATTGGCTAGAGTTCTACTTTAATTTTTTTTAAATGACATATTAAGCTAGTGGGACTCCTAACAAGAACCAAGTGGTGTTTTCATAGGTGCTGTGCACAGATAATTCCTGTGCAGGAAGCTTTGTGTGTCAAATCATGTCAGTATTAGCAAACCCAGTAGGGCTGTGAGTGTGACTACAGCAATCCAGGCTGGGGTGTTTGTTGTGCCTTGGCTGCCAGGACAATTAGCTGGCAGGGTGAAGTGTAGTTCTCTTTACAATGTAAAAAAAGTGGAATTTTGGGTGTTTTTAACTCCCCTGTCCACCTGCAGGAGCTGTGGTAGCCTGTAATGCTGTTTTCTCCTGTTCAGCAAATATTTTGTTGGCCAGTGGGCAATGAAATGGTCACTTAATGGGACACCCACCCCTGATCTGCCTTAATTTCATAACTGCAATTTCTTCTCTGTGCCAGAGGTAAACAACTTCCAGTTGTTTTGTTACTGTGTTTCTAACAGAATGTCTCTGGCCTGGGTGAGTTCTTCATCAATCCTGAAGTGTTGAGACATTTCCCTCAGAATCCCAGACTGGTTTTGTTTGGAAGGACCTCAAAGCTCATCTCATCCCATGGGCAGGGACACCTTCAACTATCCAGGTTGCTCCAAGCCCTGTCCAGCCTGGCCTTGGGCACTGCCAGGGATGGGGCTCTGTGCCAGAGGGAACACCTCAGAGGGAACAATTCCTTCCCAATATCCCACCTAACCCTGCTCCTGCTCAATGGGAAGCCATTCCCTGTGTCCTGTCCTGTCCCAGGTCCCTGTCTGTCCCTTGAAGCTCCTGTAGGCACTGATGTGTCATGGTAAAAGTGAAGTGCCCCCAGATCAGTGTGTGCTGCTGGCTGCCCATCCCTTTGAGCTCTCACTTGGTGGTTCTGTTTTCAGATCAAGGTTTTGGCTCCCTTGTTCCCGTTCCTTGCTCTGGTTCTGCTCTCCAGCAGTTCAGCTCGTGCACTGCCAGTGCCTGGAATACAAGTTATGGTCCAGCTGCAGTCCAGATCATTTTGTCATTCCATTATTTAATCTGGAGTTAAGTGGAAGGGTCAAATTAAATCCTACAAACACTTTTCTTTCAAAATTCAACATGTCTTTTTACTCTTTGTAAACAGGTTTTGCACAAATCCAGCGAGGGTGTGAGCTGTGGGCACGACCAACAAGAGAGCACAAACCCTCACATGCATGAGGGCACCAGGGCTCGCTGGCACACCCTTTCCCAAAAGTTCAGCCACCCCATTTTTTTTAAAATTTGATGTGCCTTACTGGCAGTGAGCTGCTCCATGTTGTTTTGGGTGATTCTCTGAGCTGTGCTTCTCCTGCTGCCTGGCTCTGTGTGCAGGTTTCCCTTAGCCCAAGCTTGGTTAATCGTGCAGCAAGTTAATTTACTAATTACAGCAGCTGAAAGTACCAGGAGCGTGCTGGGCCATGGTGATGAGCTGCAGCAATTGGGGCTGGGGGAGGCTGAAGCAGCCCCTCCCTCCTCATCCTCCCCATTCCACAGCCAGCAGTGGAAGGGGGGTTATCAGCCCAGGAGCAGCAATGGAGTGTTGGAATGGAGGGTGAACTTTGCTCATGTAGCTGACAAGCAGCTCAGCAGAGAGATCCTGGGCTGTGATTTAACCCTTTCTTTTCAGGATCTTGGTCATCAATGTGGAGACTCTACATGGCTGTCTCGCCTTGTTTTCCCATTGTTGTTCTTTTCTTCTCATCACCCTCCAGCTTTAGGAAGATAACAATGGAAGTGCCCAAAGAAATGAGTCTAATTCATGCAGGGAATCCAGGAACACAAAAGGACTTGTCTCTTTCTTCTTTGTACAGATCCTGGAACTGAAAAGTGACGTCCTGACACCTGGGAGCACGACAGGCCTGGAATGACTGGGGAGAAGCTTCTTTGCTTGGCCATCCCTGATCTTGCGTGCCCATTAAAAGGTGTGTGTGCTGCTCATCTGCTTCTGAAAGCACAGGAGCTTTGCTTTTCCCCAGAGCAGCCTGGGCTGTGCTGAGAGCTGCTGCTGGGGCTCAGAAAACAGCCACAGTGACATCTGAAGGTGTCACCATCAGGCACATGGTAGGGCCTTGCCTCTGGAGGTTACAGTCCCTCAGTGCTGTGCAAGGCTGGCTGTGTGTGACCATGTTCACAGGGGGACCAGGATGAGGGAAGAGACGAGGATCTGACTCCATGTTTCAGAAGGCTTGATTTATTATTTTATGATATATATTATATTGAAACTATACTAAAAGAATAGAAGAAAGGATTTCATCAGAAGGCTGGCTAAGAATAGAATAAGAAGGAATGATAACAAAAGCTTGTGTCTCGGACAGAGTCCAAGCCAGCTGACTGTGATTGGCCATTAATTAGAAACAACCACATGAGACCAATCCCAGATCCACCTGTTGCATTCCACAGCAGCAGATAACCATTGTTTACATTTTGTTCTTGAGGTCTCCCAGCTTCTCAGGAGTGTCGCAGACATTTCTCCACAGAAATCCTTTCTTTCGGATTTCTGTGTCTTCGGGAGGCCAGAGGCCTCTGAAGAGAAGGTAAACAATTATTATCAGCTTCTGGGGAATGCAACAGGGACACCTTGATTGGCTCATTTCCTATGTTTATAATTAAGGGCCAATCACCAGTGCAAGCCAGGGGACAGAGTCCTTGGCCACAACTTTGTTATAGATTCTTTCTATTCTATTCTTAGATAGCCTAGCTGCTCTGCAAACCTCTCTCTATATTCTATTAGTATAGTCATAATGTATTATATATAATATCTTAATAAATCAAGCCTTCTGATCAAGATACAAGATTCACTGTCTCTCTGTCACCAGCTGCGACCCACTCAGGCGCGGTAATACAGGAGGGAAAATCCCAAGGAAAGGATTTTTCAGAAAATGTCATGGCTGTGTGCTCGAGGAGAGTCAGCCAAGGGTGAGGTGATGTGGGTGGCCGTAGCTAGCGGGGCTTTGTCCTCTACCCAAGGGCTCTCTCATTTCAGGTGCCAGCACTCGCAGCCAGCTTGCTCAAGGCTGGAAGGCTGGGCCTGCATCTGCTCTGTACCTTTGAGGGAAACCTGGACCTGTCCTGCCCGCCCCCGAGGAGCCATGGAGGACAAACGCAACATCCCCATCATCGAGTGGGAGCACCTGGACAAGAGGAAATTCTACGTCTTCGGCATTTGCATGACCATGATGATCCGCGTGAGCGTTTACCCCTTCACGCTGATCCGCACGCGGCTGCAGGTGCAGAAGGGCAAGAGCCTCTACAACGGCACCTTCGATGCCTTTGTGAAAATCCTGCGGACAGAAGGGGCGGCCGGGCTCTACCGAGGCTTCCTGGTGAACACCTTCACGCTGATCTCGGGGCAGTGCTACGTCACCACCTACGAGCTCACGCGCAAGTACGTGTCGCGCTACAACAACAACAACGCCGTCAAGTCCCTGGTGGCGGGAGGCTCGGCCTCCCTGGTGGCCCAGAGCATCACGGTGCCCATCGATGTGGTCTCCCAGCACCTCATGATGCAGAGGAAAGGGGAAAGCATGGGCAGGTTCAAGGTGCAGAGCCAAGACGGCAAGCGGCTGCTGGTCTTTGGGCAGACCAAGGATATCATTGTACAGATTTTCAGGGCTGACGGTTTGCGAGGTTTCTACCGGGGTTATGTGGCCTCGCTGCTCACTTATATTCCCAACAGTGCTGTCTGGTGGCCCTTCTACCACTTCTATGCTGGTAAGTGAAAGGAGGTTTGAAATCTGTCTTATCCCAGGAGAGCCAGGAGCCCCTGGATGAACTCTTGGTGCTGTGGATTCAGCGGGATTTGTTTTCTCTCTGGGGGTGGGAGCAGAATCTGGCCTGAGCCAAGGAGCTGCATCTGGCTGTGTGGGAGTTCTGCAGGTATTGGGTGGAAGTTTAACAGAGCAGCAGTGTTTCATGCACAACAAGGGGTCCAGGTGCTATAGAACTCCAAAATGGATGGTTCCAAGCAAGTGGGGCTTTATGCATCTGCTTTAACTTTCTCTCCCACTTAACTCAAGTAGTGCCTTCTCCACAGGAGTGAGGAAGGCAGAATTTTGGAGCCACCATGTAAGTATAGTTCATCTTCCAGTTCATGTGAACTCAGGAATCTCATAGATGGCAAAGGGACTTTTAGAGCCACAAATCTCATGGCAAAACCAACAAGGGCTAAATCTTCCCTGGATTTCTGTCAGGTTTGCTGGATTTGCTTCAGTTTTGGCAACTTTAAAATTGGCACTGAGTCTTTTGATGGAAAACTGCACTCAGCAGGAAGTTCTTTCTCCCTAGCTCAGTTCTTGTACTCCTTGGGGTGTTTCCAAAGACTAAAGGTATTGGCCAACTGAGGTTTATTTCCACCTTTGATGATCCTTTAGATTTCTGCCCTGCAGCTTTGCACATGGTTTTTAGGAGCCTGGTTACCTAATTTCTGCCAAAAGGTGGTGGCAATGAGTACTTTGGGTTTTGCTGTACTGGGCCTAAAGTACATCTTGGAGAATTCTTCAAAATCCAGATGTCTCCAAGGTGCTGTGTGCTTTCCAGAGTTGTGGTAGCTAGAGGAAATATTGGTGCTGCATTTAAATGGCAGTGGCAGCCTGTCATGTTGGTCTGTGCTTTGTGGGAGTGCTCCCATCAGTGTCCCTGTCAGCTGTTCATAAGACCAAAACCCAATGTACTAACTGTAAGATTTTCATGCCCAAGGGGCTCAGAGGAGGACAGGTAAGAAGAGGCAGCTGATATGGAGAAACCAGAGCTCTCTCAGCTTCCAGGTGTTTGCTCTTTCCCTGTCTTCTCAGTGGGAATTGAGATGGTGGGAAACATCAACCCCAGCTGTCAGTGAATCTGCTCTGGCTGCATTTCCCAGTGCTCTGTCCCTGGAGCAGCAGCTGGGGTCCCTGAACCCTCCTTGGGTTCAAAGGACACTGCTGGCCCTGATTCCAGTCGGTGTTCAAAGTCTCAAACAGAGCTGCTTCCGTCCCTCCTGCCAGCCAGGCTTCCTCATTGTCCAAAAATGGGGCTTTTGAACACTGTTGTGTCCAACTCCAACCAATGAAAGTGTGGGAGATTCAAATCCTATTGGCCAGGCAGCAGGAGCAGAGTGAGGAGATGTGGGATCAGCACTAACCAGGGTATCTCCTGGACACTGTGCCCATTAGTGACAGCTTTCTGTACAGATCTCTGCTGACTCCTTCCAATGGAGCCTTGTCTTAAGGCTTCCTCCACCTTCTAAAGAGAGTGGGGGTTTTCATGCCCTGTTTTGGGGGAGTGGAAGCTGATTCTGTCCAGTTTGCCCCACAGGCCTGGGGGGCTGTGGCACAAAGCATGGGGAGAGTCCTGGAGCCAGCAGTGTGATGAGTCCTGCTCCCTGTGCAGTGCCAGCTTTCTGCTTGGTGTAGGAAGCACCACTTGGAGATTCTGCAGGCTGGAAATCAGGGATTCTGCCCACTGCAAATCAGCTGGAGTTAGGGGGTGGGGTTAAGGAAATTATAAACAACCACTGAAAGTCTGAAACTTTCCTCTCTCTCCTGTTCCCAGAACAGCTTTCAAGTTTGACTCCTAAAGACTGCCCCCACCTCCTTCTGCAAGCAATATCAGGGCCCCTTGCAGCTGCCACAGCCTCCACTCTCACCAACCCCATGGATGTGGTGAGGGCTCGGGTCCAGGTAAGAGCTCAGCCTGTTTGGCACACAGCAGGGTGGGGTTCAGCCTGGGCTCTCTCATCTCTGTGCTTTCAGGTGAGCTGTTTCCCTTCTCTCCCTGGGCCTTTCATCCTGGGTAGCAGCTGCTTAATTAATTAACCCTCAGCATTAGCAAGAGGAGCCCGGGCTGGCAGTGCCAGCCTGGCCTGCTCAGACAGGCTTTCCCTTCAGAAAGGGAGAGGTGCTTCCTGCTGCCTCCTTAGGACTTTGTGCTTTCCTTGCTGCCCTCCTCAGGGAGTTCTGGAGACCAGACCAAGCCTAATCAGCCTGGCTGATCTGTTGTCTCCAGAGCGTTCAGTTGCAGCAGAGCCCCAGAGCAGCTCAGCATGGAGTCTGGCAGCTCTGGCAATGTTTGTTCTGGCCTTGCAGGTGGAAGGCAAGAGCTCCATCATTCTCACCTTCAAGCAGCTCATTGCAGAGGAAGGTCCCTGGGGGCTGACCAAAGGCCTCTCTGCCCGCATCATCTCGGCCACTCCCTCCACCATCGTCATCGTGGTGGGCTATGAAACGCTGAAGAAGCTGAGCCTGCGCCCAGAGCTGGTGGACTCAAGGCACTGGTAGAGGCAGCTGGGGGAGGAGAACCTTCCTGAGACCTCTCTGAGTTTGGACTCTTGCAGGGGAGAGCCTGGGATGCCACGCAGCTGCTGCGCCTTTGTCTCCGGCTGGTTTCACAGCACAAGGCAGATGCAGAAGCAGCTGCACTTCACCTCTTTAGATCTGAGTGTCATGCAATGGTTCTGCTGCTGGTTTTGCTTCAGCTGTGACCTTTGGCAGTGCTCCTTGCCTGGAACAGTCCATTCCAGGTGTGTGAATGCATCCTGGCAAGTTAGTAATTCCTTTTTTTTTTTTTTTTTTTTTAATTAAAGACTTACTGGCTTAAGCAAAAAGCCAGTTTATTCTCTTTAAATTATTTTCATCTTTGCCAAACTTCCAAGGAGTCTCACAGCCTGCAGCAGGACCCTCTGCTGGGATGTCTCTAGTGGCAGTTGTGCTGTGGGAAGCTGGAAGCAGAAAACAGACAAGTGACTTTCTCCAATTACCTGCTTTTATTTCTAGAAGATGTGAGACAAGAGTAACCTGCAACCACTTCAGACTTGATTTCCTGCGTTTTGAATAGATCTACATACTTGTTTTGTATATTCTTGGAAAATGTTCCCTGTCTCTCATCCTCCAAACAGCAAGCTGGCTGACAGCAAGTGAGGAGCTGAGCTGGCTGTTTGGAATTAGCTGATGGCAGTTTTGACACCTAACCTGTGTTTTTAATCTGTTGTAATTTAATTTTTTTTTTTAATTTTAGGGAAGCTTATTCTGATTCCTGGGGTACTGAATGGTTGTCCTGTGGCCTCGTTCAGTGTGTCAATCCTGCATGTTCAGAGTGGCTGTGGCCACTTCCCACCTTAGTTAGTTTAAGCCCAGAAATGCAGTTTGGAAGTGTTTGATCGTGGTGCTGCCAGCAGCTGGATGATAACTGAGTGGGCTTTGAGCTACAATTAGATGGGGTGTGGGGAAGGAAAAACCTTGTGCTGGCTTTTGATCCAGTTCAAACCTGACAGGCATGTTTATATTGAATAAGAAGTGATGGTTCACTTCATGAGTTTCAATTCTGCTCTTCCAGTTTGGGAAGGGCAAGGATAATGTTTTGCACAATTGCTGGATCAGAAGCCTGAGCTATGGCCTGTGTATTTTACCAGGTGAAAACTTCAGGGGGATGAAACCAGAGGCTGCTTTTTGGGGAGGGGAGGGAGGGGGTTGTTTGACTGCACTCTGCTGCTCTTGGTGGTTGAGATTTGCCTTTCATGCTGCCAGCCCACACGTGGTGCTTGTCTGGGGAGGTTTGGGGTGCACCTCCATCCCCCTTCTGCCATAACCAGGAATTCTGGTTGAGGTGTTGATCCTGCTGACCCGTGGCTGTTGCTGGGCTCCATTTGGCTGTCTCTTCCCGAGGGACTCACCAGGTGTGGCTCTGCCCTTCATCCCAGTGATGTCCCTGCCTGCTGGAGATGGAGAGTGCTGCAGCTGCTGCTGAGGTGGGAGAGGCTTCTCTGCTTGATTCCAAGGTGCAGTGCTGTGATGGGGCTGTGGGCAGAGCCCTCTTCATGCCAGTTTTGTTTCTTGCAGTGCTCAGAAAGGCACTGGATGCTGGAGCCACTGGTGGAGTTGTTGGAGCAGCACCTTCTGCACCTGCTCCAGTCACCTGTTTGTTGTTTAAAAGTTGACACCAGTCGGCTCTTGCTCTAATAATAGATTCTGCTCTGAAAAGCAGAACAACAGCACCCCAAACCACAAGGCAGCAGGATGTTAACACTGATATATGAACAGGAACAATACGATCAGCCTCTGCCAGGTGCAGCAGGGCCAGTCCCAGTGTGCAGAACAGAGGGGTGGCAGCACCAGTGTGGGGAGACACTGTCAAACTTAATGTTCCTCTCGTAACCAGCAACGTTCTTGACAACTAATAAACTTGAGAGACCTTCAGTTTGGTGCCTGCGTTTGAAAGCACGTGGCTCTCCACGCATGGGGAGGCTGCTGCTTTTGTCGTGTCACAGGAAGGGTTTCACCCTTAGCCTTTGGACTAGGAGAGGGACGTGAGCTGCCTGAGAACTCAGTGACTGAGGGAGAACCGGCTGGAGCACTGGAATGCCTGCAAGCAGCCGTGACCCAGAGCCGCGGGCTGGCTCCTGCTTGGCTGTTACGTGGGAAATGTCGCTTTTTTTATTCTCTAACCGAGCTGAACTTTCTTTCTTCTTTTCTCCTTGAATTCTTCAGGCTTGATCGTTTTATTTCACTCAAAGTCGCTGGGGGGCAGGGCGGGCACTGGGGAGAGAAGGACGGATTTGTCTCGCTGCTTCGCTTCGGACCGGGAGCAGCCCCGCTCCGGGAGGCGGCAGTGTCTTCAAAAACCGCGGTGCTTTTGTCATGGTTTGGTTCGGTTCGGGAGCAGCCCCGCTCCGGTAGGCGGCAGTTTCTGCAAAAACCGCGGTGCTTTTGTCGCGGTTCGGTTCGGATCGGGCGCAGTCCTGCTCCGGTAGGCGGCAGTTTCTCACCGCGGTGTTTTTGCCGTGGTTCGGTTCGGACCGGGAGCGGCCCCGCCGAGCGGCGCGAACCCCGCCCGTGCCACGCGCTCCGTTCTTCCCGCGCTCCGTTCTTCCCGCGCTCCGTTCTTCCCGCGCTCCGTTCCCGCGCGTTCTTTCCGTGCTCCGTTCCCGCCTCCGTTCCCGCGCTGGCGGCCGTTAGGGGCGGGGCCCGGCGCCCCGGCCAATGGACAGCGGCGGTGGCGGCGGCGCACCCCCCGGGCCATGGCGGCGGCGGGCGGCGATGGCGGCGCGGGCGGGGCTGAGGGCGGCGGGGCCGATGGCGGGGATGAGCCGGTACCGGCGGCGGCCCCGGGGCGCGCCCAGGTGTTCAGCGCCGTGGTGGACACGTTCCTGGAGAAACTGGTGGCCGCCGGGAGGTGAGGCGGGAGCGGGGGTCTGCAGGGTGGGGAGGGAGCCTTGAGCCCGGTGCCAACCGTGCCGTGACCCTGGGCTCACCGGATCCCCGGGAGCAGCCCCGGACCCGGCTCTGAGCCTGGCCTGACCCGGTCCCAACCGTACCGTGACACTGAGCCCACCGGACCCCCGGGAGCAGCCCCGGACCCGGCTCTGAGCCTGGCCTGATCCGGTCCCAACCGTGAGCCTGGTCCAAACCGTGCCGTGACACTGAGCCCACCGGATCCCCGGGAGCAGCCCCGGACCCGGCTCTGAGCCTGGCCTGACCCCGTCCCAACCGTGCCGTGACACTGAGCCCACCGGATCCACGGGAGCAGCCGGCTCTGACCCTGAGCTTAGCCCTGATCCGGCCCCACCGTGAGCCCGGTCCCACTCGTGCCGTGACACTGAGCCCACCGGACCCCCGGGAGCAGCCCCGGACCCGGCTCTGAGCCTGGCCTGACCCGGCCCCATCGTGCCCCCAGTCCCAACCGTGCCGTGCCTCTGAGCCCGCCCGGACCCCCGGGAGCAGCCCCGGACCCGGCTCTGAGCCTGGCCTGACCCGGTCCCAACCGTGCCGTGCCTCTGAGCCCGCCCGGACCCCCGGGAGCAGCCCTGCCGCCATCCCCATCGCTAACCCGGCTCCGGTTCTGACCCTGCCCTCCTTGCAGCTACCAGAGGTTTGTCAGCTGCTACCGCTGCTTCTACAAGCTGCAGCCGCAGCTGACCAGGAGCATCTACGATCAGTTCATCTCCCAGCTCCAGACGTCCATCAAGGTGAGCAGAGGAGCCACCCGGGGGCAGTGGAAAAATGCTGAGCAGGTTGATATTAAGGGCAGCAAATGTATTTCCTAAATGTAAAGCAGAAAGTTGAGGCTGCTCTCTGGAGTTCTGCCTTCCCCAGAAAAAGCTGTAGGATCGTTCAGGAAAACACCACTGGGACTTTAGAGTTCAAGCATGGCCAAGGCCACCACTAAACCATGTCCCTGAGTGCCACATCCACACATCTGTTAAATACCCTCAGAAATGGTGATTCACAGGGTATTCATCATCCATGATTCCAGCTTTTCTTCCAGGACAAAGCCAGAAGGACTTTGAATAAGGGATGGAGTGACAGGACAAGGGGAATGGCTTCCCCCCAGTTAGATGGGATATTGGGAAGGAATTCTTCCCTGTGAGGGTGCTGAGGGCCTGGCACAGGGTGCCCAGAATTTAAGGCCAGGTTGGGCAGGGCTTGGAGCAGCCTGGGGTAGTGGAAGGTGGAAGGAGATGTGCTTTAAGGTCCCTTTGAACCCAAACAATTCCCTGATTCCCTGACCGGCCAAGGCTGACAGGCAGAGTGGTGCCTGTGTTTGTTCAGCTCATGTCCTTCCTTCACAGGAGGAGATCCAGGACGTGAAGAATGAAGGGAATCTGGAGGGACTCTTCAGTTTGCTGGATAAGATCGTGGAGGAGGCCAAGGACCGGGAGGAGCCAGCGTGGTATGGATGGCCAGGAGTGGGGGGTGGTTTTGCTGTAAGGGAGAGGCTGAAAGCTGCTGTATCTTTGCAGAAGTGTCACTGGGCCTAAAACACACAAAAATCAGTTTAATCTGTGCTTCTCTGGGTCCAGGATCCAGTTCCACTCACTCCCTTAGTGCAGGGAGGTCAGTGCCACTGAGCTGGGGGGTTTGGGCACAGCACCTGTCCTACAGCAGAGTCCCCCTGTGTGCTCTTTGTGTCCCTGGCTCAGGCCTCAGCAGACACTGGAGACACTGGGGACTGACCAGAAGCACAGGATTTTGTGTGTCTGTGCTGAGGGGGTGAGGACATCCTCATGTTCCAAGCACCCACTTAGGGCCAGGCTTTGGGAAGAGCTCCCTGTGCCCTCCAGTGGGGCTCTGGCTGTGCTGGGTTCCCTGTGGCAGCCACAGAGCTGATCCCAGCTGGCAGCAGCTCTGCAGCTTTGTGGGACCAGTGCTGGGCAGCATCTCTGGCCAGGGTCTGTGTACAAATCACCAACAGGATGCGACTGCTGCTTGAGCTGTTTATTTTCCAGCATCAGCCTCATTCCATGGTGATGACAGTGGCAAGATGCCAGCAGCTCACATCCCAGGCAGCAGACAAAGAACTCAATGTTACAACTCACTTTAAAAGTTTTTTGACCAATCACACAAAGCAAAAGCACATTGACAGCAGTTCTGTCTAACCACTATCAGCACAGGTATCTTTGGTTAAACAATGCTTGCTTATTTCAAATACAATACCTGCTTGTGAGCCTTAAAACACAACACACAGAGCTCCATTATTAAGCTTCAAACTCCTTAGTATCTCCCTAGATATATTTTTCTTTAGCTTAGGGAGTTATTCCAGACAAGTAGAATATGCTTGTGAATCTGCTGTAGGGCCTTAGAGCAGATCTGTGCAAGGAGGAAAGTCCAGCTCACCCTGAGTGTTGGGATGGGAGCAGTGCCTTGCTTTACCCCAGTCCAGGGGATGATATGATGAGCCCCCCATTATTAAGCCTAGAACTTCCTAATACCTCACTAGATATTCTTTTCTGGAGTTATTCTAGACAAATAGAATATGCTTGGGAATGTGCTCTGACCCTTGGATAGAGCAGATGTGTTCAAGGAGGAAACTCCAGCTCACCCTGAGTGTTGGGATGGGGGCAGAGCCGTGTCATCCTTTACCCCAGTCCAGGGGATGATATGGTGAGCCCACCATGATTAAGCTTAGAACTTCCTAATATCTCAGTAGATATACTTTTCTTTAGCTTAGGGAGTTATTCTATTCTATTCTTTTCTTGTGAATCTGCTCTGGCCCTTAGAGCAGATCTGTGCAAGGAGGAAACTCCAGCTCACCCTGAGGGTTGGGATGGGCAGAGCAGTGCTTTGCTTTACCCCAATCCAGGGGAGGATGTGCTGAGCCCCCTCAGAAGGCCAGGCTGGCTGGAGGACACTCCAGACCATCTCCCCAAGGCTGCTCCCACACTCTGCAGCCTCCCAGTTTACAAAAGTACAGGTGCAATGCTCTGTGAATGTGACCGTGTTCACAGGGGACTCGGGTTGAGGGAAGAGACGAGGATCTGACTCCATGTTTCAGAGGACTTGATTTATTATTTTATGATATCTATTATATTAAAACTATACTAAAAGAGTAGATGAAAGGATTTCATCAGAAGGCTGGCTAAGAATAGAAAAAGAAAGAATGAATAACAAAGGTTTGTGGCTCAGGCTCTGTGTCTGAGCCAGCTGGGCTGTGATTGGCCATTAATTAGAAACAACCACATGAGACCAATCCCAGATCCACCTGTTGCATTCCACAGCAGCAGATAACCATTGTTTACATTTTGTTCCTGAGGCCTCCCAGCTTCTCAGGAGGAAAAACCCCAAGGAAAGGATTTTCCATAAAAAGATATCCGCAACACGTCAATACACAGACCATTCTTCTATTTGTCCTTTTCTCCTTCTCCTGTAACTTTCCTGCTGACCAATCTCATGGCTGCTGCTTAGCTCTAATGATATCTTTGCTATCTCTGAGCCCTGATTTTGCATCTTTCCCACCCCCCTGCTGCTGGGAGCCCAGGGCAGGGTGTGTTGTGTGTTGTGGGTGCTCCCTTGCAGGCGGCCCAGCGGGGTCCCGGCGCGGGACGTGCGCAGCGCCCTGGTGCCGTTCCTGCTGCGCCACCGCTCCCACCTGCGCCGCGCGCTGCACGAGAGGCAGCACAGGAGCAGCAGCCTGGCCCAGGAGGTGCTCAAGGGCAGGGACAGCATTGCAGAGCTGCAGCAGGCGATCCAGGCTCGCCAGGAGGCCTGGCAGGTAAAACACGCCAGAAAACCCAGACCAGACTGACCCAAACCAACCCAAAACCAGCCCAGCCCAAGCCAAACTAAACCAAACCAACCCAAACCAGACCAGCCCAAGCCAAACTAAACCAAACCACCCCAAAACCAGACCAAACCAACCCAAACTAGACCAACCCAGACCAAACCAAACCAAACCAGACCAAACTAAACCAAACCACCCCAAAACCAGACCAAACTAGACCAAACCAGACCAAACCACCCCAAAACCAGACCAGCCCAAGCCAAACTAAACCAAACCACCCCAAAACCAGACCAAACCAACCCAAACCAGACCAAACCAACCCAAACTAAACCAAACCACCCCAAAACCAGACCAAACCAACCCAAACTAGACCAACCCAGACCAAACCAAACCAAACCAGACCAAACTAAACCAAACCACCCCAAAACCAGACCAAACTAGACCAAACCAGACCAAACCACCCCAAAACCAGACCAGCCCAAGCCAAACTAAACCAAACCACCCCAAAACCAGACCAAACCAACCCAAACCAGACCAAACCAACCCAAACTAAACCAAACCACCCCAAAACCAGACCAAACCAACCCAAACTAGACCAAACCAGACCAACCCAAACCAGCCCAGCCCAAGCCAAACTAAACCAAACCACCCCAAAACCTGACCAAACCAACCCAACCCAAGCCAGACAAACCCAGACCAAAGCAGACCCAACATAAACCAGACTAATCCAGACCAAACCAACCTAAACCAGACCCAACCAACCCAACACAAACCAAACCAACCCAACACAAACCAGCCCAAACCAACCCAGACCAGACCAAGGTAAACCAGACCTGACCAAACCAACTCTAAACAAACCAGACTAGACCAGACCAACCCAGACCAAACCAACCCAAACCAACCTAAACCAGACCAGACCAAAACTAACCAACCCAACACAACCCAACCCAACACAAACCAACCAACTCAAACCAACCCAGACCAGACCAAGGTAAACCAGACCTGACCAAACCAACTCAAACCAAACCAGACTAGACCAGACCAAACCAACCCAAACCAGACCAGACCAAAACTAACCAACCCAACACAAACCAAACCAACCCAACACAAACCAACCAACCCAAACCAGACCAACACAAACCAGACCCCACCAGACCAACCGAAACCAAACCAGACCGACCCAACCCAAACCAGACCAGACCAACCCAACCCAAACCAGACCAACCAAACCAAGCCAGCCCAACCTCATTCTCACAGCACCTGGAGAACGAGGCTCTGGAATGACTTTGAAAGCCTCCACTTCCCCAGGACCTCCCCAGCAGCCAAGTCCTGCTGCAACTTTAGTGTGGACATTGGAGGTCTCGGGTGCTTTTCCCTGTGCAGTGGGTGAGGTGTGGGGTGTGGGTGGTGCCAGGGGAGGTGAGGGGGTTGTTGTGTTCTGCACATGCAGGGGACAGCATTGTGTGCCAGCATCCCACCCTGAGTGTGGCAGGGTGGGAGAGGCTCCATGCTGAGCTCTGTGGGTTGTGTTCCTTCCAGGCAATCACTAAGGAGCAACGAGAGCTCATCATGGCCCTCCAGGAGCTCCAGTGATGTCCCACAGGCTCTGCTGGGACAGCTCATCATCCCACAGCACTGATGGGACAAGGTGTGTGCGCTGAGAATCACCCCATCAGGCCACTGGAGACTGCAGAGGGACTGGAACAGCTGCTGGACTGGCATGGGTTGATTATAAACAAAAACAAACCAACAAAAGAAACAAAAAAAAAAAAAAAAACACCAACATTGGTATCTTTGGAAATGGGTGGCAATTCTCTATTTCCCACTCAGCTAGGCAGAGGAGCATCACACAGTGTGTCTGTGCTCTCATCTGCTGCACTCAGTGCTGTGACAGGCCTGGTTCCAGTTTCCAAAGCCACATTTGGGGGTTTGTAGCTGTTTTAGCTGTGTGTTAGACAAAATTCAGTGCCTTAAGCCCCGGGGCAGGCTGTGCTGGGGTCACAGCCAAGGCTCCTGCCTTTGTTTGCAGGTTCATTCCGTGTCCCTGTGCTCACTGCCCTTGCAGATGTGGCAGCAGCCGCTGCCCCAAGTTCCTTGTTACCATTCCTTCTGTCTCTTCTAAAGTTATTTTCTAGCCCTGCTCCCCTCCCAGGGATCTGTGCCGAGCTTGGAACGGCCCTGCCTCCGCTTTGTGGCTTTGTAGCACAGGGTTTTCATGTTTGTTTTTCCTGTGGAACCTTCCAGAGCCACACTGGCTTTCCCCACCCAGAGCTGTCTGTTGCTGCCTCTCCTGTTTGTGGGCTGGGGAAGCCAAGGGATCTCCCTGGCACAGCCCCACCCGTGAGTGTTCCTGCAGCAGGGACAGGCTGTGCTGGGGCTGGCCAGGGAGGCAGGAGAGTGCCCTGCACCTGCAGAGGTTCTGAGGGCACAGCTCCAGGGTTCCTGCCCTGTGCTCCACCACAGCCCAGCAATTAGAGCTGCAGAGTGGCTGCAGCATTTCCCCTCTGCCTCCCCTCTCTGTGCTGGAATCTCCTCAATAAACTGGGGCTGTTCTTCCCAGCTTGGCTCCCGCTGTGCTCTTGGCCCACGTACTCTGTGTTTTATGGCTTTGTCTGGCAAAGGCTCTGCTTCAGCAGCTCTGTCTGCCCCAAAGGCAGGGCTGGGATTTACAGGATCAAAAAAAAAATGGTCAGGATGTGAAAGAGGAATGTTATTCAGGGGCTCTGGGTGCCCTGGCTGGGATGGTGTTCACAGGGGTCTGAGGATGAGGGAAGAGACGAGGATCTGACTCCATGTTTCAGAAGGCTTGATTTATTATTTTATTATATATATTATATTAAAACTATACTAAAAGAATAGAAGAAAGGATTTCTTCAGAAGGCTGGCTAAGAATAGAATAAGAAGGAATGATAACAAAAGCTTGTGTCTCGGACAGAGTCCAAGATAGCTGACTGTGATTGGCCATTAATTAGAAACAACCACATGAGACCAATCACAGATGCACCTGTTGCATCCCACAGCAGCAGATAACCATTGTTTACATTTTGTTCCTGAGGCCTCCCAGATTCTCAGGAGGAAAAATCCTATGGACAGGATATTTCATAAAAGATGTCTGTGACACCCTGTCTGTAACACAACATCTGCCAGGGACCAAGGCAATGGGCACCTCTCACCCTCCCCAGGGGTGCCCAAAAGCAGCACCTGCTGCTCCCCCAAAACTGGGCCAGCAACCTCCCTTTGGGAAAACCCCAAGGTTTTGGCAGGAAAGTGTCCCTGTGTTGCAGAAGATGATTCTGGGGTGCTGGGACTGCAGCAAGGAGCCCCCAGTGCCCCCTCACCCATCCCGTGGGGCCTGGGCACTGCCAGCCTGGCAGGGCTGGGCCCACCAGCAAATCCCCCCTGGCCTGGCGCCACTCCTGCCTCCCTCTGTGGGCTCTGGCCGGGCACAGGGCGCCGGGTTCATCCCAAACCACAATTGCCAGCTCTGCCAGCAGCTCCGGCCGTGGCGGATGTGCTGCAAATAACCCTGGTGGGGCCGGGCCCCCCGTGCCAAGGCCACAGGGCCCTATAAAGGCACCCAGGGAGCCGGGGCTGCGCTCAGCCCAGCTCAGGGAGGCACCATGAGGGCCCTGGTCCTGCTCACCCTCCTGGCCCTGCTCGCCCTCGGCCTGTGCCGCAGAGGTACGGGGACTCTGTGGGCACTGGGGGTGATTCTGTGGGCACTGGGGGTGATTCTGTGGGCACTGGGGGTAATTCTGGACACTGGGGGTGATTCTGTGGGCATTGGGGGTGATTCTGTGGGCACTGGGGGTGATTCTGGACACTGAGAGTGATTCTGTGGGCACTGGGGGTGATTCTGGACTCTGGGGGTGATTCTGTGGGCATTGGGGGTGATTCTGTGGGCACTGGGGGTGATTCTGGGCTCTGGGGGTGATTCTGTGGGCACTGAGGGTGATTCTGGACACTGAGGGTGATTCTGTGGGCACTGGGGGTAATTCTGGACACTGAGGGTGATTCTGGACTCGGGGTGATTCTGTGGGCACTGGGGGTGATTCTGGACTCTGGGGGTGATTCTGTGGGCACTGGGGGTGATTCTGGACTCTAGGGATGATTCTGTGGGCATTGGGGGTGATTCTGTGGATATTGGGGGTGATTCTGTGCCTTGGGGGTGATTCTGTGCACACTGGGGGTGATTCTGTGGAACTGGGGGTGATTTTTATGGACCCTGGGGCTGATTTTATGGACACTGAGGCTGATTCTGTGGACTCTGGGCGTGATTCCATGGGCACTGGGGGTGATTCCATGGGCACTGGGGATGATTCTGTGGGCATTGGAGGTGATTCTGTGGGCATTGGGGGTGATTCTGTGCCCACTGGGGGTGATTCTGTGTCCTGAGGGTGATTCTGTGGGCCCTGGGGGTGATTCTGTGGGCATTGGGGGTGATTCTGTGCCATGGGGGTGACTCCATGGGCACTGGGGGTGATTCTGTGTCCTGAGGGTGATTCTGTGGGCCCTGGGGCTGATTCTGTCCACATTGGGAGTGATTCTGTGCCCGGGGAAGGGCCCTGGAGGGAGCAAAGGGACTGGGAAAACTCCGCTGAGCTTTGGGGGTCACGGGGGTTCGATGGGGAGATAGGAACCGGGACATCCTTCAGCAGACTGGGGGGGGGTCTCAGGGAGGGATGTGAGCCCCAAAAAGAGCGGGGAGAGAGCAGAGCAGGGTGGGAGGGAAGAGCAGGACCCGGCTGTGAGCGCGGCCGCCCCTCCGTGTCACCCACACACAGACGGCTCTGCCAGCACCAAGGACTCGCCCAGCTCTGAAGGTGAGTGAGCCTGGGGACGGGGTCACACACAGGGGACAGGGCACAGGGGACAGGTGACACAACCCCCTGACCCCGCTGTCCCTGCAGCCTTCGTCTCCAGACGCGCCAGCGCCGAGCTGGTGCCGAGGCAGAAGCGCAATGCCGGCCAGGGCAGGTGAGCACGGCGGGGAGCAGCGGGGGAGGTTTGCTGGCCCAGGACCCCCCAGAGCCCCCGGGTGTCCCTTTGTGTCCCTTTGTCCCCAGCAGCGGCCCCGGGGCCCCTCCGGACCCGCTGGAGGCCAAGCGCGAGGTTTGCGAGCTCAACCCGGACTGCGACGAGCTGGCGGATCAGATCGGGCTGCAGGAGGCGTACCGGCGCTACTACGGGCTGGTGTGAGCCCTGCCCCGCTTGGGGAGGGGGCCGAGCTCTCCAGGAACCCCCCCTGCCAGCCCCGCACCCCTACACTGCACCCTCCCACCCTTGCTGTTAGCCCTGGAATGGAATAAATGCAAATGTAGAGCCAGTTCCTCCCCAAGCCTGGGGTGTGGGTGGGTGGGTGGGTGAGGGGATTTGGGATGTGCTCAGTGTCACCCATCCCATCCGTCCCGGGTTCCCTCCTGTGCCCCCCAGGCTCCAAGGAGGAGGTGCTGTCACCCCCAGGTCCTGCTGCCAGCCCAGAGCTGCCCCATCACCATCCCAGATTAATTTAAAATTGTTTCTCCCAAACTTGGGGTTACTGGGGAGCAGCAGGGCTGATCCATGCACCCCTGGCCAGGAATTTCATCACAAACCATCTTAATTACTCATTAACCTTGACTCACACATGCTTACACTGCTGGGTCCTGTGTGGGGACCCCAAATTCATGGGATCGCTGCTGGAGAATGGAATTTATGGGATGAATTCATGGAATCTTTGCACTGAAGAGCTGAGGCATAGACTGGGGGCAGAGGGAGTTGGGAGAGGGACACTGCAGGACAGGGACACTGCAGGATAAGGACACTGCAGGGCAGGGACAGTGCAGGACAGGGACACTGCAGGACAGGGACACTGTGGGACAGGGACACTGCGGGACAGGGACACTGCAGGACAGGGACACTGTGGGACAGAGACACTGCAGGATAAGGACACTGTGGGACAGGGACATTGCAGGACACCCAACAGCACCCCAAAGAAGCTGCCAGGGTGCCGGGCCCTGCCAGGCTCTGCAGCCCAGCCTCTCACACGGGTCCCTCTGGTGCCCAGTGCCCACAGGAACCCCTGAGGAGCTGCCAGAGCCACCAGGGGCTGGGCAAGGCCACATGAAGGCTCTGAGGATGGCACTGCTGCCCACAGGGCAGTGCCAAAGGTGCTCTGGGCCTTGGTGGGGCTCAGGTGGCCCCACAGCCAAGCCTGGCACGTGCCCACGTCACAGAGATGCCCTGCAGCTGCCCAGCACAGAACAGATGTGGAAAGCTGGTGGCTGTGTCCTGCCAGGCTGAGGCCATCACCCACAGCTGCTGCTCAAGGGCAGCTCTGGGGACAGGGGACAGAGTGGTGGCACTGGGGAGATGCCAGGGGCTGCTGCTCAGGGGACAGGGGACAGAGTGGTGGCACTGGGGGGACACTGGGGCTGCTGCTGCTCAGGGGACAGGGGACAGAGTGGTGGCACTGGGGGGACGCCGGGGCTGCTGCTCAGGGGACAGGGGACAAAGTGGTGGCACTGGGGGGACACTGGGGCTGCTGCTCAAGGGCAGCTCTGGGGACAGGGGACAGAGTGGTGGCACTGGGGGGACGCTCCAGCCTCACTCCAGGCACAGTCCCAGCAGCAGAGGAGCTCTGGGGAGGAGGGGGGGGAGCAGAGGGAACCTTCTGGAAGCCCCCTGGGGTGGTGGGGGCACCTGAGCCCTGCCCTGGGCCACCCTGACTCACCTGGGACCCCTGCCCCAGCGTGCTGTCCCCACAGCAAGGACCCCACAAAAACCTCGGGTTTCATCCTGGGCAGGGGGAATCAGCAAGAGGAACAAAAAGCTGGGAAGGAGGAAAGCTCCATCCCCAGTTTCCTTATCCCAAACACTCTGGGAACAGCAGGAGAGGCCGGTGCGGGTGAAGGAGCTCAAAGCAGCCACAGGGACAAAGCAGCAGTGCCAGACATGGCTGACCAGGAGTCTGGCATGGCAAATGTGCAGCCTGTGACAGACACACGGTGTCAGGGGGCCTGCAGCTCCCTGTGCCATCCCATCCTTGTGCCATCCCATCCTTGTGCCAGCCCATCCCCGTGCCAGCCCATCCTTGTGCCATCCCATCCCCATGCCATCCCATCCCTGTGCCAGCCCATCCCTGTGCCAGCCCATCCTTGTGCCATCCCATCCCTGTGCCATCCCATCCCCGTGCCAGCCCATCCTTGTGCCATCCCATCCCCGTGCCAGCCCATCCCTGTGCCAGCCCATCCCTGTGCCAGCCCATCCTTGTGCCATCCCATCCCCGTGCCAGCCCATCCTTGTGCCATCCCATCCCCGTGCCAGCCCAGCCCTGTTCCAGCCCATCCTTGTGCCAGCCCAGCCCTGTTCCAGCCCATCCTTGTGCCAGCCCAGCCCTGCGCCAGCCCATCCCTGTGCCAGCCCATCCCCGTGCCAGCCCATCCCTGTGCCAGCCCAGCGTCACAGCTGCTGCAGATGTGCTGGGCAGGCACTGCCCTGGAGCTGTGATGTGGGCACAGCTGGGGACAGAGGGACAGGGGCAGACAAGCAGCAGATGAGACAGATGACAGCAGGGACAGGCAGATGAGCAGTGCTGGGCCCAGCAGATGCCCCAGGGAGGATGGGAGCACCAGGCAGTGCCACCTGAATCCCTGCTGGCACAGCAGGGTCTGAGGTGAGCTCTGTCCCTGTCCCCATCCTCATCTGCATCCCCTCCTCATCCCTATCCCTGTCCCTGTCCCTAACCCCATCTCTGTCCCTAATCCCATCCCTATCCACACTGCCAGCCTTTCTTTGTCCCCATCTCCTCCCCATCCCTGTTCCCATCTCCACAACCATCCCTGCCCCCATTCCCACCCCAACATTTCATCACTCCCATCCTGGCCCTGTTCCCATCACCATTCCCATGCCCACCCCCATCCCCTCCTGCTCAGCAGGAATTGTGTCCAGGGCTGTCTCATTCACCACCAGAAAGGAGCTGAGGACACAGTCAGAGCTCCCAACATGATCCCATCCTCCCAGAAGAGCTGTGGGGACAGCAGGGCAGCCCAAGAGCTGCTTTGGGATTGTGGTGGGTGGGGAAACTGAGGCAGAGTGGGCTGGGAGTATCTCCCAGCTGGAACAAGGTTTCATGGGGTGTCCAGGTGATTTCCCACTTTGGATGAGGGAATCGAAAATGATCCAAAAGTATCTGGATGAAGGAGGCAGAGCAGGGCTGCTGAGGAGCACCAGGGGTGTGCTGGCCACCTGCAGAGCCCCCTCCTCACCCCTGCCTTGGGCTGGGGGTCTGCTCCTGCTCTTGCCCTGGCAGATGGGGCTCTGCAGGGGCCCAAAGGCAGCTTTGTGCTCCCCAACCCTGCCACAGCCTTGCTTTGGCTGAAATCCCCCCAAATTCCCAGTGCAGACACGACCCTGACTGTGCATGGGGGCACACGAGAGCCTCCAGCTGGAGGGGCCACAGCTCTGGGCACCAGGCTTGAAATGCCACCAGGCTGGGACAGCCAGGGCAGCTGACAAAGGCAGGTCCATGCACGGGGCCTCAAACACCCACCAGGTGACACTGCAGGAGGAGATCTGGGAGGGAAGAGGTGGAGAAAGCAAATTTGGGCAAACAAAACCTGGCAGCGGCTCCAGCTCAGCCCATGGGGCAAATGCCAGCAGAAGATCCAGGCTGCAGCTGGGTGGAGCTCAGGGGACAGAGAGGACAGATGTCCTTCCAAAACGCCAATTTTTGGGGGTTTATTGATCCCCAGAGGATTTGTGTGCTGGGCACAGCACGAGCAGCCTAAAACCCCCAGGTGCCTGTCCAAGGAGCCCGGGGTGCTCTGGGCTCTGCTGCTGACAAGGGAAGTCAGCCCCTGTCCCCAGGGAGGGTCTGGGGTCTCCACACTGGGTGCAGACCCTGGAGCTGAGCAGAGCCTCCAGAACAAGCCACGAGGCACAGCAAGCCCAGGCAGGGAGATGCTCAAGGCAGGGGATGACACGGCTGGAGCAGAAGTGGGAAGCTGAGGCACAGGAGAGGAGGGGAACGGGCAGTGAGAAACAAACAGGGGCAGACACAGCAGCTCCTGGGGCTCCTGCAGGATTCAGCTCCACCAGGAGCAGCACCAGGAGCTGCCCAGAAGAGCTGTGGCCTTTTCCTGCTCCAATTTCACCTCGGTCTGTTCCCATGGAGGGCTGTGGGACAAACTCACAGACCCCCCCAGCAGCACCATCCTGCATGGAGCAGCAGCGGAGGCTCAGGGCTGGCAGCCTCTTGGCACGGCCCTTCCAAGCAGGAAAAAGCATTCCCAGATGGGGACGGAGCAGTGCCAGTCCCTTTGTGCCAGCTCAGCCCTGGGACAGGGCAGATCTCACCCCCAGCCCCTTTCCGTGCTGGGGGCTGAAGCTGGATTTGCTTTTAACACCTCCCTCTCTGACCTTCCTGCCGGTGAACCCGAGAGGGAGAGAGAATTATGGCAGTGCTCGATGCTCCCCACCAGGGGAAGCAGAGCAGGAGCTCTGACAGCAATGAATTCAGGGCAGGAATATTCATTTATTTTCTCTCCTTTGGCACCAGGGCGTGGTGGGACCCTCACAGCCCAATCTGCAGCCTGAAGCCCCCAGCCCACCCTCTCCCAGCACCTTGAATGGACATTGGGAAGTCACACATTTTAAAAATTTACATTTTCCTTGTCTCAAACTTCTCCATCCCCTTTCCCCATTAAAAGTGAGTTGCAAAGGCCCCAGTGAGCTAGGCCAGGGGTGCTCCTGTGGCAGCAGAGCCCCAACAAGAGGATGAAATCAGCCCCAATCACAGAGACAGCAAGGGAAATGCTGTTCCCATCACAGGGCTGAGGAAGGACCCACCTGCACTTCCCTCACTGGGAAGTCTGGTCAGCAAAGCAGATTTGGGTGGATTTACAGATGGAAAATGCACTCAGCTGCTCAGGAAAGGTGGGATGGGCTGGGAATGACCACAGGACACACACAGTACAAACATCTGGTATTTTATTAAGCCAGTTGCTGTGCTCAGACCATGGTCAGACATTTGCTGGGAGCCCCAGCCCCTGCTCACCCAGCTGGGCCCCAATCCCCTCAATCCTCCCTGGCTCTGCAAGCCCGTGTGCCACACGAGGGCTGGGGAGAGGTGATTGTCCCTCGCCTCCAACCTGCATCCCCTCCCTGCCATGGCCAGGCCAGCAACACAACCCTGTCCCTGCCCAGTGCTGCTGCACACCCAGAGGGAAAAGAGCCCAAAATTGAAGATGTGAGACAAAATCCGAGGCATTTGCGGGTGGCCTCAAGCCAAGCGAGGATGGGAGCAGAGGAGCTGCTTGGAACAGCCCATGAAACCATGGAGCAGAAGCCCAACAAGCACCAGTGACTGTGTCCACCATGGTTTGGGGACAGCCCAGCCAGCCTCAGCCACCACAGCCCTGTGTCCTCCCAGCGTGGGGTCACCCCAGGAACCCCGAACCGCTCCACAGGGTGGTAATGAAGAGAAAAACCAAACCCAAGGAACACACCAGAACACATGAACACTCTTGTTTTTCAGCCCACAAGATGGTTTTTCTGTTTGCTCTCCTTCCCAGCACAGCAGGCACCGCTGGACTGGGGTTGGTGCAGGAGGAACCAGAGCCTGCAGCCTCCGCCCTGCCCGATGCTCTCTGCTGAGGCAGCTCCCAGCTCTGGCTTGGACAGGGATGCACAGGCTGGGGGGGCCCTCAGGGAGCCCCCAGTGCAGCACCACAGCAGCCACAGGCTGCACAGAGCCTTCCACAGCCCACCATGCCCTTTGCCTCCACCCCCAGAGCCACTCTGAGCAGCCCTGGGCCAGAGCAGATCTGTGCAAGGAGGAAACTCCAGCTCACCCTGGGGGTTGGGATGGGCAGGGCAGTGCTTTGCTTTATCCCAGGCCAGGGGAGGATGTGCTGAGCCCCCTCACAAGGCCAGGCTGGCTGGAGGACACTCCAGGCTGCTCCCACACTCTGCAGCCTCCCAGGTTTTCAGCTTCCAGCTGTCTCTGACTGGGGATGCAAATCCAAAAAGCATTCACCAGGTCCTCAAGCACAGGAGGAGAGCAGCACAGGGACCCTTCAGGTGTCTTTTTAAAGGTCACAATCCCTCCCCATCCAGCCCAGAGTGGAAGGTGCCATGGGGGCAGTCAGGATTCCCCTTTCTCCCCTGCAGGTAGGCAAAACCTTGGAATAGCAAACCAACCCCTCAGGGAGCAGAGCAGTGACTGAAGGAGAGCTGTGAGCAGCCCCTGTTGTTGCCATGTGGCCCCACATGGGCTCACAGCAGCTCCTCTGCCTCTGGTTACAGAAAATGAGTTGATTTGCTTTGTTCTTAACTGGATCTGTGCCCACCAAGGCCTCAGTGAGTCAGGACACAGCTCCTCCTCAGCCTGGCCAGCTGTGGCTCCCAGCTGCCATCCTGCACAGCTGTGGGAGCTGCAAGAACTGAAAACATTTGCCATCAAGGGAAACACTTGCCACCAGTCAGACAGGAATCCCCTCTGGGCTGCTGCTTTACCTCTACTGCTCCTCTCTCTCCTCTCAAGATCCAGCCAGGACCCAAGGAAAGCTCAACCTGGAGCTGCCCCCAGCTCCTCACTGCTCTGGCCACAGCCCTGCAATGCTCCTCTTCACCAGCCACAAGGGTCACACTGAGGCTCTCAGGACAAACACAGCAAGCTCAGCCCCAGGCACCCCCAGACCCCAGGATCAGGGGGGGTTTCTTCAGCAGAGCACATCAACTCTGTGCCCCCACCAGACAAGGAGGGCTTCACCCAACAACAGTCCCACAAGGAGATTCCCTTCTCATTTCCCACCCCATTGAACAGAAACAATGAGCTCCACAAACAAATGACTTCAAATAAAAGCACTGGAGGGGAAGAGTGACTGGGAGCTTCACAACCCATCTCAGATCTCCAAGAATCCCCGAGGTGTGCCAGTCTCTGACCTGCTGTCCTGCACATGGCCTTCTCTTGGCTTAGCCAAGCAAAGCACTGTGAGTTTCAGGAGAAGATCCTGCAGGGAAAGCCCTGTCCTTCCAGTTGGACCAGGCAGGTTGGCATTTCCCTCTGCTGTGCTGTAAAGGAGCTGGAACTGGAAAAGAAATGAATCCTCTGGTACTTGTGCTGGTATTTTTAGTTTTTACCTGAAAACAAGAACAGCCTGCCCCTGCAGTACAACACACCACGCTCAGAGCCTGCACAGAGTGGAGGATGTGGCTCAGCTTCTCATGTTTTGCTCTCTGGCTGTAGCAGTTTCTGGCTGGCCCATGTGAGAACACAGACACGTAGAAGACTCCAGTGGTTTGTACTTGCATAGCTGCTGCTGGTTCATGTGGATGGAGACATCTCTTCGTGGGCACACAGAGGCAAGAAAAGGGAGCAGGAGGAGACTGCCCAGCCCCTCTCCTGCTGCCCTGGGAGCAACCTGCAGCTTCACATGCGAGTGGCAGCGTGTCAGACACGGGCTGAGTGAGATGCTGCCAGGATGGAGCTCTGCAGGATCCCTCCCAGCTCACCTGGGCTCTTCCAGCACCTTTCCAGGTAGCATCAGCCCTCCTGTTTGGGATGCCAAAAGCAGGGAGCAGTCTGTGAATCTCCTGCACAGCCTCTGCCAGCCCAGAGGGACGTGAGAGAAGGGGACACAGCTCTGTCACCATCTCTAGCACAGCATTGCAGCAGTGGTGCATTGAACAACCAGCAGAAGATAATGGCTTTGAGATTCTCCTTCCTCCTCCACAGCCTATTGAAAGATTTAGTGGGAAAAAAAAAAAAAAAAAAGGGGAAAAAAAAAGAAAAGATGAAAAAGAGGCTTTGGGTCCTTTGGAGACATCTGCTCCATCCCAGTGTTGCAGTGCTCAAGCCAAGCATTTGAGCCTTAATGGTGCATAAATCCCACCCGGCTCTTCTCTCTCTCTTTCAGCAGTTCTGCCAGATTCCTCCTTTTCTCCAAGGTCTGATGCATAGTGGGAGAAGCTGGGGATGGAGGCAGAGTCCTGTGGCCTCCCTGGAGCAGCGTGGTGGAGCTTGTGTTGCTCATGAAGCATGGAGCTCCCAGGGAGAGTGGAGTGCAACATGGGGCTGCTCCCTCCTCACAGGCCAACATCCCTTTGCACTGAGCCTGCTCCATGGGGGCCTGGGAAAGGAAATAAATATGCTTGTTCTAAGACAAAAAAAAAAAAAAAATTATATTAAGAGCTTCTTCCCCCTTTTAAATAGAGTGTTTCCTTTTCTTTCTGATGTTGGAAGAGTATCCAAAACCCCAAAGGAACTCTTCTTTTTTCTCTTTTTTTAATATTATTCATATATATAAAAACTAAAAATTAAAAGGAAAAAAACCCTTGAAAAATAATTAATTCAAAAGGAGGGGATGGGGTGGGGGGGAGAGAAATCCTATCCACTTTCCTGTCCCCAGATTGCCAAACAAGAGCAAAACACTCTTTGGATCTTCTTCCCCAAGGCTGAGGGCTCCGTTTCTGCTGCACTGGTTTGGTTTTGCTGAAGTGAAGTCCATGCTTTGAACCACCAGCCTGCTCCTGCTGGCCAAGCAAGCTTTGGGAGGAAGGAGGGGGATGAAGGACTGCCTGTCTCTCGCCCATCTCTGCCCACTGGGAGAAGGGCAGAGCTCTGCCCCGGCCGCTCCCATTCCGAGGGGCCTCTCTCAGAGCAGCTGGCTCCATCAGAGCTGTACAGCCTGTCTGCTCAGGATGCAGGTGGAGGGTGTCAGTGTGCGTGCCCACTTTGGATTTTTGTTTTTGTTTTTTTTTAATTCATTTGGGTAGGTATTTTTTGTTGCTGTTGCTGCTGCTGCTGCTTCTTCGTGTCTTAAGTGTCGCCCAGATTGTTGTTTCCTTCGTTCAGACGCTGCACGTTGCGAGAGGGGGAGAGAAAGGTTCACCAACCCGATGCCTTTCTGACCATCAGCCCATCTCTTTCCACTGCTTGTAGAACTCCAGAACATTTTTTATCTCTATGCTGGCATTGGCGGCTGCCTGGATGGCAGACTGCAAAAAGCAAACACGGAAAAACGGGCGGTTAATTTTTAAACACAGAAAAAGGTGGGTAATTTTTAACTTGCCCTGCCATTCCCAGCCTGGGGACTCTCCAGCAGCCTGGCACAGCTGGAAGGCCAAATCCTCCCAATTCTCATTGCTCTGGTACAAGAGGCCTGCAGAGACATGGAATTAAATTCTCTCACCTGTCCCTGTATCACAAAATCAAGAAGCCTTGAGGGAATACAGAATCTCAACATAAAAATTTGGGGAAACCAAACTTCAGGGATTAGCCAAAGTAAAAACATTTTAAAAAATCTCTTTCCAATCAATCACATTATATCCTTGCTAGGAAGCAGAATGGCTCAGCTCAGGCAGACAAGAGCTACTGACCTGCATGGGCACTGAGAAGGAGCTGGGGTCCTCCAGCTGGAAGCCTGTGATGATGGTGACCATTCCTGTGGTGTCATCCTCCCCACTGCCCTGGGACACTGTCAGCTGCTTGCAGCTGTCCAGGATTTTATAGAGATTCCTGACAGAACAGAGAAACAGAGGGGAAGGTCAGCAGGGAAGGCCACATCTGCTCAGGACAATAAATGGAAAGCAGGGTTGCTCTCCTGTTGTCATTAAGGACTTTTCTGAGATCTTTCTGAGCACAGAGTGCTCTGTGTAACATGCACAGGTGGCTGCCCTTATCTCCAAGGAATTTCATCATTATTCACATAGAACAAGCTCTGCAATGGGTCCCAGTGCTAACACCTCTCCCCAAAGCCACCTGCCTGCTGTGAGCCCAGCTCAGACATCTTCAGATGCTGAAATCTTACCAGGCATCTAAATCTTGTCTCTTCAATTTATGCCTCTCAAAGCTCTTCCCGACATCTTTCTGGCAACGAATGTACCTAAGGAGAAAGCAGAGTCTCTGAGCTCATATGGAGACTGTCACACAGGCTGAAGTCAGCAGCTCCTCTGGGTGCTGCAGGGCTTCCCTCAACCCACATTTAACACCCAAAGGTCCATGCAAGGAATGCTCTGTGAATCCCTTCCATCACCTCCCTGCCTCAGCACCATTCCCACATGTCTCAAGCCCACCAGCCCTGATAAGGAGCCCAGAGATGCAGTTTGTCCTTCCAGCTGTGTTTCTGCAGAGCACCCAGGCACAATTCAGCTCTTCCAGCACTCAGTGCAGTGGCAAAGGTCACTGCTCCAGTTTATACAGCAACAGAGATGCAACCCCACCATTGCTCAGAAGCTTCTGCACTTCACAGCTGAGCAGCAGCTACCAGCACATCTGAAGAGCCAGCTGCTGCATCTGCTCCTTCCCGTTCCTGAACTCTGTCTTTTCCTTGGCCCACTCCTCATTCTGCTCCAAGAGATCCACTGCCTGCTCCCACCCATTCCACAAGCAAAGGAAAATCCCACCCTGTCCTGCTCTCACCTGTTTCCCTTTTTGAATTCTGCCTCCAGATACCGAATGCTGTCCCGAGCACCGGCGTTCTCCTTTTTCAGGAAGTCCAGGCCATCAATAACTAACAGGAACAAAAAACCAAAACCATCTTGGTTACAGTTCCACTTCTGCAAACCAATCCAGAGGTGTCAAGTACTCCCCATTCCACAGAATGTCCAATGCAGCTCCCACAGGAGAGGTGTGGAGGGAACAGGAGCTCTCTCCCCTCAGCTCTTCTGACACACTCTGTCAAAATCCCAAGCATGGGCCACACACAGAACAGGCCCCAAAAGCAACACATCAAAAGGGTGCTGCAACTGTTCCAAATGAAGTGAAGGAGGAGAGAAAGCCACCACCCAGGCCCCTGGGGCCTGCTCCCAGCACAGAAGGGTCAGGGGGGCAGCCACTGGCAGTTTCCTGCTGTGGAGTCCCCATACCTGTTCGAGGGATGATGATGATGAACCTCCCACTTGTGGCCAGCTGCTTGACAAGAGCGAGGTGCTGGCAGAGGGCCTGGGTGTCAGGAACCAGGTAAGGGGACATGGCTGACTGTGCCTTGGGCTGCTGGAGACTGCCCTCCAGCTGAGACACCTCCAGCTGAAAACACACATGCAAAGACACTCAATTCACATTGATGCTGAAACAAATCATCAAACAGGACAAGACTTGCCCTGCAAAGCCCCACCAGGCCCTTCCAACCTCCAATCATACAGAACAGAGGGCTGGATGCAGCACAGGGTCAGCAAGAGAAGAGGATCTCACTCTGCACTGCCCAGTGCAGCCCCACCTTGAGTACTGGGAACAGTTACACCTTGATGTAAGACGGGCATCAAAATATTAGAGAGTGTCCAGAGTGGGATAACCAGGATGGTGAAAGGCTGAGGTCACTCAGTTTGCTCAGCTTGGGGCAGAGAAGGCTGAGGGTGACCACTCCATCACAGCCTACACCTTCCTCAAGGGGCCAGCAAGCAGGAGGTGCTGACTTCCTCTCTCCAGTGACTAGCAATGAGGAAATGGTACATTTAATTTCTAGCTTCATTGCTGCATCAGGGCAAGTTCAGGCTGAACATTTAGGAACAAGCTCCCCAGGAAAGTGGCTGTCACACCAAGCCTGCCAAAGCTCAAGGAGTGCCTGAACTACACCCGTGGGCATTCAGTTTGAAGTATCATGTGAGGAGCAGGGACTTGGGACTCCTGATCCCTATGGGATCCCTTCCAACCTGAGATACTCTACAGTTCAATCTATGCAGAATGGAGTTACTACCTCTGTGTGGGACAGAAGCAGAGAGTTCCCCCTTCCCTTCTCAGGTTGTGACACTCCAGCCACTCCCCTGCTGGTTTCAGGCTGGAACTGGAGTCTCCTACCTGCAGTCGAAGCTGAGCCATGTCTCTCATGAGCCTGTTCCGTCGAGCTTCCTCTGCAGCCTAGTCACAAAACCAAACCTCCATATCAGTTAGCAGGAAACACACAGGTGACACTAATATACATCTCCAGAGTGAAAAGTGGAACTGCTTTAAGGAACAGAACTTTCATCTCCCCCCAGAGATCTGTGATTATAGTTACAACCTAACAGTAACCTACAGGAAGCAGAGAATACAGAGGATTCATTCACCTCTACCAACTCACCATGTGAAACTGAGCCTGGGCCTGGTGCAACAAGTTGTCCTGCTCAGACTGTGCTATGCTGATGAAGATGCCAAGCTCTGAGTTGAACTGCAGGATGCTGCCTTGCAAGTGGGTGATGAAGTGGCCGAAGCTCCGGATGCAGCAGATGCGCACGACAGACTGCAAGGAAGAACAGAAGTCAGCAGCCACCACAGGCAGGGTGAGCCTGAGGCAGTGCCCACCTGCAGCTCACACTTAGGAAAAAGGCAGGAACTGATATTAAATTCCCAGTTCTGATAGATGTTTGTGATCTCTGAGACTGCAGGAAAGGCTACAGCTGGCCAGAAGGTTCAGGCGTGCCAGTGTCACAGACATCTTTTATGAAAAATCCTTTCCTTAGGATTTTTTCTCCTGAGAAGCTGAGAGGCCTCAGGAACAAAATGTAAACAATGGTTATCTGCTGCTGTGGAATGCAACAGGTGGATTTGTGATTGGTCTCATGTGGTTGTTTCTAATTAATGGCCAATCACAGTCCAGCTATCTGGACTGTCTTGGTCAGTCACAGGATTTTGTTATCATTCTTTTTCTGTTCTTAGCCAGCCTTCTGATAAAATCCTTTCTTCTATTCTTTTAAATATAATATATATATAATAAAATAATAAATCAAGCCCTTCTGAAACATGGAGTCAGATCCTCATTTCTTCCCTCATTCTCAGACCCCTGTGAGCACGGTCACAGTGAGTTCCCCCATGGACTCACAGCCCTTCCAAAACTGCTACAAGGTGAATTGTAGCCATGATATTTTCTGAAAAATCCTTTCTTTTCCAGGTGCATCTGTGATTGGTCTCATGTGGTTGTTTCTAATTAATGGCCAATCACAGTCAGCTGGCTCAGACTTTGTTCGAGCCACAAACCTTTGTTATTCATTCCTTCTGTTTCTATTCTTACCCAGCCTTCTGATGAAATCCTTTCGTCTATTCTTTTAGTGTAGTTTTAATACAATATATATAATAAAATAATAAATCAAGCCTTCTGAAACATGAAGTCAGATCCTCATCTCTTCCCTCATCCTCAGACCCCTGTGAACAGGGTCACAGCGCCAGCAAGTCTGGGGCTTCCTCAACCCAAGAAAATCTTAGGAAACATCAGCAGCAGCCTGCCACACCTGCTCTACAAACCTCTGCTCAAGCTTTCAGTGCTAGGAAAAGGAACCACATAACACAACAATCCAGGTTGTGTCTGTTTTTTTTCCAGGATTTAGCCCAACTGACCTCCTCGAGTGCAGAGAAGATGGGCCGCTCCTGCTCGAAGTTGAACCTCTTGTGTGCATTTTTCAGAGGGGGGAGATTGCGCAGGGCCACGTCCTCAGGGAGCAGCAGGTTGGCCTTCAGGTCTGGCAGCTCAGCATCACTCAGCAGGTCCTTGACTTCATCACACAGGGCCAGCCCTGGACAGGAGGGACAGAAGGAGAGCAGAACTGGTGAGGGGGGCTAAGAGGGGAACTGCTTTAAGGCACATGATCTGTAATGGTTGGGGCAGAGGTGTTAATGAAACACGATCTGTGAGCATCTGCTTAAGGAGGAATCACCAGACCACCCACAATATAAAGAGTTATATCTCCCAAACAATCTGCCAGGGGACTCTGGGAAATCTCCTGTTTGGAGGGACAGCTTTCCCACCTATTGATGAGCAACCCTGTTTAAACTCTGCTTCTCATAAACCATTGGGAACTTCAGGCTCAGCCCTGAACAGGCACAGAGCACATCATGAGCAGCTGGAGCTCTGGAACTATTTTCCAAGATTACCATGGCAAAATCACAGCCTTACTCCTGCTACTGGCAGTGAATTTCACTCCTGCTGGCCACACATGGATTCTCACATGCTGGTGCCAGTGTTTCAGTATGCTGCCAGCCACATTCATGCATTAACACAGCATTTTTGTGTGTGATTTTTGGGGTTGTCCTGTCAGGGCCAGGAGTTGAATTCAATCCTAGAGTGAGGTGAGGGGTCTCTTCTAACTCAGGATGTTCTGTGATTATATGATTCTGAAGAGCATGGGACAGTATTTAACTGGAATGGTGGTTAAACAAATAAAAACAACACATGCATGTTTTATTTCCTATTGTGCTTATAAAAGCTGCTACTAGGAAATCTCCCTCCCTGGGCTCTCACACACCCTGGGAATAATCACTGATGACTAGGCTTGGTGAAACATGACATTGCCACTTCTTTCTCCAGTACCTGATTCCTGCAGGTCTGCAGCAGAAGGCAGAAGGTTCAGGAGCACAGACAGCCTGTTCCACAGGCTCTGAGAGCTCTGCAGGAACAGAACACAAGAGGCCATAGAAAATATCATGACAGATGTATACAACCCTCAGAATACTTTCTGAAGAGTAAACCTCACCATCCTTCTTAGATCCAGATTAGCTTAATTCAGCTGGTGGGGGACATAACATCACCCTCTGCCCAGGACTACAACCAGCCCAGGGAAGCTGCCATAACCTTGTAGAGAGCCCTGAGACCATCCCCACCTGAGCACACATAATGATGAGGTCTGTGTTTGTCCTCAGCCAGTCCAGGAACACCTTGACAGTAAGCAGCAGCCCTTCATTGGTCACAATCTCCAACTTCTCCTGAAGGGATCGCTCATTTCTGCAGGATTTGTTACTTGAAATGCTTTCTTCAGAGTCAGACACATCATCTGGAAAACAAAGGCAAGCACAAGATGGCAGCTGTTAAACCCTCTGGATGTCAAGTCAGAACAGCACTGGGCTGGTAATAATTGAGTTGAAATACCAGGTGCCTCCACACATCCTCAAAAAAACCAGTCCCTGTCCCCTGTGCTGTCACTGGAGTCTATCACCCCTGCATTTCCTTCTCCTTGGGATAAGAGGGTTAAAATCTCCCTGTGAGGGTCTGACCAATGCCTGAGCTCTGCAGCAGCCTCCACACTGACAGAGTGGGGCAGTGCCAGGGCCCAGAGCAGTTCCTGCAGGGAACAGAGCCCTGAGGCCAACATGCTCCCAGCCTGGAGCCAGGCAAGAGCAGGAAATGGCAGGGCTGTCCTGTGAGTCAGAGAATTTTAAATATTGAACATATTCTTCACTCTTCTAACTCTCCAGAGCTGAGGATCTCAAAGCCATTGCCAGTGGAATCACATGTGACACAAGTGACCTGAGGTCAAGGTGGGAATCACCCACACATTTTGCTACAGGTCCTCATTTCCAGTCTACCATTGCTTCACATCAGCACATCTGTGGGCATCCCATAAACCCTCAGAGTCACAAGAAAGGAAATTATTTATTCAGAACCCACCACTGACAGTGTTACACCATGAAAGAGCAGTTTGGACACAGCACACATGAGGAGAGCTCGAAGCTAAAAAGTTCACACTGAACTCATTCTATCTCTCATTTTCTACACCTGTAAAGGCATTGTGGCCACACAACAGCAAGAAAACCACTGAGGGAAAGGGTTAAACAGACCAAAGCCCATTTGTTTCTTCCCCCACCTCTTTCATGTGGCCATGGAGCAGTGCCAGGAGCCAGTCAACACTAACATGATCTAATACTGTGCCTTCAAATGCTGGCCCAGGCAAAGGCTGAATCTTGCCAGTGCTGCAGGCCAGCTGGATTTGGCAGCAGAATGTTTCCTTGCTCCAGGGAAGCTGGGAGGAATGAAAAACAAGACTGAACAGGCCCATGTAGTTTTATGTGAAACACAAACAATTCCCTGTAGTTTATCAGATCTCCCTTTCCAGCTGTTTTTGCCCAGAACATCACTCAGTTGTGTAAGCTGAGTGGAAATGGAGACATGGCAGCTCCACCTGCTGCACATCTCCCAGGGGTTCAGCATGCACAGTCAGTGAGGCACATCTGGGGGATCACAGAGACACCCTCAACACCCCTCACATGCACCTGGGTCACATCAAACTTCTACATCTGGGGGGTCACAGAGACACCCTCAACACCCCTCATGCACCTGGGTCACATCTTCCACACAAACTTCTACATCTGGGGGGTCACAGAGACACCCTCACACCCCTCACATGCACCTGGGTCACATCAAACTTCTACATCTGGGGGGCCACAGAGACACCCTCAACACCCCTCACATGCACCTGGGTCACATCTTCCACACAAAATTCTAC
Source organism: Melospiza georgiana (assembly GCF_028018845.1). Taxonomy (NCBI): domain Eukaryota; kingdom Metazoa; phylum Chordata; class Aves; order Passeriformes; family Passerellidae; genus Melospiza; species Melospiza georgiana. The sequence goes on along the minus strand of NC_080462.1, from coordinate 255,290 downwards.
ATCTGGGGGGTCACAGAGACACCCTCACACCCCTCACATGCACCTGGGTCACATCTTCCACACAAAATTCTACATCTGGGGGGTCACAGAGACACCCTCACACCCCTCACATGCACCTGGGTCACATCATCCACACAAACTTCTACATCTTGGGGGTCACAGAGACACCCTCACACCCCTCACATGCACCTGGGTCACATCATCCACACAAACTTCTACATCTGGGGGGTCACAGAGACACCCTCACACCCCTCACATGCACCTGGGTCACATCATCCACACAAACTTCTACATCTTGGGGGTCACAGAGACACCCTCACACCCCTCACATGCACCTGGGTCACATCATCCACACAAACTTCTACATCTGGGGGGTCACAGAGACACCCTCACACCCCTCACATGCACCTGGGTCACATCTTCCACACAAACTTCTACATGAGCATTGGGCTGATCATCTGTCATCTCATGGACAACCTCCTGTCCCCCATCTGCCCTGTCACCAGAAGCAACACTAAGTGTGTGATTAGGTATTTCACCAAGGGAAAATGGAAGATGCAATTTTTAATACCTGCTGGAATCATCCTCTGGAGTCAAAATGGCTTCACTACAGCAAATCATACCTGAAAAATTCATTGGCTTTCTACAATGGGGTTACAGCAGTGGAGGATGAAGGAAGAGCAGCTCACCTCACCCACCTGGGTTTGTGCAGAGCATTTGACACTGTCCTGTACAACATCTGTGTCTCTTAACTGGACAGACATGGATTTGATGGATAGATCACTTAGTGAACAAAGACTTGGCTGGAAAGCCATGGGTAAAGAGCTGCAGCTCCATGTCCAAGGGGAGAGCAGTGACAAGGAGCATCCTCAGGGCATGTTTTAACATCTTTGCTGGTGTCACAAATTGAGATCAAGTGTATCCTCAGCCAGCTTGCTGACAACAGAGTTGTGTGGTGGGGTCACACATTGGAGGGAAGGGATGGCACCAGAGGAACCTGGACAGGGGGGAGAGCTGGGTTTGTGCCAAGCTCAGAAGGAACAGCAAGGGCAAGGAGAAATGTTGCACCTGCATTGGGGCACCCCAAAACACAAAGAGGCTGGGGGAGAATGGATGGAGAGCAGCCCTGGGAAGGATTTGGGGGGATGGGCTGACAAGAAGCTCAGCACATTGGGAGCCCAGAAATCCAACACTGACCTGGGCACATCCCCAACAGCGTGGGCAGCGTGTGAGGGGGGGATTCTGCCCCTCTGCTCTGCTGAGACCCTGCCCTGCAGAGCTGCCTCCAGCACAGGGAGGACAAGGAGCTGCTGCAGTGAGCCCAGGGGAGGCCACAGAGATGATCTGAGGGCTCTGGAGCTCCTCTGCTCTGGGCACAGGCTGGGAGAGCTGGGGGTGCTCAGCTTAGAGAAGTAAAGGCTCCAGGGAGACCTCAGAGCCCCTTCCAGGGCCTAAAGAGGCTCCAGGAGAGCTGGGGAGGGACTCTGACAAAGGACAAGGAGGAATGGCTTTAAACTGAAGGAAGGTAAATTCAGATGTGGTATTAGGAAGAAATTGCTCCCTGTGAGGGTGGTGAAGCTCTGGCACAGGTTGCCAAGAGAAGCTGTGGCTGCCCCATTCCTGAAGTGTTTAGGGCCAGGTTGGATGCAGTTTGGAGGAGCCTAGTGAAAGAGGGATGAAATGACATGGGCTTTCAAATTTCAAGTCCCTTCCAAACAAACTAGCCTGTGGGCCTGTGATTATCACAGCTGCTCAGTATTTAGTGTGCAGAACAATGGTAGTTCTGGTAACCCTGGCTGGCCACAGGTGTTTCCTTTGCTCAGTGCACATATTCCTGCATGCTGGGCAGTAGAAGTAAAGCTTCTGTGTCAGGAAAAGTCCAACCCAAGGCCTGCCCACTACCTGGCCAACCTGCTCCTCCAGACCCACCCAAAGGAGAGAGCTTGCACCATGGGAAATGGTGAATTTAGCAAACACACTGCTATAGTTTGCAGTTTTCTACACATAATTGCAATAACAAGGCCCTTACCTTGCTCTGCCAAGCTGGGCTTCTCCAGATCTCCATTGACACATGGCTTGCTCTCCATGCCATCCTTCAAGGCAGGTGCTTCACTGCTGGGTTTCAGGAGGATGTTGCTGAAGGTGGGAGCCAAGCGAAAGCAGCGTTTGGTCTGGAACAGCTGGGTGGACATGGCCTGCAGATTACTGGCTATGCTTGCATCATTAGTGCTCAGGGAAGCTGGCCCATTGACTGCTGGATCCACAGCTTCACTTTTAGAGATGCTTGGGCTCTTGGAGTCCCCCAGGCCACTGCTATCCACACAGTTTTTTAAGGCCTCTTTGGGCCCACTTTTGCCTTGGCTGCTTCCTTCCTCACCCGGTTCATCCTCCATGTCCTCCAAGTCAGACCGAGACTCTTGGCTGTTCATGTCGGAGTCTGTCTCCACATCAAAAGCAGCTTCTGCTTCCTCATCACTCTTCTCTGAGCCACTCTCTGAGCCATCACTGCCCTTGATGGAGCTCTGGCTGGAGTCAGAGTCAAAGCCCTCACTCAGGTCACTCTCATCCACCTTCTGGGCGTGCCGGCGGCGGCGCAGGCAGGACAGACGAGAATATTTCTTGCTTTTCTTGCAGTCGTTCTTCCTCTGCTCCTCACTGGGCTGATGATTGACCAGCTCAGCTTCAGCTTCCTTCTCAATTGAGTTCACAGGCTCCCGTGGCTCCTGCTCATCTGCATTTACAGGGAGAATAAAAAGTGAAGTCACAGTGTGTCCCATAGGCTGCTGCTGGCCAGCCCTGGGTCCAGGGCTGCAAACATCAGCCAGCACCTCCATGAGTGTCTTCCACTGCAGAATAAGCAACCCCAGAAGAAAGACTCACTTTCTAAAAGCACCTGGGAAGTCAGAATTCCTACTGCCCAAGCGCTGGCAGTACTATATAGAATATATATAATACTCTATATATATAGTACTATATACAATATATATAATACTCTATATGTATATAGTACTATATATAATATATATAATGCTCTCTCTATATAGTACTATATAGAATATATATAATGCTCTATATATATAGTACTATACATAATATATATAATACTCTCTATAGAGAGTACTATATAGAATATATATAATACTCTGTATGTATATAGTACTATATATAATATATATAATGCTCTATATATATAGTACTATACAAAATATATATTATACTCTCTATATATAGTACTATATACAATATATATAATACTCTGTATATCGTACTATATATAATATATATAATACTCTATATATAGGGAGTATTATATATTACTATTTTATTATTACTATATTACTATTATATTATTATATAATACTCTATATATAGTACTATATATAATATATAACACTATATATATAGTACTATATATAATATATATAATACTCTATATATAGTACTATATATAATATATATAACACTATATATATAGTACTATATATAATATATATAACACTCTATATAATAGTACTATATACAATATATATAATTCTCTATATAGTACTATATATAATATATATAACACTCTATATATATAATACTATATATAATATATATATAATACTATCTATATATAGTACTATATATAATATATATAATATTCTGCTACCAGGCAGCCTCAGTGCTCAAGGCTGCTAAACCAGAATAGAACACAGCTGAATTCTAACTTTCTCCTCCCTAACTTTCTACTGTCAAAGAGCTGAGTGACCCACTGAGCAGGGCAGGGACATGTGCTCTGTAACTACACTGACCTGACCAATCCCTTTCCTGACCAACATGCATGGAGCTTTTCCAGCAGACCTGAATCACTGTGACAGCTTCAAAACATGCAGAGGAGGGGTCATTCCTTGCTGCTTTTACCAGAAACTCCCTCACCCTGCATTCAGTGAGGTATTGCCAATGGACTGTTGGCAGGGGAAAGGTTTAGCAGTTTTAGTCACTGCTCAATAAAACCCCCTTGCCTGAGCAGAACTGAGGTATGCTGAGAGGGCCTGTCTCCTTCAGCCCCACTCTGCCCCTTCTGCCTCCCTCAGCCCAGGTGTTTTACCCAAGATTGTCTCCTCAGCGGAGCAGGAAAGCAGCCAGTAAACAACAGCACAGACAGAGAATAAAACCTCAGATTGGGATAAACAGATGATGAACGAGCTGCCAAGAGATACAGAAAGCAATCTCCTTATAAAGAAAGTAACATGTCCATCCTGAGGTGATTCAGATACTCAGAAAGAGCATCCAAGTGGAGACAACTCAGCATATCAAACCCCTTTGGGGACTCCACACCAGAAATAAAAGTTCAGTGCACCTCTGCACTACAGAACCCATGCCCAGGGGAGAAAGGGGAAAGACAGCCCTGTAGGCAGGCAGCCTGGGAGACCCAGGTGCTGCCATCTCTGCTCTCTTACCTGTGCCATCACTCTGAAAGGCTGGGACAGGATTTTCCCCTTCCTCTAGCTCAGCCTGGAGGCGAATATTGACGTGATTGATCAGGTGAGAGAAGAGAGCCAGCGTGAAGGCAATGGCTGCACTGTACTGCTTGGAACCTGCAAGCACACAGCACAGTGTGGGATGGAGGAGGTGAGCACTAACCAGTTCAGACAGCATCCCCAGGCTGTGCTGCTGGATGCTCACCAGGAAATTCCCAAACAAAGCACTGCTCACCTGCCCTCTTGAGGCTGTGAACGCTCATAAGGCAGATGATGACCATGCGAAAGATCAGGAGGTCAGGAAGGAAGGAGTAGCCACTCTCATACTCTTCTTCATCTTCACTAGTTGAGCTCAGGTTAGGAGGAGAGGGCAGGTAGAACAAGCACAGGTTGAAATCCTCCAGCACAGACTGGCAGAGAGATGTCAGCTCAGAATCCAAAGAGCTTAAAAAGAGTAAAAAATAAATAAGAATTAGTAACTTAAGACTCTGCTCCTGGCATGTCTGCCCAGAAACTGAACCAAAACTGCCAGTTAGGCTGTCCTTCAGCACTAGGCAGGATGAAGCACCAGGGAAGTAAATTACATTAATCAGATTATGTTTTCCTCCTTAAAGCTGCTTAACTAAAGACAAACAATACCTAGAGAGGGTCACCAAAAACCAGATTAGTTTTCCCCTGGGAGCTCAGCAGTGGCCATTAAGATACACAAAGCACTTAAATGCTAAAGGGAGCAAAAGTTCTAGATGCAGTGCTCAATGAAAAGTATTACACTGCCACACACACAGGACTCAGTTTTTCCTCCTCCCATGTCTCTCCTGTAGCCCAGAATATTCCAAAATCCTCCTTCAAAGGAAGTATCCATGAGATCAATCCAATGGGCTGTGGGAGCCTCCCAGTTACAAAACAGACCTGCTTGTGAAATTTCCAGCAAAGCCTTCTCAGGGGAAAGTGTGCTTGGGAAATTAAAGTAATTCCCAAATTTCTTATGTTCTAAATACATGTTGAGTGGATATTAGAGGACTCTTGTAGTTCCACCTCAGTGTAAGGCAGTATTGGAAAGCCAATCCCATACTGGGCTGCATGAACAAAGGCAGAGCCAACAGGCTGAGGATGTGTTCTCCTCTCCATCCAGCACTCACAAGGTGGCATCTGGAGCACTGTACCCAGTTTTTGGGTCCACAGGACAAAAAAAAAAACACCAAACAAAACCACACTGACAAGCTGGATTTAGTCCAGCAGAGGAACAGAGAACATGATGTAAGAGAAGAGGCAAAGAGAGTTGAGTTTGTTCAGCCTGAAAGACAGAAAGCATGGGGGGGAGTGTCTTCTGTTTCCAAATGCCACACAGGTGATCACAGAGGATTGAACAAGGCTCTCCTTAGTGGTGCACAACAAAAAGAAGAGAAATTATGGGTACACTACAGAAAAGAAAAATGAGATTAGATGCAAGGAAAAACAAAATCTGTGCTGAAGGTGGTCAAACACTGGGAAGGGGACCAGAAAAGTGTGGGATTTTTGTACTTGGATCCAGTCAAAACTCAGTGTGATGAGACTCTGAGCAAGTTCATCCAACTTCACATCTGCATCTACTTTGACAGTGAACACTACTTTGGGAAGTACCAGACCCCCAAAAGGTCCCTTCCAACCTAAACCATTCCACAATGAATTTAACTGCAGCTTGTATTTAAGCCCTTTAAAACACCTGTTCTGTTTCATGCAGTAAGAGGTTTACTTAAAATCACCTGAAAACCTCCCAGCAGAGACAGAGAAAATCCAATTAAAAAATCCAAAAGCCCAAAATCACACAGCTATACAAAGCTTCCCATTTATTCCAACACAACCAGGTTTTGGTGTTTCTTTGAACAAGGTGTTTGAGTTACAGACTTCCAAGTGCAGTGAACAGCCTCACATAAGTGTGGACAGCAACTCTGCTGTCCCATCAGCCTGAACACAGGGCTTGCCAGGAAAAAGCATCTGCTGACTGCATGGGGTAAGCAAACACCAAAGGCACAGCACAGAGACAGCTGCAAGGCCCAGGAGCTCAGCATGCACTCAGGCTGGCTTGGTTTAGATTTAGACAAGTCACCAAGGATTTAACCCTTTGGTATTTCAGGCTCCCCTGGAAACACAATCTTCATGCTCCATGCATGGATAGGGCAAAATCTCAGGCTTTTTGGCAGAAAGCCTCTGCACAGGCACTGTTATCCTACAGGAAACCATCCCTTCCAATTCTGAGTGCCTGCTCCTGTCAGTTATCAATAGAAGACACAATTTACCATAACCTTACCTGCTCTTTGGCTGCAAAAGACTCTGCAGATACATGAAGCTCACCAGCAACCTCTTAATGTCTTTTCCTCTAAAAAGATGGAGGAGAAAACACTGTAAATCAGGTGCCCTATCACAGACAGGGCTGGGATGACAGAACTCTATTAACAGGTAAATCAGGTCTCAACTGAAAAGTCCATTCTGATGAAATTGAAGAGAAAGAAGACAGTTTATACACTGCCAACTTTCACCACTATGCCCCAACCCTCATGAACAGTCTCCAACTCCAGGGAAGAGTGAGAAAAATCCCTAAATGCAAACTCTACACCTGGCCAGCATTTAGCTTTTCTCTTGAAACTATGACTCAAGACAGCAAGACTGGGATCTAGAGTGGGACTTTCAAAATTTGGGAACAATCACCGTGCTGAAATGGCCCATCTACCAACTCCACTCCCTACAAAGACATTACTCTCAGCCTGCACCTCTCCTTTTCCTTCCCTTCTTACCTTTTCTTGCTTGGAGACAACTTCCTGGTCTCACATTTCTTCAGCTGATGGTACATCTTGGCTGCTTTGTCATACAGCCGCTTCAGGTTCCCATAGGCACCTTCAAAGGACACTTCAGACTGGATGCTAAAGCACCAAAACAGGACACAGCCAAAGTTATTTCTCCACAAGGCTGCTCACACTTTAGGCCTTTAACTCACCAATAAGTTATTCAGGCATTGAGGGATGAGCACAGGTAGCCAGTGCTGCTTTCTGGACATGTTGGGCACCTAAATTCCCTCCATTGGCTGCAAACTGCACTTGAGCTGCCTCACAGCCTCCACCTGCCCTGCTTGCACATATTCTCAAATTAGTGCCTTCAAGCCAGGAATTCTACCCTGCTCCTACCATAGGGTGCCTCCCTCAGCACTTCCAGCCTGGAGAAAGCCCTCCAGGTGCAGCCCTGTACATGTGATTAGTAACCAGCACAGTGGTTTGGTTTGGTTTGGTTTGGTTTGGTTTGGTTTGGTTTGGTTTGACCAAGGCTCACTCTCATTAGTCCTACTCAAGGACAAACCAAACTCATCTCTTTCCCCTCCCCTAAAATTCATTTGCCAAAAGCAGTGCCAAGTTCAGAGTAAGGAGAAGAGGATCTGGCCCCCACAGCAGCAGGGCATGGCTTCCCTGCTCAGGACATGCAGATCTGCAGGAACTCACCAGCGTAGGTAGCAGTAGGTTGCTTCCACATTGTAGTACTTGCTCCCTGCCAGTGTCCCCAGCTGGTTGAAGGGCATTCCTGTCAGAAGGAGAGGGGCAATGGAATTTACTTGGAATTCTCCAATGGCCCTGGCTAAAAAGTAGATCCTTCCCCTTTCACTAAATTTGCACACAGGAGGAAAACCAGGAGACACAAAGAGTAGTAAAGCTGTAGTACAAAAGTCTGGACTACTCAATCCTTCCACCATCCAGGGTCTGTTTTCCATTTTACAGAGCTTTTAGATCCTCCCCACCTTGTGCCAGTTATCTATATAAGAGAGAAGAGCAAACCACACCTCCTCCTTTGTATTAACAGTGGTGTGGCCTTGACCCCATATTCCCTGACAGAAACATCATCTTATCAGCATCTGAGAGCTCTGTTGCAGCTCCAGTGGTGCAGAAAGTTCTGCCACTTTTATTTGGGATCAGCCTTTCAAACAGTTCAGTGAGAACTCTGCATAGACAGCATGTAGAGGACATTGGCTGGAATCACAAACTTTAGGTATGACACAGCCTCTACTCCAGCACTGATGTGTTCCCAGAAGGAGGCACTTCTGAAGGAGGAAGCAGCACATGAGATTTTTTTTTTTTTTTTTCATGGGTAAAAGGGGAAAGTGACTGATAATGCTCTGCTCCTGGCAATGGGGAGCTGGATCTGTGCTTAGCCCAGAGGTGCAGCATCACCACAGTCAGGGAAGTCTGAGCTTTTCAGATGAGTCCAGTGAGGTCACTGGCAAAGAGCAGTGACTTTAACTCCTCTGTTTGGCTTGCCAGTAAAAAAAAAATTGTCGGTTTCTCGGCTCTTTAGGTGGCCTAGAAAGGCCCAGGGTGGCCTTGGACAGCCCGGCGCTTCAAAGGACAAGGAGAGACTTCTGATCTTGTCTCGGTCTCGGTGTTTATTAATTGTTTATCTAAAAGATTTTCTTTCAGCCCAACAGAGGTCTGCACAGCAAGCCAGCCATGAGCACACTGAGAGCCCCCGGGGCGGTCACTTATCTTTATACCCGAAGTTACGTGTACAATATTTATAATTTTTCCCCAATACCTTCTACCCTTATTAACCGGTGCACTTCTAGTAATAACCAATCCCAAAGTGCCACCACCACCACAGAAGATGGAGGCCAAGAAGAAGAAGAAGAAGAACAGGACACGCCCCAATTCCTCCATCTTACTTCTTTAGACCCCCCTGTACAGAAATCCTAAACCCTGTGTCTCACACTCTAACTAACTTATCCCTTCACCATTTATCCCAGTGAAATCCTCCCATCCTCATACAGGTGTCGTCTCCTGTCAGGATCAAAGTCCAGCCACCAGACACTTCTGGCAACATTCCAGGACTCCCGAGCCCCCCAAGGGTGGTCTCGGCCACTCTGCACCTCCATCCTGAGGTGCTGAGATCCCACAAAAAATCACCTGAAAACCTCCCAGCAGAGACAGAGAAAATCCAATTAAAAAATCTAAAAGCCCAGCAAAAGAAGTTATTGAAGGAAGCAACTTTAACCAGAGGATAAAAGCAGTCCTCTCCCAGCTGCAGGATTATAAACCTAACCAGTTCATATCATTACATTGTACTATACCAGTAGCACTACATTGTTCTTATGTTGCAGCAACATGATTTCAACAATTATAAACTCATGGGAAGTCACTCACCAACTTGTGGTGCAACAGAAAGGGCTTGATAGTAAAATCTCTCAGCCAGCAGCTCCGTGTCCACACCTGCCAGCTCATTCTGATAGCGAGCTGCAAGGAAAGCACACACACACTGCATCACAAAGTCAGCACAGCTGCCCTAGCAGCAGTACCACAAACCTGAAATACTGGCCAAGCCAACAAATCCACCAAAGAACTGCTCTTGGCAAACACTGCAACACACAGGCTTTGCCAGGCTGGTCTGAAACACTTTTCTTTCACCTGCTCACACCACACACCACAACTCCTGCCCTTTCCAGCAAAGGGCAGAGCCTGCCACACTTGCAGCATCACATGAGCAAAAGGAAAAAGTTCTCCTGCTCCATGTACTAAGTGCTGAGTCACCTATCCTTGAAGGTGAAGTTACTGAGTTACTATCTGAAGTAACTCAGAGTTGTGTACAATTTTCCTGTACCTCAGACTGTATTCTAGAACAGCAGGGTGTGAAATCAAGTCAGCTGACTTCATAAAATACCTGACTGTGGCTAGACTGAACTTGATTCATTTATTTTTTTCCCTTTTTTCTTTTTTTTTTCCTTTTTTTTTTTTTTTTTTGACAAATGTAGGCATTTTGGAAACTTTAGATGACAGCACTATGAAAAGGTGAGCTCATTTCTCTCCCACCACTCAGGTAAGTCATTCCTACTACCCCCTCAAGACATTTATTTGCAATGCCATTCTTAGGCTGATTCATATGCAACACTAATGCCAAACAGCTTTCAGCAGCTTGGAGGCTGCAGTGTCAGACACATGTACCTGCACCACTCTTCCAAGAGCTGCTCTCCACACACACAGCTGCTTTCTCCTGCCTTTACTCCCACATGTTCACCAGCAAGAAGCTGACACACTTACCACACACTTCAGGAGGTCGTGACTGTGGGACAGTCATGCTGCTATAAAAAGGATGTCCCACAGCCAAGCACAATGACACTGGGGCTTTGCAGAGGCTGAACTCTGGACTGATGTACAATATTGCCTAAATCTGATTTTCAGTGCCACTGGTGCTGATGGAAGAGGGTTTTTAAGTCACAACTAAGCAGTCTGAACTAAGTCTTTTTGATCCCTCATACTGTGGAAACAACATAAATAAAAGCAAAGGCTTCCACTCTCACAGCCATGGCTACAGCTGCTCAGCAGCAGCAAATTCCTCATCTACCTGACCAAACACAGAGCTCCTGCAACTTGCAGCAGTTAAAACAAAGTTATACCAACTTGCAACTTATAAAATAGAGCAGTTCAACCATAAGGATTTCAGCTTATCCCAGTCTGTGACAAAGGTGTCAGAGGGAAACAGAATCTGCAAGTAACCTTGGCTGGTGCCCAACAGCTCAGCCTCACATGGTGGGTACAGGCAGCACCTTTTTGCCATTGTAAAGGCAATCTGAGAGGCAATCTGTCCTTACCTAGATCTCCCAGATAAACCAGGCACCGGTGACAGGCCATCTGTGCCCACTCCATCTCCTTCTCTGATGCAGACACAGGTTTCTTGCAGCCTACAAGCAAACACAGAACCACTCAGAGCTGCTGGGAAGACACCAGAGCTGCCCATGCCTCTGCCCAAGGCACCCAAAGCAAATCCCCCATGGTCAGACCTCACTGCCAGCTTGTAGAGCAGCACTGGGCCACTCTTGTCAAAATGTGGGGAAAAAAAATGCAGGAAAATACTTCCAGACTCTGCTGTTCATCCACTTCCCCCTGGATTCCCTTGTGATTGGAGTCACTGGCATAAATAAATGAGTGTCACCATGTCCATTAGGTCTGCCACAGAGACCTGGCTCCATCTGCCCTCACATGAGAGGACAAAGGCCAATTCCTGCCTATAGGATTGTGTGATCATGTTAACACAGCACTGAACACAACTAATACAGCTGATCTCATTAGCATGGCTAATGAGGCCTTCATGAGAGCAGGAACACACCCCTAGAAGCCAGAACAAACTCTGAGCACTGGGCACAAACACACAACAGGGACAGACCCTCTCCAACAATGCAGATGGAAACAAACTCATTGTCTCAGGACCAAGATGTAAATTTAGTAGTGACCAGCCAAAAAGGGAAGAAATTAAACAAGGGAAAACAAGGACAGAAATCTGTGCTGTAGCCAGAATCAGTCAGGAAGAAATGCCTCTTTGCAGTGGGTTCAGGAGGCATCTGAGCTGGTGACAGGGTTGAAGGCACAGCCTGGGAAGAGAAGCCACAGATTTCAGGCTTGTCCAAGCTGGAGAAGAGCAGGCTGGGGATACCTCACTGCTCTCTGCAGCTTCCTGAGGAGGGGAAGGTGTCAGTCTCCTCTTCTTGGCATCCAGTGATAGGACACATGGAAATGGTTCAAAGGTGCATCAAAGGAGGTTTAGATTGGACATGAGGAAGCCTCTCCTTACTAGAAGATGGTCACACCCTGGAATGAGTTTCCTAGAGAGCTGGTCAATGCCTCAGACCTATCAGTGTTTAAGGAACACTTGGACAATGTCCCTGACAACATGTTTTAACTCCTGGTCAGCCCTGAGCTGCTCAGGCAGTTGGACTGAACAATAAGAGGTCCCTTCCCACTGAAATAACCTTGTCTATTCTATACTAAACTTTTAAAAAAGAGCAATTCAAGCAGTGGAAAGTGTCAAGAGCAACAGAGAAAGGCTGCAGCCAGCTGATCTGAACTAACTGAACTTATCAAACTCAGTTTGATTAGTGACTCAGTTCCTGGGAAGGGCACAGGCAGGCCACAGTTCAGCCAGAGACCAGGAGGCAAAGGCTGCTGTGCCTGCACCTCCCCTCCAGAGAGCAGCTGCTGCTGCTGGGCCACCAGGCTGGGCTGACCTCAGGCTGGCCTCAGTCCTGCTGCTGCCAAGGACTCACTCACACCTTCTGGAAGAGACACTTCCCTCAAGCAGGAACCCCAAAGAAGATTCTGCAGACCAATCCAGTCTGTACTCTGCTTCCCTCCTGATGAGGCTAAAAGGGTGGACATGGAATCTGGAGGCTGCAGTGACCACTGAGGAGCTGTTCCCACTTACCAAGAGGTGTTGTCCAAGTCACTGTACAAATACACAGCCTTCAATCTGTGACCACATACACCATTGGATTCACCCTCCTTTTTTTTGCTCTGAATCCTCTTGCTCCCATTCATACAACCATAAAGCTGTGCCCTGCCCCATCTGTGGTTTATAAGAGATCCTTTCAGACCCATCTTTTCTGGATAGGCAAAAGTTACATCTCTACTCTCCAGTTATGTGCTCACCTGCAGCATCCTTTTAAATGAAGAGCCCAAACACACCAAGAAACCTGAACAAGGGGAGCCTTTCATATGCAATCACCCCTCAGGGTACAAACCCACCTGTGCAATCAATCATTCCTCAGGGTACAAACCCACCTGTGCAATCATCCCTCAGGGTACAAACCCACCTGTGCAATCAATCACCCCTCAGGGTACAAACCCACCTGTGCAATCATTCTTCAGGGTATAAACCCAGCAATGCAATCATTCCTCAGGGTATAAACCCACCTGTGCAATCAAATCATCCCTCAGGGCTTAAACCCACCTGTGCAATCATTCCTCAGGGTACAAACCCACCTGTGCAATCAATCATCCCTCAGGGTACAAACCCACCTGTGCAATCAATCATCCCTCAGGGTACAAACCCACCTGTGCAATCATCCCTCAGGGTACAAACCCACCTGTGCAATCAAATCATCTCTCAGGGTACAAACCCACCTGTGCAATCAAATCATCCCTCAGGGTATAAACCCACCTGTGCAATCACCCCTCAGGGTACAAACCCACCAATGCAATCAATCATTCCTCAGGGTACAAACCCACCTATGCAATCACCCCTCAGGGTATAAACCCACCTGTGCAATCAATCACCCCTCAGGGTACAAACCCACCTATGCAATCACCCCTCAGGGTACAAACCCACCTGTGCAATCAATCATTCCTCAGGGTATAAACCCACCTATGCTATCATTCCTCAGGGTACAAACCCACCTGGAATGTGCATATTGAGGATTTATTAATGCTGCAGTCCTGAGATACATTTCTAAAAGCAACACCTGCCAAGAACACCTGCCTTTTAAACCAACATTTTAAAGCCAATAGTGACACCATCATTTCCCAGAACTAAGAGTAGGATCCCAGCAAGTTAAACCTCCTTTTGCTGAAGACACACTAACTTCCCTTAGCCAGGTGCTGCTGCCCTGTGCCCTGCCAACTTTAAGCACACCAGTTAAACCTTTGCTGCTACAACTCACAAAACCAAGGCTCCATTTCTCACCTGGACACCCCCACAACAGAACCCTGAGGCCACTGAGTACAACCCTGGGCAAACCCAAGACAATCTAGGATGTGAATGCACAGGCAGTCTGGAGCTGTTTCAGGACTGTAAATACTCTTATTCTTCCTCCTCTAACAGGTACAGCACCTCAGATTTCCCTGCAGCCAAGGCCATGCAGAGGTCACACAGGCCAGCTAACATGAACTGCAGAGGTCACACAGGCCAGCTAACATGAACTGCAGAGGTCACACAGGCCAGCTAACATGAACTACAGGACCTTCCTGTGCTCTCAGTCCAAGATTCAGAAGCCACACATGAAGAGAGCACAGAGAGAAGAGGCACCAAAAGGAGGAAGAGTCTCACATCAAGTGAATAGGATGTACTGACAGAAATCTGTTGATTTCAAGAACCTATTCCCCTGTTTGCCTGCTTTAACTCAGCTTTTAAAAACATTCTATACAGCCAGCAATGCTCTTCAGTTTTCCATAAAAATCTGCCATCACCAGACACTTTTCCTAAAGAATTTTCTCACACTGATTTCTTTCTATTAGAAACCCCTCTGTGTTCCCTAATTTAGTATTATTTACAAGAAAAGTGCCACGGAAAAGAAAGCAGAACAGTCTGTTCTAAACAGAGACCTTGCTAATCAGGGGGGAAAAAATTTCCCTTGAATGCTGAAACAAAGATGGACTAGTGCAAGGGGAAGCCACCTGTGGGGTGAATTTCTGAACCAAACACCTTGAGCACAAACCTATGAGAGGGTCTGTCACGTGTGTCCAGTCAATGCAGCACTGCAGCTCCAGCTGGTAGTGGGACTGGATGTAGAGCAGGAGGTGCTGGTAGAATCCTATGCCAGCCACCAGGTGAGTCCTGTAGGCACACTCCAGGGTGCTGCGGCTGTGGATGTGCTGGGAGAGGGAAAAGGAACATGTTAATGCAGCCCTGAGCACAGTTTAGGCTTAGGTGAACTGAGGGTGAAGCCAGACATTGGTTTTGCACAGCTCTGTACCTCCTCCTGCTCCACAGTGCTCCCCCTAGTAGTATTTACTAAGGGTTGAGATCAAGGAGAAATGCTTGTAAAAATAAATCAATAAAATCAAAGTATCTGGTTGGAGCACCTTAAATGCACCCAGACCCCTGGAAAGCCAGGAGAGCTCATGGAATCACAGAGCACTGAAGACCTTCCAGTGAGCAACTCCTGTAAAAACAATCAGCACTGATAAAGCACTTAAAACAATCACTCTACCTGGAGAGATCTGTCTGATGAAGAGGGGAACACAAAAAACAAGCAAATTCTGTTGGAATGCCCTCTGCAATGGAAGGACTCTCAATAGCACATCAGTGCTTAAGTGCCCAGTGCCACACAAAGGCACAGGGCAGCCCCACAGGAATGTGACAGTGCCCAGCTCCCCACCCTGGGCTCACACCACAGCTTCTCCAAGCAAATGAAGCTTTAACTTTGCCTCCACTGCACAGAGACCTTCTCATGCCAGAGCCACAGATACCTGCCTTTTTATTTGTTTTAATGAGCTGGATAACTTCATAGTAAACCTTTCTCCAGAGCAGTTCTTCTGCTTTTCTTCCATAATCCACTGGATGCAGGAACATCAGCTTCACACACAGCTCCCTCAGCCTGGCCAGAGAGCAGAGCATTGTCAGTGGCTCCTGCAGCCTCAAACAGCTGCCACTACAGAAGCACAGAGAGGAAAATCCAAATCCATTACAAGGGCTGAGCTACGCCATCTGCCTGGATCACTCCCACACAAGAGCACCAGGAAAAGCCACATGCTTAAAGCAGTGCCCTCTGGGCTCAGCTGGCCATCAGTGACTTCCTGAAGTGCAGTAATGACAGCTTCAAAAATTAGTAAGAATAATCCTCCTTGCTCAGCAACCCTGACCCCTGATAAAAGATTTTATACATGTGTAAGATTTCTGCCCCACAGTTTTTATTACAAGGAAAGAATTGGCCAACACAAAGACAATTTATTTGTATCAATGATATGCAGGAAAGCCATGGATTGCATTGCTCAAGTACAGGTCTAAAACCAAGCCTCTGCTTGCAAAACCTGGAAGGATCCCAGGTCAACAGGTGCACTACAAACCAAACAAACATTAAAACTGCAGATTCAACAGCTCCACGTGTTGCTTCACACGGATTTTCCCCAGCCAAACACAAAAGACAAACATGCTGCCCAACTTACTTGTTCCTCAAGCTGATGTTCTCTGGCTTGAACACATCCTGGTAAGCTGCCTTATTGCCAAGGATGAGATCCAGCCTGTGCACGGCCTCAACCACTGCCCTGCAAGAGAACACAGAAGCAAAGTTTCAGGAGAGGTCACCTGGGATCACTGCAGATCAGAGGTGGCTGCAAGGAACCCCATTTAGTCCCACTGTCAGCACACTGCCCTGTACCACCACATCACAGTCACTGATCTCCTTTTTGCACTCTGAAGAAGGTTATGGAATACAGAATTATAGGCATTTTTCTGCAGAACAGTGGTTTAATCACCATTTACCTCTGCCTGTCTGATCAAATACATCAATTATTTCTACAGCTGCAAAATAAGAAATGTCTCTGGACTCACTGGCAACAATTAAACCTGCTATACCTACATTCAGATTCATTTCAATGTCTTAAACTCTGTGGTTAAAAAATTGATTGAATTCTAAAAACTACTGTTTTGATGGGGTAAGTTTTAATGGTGTAAGAGTCAAACCTCCACCAACTCCTGTTTTCTTACCAATCTGCCTGCAAAAGAAGGCAACACAAGTCTCTCATTTGCCAAAACTTCCCCATCTTTGTTACAGGGATTCACTGGTTGAACCCCTAAAGTTCCCTCAGTGACAGGTAACAGAGAGAGGAAATTTGTTCCAAGGTTTTCTCCCCCAAAAAAACAGAGCAAGCACCCTCCAAACCTCTGAGCCATGCAAAAAAAAAGTACTTTGGTCAATCATTGCCCAAGACCCTCCTCCTGGAGGAAGAATCCCACACTGTGTGTAAATCTCAAACACTCAGAAGTTTGTAGCTGTGAACAAATCACACCCCAGCTCTGAACACTGCAGTGAAACAAACCCAGGACTTTCAGCACCATTAGTGCTCAGGGACAGCTCAATAAAGCACAATAACAACAACAGCCAACCCTTCCTACACAAGGGGTCACCTCCAGCCTCTGCCATTGCTCTGCCTGTAGCCAAGGTCACCAAACCCACCCCAGGGGTCCTTGTTCTCCCCCTCAGCTTCAGATCCACCCCACCCATGGTCACTCCTCAAAATCTTCCTTGAAAACTAAAGATGTTACTGCAAAGTAACCAACAGTTCCCTATTCCCAGCAAGGCAAATCTCTCCTCACAAACTCATTACACCCAAAGGAACTTCCCTGAAAAAAGCCCCAGAACATTCCAGAGCTCACACAGAAAATGTCCCATCTCCTGCCACAGAAAGCCTCTCACTCAAGGTGAAGGAATCTCATTTGTTTCCAGTAAGCACAGAAACAGGAAAAGGGAAGTGTGGGGAATAGAAACATCTCATGCAATGCCTTGGGAGAACACCATAGACTTGAACCAACTTCTTACTGAATAATGATGAAGAAAACCAAGGAGATAGTAATAATCACACAAAAAATCCTGTTACATCTTGACATCCAGCCCCTCCTGCTCACTGCCCTCTTTCTCATAAGGCCTGAAGGGTGTTTGCAAACTCTGACAGCCCCATACCCTCACAGCAAGGAAAGAAGCAAGTAAAATACATTTTGTTTTACAGGTAACAGGCACTGAGTGTGCAGCATCCCTGCAAGCTCATACTGGGGTTGGGACAATCCAAAAACCCTCCAGTTTAGCTGCCCCACAGCAGAACCCCACAGACACAGGCAATGCACATCTCCTGCCTGCAGCCTGGCTCTGCTGTCCTGTGGCTCTCCAAGTCCCTTCACACACCAGGAGCTGGCTGGATTCCTCTCACAGGGTGACCAGAGGAAAGAGGAATTGCTGCTTCATTTAACTCCCAGAGAGAACTACAAATAAACTACAATCAGTGATTCCTGACACAGGCAGTAAAGCAGCTGTGAAACAACATTCTGTGAGCAACAATCTCAGCTGTGTGTGCCTGAAACAAGTGCACATGTCCATGAGAGCCAGTGTGGGAAATGATCCCAGTGCCCTGCCAAATGACAACTACAGAAATGTTTCCTTCTAGGGACAGAAGGATATCACCTTCCCCTCAAGGTGGCCCAGAGGGCATCTGCCATACAACCTAATTTTATACAACAGTCCATGGATGGGGACATGCACACATTTGGTATTTCTGCTGTTCTTTCAGTGCTTGTGATGGAACAGAGCTGATGAGCAGAGAGCAGCAAGGCTGACACACTGGGATGTGGTTTGTGAGCCCTAAGGGCTGAAACGTTGCCTTGTCCCCATCCACTCGGCCCCTCTGGTGCTGCTGCAAGAGAAGGAGGCAGGAGCAAAGCAGAATCTGTGACAGCTGGGGATGCCCTGCCAGGATCCCACATCTGGGCTGCTGAGGGAAGAGGATTCAGTGAGGACAAAAGGGACAGGAGCCAGAAATTTCTCACCCCAGAAATGCTGGGAAACACCAACACAGGTGCTATGGACCATGCACTGCTGGAAATGCACTTTAGCATCTGTGCCAAGACCACAGGTTGAACTTTCCCAACTTTCCCCAGGAGTTAAGAGCACAAATCCTGTTCCAGGACCCATTTTTCCACCTGCTGAGTTTAAACATTGCTGTCAGACAGCACACCAGAACCACAAAGGAGGCACATCAGATGCCAGTCTATTAAAGGAAACAAACACAGCCCATGGTGCCAAGCAGGGTGGAAACAGGCCAATGCCATACAGACACTGATCTGTCCCTTCTCCTCCATGTGATGAACAGTCTGGGATGGAGCAGGACAGCAGGGACATTTGTCCCCTCTGTTGCTTTATTTAGGACACCACTAAGAGCCACAGTGTGTGAGGAGTAAGACATTATTAAGAGGAAAGACCTGCAAGTCACTTAGCTGTGCTGTGGCATGTGTCAGGCCACAAACCACAGTGCCTGGAACAGGCTCCACACAGCAGCAGCAGCACTGAGTCCACGGGCTAATGGTTACCCAGAAACCTGTAAAATAAACCTGCTCACCCCATGCCACAACAGGCATTGTAAAAGCACACCCGTGATAATGCAGCTGCCACATCCCAAGGTGAAACCTGGGAACTGTCGATCCAGGAAGACTTGGAAAAGATCAAAGTTTGCCCTAAGAGCAGCAATGGGTCTGGAAGGACACCCTGACAGGCAAGGAGCTTGGAGAGCTGAGCTCAGCTCGCACAGGCTGATCCCGTGGGATCGCCGTTTAGAGCTGTGGCATTCCCGCATCTGTGACTCAAAGGCGCCGCTTAGTGTGACAGTCAGGAGCTCTCAGGCCACGCTCAGCGCACAACGCGGGGCAGGAAACTCCCACTTGGGGCTGAGACACGGAGGAACTGACAGCAGAATGTTAAGGTGGGAACTGCTCAGAGAACTGTCAGCTACACACACGGAAATTTGTGGCCACTGCAGGCACTATAAATCCTGTGCTAAAATCACAATGCTTCCTCCCCACTAAAGAAGAGCTGTCCCTGCAGGAGGAGGGTGGTTCCTTTTCTGCTGTAAAAACGCTCTAGAGCAACCACACACCTTATTCTGCTACAGAAATTGAAACAGAAAACAACCCCTCCCTTGCAAGGATGACAATCCCTCCTCTGGCCACAGGCAGTTCTCTGCAGCAGAACGTGAGGTTCTGCTTGACAGATGAGCTGAGCAGCACCAGGAAAACAAAGCAGAGCAGCTCTGGAACCACGACAAGGATGGTTCCAACAAAACACGTTCTGGTTTGCAGGCAGAAGGACAAACATCCCCTGCAGGCCTGTCCCACACTCTGCTGATGTGCTGGAGATCACTGCAGGTGCCTCAGCGTGGCAGCAGCACACACGGAGCTCCTCAGCCCAAGCAGGACCATGCAGCCCATCCCTCCATCACACTGAGCCCCACTTCTCACCTCACACCAACACCCAACCCACTGAACCCCCAAAGTGCAGCAAGGTGCTTGCACCGAGCACAAAACAACCACCACCCACACCTGCAGTTACTGCTGGGCAGGCAAAACCCTGCCCTGCTCTGGAGGAGGGCAGCGAGGTGCCACGAGGTGCAAGGACACAGCCAATGTCACCAAGACACAAAGAAATAGACCCCCATGTAAAATTCATCTCTTGTCTCCATCACTTTGCTCATCTCTGAGAACTGCTGCTGGAACTCCTGTGGATCTGTTGTACTGACAAGGAACCTGAGCCAGAAGGGAACCATTTCTGGGCTGCCCTCACAAAACAGGTCAGGAGCAGAGCAGAGGGGGCCTGAGCTCACCAGGGCCAGCAGGAGTGCCCCAGTCCTGTTCTCTGATGCCATTTCCAATGGATGGTGTGGAAATGTGGGACCAGAGTCTCAGGGAGTGCTGAACTGGAAAGATCTGCAGCAGCTGGAGCTGTGCTGCCCTCCACACAGCAGCAGAGTGCCCCAGCTCACACTCCTGCTCATCACATCCTCTTCTGCAGCACTTCTCACACAATCCCTGCCTACTGCCAAAGCCAGGGACACCCTCTCCAAACCCGCTCTCCCTGGATGACCCCACATCTCACCCTTATCCCACTGCATCCCAACAGCGCCTTTCCACTCAGCCCCCATCATTCTCCCTGAATCCCACAGAACTCCTTTTTCCACCTCTTATGTCCTCACTTATCACCCTGGGTGTCCCCTTACCCCTGATCCCCTTCCCACTCTCCCACCTATCTCCTCCCCCCATCTCTGCATTCCCCCATCTGGCCTGGATCTCTCACAGTCCCTTGGTCTGATTTATCTGCCCTGGAGCCACCAGACTCCTTTTCCCCAGTGGAACCCCTCCATGTATTGCTTATCCTCTCTGGATCTCATACAACTCTTTTCCCCGGTCTTCCCTAAACCTCCTCCTTCTCCTCTCCCTTAGCACTGCATCCTTTCCCTGGGTTTCCCGACACTTTCACTTCCATCTTCCCTAATTTCCATCACCTCCTTTCCCCATCGTCTCTGAACATCCCTCCGATCCCCTATGCTGTCGTTCCTCCAGAGCCCCCCAACCCCGTCCATCCCTGCTGTTACCTCAATTCCACCATGTCCTTCCCCAGTCCCCCGAATCTTTCACTGACAACTCGCCCATTTCCTTTCCTTCCATCCTCACTGACAACTCCCCCATCTCCTTTCCTTTATCCTCCCTGTCTCTCACCAACTCCTTCACCCCGGTCCTCCCCAGCCTGGCCCAACCTCCCCGCCCCAATTCCCTCCCGTCACCCCCAGCCCCATTCTCCCTCTGCTCTCCTCGTGCACCCCCTGTCACCCTCCCTCCCCAAATCCTCCCCCGTTCCCTGAGTAACCCCCGACCCCTCAGGACTGATTCTCCCCACCCTCATCTGGAGCCGCCCGGCACCGGCTCCCTCCCCTTCCCGGCCCCTCCATCCCCTCCGGCCCCTCTGCTCACCGGTACAGCCGCTTGGTGTGCAGCACCTTGGCCTCCGGCTCGCCGCTCTCGCTGGCGGCCCCGCCACCCTGGCTCATGGCGCCCGCGGCGGGCCCGGCCCGGCCCCGCGGCCCCTCAGCACCGCCCGCGCCGCCGCCGCCGCCGCCCCCGGGCCCGCTCGGCCGCCATGGCTGCCCCCTGGCCCTCGATGCTCTCGCGAGATTTCCCGCGGCGGCGGCGGCGCCGCGCCGGGCGGGCGGGGCGGTGGTGGGGGCGAGCTCGTCTCGCGAGAGCTGAGCCGCCCGCACTTAGTGCTGGCAACATGGCGGCCGCCGCCTCACGGCCGGGCTGAGGGCCAGGGCGGGCCGGGGTCCCCTTGTCCCGGTTGAGGGCACGAGCAGAGCCCGCCCCGTGATGTGGGGCCGGGAGCCGGGGGAGCGGCGCAGAAATCCCTCCCTGCTCTGGATCCCTCTCTGCCGAGGGTCCCCGGGGACCGCCAGGCACCCGTCGGATTCTCCCCCAGTGGTGTCTTCAAGCTGAACCTTCTCACCTTTTGTAAACATAACTATGCCGGCACGGAACTTTTTCTAATTTCTGTAATAAAAGTTGCTCAATAAAATAAAAATACTTGGTATTATTTATTACTCTGATTGTATTACTATTTTTATAACCATTTTATTACTATTTAACTTTTAAATTCTTTAAAAACAAGTGATTGGCGTTTTTCACACTCAATAAAATAAAAATACTTGGTATTTCCAGCATTGTGTTAGGTGACGCTACATAAATATTCTTTAGGTGGGCGGGGATGTGTATTAGATGGGTTAATGTAAATTTTACCGTTTAAAAGATGTAACTTCGTGTTATCCTTGGTGCGCTTGATTTGTGGAAAACTCCACCTTGCACATGCAGGATAAACAAGGGCTGACTTGCCTGTCTCCTTTTTAAACTGTGTGAGAGTTTAGAGAGCTCTTTAAGTTGGCACACCCGTGTGAAAATGCGTATTTTATGATTGGCTTTTTGCAAATATTAAAATGAATATTATATGTGTTGTGTTAGAAAGTAATGCTGTATTGATTAAGTAGTGTGTTAAATAGAGTTTTAGGTTATAAAAAATGTTAAAATACAAACGATGCTATGTAGGATACTTTTTTTAAAGAAAGGACTTGCAGTGAGATAGCAGCCACAGGACACCTCAGTCTTTCAGAGAAAAAGAATTTATTGCTTTCTTATCAGGAGAAACGAACTTCTTCCTGCCTCGAATGCACTGTCAGGATTCAGAGGAAGAAGTTGATGATGACCAGACAGAATCCTGTGTTTGAATGGAATTTATGCATCATGTATGAAGTGTATGAATATGCATCAGGCTGTTGTTCTTAAGGGTTAATCCTCTATTAACGAAAGTCCTTTTTCAGGCGTATTTTGCCCAGAAAAAGGCACCCGGACATCCACAATTCTTTGTTTCTATTGTCTCATATTGCCCTAATTCAAATTACCCAACTTATTATTACTCGAATTGTATCACTATTTTTATAACCACTTTATTACCTTTAAAATTTTAAAAACAAGCGATTGGCGTTTTCACACCCGAAACGGCCCGGACACGGCCCGGGGGTCCCGGGGCTGCCCCGCGCCCTCCACCGATCCCCGCGGGGCCGGGCCGGGCCGGGCCGGGCCGGGCGGAGCTCCCGCCCCTCAGCCCGCCCCACCCGAGCCGGTCGGGCAGGTTTGAGGTGCAGAGGCGGCCGGGACTGCGCTGGAATCGCGCAGGGTCTCCTGCAGAGCTGGGAATCCATGGAGCTGGAATCCCCCATGGCCCCCTGCCCGTGCCTGAGTGAGTGCTGCAGCCGGGGAGGGGCTGGGGGCTGCGATTGGGGCTGGGGTCCGGGATGGGGTGCTGGAGGTGTGGGAGGCCTAAGGAGCTGTTTCAGCCCTGCTTCCGTGTGTGGAGCTCGGAGGAAGCTCCGTGCCTCAGTTTCCCCACGCCTGTGGGCTCCTGAGGGTGCAGGGATGAAAGTGCTTTGGTTTTGCTCCAATCTTTTCCCATGTAGATAGTTTAAAATCTGCTTATGGATTATTGGCAGTTCATTGAGGAAAAAGTCTCAGCCCTCCACTGGAAATGTACTGCAGTGAGAGTTGTGAGTATCTAATTCATATGGCTGCCAGCTTTTGTCAGAGTATTTATTTAGTTAGGGCTGGTTAGCCCTATCTCCAGCAATTCTAGAAAAAAAATCCCTTCAGTTCAGACTTGAGCACACTCAAACAGATGTTTTGTTCAAGTGTTCTCCTTGTCAAACTTCTGGACAAACTTAAAATTATTGAGGAAAGAGAGAATCTACTTCATTTTTCTCAAATGTAATTCTGCTAAGATAAGTTTGCTCTGACAGGCAGGACACTCGGGATGAGGCAAGAGACAGGGTTCTCCTAAAGGGTAACAACAACATGGGAGCTCTGCCTGTGCCTCCTGCACCCATGGAAGGGCACCCAGCAGCCCCTTTTGCCCACCCCACATCAGTCTCAGCTGCAAGAGGCAGCAAACCTGGCTCATGCTGGCTGTCCCCACGGTTTTGGGAAGCAGCCAGGTCGCCTCTCCCCAGGGCTTGGCTGGTCCTGGCCCAGGACAGAGCCACTGAGGAGCCAGCTGTATCATCTGGGCTGTGCCCAGCCAGAACTCCCAGAGTGTTTGTTCAGCAGGGGAATTAATTCCCAGCCAGACCTGCACCTCCAGGCTTCACCCCTCCCAGGACAGAACCTGACCCCGCTGCCAGGGGACACCAGGCACTGCTTTCCCCTCCTAGTGCAAGGACAGGAGGGTGGTGGGGGCTCCAGGAGTGCCAGTTTGCTCCCACTTTGTAACTGGGGCTGTGCACGTGACCCCACACCTCTCATTTCTGATGTGAATTGATCTGTCTCCTTTCTCCAGGGTGAAAGCAGAAAGGACAGGAACTTTGTCCCCTCTGAACACCCCAAGTGCAGGCAGCAGTGTTACCAGCCCCCAGCTGCATCCCTGGCAGTGTGGAACTGAACACTCTCATGGCTGCTGCAGACCCTGTCCTTCCCCCTGAGGAGGTGGCTCTGCTGGACCTGGGGAAGGTGGCCCTGGACAAGGTGCCACCAGCCCCAGATGAGCACCTGGGGGACCCTGATGCCACCCTGCCGTGGGACCAGAGTCAGCACAATGCCCTGGGCCAGCCAGAGCTCGTGGAGACAAAGAAGCGCTCGAGTCCCGAGGGAGGCCATGAGGACCCAGAGGAAGCTGTTCCCACCTGCCCCACAGCTGAGGCCGAAGATGAGGAAGTTCCCCAGCTGCCCGTGATGGCATCCCACGTTTTTGTGCCCATTGACCCGCAGTGCATCGAGCAGAGCCCCTTCAAGCAGAAGCAGCACCCGACCCCATGGCCCCGGGAGGAGAGCAGGGGGGATGTTCCCCCCAGTGTCCCCTCCAGTGACAGAGCCAGCAGCCTTCACCACAAGCAGGTCTTCCTCCCCCTCGGCCCCTCACGCTACAGGAACCCCCCGGGCTTTGAGGGGCGCATGGCCAAGCCCCTGGCTGAGGGCTCGCAGTGCCCGTGTGCCAGGGACTGTGGCACTGATAACCTCAAGGCTGTGGCATCGGTGGCAGGGGCCCTGCTCCTCTGCCCTTGCCTCATCTATGGAGCCTACATCTTCCTGCCCTTCGATGCCCCGCTGCTGCCCACCGTCAGCGCCCGCCTGGTCTACACGCTGCGCTGTGCCACCTTTGCCACCTTCCCCATCGTGCTGGGTGAGCCATGGGCTGGGGTGTGAGCACTGTGCTCCTGGTCTAGGCTTCATGAGCCCTGGGGCTGAGCTCTTTGTGGGTCTGATACTCCCACCAGGAGCAGCAGATGGAGCTTTTCTCCTGTCCTGGTGCTGCCCAAAGTGCACCGTGGCTCCTCTGGGCACACGCTGAGCCCCTGTGAGACAGAGTAGAAATTCTCCAGAGTAGAAATCTATTTTGATTTAGGTGAAATGTACATCT
This sequence comes from Melospiza georgiana, assembly GCF_028018845.1. Lineage (NCBI taxonomy): Eukaryota > Metazoa > Chordata > Aves > Passeriformes > Passerellidae > Melospiza > Melospiza georgiana. The sequence goes on along the minus strand of NC_080462.1, from coordinate 229,844 downwards.
TTGAGTCTGTGGTTAGAAAACATAGCTATGTAGCTTGACTGTAAAGCCTAGGCTCAGGGAAACTGATTCAGTGAAGGACAGAGATAAAGGGGAGGAGACAGAGGGGGATAGACAGAGAGACTGCTGTGAGAGCAGGTCAACCTGACCTAGGAATTCTTTCTGATGAAGAAGAACTAGCAGCAAATGTCACGTGAAATTCCTAAAAATGAATATGTATGAACCTATTGTGAAATTGTATGCATATGTATTTGAGAGGGGGATAAAAAGGGACCTGAAGTTCCCAGAGGTACTCATGTCTTTTAAGGAGAGTAATCTCCACATGCATCCGGTGCTGTAATAAACATACCGGCTTTACAATTTTCACAAAGTTGTGGAGTTTTTGGCTGTCTCCACAAAACACCTCTCTCTGTCCCTCAGGAATGATCGTCAGCGGCATCTCCCGCCTCTGCTCCTCTGCCCTGGAGCCCTTTGGAGAGCTCCAGCGGGAGGTGGAGATCCACCGCACTTACGTCTCCCAGTCCGTGCACCTCTTCATCCTCTACTTCTTCAACATGGCTGTGCTGGCCACCTACCTCCCACAGGAGCTCCTCAAGCTCATCCCACTGCTCACAGGGCTCTTCGCCATCTCCAGGTAAATGGCTCCTTCACCCCAGGCTCTGTCAGTGCCAGCACCATCCCTTGGAGCAAACTCCCGCTCTGGCAGCACCTCACCCAGCTCACCAGAGCCAGGAAGGGTTCCTCTTCCTACGGCAGGGAAATCCTCAGATTTCTGGTCAGAACCACTGAGTGCCAGCCCCAAATCCTCACTGTCAGAACCAGAGTGCCAGCCCCAAATCCTCACTGTCAGAACCAGAGTGGCAGCCCCACAGCATCACCCCAAATCCTCACTGGTCAGAAGCACTGAGTGCCAGCCCCAAATCCTCACTGTCAGAACCACTGAGTGCCAACCCCAAATCCTTACTGGTCAGAAGCACTGAGTGCCAGCCCCACAGCATCACCCCAAATCCTCACTGATCAGAAGCACTGAGTGCCAGCCCCACAGCATCACCCCAAATCCTCGCTGGTCAGAACCACTGAGTGCCAGCCCCAAATCCCCACTGGTCAGAAGCACTTGAGTGCCAGCCCCAAATCCTCACTGGTCAGAAGCACTGAGTGCCAGCCCCAAATCCTCACTGGTCAGAAGCACTGAGTGCCAGCCTCAAATCCTCACTGGTCAGAAGCACTGAGTGCCAGCCCCAAATCCTCACTGATCAGAACCACTGAGTGCCAGCCCCTCAGCATCACCTTGGCTCTCAGCCCGCACTCTCTGCCTCTCTCCAGGTTGATTTTCTGGATGTCCTACGCCATCGGCCGCTCCTTCCGTGCCTTTGGCTTCAGCATGACCTTCCTGCCACTCCTGGCCATGCTGCTCTGGAACCTGTATGGCATGTTTGTGCTGGAGCCTGAGAACCTCCTCTCCCTGGCACTGCCAACGCCCGAGAGCCGCTCCAAGGAGAGCAGAGCCAAACTCCGCCACTGGGGCTGAGGGAATGAGATGGAGTGCCTGGATCCTATGGGTTTGAGCTTCCTTCATGCCCTGCCTCAGGAGTCCTGACAGCTGACAGATCCTGCTGGGCTCCTTCTCCCTGCCTGGACACAGGGAGGTTTTGCTTAGCACACAGAACCAGCTGCAGACCCTCTGCACCAGGAGACTCCTGCTGGATGGTGAACAAGAGCAGGACACACTGAGCCCTGTTCCCTGGGAATGGGTGGGATTTGCTTCCCCTCCTGCTGGAGCCAGCTTTGCCCAATAAAGCCCTTACCAAGCAGCTTTGTGCCTGTTTTGCAGAGGGTGAGTTAAATTTCTCACAGAATGACTCAGAGCTTCGCCTACAGCATGCAATCACCCGGCCTCAAAATTATGTTTCCAAGAGGGGAAAAAAATGTTTCCCCCAGACTGTCCCTCTCCAAACCCTGCATCCCACTCCAGGGTCCCTGCATAGCCAGTCTCACCCTGTTTGTCCCTCCTCTTCCTCCTGGTGGAGAGTCAGCACCCAGTTCTCAAAGCAGTGGGTTGGATGGGAGGGAGGAAGCTGGGTTGGGTGACATGGCACCAGCTTTGCCACTGGCCAGGGCCAGGGATGGCCAGTCCTTCCCAGGATGGGTGCTGAGCCCCTTCTGCAGACATGAATGGACCCCTGGGAGTGGCATTTCTGACAGCCTCAGTTGTCAGTCCTAACCCAAAGCAGTTAAAAATCCACCCAATCCAGGAAAAGCCACTCCAGCTCCAGATCTGCCCGGTGTCTGGCTTGTCACACCTCCCATCCTGCAATGCTGGATCACAGGAACAGCTCACCCCAACCAGAGAATGGGAATCAAGGAGCTGAGGGACTGCCATGAAGCTGTGTCTTGCTTTGAAAGCCAGGTGTCCACCCAGGAAGGCAGGAACCTCCTCTGCAATGGAAAATGTGACCCCCCTTCTCTCCAAATTATTTTAACTCTGAAATCAAAGGGCTTTCAGGCAAAGATTTGGGGAAAGTGATATATACATACACTTCTTTACTGATATGTATATGTGTAACTAGGCAAACAACAATGTGAAAACCATGTTCACTCTCCTGTGAAAATTTAAAAAGTTTAATAAAGGGCAATAGGAGACAAGGACCATGGAGCAAAGGATGTTAGGGTGCATCTTGGCACTCAGCCAAGACCACTCTGTTATCTTACACCTTAAATACCTTATCCCTTACATCAGCCTGTTGCATATTCATAGATCCTTATCCAGAGTAAACTTTTTCCCCAAACTAGTTTAATGTTCCAAGAACTGTTCAGCATATCTCCTCCTTTGATCCACCTTTTTAGAGTATGCTTATTCCTGGGTTGTGGTTTTAATCCTTTTTTATCATCATCTTCAGTTTTGGGTCTTGGTCCACACTGTCTTCAGGTGGTGAGTGCTGATAGTTGGCAGATCTGTAGCAGGTGCCCCCATCCTGTGTTCTTTGGATGTTATCCCATCCAAGCAGGCATTTTAACACAAGCATCCTTATATCAGCTATTTCACTACTATGTCTAAGCTTAATTAACAACAGAAATAAAAACTACATCTTTATTACAGTGTTATTTCAACACCACGCATATAAAATCTGTGTTAATGTTTGCAAAAAGCCAATATTATAATATGTATCTATAACAAACAACAACGGCAGCACCACCAAACAAAACTAGAAAACCCCATAAAGTCTTTTTGTTAAAAAATGGGACCCCATTTCTGTACTAAGTGATTTCAGCATTTCTTATAAAAAAGAAAAGGCCTAAAGCAAGGGGCTTGTGGCCGGAGCAGGAGCGTTCCTGTCAAGGATGCTACAGTGCCAGCACTGGGTCTTCTTCAACAGTGATATCCTCGATGTTCCAGGTGGAGCAGCACAGCTTCCCTGGGTCAGATGCCCTTTTTATCCTGTTTTTACTCCCTTTGGATTGTTTTTTGTTGGGATCCTTCATGTGCATGAAGGTTTAAGGCGCTTGATTTGCCATTACAGTTCTGTCCAGGCTGGCTCCTTTCCCTTAGAGTGTGGCACACTTTACTCAGGTGTAATACATTAAGATGCGTACTGCATTTCTTATAACTACCCTTTGAACCCCTCTTACAATATGATAACCAAACTAAAAGTACATGCTTTACAATTATTAACTATTTTCCATCACTTTCTAACCTATTTTTGACATCTTTTTCCCTCGAAGCCGTTTCCCCCCGCGCTGCAGTTCCGGGCACGGCCGGCAGGGGCGCGGGTGGCTCCCGGCGGGCAGGGCGGGTGCGATGATTCCCCCGCGCCTGCAGGGGGCGCTGTGGGGCGGCTCGGCCGGGGCGGGAACTCACAGGGGACGGCGTGAGGGGACCCAACCTTAACCCGCCCCCCCACCAAAGAAAGAAAGAAAGAAAGAATTAAACCGGGAAATAAAGAAAGAATTAAACCCAGTTTTAATGCATAAAAACCAGAGCAGACCGGGATTCCAGCACACAGCAACACACTGCGGGCAGAGGGTCCCGCCCAAGCCTGTCCCGGTGGTTCAGCGCCACATGCGCTGGTTGTGAGCTCCCAGCGGTCAGGCCTGTGAGGAAAATTAATCCACAAACACCAGAGGTTTATGTCCAAAAAGGAGACAGAGGAGTCCTGTAACTTTATTCGAATGAAGGGAGAAATCATGTACATTTTCCATGGAGTCTCTCAAAATTTTGGAGGACACAGCCTCCTTTTTACCCTGATTTCCCGGCCACATTTCTTTCTCTCTTTTCCCATTGCCTGAGGTACTTGTGAGGTACAGACTTCCCAATACTCCTGATACTTAAAACTTCCTTTTAATTTAACCCCCTTCCTCCTACCTCTTTGTCTTTTCCATGTATCAATCAGTGGGATTCCTATGGAATTTATAGTTCTTCCCATTGTTTCTTTCATCTCTCAGTATCCAATTTTATTCATCAGCAGACGTACAGTTTGTTTGTAAAGACAAATCCGTCTCATTCCATTCACAAATCAGCAGAATCCTTCCCGCTGTTTCTTTATCTCTCAGTGCTGGTTTTATCACAGTTCGTTTGTAAGGACAAATGCCTCGTTCCTTCCAGACTGCAGGGAAACGGGCAAACAGCTCCCTACAAACCCAAATTGGGTCAGTGGTCTAGAATTGGGTCAGTGGTCCCAGGGATGAAGTCAGGAATGTCTTCTTCAGGTCTCTGTGACCCTGTGTCACAATCCAAAGCCCCCTGCTTAATGATGGATTGACACATTAATCCATCATTAATTAATAAGGTGCTGGGCATTGTTCCAATGTATTCCTATAATGGTTCACTTGCTCTACTTTCTTCTACAAATGAGCTCATAATATAACAATTAGCTTTGGCTTAAGCATCTAATAATCATTAACTTATCGTTGGTGTATTTAACTTCAATATTCAGAGGAATATGGATTTGTCTTTACAAACAAGCTGTGGGTCTGCTGGTAGGTAAAACCAGCACTGGGACATAAAAGAAACAATGGGAAGGGTTCCACTGATGGGTGAATGAAAAAAGAGATTTGGTTTTATAGATAAACTTTAGGTTTGCTGATAAATGAAATTTATAGATATTGAAAGATGAAAGAAACAATGGGGAAGAAAACCCCCTAAATTCCACAAGAATTAAAAATTAAAAGGGAGGGTTATACATTAAAGGGGAATCTCTGGTATCAGGTGTATTGGGGAGTCTGTACCTCTCAAGTACCTCAGAAATGGGGAAAGACAAAAGGGAAATTAGGATAAAAAGGAGGCTGCATGCTCCAAAAATTTGAGAGACCCCAGGGGAATGCCCCATGGCCTCTCCCTTCATTCGACTAAAGTTACAGGACTCCTCTGTCTCCTTTTTGGACATAAACCTCTGATGTTTGTGGATTAATTTTACTAACAATATGAATTGGTTCTAACCCTCAGCTAAAATCTTTAACTTTTTAAAAATCATGATTCTCTACAACAAGGCTTTGTCTTCCCCTCTCACAGTTACTGATCCCCTCCAGCTCCCGGGGTGCCAGCAGGAAGGAGAATACAGGGAAGGCGTAGACTGGATGCATTAACCTCTGACAGCCAGCACAAGAAGGTGCTTTGCAGAGAAAGTTGAGTCTCTTCTTTATGTTAGGAAAATTAATGGAGGGTACCCTCTATGCCCCAATAAGCAGAGCCTCTTCTTTCCAGGCACGATCCTGGAATGTGGATGGGTGTGAAGGAGTCTCCTGCAGTGAAAGGGTGAAGCCCAGACTGGGCTGTGGAGATCCAAGTGCCTCACACCCAAGCAGGGCAGGGGCTGGCCTGGGATGGAGGCGTGGAGGGAGCCATGGCTTGTGTGAGAGCTGCCCCTGCTCCAGTGCCAGGGCAAAGCTCAAGAGCTGCTGCTGTAATTCCAATTTTCTTGGCCTTTCTATCCAAGTGTCTGATTGCTCACATTGCTGAGACCTCTCGGAGTCAGCTGACAGCAGCCAGCACAGGGGATGGGCTGGGATGGAGGGGTGGAGGAGGTCACTGGTGACTCCCTGCCGGCCCTGGGACAGGCTGTGGGGGAATCTGGGCAAGGGGGACACGATCTGGGACATGTGTGTGCCACATGTGCACAGCAGTGTCCAGGGAACCAGGCCAGGTGTCTGTGGTGCAGTGTGGGCATGGCTGCTCTGCCTGGTGTGTGTTTCATCCCTGCCACCAAGAATAACAAAGAAAACCCCCAGCAACACTTCTGGGACAGCACTTCTCACAGCTGATCATCTCAAATTACTTTTCAGAATTGTGCAATGTCTTGCAGTGGACTGTCAGAAGTTAAATGAACTAAATTCAGGCTTGTCTTACAGCCTAAGGAAAACCAAATAAACTCCATTTTCTCAGCCTAGACACAGGAAGACCATTTACCCCAGGTGATCAAAGACCAAAGTCTGGGAAAGAACAGGGGGAAAGTGCATCTCTCTTGGCTGCTCTTACACATCATTGTCAACAGATCAAAACTCCAGTGAACTTGACAGCTGCCCAGCTGAGTGAACAGCAAACAATCTGGGAATACAGGGCTAGGACCAGAGAAAAGCAACCAAAGGACATGGGAGAGGAAGAGGGAGAAAAAGCATAGGCTGGGGAGAAGAACACTTGAGGACAGGAGCATTGCATCTCTGGAAAAAGGAAAAGGGTATGTGACTTTATCCCCAAAAAATGGGGTTTGCTGGAGGGAGGAGTGGGGAAGGACAGTAATTGACTAAAGGAAAATGAGACTGGTTTGACCCAATCAGTGCTCAGGTTCCTCATTTATGCCTCTACTGGCTCAAAGTTTTTTAACTAACTTCCCTTCTGGAAGTTGTTCTCCTACCAAGAAGCCCTCTGTAGCCTGCTGCACCTGAAGTTTATATCAATACAAGATTCCAAGGGATGGTGTGGAAATGCAAGGACAACAAGTGACAGAGTGATGGGAAGGTAAATCTTCATGTCCTGTTCACAGATGCCTGGCACAGGGAGCTGAACTGACCCACCCTAAAGCTGGGGGAAAAGGGAGCAATCTTCCCAAAAAAAACCAGGAAAGGGAGAAAGCTCCTGCTCTGAGCTGTTAGCCAATGACAGGCAACAGAACTAGGCAAAATTAACTGTACCCTGCTGAAACATGAACACCCTCAGCAGAATTAGGCACTTGATATGAGCCTAAACAGGCCTGAAATACAGCAGAGAAGATTTCTATCAATTGCTTAGGACTTAAAAAACCTAAGCTTAAAAAAAACATGTATCAAAGCACTGTTTCTCTTTTTGGTAATCAAACTGTCACCGTGTCATGCTGCATTGCCTCCATAATGTCTTGCTTTGTATAAAATTAGAGACAGGAGTGTGTGACTAAACTCAGAGTTCCTGAACACATTTAATTTACATTGCCAGGTGCTGAGGCCAGTTGGCACAGAACAACTTGCTCAGCAGCTTCAAAAACTACACCTAATTCACTGCTGGGGAGTGCTCCCAGGACACCTTCACCTGAAAACTTTGTCTGGAAGTCATTTTCAAGAGCACTGCTTGGCACAGAGGGAGTGCAGCAGGGACCTGCCCCTGCTCAGGTGAGAGCTGCCCCTGCTCCAGTGCCAGGGCAAAGCTCAGGAGCTGCTGCTGTAATTCCAATTCCCTTGGCCTTTCTATCCAAGTGTCTGATTGCTCACAATTCTGGCACCTCTCAGAGTCAGCTCACAGCTCCAGGAAGTGCAGAAGGAATTGTCTGTGGAAACCTTAGAGAGAAAGCCAGCACTGTCCTAGCTGATCCCCCAGCATGGGCAGCAGGTAAAGGGGGGATTCTGCCCCTCTGCTCTGCTCAGGTGGGACCCTACCTGCAGAGCTGCCTCCAGCTCTGGGCTCCCCAGCACAGGGAGGACAAGGAGCTGCTGCAGTGAGCCCAGGGGAGGCCACAGAGATGATCTGAGGGCTCTGGAGCTCCTCTGCTCTGGGAGAGCTGGGGGTGCTCAGCTTAGAGAAGGCTCTGGGGAGACCTCAGAGCCCCTTCCAGGGCCTAAAGGGGCTCCAAAAGTCTGGAGAGAGACTTTGGACAAGTGCCTAGAGTGCCAGGACAAGGCACTCATTGGCTTCCTAATGCCAGGAGCAGGGTTATTGGGATATTGGGAAGAAATTTTTCCCTCTGAGGTTGGTGAGGCCCTGGGACAGGCTGCCCAGAGAAGCTGTGGCTGCCCTGTCGCAGACAACTTTTATGAAAAATCCTTTCCTTAGGATTTTTCCTCCTGAGTAGCTGAGAGGCCTCAGGAACAAAATGCAAACAATGGTTATCTGCTGCTGTGGAATGCAACAGGTGCATCTGGGATTGGTCTCATGTGGTTGTTTCTAATTAATGGCCAATCACAGTCAGCTGTCTCGGACACTCTGTCCAAGACAGAAACTTTTGTTATCATTCTTTACTTTCTATTCTTAGCCAGCCTTCTGATGAAACCTTTTCTACTATTCTATTAGTATAGCTTTAATGTAATATATATAATAAAATAATAAATCAAGCCTTCTGAAACATGGAGTCAGATCCTCATCTCTTGCCTCACCCAAGAACCCCTGTGAACAGGGTCACACTGCTGCATCCTTGGAAGTGCTCAGGGACTTGAAGCAGCCTGGTCTATTGGAAAGTGTCCCTGCCCACGGCAAAGGGGTGGGATGGGTTGATCTTTAAGCTCCCTGCCAGCCCAAAGCAGTCTGTGAGTGTTTGAACTCTATGGAATATGGCATAACCTGAAGCACAGAGCAGTTTCTTTCACACAGATGTGAACAAGAGTGTTATTATGAGGCCTGAGGGATTAGAGAAAAAAAAAACAGAAGAAAATTTCTACCACCTTTGCCTCTTACCTGCAGGACAGAAAACAATTCTGTTTTACAGTGGTGAGTTACTGTCAGGCTCTGTGAAATGGCAGAATCAGTGGACAGTGTGTTCCCTTCCAAGGAAAACCCAGTGCACTTTCCAAAAATACTCCCAGAATTTTGCATTTCTGTGGTGGTTTGTCACACAGAGGATTTTTGGTGAATATATGGGAATAGAATTGCGTGTGAGGGAGAGACTGAGATAACATCACAGTGAGGGTTAAGTTCCTTCTTACTCTCTTATTGCCTTATTAGTGCTAAAATCTGTAGCACAATTACCCACAGCACTCCATTTGGCAGCTGCTCGTTGTTAAGTAAACACATATTCCCATCAGATAAATACACTTTGGTGTCATAAACTCACATAGCCACCAGATACAGCTTCACTTCCAGCGTCCCCCTGTCTCCTGTGCAGATGGTGAAACCTGAAAGAAAACACGAGGTTTGCTCCCAAGAGCCATCAGCAACAACTTGGTAACATGGTTTTCATTAAGAAATGCTGCTCTATTTTTAAAAATTATTAATCTGGGGATTAATAGTGAAAGCAGTCCTAAATTGGTTTGGAAAGCTGAAAGTTGCATTAGGCTTTGTCCCAGAGCAGTGAGAGTGGCAGCAATGCTGATTTCTGCAACAGACACACGTTGCTGTTGCCAGAGCCCAGATTTCAGTGAGGAACAGGCACAATGGTCACTGTGAAACTTTTCTGGAAGCAGGGACTGAAGCAGAAGTGTTCTCATTCTTCATCCTCTAAGTATCCAAATCATTTGACAGCTAATTCCTGAATCCAAACACTCCGCAGTGAAAAAAACCAGCGAGCAGCAGAGAAGTCTCACAAAGGCAATCCTGACAGAGGCTTTCCCAGCTCTGGGGCCCACTGCAGTCGAGTTAACTGCTGGGATTTAGAGAGAAGCCCATCAAGAGGAGAAACGCCAGCTTCAGATTTCAAATCACTGCATTTGCAAGCTGCTTCTGCCCCAAGACTGAGCTGTCCACTGCCAATGGGATGGATGCTGTTACAAAGAAAAAGTATATTCCTGGAGAAAAAGGAAACATAAGGGATTAATAATTGAGTTTATAATTTACTTACTTAGCCTAAAAATCCGGCTTCTACAACACAGTGCAATTAGGAAGAGCAAATGGGCTAACATGTGAACATCCTTCTTGTAGTGCAAGAATTCTCTCTTTATTTTCATTTTATCAAAATAGAATAGGTGTGGAAATTTGCAGGCAATCCCAACATGGGAAAAGACGAGGATCTGACTCCATATTTCAGAAGGCTGATTTATTATTTTATGATATATATATATATTATATTAAAAGTATACTAAAAGAAGAGAAGAAAGGATTTCATCAGCAGGCTTGAAAGGAATAGAAGAATGATAATAAAATCTTGTGACTGACCACAGTCTGAGACAGCTGACTGTGATTGGCCATTAATTAGAAACAACCACATGAGACCAATCCCAGATCCACCTGTTGCATTCCACAGCAGCAGATAACCATTGTTTACCTTTCATTTCTGAGGCCTTTCAGCTTCTCAGGAGAAAAATGCTGGCAAAGAGATTTTTCAGAAAATATCGTGGCTACAAACAGGGATATCCTCAGAGCACCCAAGTAACTACTCAGGGAAGTTGAAGCACTTGGAGAAACTTGGAATCGGGCTCCAAAACGTCCTGTTTGCCTTTACAATCTCATTTACTACAAATCAGATTGTTCACAGCTAGGAAGGAGGATGGGGACACACTGGGAGATCAGATCCAGCTGGAGCTCTGTGTCAGGGGGACTGTGATGAGCAAAGAGAGGAGGGTGCAGTGCCAGCCCCACTGCCCAACCTCTGCAGGAGCACGAGACCCTTGAGGTGCCATTATAGAGGACAGCAGTGTTCAAAGTCATCATGTTCAAGGGCAAGTTTTAATTCTGTAAAAAACCTTTTCTTCATTCTGACTGTCCCTCAGCTCCAGGTTTTGGTGTTGACACCAAGCAGCACAGCAGCCCCTCAGCCCCACTCCTGTCAGATTTGCAGCAGCCTCTTGGACTGCCAGGCCACTGAACCAGGTGAGAGCTTCCTGCCTCACAGCCATGCCCATTCCCCCATGGGAAAACCCTGAGCTCAAGATTTGGGTTTTTTTCAAGATGGTCCCTTCTGCTCTCCAAACCTTCCCCAGCTCAGCAAAATGCAGCTTTCCAGTGCCTGAAGAGGCTCCAGCAAAGCTGGAGAGGAGCTTTGGACAAGGGCCTGGAGTGCCAGGATGAGGGGGAATGGCTTCCCACTGCCAGAGGGCAGGGCTAGATGGGATTGCCATGGTTTGACACTGCCCAACACCAGGCACCCAGAAGAGTCACTGGTTCACCCTCCCTTGCCACAGCTGGGTAGAGGAGAGAAAAAAAAATAATATATAGGGTTGAATGAATTGAGATAAGGACTGGGAGAAAACTCTTCAAGGGCAAAACAGGCTCAGGTTAAGGTTGCAAAGTGAATTTATTACTGACAGAATTAGAGGAGGATAATGAGAGGTGAAATAAGCCCTTAAAACACTTTCTTCCCCCCAGCCCCTCCCTCCTTCCCACTGGTAGTGCAGGGAAACAGGGCATGGGGGGTTTTGGGTCAGTTCATCCCTCAAGTTCTTCTGCTGCTGCTCAGGGAGAGGAATCCTGTCGGTTTCTCGGCTGTTTTAATGACCTGGAAAGGCTCGGGGTGGCCTTGGGACAGCCCGCACTCCAAAGGACGAGAAGAGGCTTCAGGTTTTTTCTCGGTCTCGGGTGTTTATTAATTGTTTATCTAAAAGATTTTCTCTCGGCCCGACAGAGGTCTGCAGAGCAGCCAGCCATGAGCACACTGCGAGCCCCCAGGGCGGTCACTTATCTTTGTACCCAAAACTACGTATACAATATTTACCTATTTTCCCCAATGCCTTTCACCCTTATTGACCAGTGCACTTTTAGTAAGAACCAATCCCAAAGTGCCACCACCACCACAGAAGATGGAGGCCAAGAAGAAGAAGAAGGACAGGACACGCCCCAATTCCTCCATCTTACTTCTTTAGACCCCCCTGTACAGAAATCCTAAACCCTGTGTTTCACACTCTAATTAACTTATCCCTTCACCATTCACCCCAGTGAGATCCTCCCATCCTCATACAGGTGTCGTCTCCCGTGCAGGATCAAAGTCCAGCCACCAGACACTTCTGGCAACATTCCAGGACCTCTGAGCCCCCCAAGGGTGATCTCGGTCACTCTGCACATCAGTCCTGAGGTGCTGAGATCCCACAGAATCCTTCCCCTGTGAGGAACTTCTCCAGCATGAGCCTGCTCTTGTGACAGCAGCCCTGCTGGTGAATTCTCCCCACGGGCACACAGCCCTCCCAAGCTGCTGCAAGGTGAATTCCCCCCCCAAACTGCTGCAAAGTATTTAATACTTAAAGATGTCATCACAGAGGCCTTACCAGCCTCTCTCATCGGCCCAGCCTTGGCCAGCAGCCTGTCCATCTTCAGAGCCAGCAGGGATTGACTCTGCTGGACATGATGGAAGCTTCCAGCAGCTTCCCACAGGAGCCACCTCTGTGGCCCCCCTACTACCAAAAACCAGGCTATGCAAATCCAATACAGGGATATTGGGAAGAAATTTTTCCTTGTGAGAGTGGTGAGACCCTGGCACAGATTGCCCAGAGCACCTGTGACTACCCCATCCCTGGAAGTGTTCAAAGCCAGGTTGGATGGGGCAGGCCTGGACCCTTCCAGTGAAGAAACTTTCTCAATATCCAATTTAACCTCTCCTGGCACAACCTGAGGCCCTTTCCTCCTGTCCTGTCCCTGTTCCCTGGGAGCAGAGCCTGAGCCCTCCTGTCAGGAGCTGTACAGAGCCACAAGGACCCCCTGAGCCTCCTTTGCTCCAGGCTCAGCCCCCCCAGGTGCTCCTGGTGCTCCAGCCCCTCCCCAGCTCTGTTCTTGTCTCTGGATGCACTCCAGCCCCTCAGGGTCTTTCTTGTCATGAGGGACCCAAAAGTGACCCCAGGGTTTGTGGCTCCTCAGCAGTGCCCAGCACAGGGAACGGGCACTGCTGGTCCCAGTGCCACACCATGGCTGGTACCAGCCAGGTGCCCTTGGCTGGGCACTCACCAGTTTATGTGCAGCTGCTGCCAACCAGCACTCCCAGGTTGTTTTCCAGCTCTGCAGCCACTTTTCCCTAAGCCTGGAGCGCTGCAGCAGGCTGTGGTGACCCAAAGACAGTACCTGGCACTTTGTTGAGTGTCATGCTACTGGATCCAGGCTCTGCAGAGCCCTCCAGCAGATTAACACTTCCACCCAACTCAGTGGGCTCCAAACTGACTGAGAACTCATCAGTTCTGCTCCCTGAGGAACTCACAGCTCTGCTTTTGCACTCCTGCCCTGGGAAGTGCTCCTTACCTGTGCCTGGTCCCACCCCAAGGGATGGGCACGGACACCAATCTTCTGGGGGGGACACAGAATGTAAGAAAATGAAGACAGTGCAGAAGGTAATCTCACCCCTGATGAGTTGCAGCTGTACTGATTACCAAGATTAGGAACAGGCCTGCCCTTAACAGGCCACAGCTGTGTCCAGTGAGGATGAGTGCTATAAAAGAGTGGGTTAGCTGGTTGAGAATGGAGCTGGAGTTTGTTGGTGGTGCTATGAAGAAGGAACCAGTGCTGTGAGGAGATGCCCATGAGAAATCACCAAGAGGGTATGGGACTTTGACAACAAGATGACAACAGTCTTCATCCCCCACAAACCCACACAGTAAAGCTCTGCAGACAGCAGCCATGTGGAGGGATCAGTTTTTATTTCAAAAGACAGTAACACAATTTTTCAATTTAGTATCAAAACACTGGATATGTTTTTTTGTCTCCAGATTGGCCCCAAAAACTGCTACAACCAGGCAGCATGCTCCAACCACAAGTTACTGCGAGCATGGCAGTGCCACACTCACACCTCACAACACAACACATCAGCAATGCACACAGAGATGGCTTGGAATCAATTAAGACAATAAGAGCAGTCCTGGGCAGGAGGGAAGGCTTGGCTCCCTCCCTCCAGGTAGGCAAAAACACTTCTCCAAGGACACAAGGCTGCTGTACTTAAGTTGTTAAGTGTAACCCAGTGATGAGCAGTGAAGCTTGGTGCATCAGCACTTAGTGAAGGCAAAGTCAGCTCCAGGGTAGCAATGGGTTACAGGGACAGTGGCTTCTCTAAGCCCTTCAGGTGTGGAGGGGAAGGGACACAATCCCTGTGAAGGTTCAATTGTTCAGATGACTGGCTTGGCTTAAGAAAAAAAAAAAAAAACAACCCCCAAAAGAGGACACCTTTCACCCAAGTTGCTCCTTTCCAACATAGAGCTACCTTAAAGCTGAAAACTGAACTGTGCTTTTGGCAAACAGCTCCTGGAAAAGGAAGTTCTCTCAACAGGCTGTCACCCTAGCCCGGCTACTCTGACTCACAGCCAGAACCATCATATCTGTTTCCTGCCCTGCCAAAGCAGGGTGGCCCAGAGCCAATTCACAGAAGATTAATACCAAATTCTAAAGCCAAGAGCTCTGAAGTGTAGCTCACCAGCCTCACACGTTATTTGGAATGTTTGTAATGGTCGCTACAAAAAAAGGTAGTTACAAAATGTGTACATCTCAAACATGCTCTCCAAACATTATTGCATTGTTTACTTCCCTTAATGATGCTGTTTGAAGCTCTGCCCAACCTGGTGGCCTTTAACCCTGGAACTAAGGAGATTTGTGTTTGGTCAGGTTGGCAACAGAAAGTAAACTCTGGTGCCAGGGTTAGAGGGCAGCAGCAGCTGGGCTGGCACCGCATGGCACAGGCAGTGGCAGGGATCCTTTACATCTCATTCAGGTCTAGCAGGGTCTGGTCCAGCATTCTTTGCGTGCAGAGATGCTCCTCTTTGGTGGATTTCAGTTTATCTGCCAAGAACAAGAGTCCAGATTTACAAACCAGACAAGGAAGGGAGAGTCCTTTGCCAAAGAAAGCTCGTGCCAGCCCCTTCCCCACGCAGCTGCAGCGATCCTGGGGCTGGAGTGCCTGGCTGGGTGCAGCTGGAAGCTTTTGAGGTTACCTGGCTCAGTGTAGCCCTCGCCTCTCACACTGCTGGTGCTCCCACAATGGCCACGGTGCACCTGTAGCCAGAGCTCTGGGCAGTGTTTCACATGCAGGCGTCTCTGAGTGCAGCCAGCTCCTCCCAGGGCTTCCACACCTCCACAGCTGACACACACACAGTGGCCCAGCAAGGCACCCAAGAGCAAAAATACCCCTGGAACTCCAGCTGGTTGTGCCCCCCTTCCCCTCAGCACAGGGCAGCAGCAGGGAGCAGACCACCAGCCCCAAGGCAGAGTGAGCAGTGAGGGAGCTGCACCCTGCCCAACACTGCAGGCAGCTGTGCAGTCGATTCTCACATGTTCCTTAAGCCAGGAGGAGAGCAGATCAGCAGCTAGTGCTCTAAGTAGGCTTTATTCCAAAGGTGAGCCCACCCATATCACTGGAGACATCCACACGCTGGGACACTGGGCAGACAGGCTGTGGAAAAATGTCCTTTAGGTACAGGCAGATTGCCAAAGCCACTCCCAACCTCCCCAGGGCCAGAAACTGCACAGAGAGAGAACAGCCCTCCTCGAGCATGAGCAACAGCAGCAGCATTTCAATACTCCCTGCAGGCACCCAGGACACAGCTTCAGGCTGTGCATTTTGGCTGTCAAGACGTCTGTGAGCTTTCCCAGCCCATTCCAGCTGCACTGGGGTCAGGCCTGGGAAATTACTGCTGCCCCCAAAACTTCTCAGGATCCCCTAAATAGGAACATACTACAGGTGTGCAGTGTCTCACAGACCACAAGGTCAAGTCCTTTATTGGTAGAAGCCATCATTCCATGCACCAGGAAATCCCACAGTCATTCAGCTAACAGTAAATTAGGTTGTAGCACTTGACAGGCAGCTTCAAGCAGACATAAGTCTAACTTCAGCCCACCCCTCATTTGGGGGTGCAGCAATTCTGGTTCCATGGAGGAGCCAGGCAGGACCCCCTGGACAAGCAAACAAGACTGGCTAAAACACAGCCAAGTCTGGGGGTGACTTCACCAAGAATAGAAGTTACCTTTATATATTAAAAAAAGCTTAAATAAATTACAGGATAAATCCAAATGCCTCATTAAAAAGCAGCAATTGCATAAAACTGGCAAGCCTGCCAGTGTTAATGATCAGATTTCAGTGTGGTCCACAGCAGTGGTGGTGGCAATGAGCTGTTAATGGGATTAGTGGGCCCCTTCTCAGTCACACAGATCATGCAGCATTAACTTCAGCTCGTTAGAGAGCAGGCGGTTTTTCTCAAGCTGGCTGTACAGGCGCTCTGCAGCAGCGACAGGATGAGGGAAACAAGAGGAAGAGAGAAAAAGAGAGAAAGGGAGGGTTAGTAGAGCACCAGGAGGAGCACATCAAACAAGCTGTCTCCACAGTGTGTGCTTCTGAGGACAGCCAGCTATTCCCAAAGGTTTGCCTTTCTCTAACTTGGGCTTCAGCTCAGGAAGATCAGAGGAAGCCAAATGTGGGCAGAAGGGAACGTGCTGCCCAAGATGTGCAAAGGCAAAGAAAGGAAGAAGAGACACCAGAAGAGGAGCCTGCAGGCAGGGCCCCAGCAAGGACAGAGATGTGGGATGTGCTTGAAGCCTGTGGAGCACACTGCAGAAATTACTCCTGCCTCAGCTGTACCAGAACCAGCTTCCAGAGGGAGCCACACCTCACTGCAGTGGGAATGACAGGGTGTGAACAGCAGGACAGGCACACCAGAAGAACTGAGAGTGAAAACATCCCTGGCCTGGAGGACCCTCCTCTGAGAACATGCCTGGTGCCACACTAAGAACCCAGCTAGGACTGGAGGCAGCAACTGTGCAGGTACAGGACAGAGGGACTTTGGAGCACAGAGCCCTGTTTTACATCTGCCCCAGAACAGCTCCATGAGCAGGGCACAAGCTGCCACTGCCTTTGCAGCTGTGGCCTCTGCAGTCCCTGTCCTCAGAGCCCCACAGAGGTTCCAGCAGCCACACTCACGCTCATCATCATGCTTGGTCCCTTGCCACATCTGTCACTTCCCAGGGCTGGGTGGCAATGTCCTGCCACAACCAGCCGCTACAGAGAACACATTCAGCATCCCTCCTGCTCATTTGCACAGCAGAGTCCTCCCAGCCTGACAGCTCCAATTCCTGCACTTTGGGGAATTCCAGGCAGGAAAAAAAAAAAAAAAAAAAACCTTAAACATCATCTTCCAGCCTGGCAGAAGTGACCAGCACCACCTGCAGTGACACCAGTGGGATGCCTCTGCTGGAGAGTGAGCCCAGAGCACAGCCTTGGCCTTGGCCTTCCCCTCTAATCGTTGTACTGTGAGGTCCTGAAACTCTCAGGCACCTGTGGATGCCAAGGGACAGACAGAGAGACACAAACACTGTTTCTCACAGTGGCTTGTGAGAATTTTTAGGGAGTTTATAAGGATGTGATAACTTGTTAAGTATAAACAATCTGCAGGTGGTGTTTTTCTACTTCATCTTTCTGTTCTTCTCAAAGACAGTGTGTGAGGAAGATGTTTCTGTTAGTTGGCCAATCAAACAGAATCTGTCCTATCTCTCTATTTAAACCACGTGGTTCTCTTGAATAAAACCTTCTTTGCTCTTTCTACAATCCTGCCTCCTGCCTGTTCCTGTGTCATTCTCAGTGCAAGACTGGCAGGCACCCCCTGAAGGGGACCTACACCATTCCTCATTGCTTTCAATCTCAGAATATTTTACTCTTGAACAAGACCTAGCTGGGTAAAATTGCAGAAAGTGGAATGGTTTACATGGAGCAGCCAAAGCACATCACCCTCCCCAGAGTCTCAGCTCAGCCCCACCTGCACACAGAGGGAAAAGCTCAACTTCAGCTTCACTCTCAGCTCTCAGAACCTCTAACTGCACCTCACTCTGCAGGAGAGGGCAGTAATACTGATTGATTGTCCCTTCTTTAAAGCCACCACGGGAAGCACAGGCAGAGAAGCCAATGATTTCTGACCTACCACAATGGGGAAGCTGAGGGAAGTTGTGGGTACATCCTGGCCCATGCCTTGCACAACAGCTGCTGTGGGGGACTCTGGCTCCATGGTGCTCTGAGCAGCCCCAATGTCTGTCCCCAGATCTGAGAGATCCAGGCTGGTCCTGGGTCTCTCCATTGGCAGAGGATGAGAGTGAACTGTGCTCAGCAGAACTTGGTGCAACAGCTCCCAGCTTCCAAGCAAACATTCCTGCTTGTGTGCAGGGAGCTGATGATTCACCCACACAAGGCAGCAGACTGGAGTGTTTAGCATGACCGAACTTCCCACACTTCAGGAACAGCTTCTGCACAGGGAACACCTGCCCAGGTCTGCAGCAGCCACACCATGTTTGGGCTGCTCCTTTCCCTGCCCACCCCCAGGGCAGCCCCAGGACGTGGGGAGCCCCAGGAGCTGCCCCTCCTGGTCAGTTAACCTGAGTTTGCAGCACTCCCACAGCACAGCACAGCTGCCAGGAACCAGCCTGCACAGGCCCAGCAATCCAGTCCGACCAGATGCCTCCAAAACCTCCCAGGGTAACCATTGCATCACCCACCCACATCCCCATCCACCACCCAGAGTCTGGGATTCCTTCTGGGTGAGTGGGGAAAGTGCCACAGCCCAGGCTTAGATAACATTCCTGGGAACAGCAGCGAGCAGAGCAGAGGCAGCAGCTCCCCACAGCAACAATCAGGGTGCAACCAGAGCTCCCTGCGAGGTGTGAGCTGCCACCTCCCAGCACTGACAACCACACAAGGGCTGAGGTTGGAAGGGACCTCTGTGGGCCTGGTCCAACCTCCCTGCTCAAGCAGGGTCACCCCAGAGCACTTGGCACAGGATTGTGTCCAATTATTCTGGAATATCTCAAGTGAGGGAGACTTCACACGGTATCTGGGCAATCTGCTCAGGGCTCAGTTACCAACACAGGGAATAAACTGTTCCTCATGTTCAGGTGGGACTTCTGGGCATCAGTTTCCATGTGCTGCCTGTCCTACTGCTGGGCACCACTGAGCAGAACCTGGTCCCTCCTCTGACACCCTCCCTTTGATACTGACAGACAATGATGGTGTCCCTGTTGTCTTAAGAGCCCACAGGGGAACACTGGACTGGAAACCTTCACATTTACAGAAGCCCTGCCCTCCCACAGGATCCAGATCCTCATCTCAGCTGCAGTGGGGTTACTGAAGAGCTCTGGGCTCCTGCTTTGTGCTCATGGGGCACAGTCCAACATCCCCCACTTTGAGATCCCTTGAATGCTCCCTCCCTTCCCCACCTGCCACCAATGCAGAGTGGGGCAGGCTGGGGCAGGTGAGTGCCTGGATTATCCTGAGTGCCAGTGCTGGCACGTGGAGAGCAGAAGGGCACAAACCTGAGGAAGCCACGGGAAGTGTGCCATGTCACCAGAACTCTGCTCACGGAGGGCTCTTCGGGCACTGGGGCAGATGAACAGATCCAGAAAGGAAAAAGTATTTGACCAACCACCATGAGGCAGCACACACTGTTTTGTGAGCAGTGTTTATCATACCACATCAACCAGCAACAGCTCCAGCAGTGACACACAGCAGGCACTCACAGCCCAGTGCCAGTGCTCTGTGGGAAGCTCCATGCCACACTTCTAGAAGGATCCTGCAGCCCCCAGCCCCTGTGTGGGGAGGGAAGGGCTCTGCAAAAGATTCCCTGGCTCAGATGCTCACAGCCCTGCTGCAGTGCCTTCTCATTCCTGAAGCAAGAGGCCACACATCCTTCCCCTTGGCACAGGCAGCACCTCACACCCAGCTGTGCCCCAGTGAGACCAGCCAGAGCTCACACAGTATTTATTGGCTTCCAAACCCTGGCTAACGACTATCAGGTGTGTGACCTCCCACTGCAAGCCAGTGCTTGGCAACCAGTGCTGGTGAGCACTCCAAAGCAGGCAGGAATGAGGAGTGTCTTCAGTCAGGCACAGCTCCAGGGCCTCCTGCTGCAACCCCCAGCCCCCAGTTTGACCCCACAGGCCCTGTCTGCAAAGCTGCCATCACATCTGGGAGCCAGGGACACACCTCAAAGAAAAATCCAGCGTGCAAGTGAGGTCTGTGCTCCACTGAGAGTGACTCCAGTTTGAAGGCAATGCTGAGACAGTTACTCTAAAGCAGCAAGTGGTCACTAGAAACCCGTTTCTCCAAAGCAACAGCCATTTATACAGGAACTGTTTTCCTTAAAAAAGGTGACATCATGCTCGAGCAAGAGGCAAGAGAAATACAAAAAGAGCTTTTTATGGCTCCACACAAGATATGCAGATGAGAACAACATCCTCCCCGCTGCCCCAGCACAGAAAGGGCAGCCCCTCAGAGCAGGCTGTGTCTGGCACATCAGGTCACACAGAGGGAGCTTTGTTTGGGAGCAAGTGCAGCAGAACTGGGGGGCTGCTGCCTCTGTGTCTGTACAGCACCCATTCCCAGGGATGCCCTGTGCACAGTAACTGGAATTCAGAGTGAGATGAAGAGAGCGTGAATGCCGGGTGCAGATGCAGAACAAGCCACCAAGCAGAGAGGCAAATCCAAAGTGGAGTTTGGAACCACAAGAACTTATCTGTGTGAGACAGAAGGAGACACTAATTTTAAGGAAAGCCTCGGTGTTTGTGCACAGCAAACTCTGCTTAGGGAACATTGGGACACTCGTGTTAAGGCTCTTCTCTGTGGGGTGAGGACCTGGCCTCTCCTGGGTTAGTGCAAGGACCACACGGAGCAGTTGTTAGCAGCACCCACTGCAGATCTGAACAAAGCTAAGGAGCAAAGTTGCAGAAACACACAAGTTCAGCTACTTCCACAGATCAGTTCATGATCTGGCCCATCTCAAGCCTATTGTGGCAATTCCTAAGGAATCCACCTGAGCACTATCCACAGCCTCTTCCAGAAGGAATCCTGAGACCATGGCCCAGTGGCTCCAGCAGATGACAAAGCCACATCTCCTGAGAAAGCCCTTCCCAGTGGGAATGGGAATTGGACTCAAATTTAAGTCAGAACCCTTTCAGGCCAGCACAGCACTTGGTTACACATGCAGACCACCAGGACCTAGAGTTAGAGGATGGCATGCTGGGGCTCCTTGGGCAGATCTGTAGAAGTAACCTGGACAATTCTCCAACTACAGAAACCACAGCAAACCAAGCAAGCACTGGCAGTCCAGGCTGCTGAAGCGAGAGCCAGCTCATATTTACATGGAAGTCATGTCATTCAGGGCGTGGTCCAGTTCCTCACTAATTGCTTTGTACTTCAGTTTCTGGGCATAGAGCTCATCTAGAAGAGGTTTAGGAGGAGAACAAAAGGAAAACAATGAGGGAAGGCAAAGAGTTCTTCCAACACTCCGGGGTGGGAAAGGCACACTGGTGTACACGGACTGAAGAAAATGAAGTTAGATGCGGAGCCATCACGGCTCTGTGCTCATCCCCAACAATGAACAGGAGGGTTCCAGCAGCCTGAGGACCCAAGTGACCCACAAGTGCCTTCCAGGATTACAATCCAGCTCCAAGGGCAGCAGAGCCAAGTACTCAACCACATCAGCTTGTAAAAACAAGCTGTCCAGCTAGGTCAGCAGGAACCAGTGTCAGGAGGAGCAGCAGGGAAAGGCAACTCCATCCACTTAGGGAGAAGCTTGTTACACCTAAGGAGAGCACTGATAATTGAGGTGCTTTGTTCTCACCTGTGTCTCAATGCAAAGACTGGCTTGGGAGCAGTCAGTCATGTCATGGAGCTGGGCATCAGAGGAAACTCCAGTGCTGCAGGATGCAGCGAGGTGGGGGAGCAGACTGGCCACACCAGTGCTCTCCATCAGATAATGCAGCAGACAGGCAGCTCTCTGCCTGCAGGGAGGGGTGGGCCTGGGACTGTGCTGACACATCCCTGAGCCCTGCAGAGCTGGCACAGGCAGCTCCAGCTCTGGCAGCTGGGCTGCAGTACAGCTGGGCATGCTGTTAAGAGCCTCACAGAGCCTGGGGAACTTTGTCATTTGTCATGAACTAGGTCACCTCAGCAGCAAGGCTGTAGACCAGAGCCAACTCTCAATCAACAGGTTTCAAGGGGAGCATGCAGGGATTTGGAGGACTTTTTGCAGTTCCAAATAAAAGCTTGTCCTGCACCATGAGGTGGCTCAGATTGCTGCTTGGCTGCAGTTCTGGAACAGTTCAGCTGACACCATTGCTATTTCTAGATAATAAACCTCCAGGGTGACTCCAGACAGCAGGATAATGCTTTGTATCTCCAAGAGCTGGTACTAAAAGACCACAAAGGCACACCTGTGGTCAGGGTAGGAGACCTGTAAGGGTTTTGGTTTACCAGCACCACCACTCCAGCCACAGCAATCCACAAAAGAATCTGGCCACACTCCCAGATTTAAGGGAGGCAGCTGAAACCTTCTCCTCCTGTGGCTTGGGGCAAGGTTCTGCAGTGGCTGGGCTCAGGAGTGTTCCTGAAGGATTGTGTGAAGGAATGGGAGGAGGAAAGGAACCCACCCTTGGCACAGGCTGATTACCCCGTGGGCTGAACTGCTGGGGATTTAACCTTGGCTCAGGACTCACACTGGGCAGTCTGAGGCTTCATGGGGGCTGCTTCAGACTCACTGACTCCTGCAAGACCCCATCTGCAGCAGCCAGCACGTGCATGATGCTCTGCACACAAGTATGTTATTGTGACAATTCTCACAAGTGTTTCTTTCCTGTGCCACTCCTACAAGAATTGGATTAAGCTGGGGCACAGGGATCTGGTTACAATCCTGAGGACATCACTACCCACATACAGAAGCTATCTAGACAAGGCCAGGTGTCTGGATCAAGAGCTTGAGAGCTGCTGCAGCACAGGGGAACTGTTTTCAGAGCAGGGCTCCTGCCAAGCCTCACCTTGGAGGCCAAGTGGGATAATGCTCCAAGCAACGAGGAGCACAGCAGCTACCTGAGACACAGCCCTCCTCAGCTTCTCACTCAACACCCATTGCTTGGTTTCCTATCCCCAGAATGTACCTTCCAGATCATCAATGGTCTTCTCCAGCTTGGCTACAGAGCGTTCAGCAAACTCAGCACGGGTCTCTGCCTGCCAGACAGAAATAAACCAGTGAGTGCAACAGCAAAGGGACCAGTCCAAGGACATGGACTTTGCATCTCTTCCCAGTCAAGCTCACCCTGCTGGGCCATCCTGACAGGGTCACTCACCTCTTTGAGTTTATCAGTCAGAATCTTGATCTCTTCTTCATATTTATCCTCTTTTTGAGAGTACTGTGGAAAAGGAGTCAGCAGTCAGCAGCCCCAGATACCTCCCTCTCCAGAGAGCCCACAACTACAGAGGGCAGCATCAACTCCTCACTGCAGCACACATGACAACAGAAACCTTCCACCTGGGAGTTGTTCACATCCTCACCCAAGCCCAACAGGACTGGGGCAGGTGGCAAGTCTCACACCATGCATGGAACACAAACTTGGATGCAGAAAAATTCTCATCTTAACATTTTAGCAGCTTAAACATCCTGGCTGATTGAGTCTGCCACAAGGCAGGGAAGGGCAGCCAGGCTTCCCCCACCCCAGTTTCCAAGCCCTCCAATGAAATAAATACCTCAGCCCTCCCAGCAGAGCAAGCACAGTGCTCCTGGCTTGCTAAAGACTGCAGTTGAATCATTTCCAGTGGGTGCTCTGTGTTTACCCTCCTAGCACAACAGCAATGTTTCTGGCCCTGGGACAGGCAGCCCTACCTTCTCAGCCTGAGCCTCAAGAGACTTGAGATTGTTGGTGACATTCTTCAGCTCCTCCTCCAGCTCGGAACATTTACTGTGGGGTTTTGTAAGGAAAGGGGAGAAAAAAAAGGAAAAGAAGAAGTGGGAGGGAAAGACAGGAGACAAGAAGTGAATCCACGTGCAGGGAAGATCAGGAAGTTCTTTAGGAGACTGAGATCAGACTGGACAGGACCCTGCTTTGAGGCAGTTCCCTTTTTGCCTCTGAGCTCATGTTTGGAATATTCTGCCAGCACATGCACGGGGCACAGAGCTGAGCAGCGAGATGTGGACACAGGTTTCTGCCAGACTTGGAGTCTCCAAGGAGAAGCTTCACTTTTAGTGTGCTGTATGGAGGGAAGCTGTTCTGATGGACAGAAGGACAGCCACCACCACTGAAAAAGGGACATTTATGGGCAGAGAAGACAGAATGTTCCAGGAGAGAGCGAGAGAGAGACGCAGTTAAGCTGAGGGGAGGAGCACAGTGAGGAGACCACATGAGTTTTTGGTTTAATGGTTCAAGAAGGGAAAGGTTAGTACCTTTTCTTCGGCAACAGACAGACACTTCAAGTTCTGGTCCATCACTCTGATCTGCTCCCGCAGCTCCCGGCAATGACTGTTAGTGACGGTCACACAGGGGCACAAGCCAGGTGGGGGCAAGGTCAAAAGGAGCACCAGAACCACACCACCACAGAGCCAAAAAGGGTGGGGAAGGGAAACACAAAAAAGTCATGGTCACAACATGCACATCTGGGCGGGAAGCACGGTGCTGCTGCTGCTGCTGCATCCACACCAACTGTGTTAGACAAGGCCCAGAGCACAGAAAGGCCCTGACCAGCTCCTCAAGGATCAGCTAAAGCACCTGAACACATGAAAGGAGCCCAAACACCAGGATTTGTGTCTCTGCTTTGAGCAGAGGAAGCCCAGATTTCTGCTCAGCAGTGCAGAAGCTGTAGTGGTGTGGTGGTATTACTGCAAATCCTTGGAGAGGCCCAGAGAGCAGCCTCAGCCCCAGCTCTGCCCTTGGCTGCCAAATATGGCCCAGGAGGCCTCTGCCACTTCAGCACAAGCACTGTGAACCATCTTGTGACTGCACACACAAAGCAGTGCTGTGACTGCTGAGCACAGGAAGGCTCTGCAGCCTCCATAACTAGGGAGTGACTCCATGCAAAGGCCCAGAGTGTCTCCACCCAAGGCAAATCACATCACAAACTCCGTGTCCTAGGTGGAACTAATCCTGTTTCTTGGAGGGAAGTGCTTTCACTGCTTTCCTTTGCAGCCCTACACCCACCCTGTGCTTCAGGCCTTGTGTAACAAGGTTAGCAATGCAGTGTTAGTGCCCATGCAGAGGCAGACCAGGCAGGTACATGCAAGCAGACTACTCACGACTCTGCGAGCTCAGCTCTCTCCTCAGTGCGCTCCAGATCCCCCTCAATGATCACCAGCTTCCGAGCAACCTGGAAAGGACAACCAGAGTCAAGAGCAAGGAGGAGTTTTGTGCTTGCAGGCTCTGCAGAGTGAAGGGAGGAATGCCTGCAGGAGCCACTGCAGCTGTGGGAAGCTTTTGGCCAGGCAGAGAATTGATGAGGCTCTGCTGAGAGCCAGATTTGGTGTCAGCAGGAGGAGGGTTCAAGTCTCCTGGCCCAGGTCAGTTGTACAGAGCACCCAAGGGTCTCACCTCCTCATACTTCCTGTCTGCCTCCTCTGCAATGTGCTTGGCTTCCTTGAGCTGGATCTCCTGCAGTTCCATCTTCTCCTCATCCTTCAGAGCTCTGTTTTCAATGACTTTCATGCCTCTGCCCAAAAGCAAGCACAAGGAGGGGAGATGTGTGAAACAATCTTGGACAAGGCAGCAGTGCAAGGAGTTGCAGAGCATTAACAGCAGTCCCTGGAAGCACAGTGCTTCTCAATAAACCACGATTCCTCTGAATGCAGAGGCCTCTGGGCTGATGTGAATACAGCCACCTCAATGGCTTGGAATTAACTGTTCTGTGGAACATTCCCCCAGCAGATCACTGGGTTCCCAGGCCAAGGGGAGTGCAGTGCTGCTGAGAACAAGCCCAGCTTTCTTAGGGACTCCCAGCCAAGTCAAGCACTTCCCCATCTGGAATGAAGGAAGAGCCAAGTCTCTCTGTGGCAGGCCAGCAGCTGGGGCAGGCTGCTCACGGTGTGTGCAGGAGGAAGCACATCAGACAGCTGGAAGTGGGCCACTCCCCTCTGAATCACAGGTCAGGGCACATCTGCCAGTTAGGCAGGATGCTGGCAGAGAGGCTGCCCCACCCACAGCCACCTTTACAAGGCAGTGGTGTCCCTGAACCCATGTATTTCTCCTCTTTTGGAGGAGGGGATGCATGGTGGCACTTCCTCACTCCCCAGCCTCAGGTTCCAGGACAATCAAGGCCATCAGCAGCCTCAGGTTCATCAACACTGGTTTAGCTGCTCTGCCTAAGCAGGCACTGACTCCCTCAAGCCTTGGTGTGGGATCTCTTCCCCCAAAAAGTTGATGGCACCAAAAGTTGGGAAGCCCAAAAAGTTGATGGCACCAGACCCTCAGTGTCTGACACAGTGCAAGCAGGAGTCCTTGCTCACCTTTCACTCTCATCTGCTGCCTTCTCTGCCTCTTCCAGCTTCTGCAGAGCTGTGGCAAGGCGCTCCTGAGCTCGGTCCAACTCCTCCTCCACCAGCTGGATCCGGCGATTCAAAGATGCCACCTCAGCCTCAGCCTGCAGGGAGCAGAGGGGGGCACTGAGCCCGGGCAGGTTTGGCAGCTGACATCTGCCACGGGGGCAGCAGCAGCACTCAGGAACCCAAAGCAAACCCAGGGTGCTTCAGCCACTCTCCCAGAGGTGAGCAGCACACCCAGCTCTGCAGGCTGCCAGCCTGCCCTGCTCTGAGTTCAGGCCATAAACACCAAGGAGATGATGATTTCCACCAAGTGCTGCCTCTGCAGCTGCCAGGATCCTGCCAGGCCATTCATTCATCACCATGTTTATCCACCACACCAGAGCGTGCTGACAGCTGCCACTTAGCAGAGAGTCAGCTTACTGCTGTGATCTGGACATGGGCATTGCCTGGGGCAAACCCTCTGAGCAGCAAGGTGAGAAGGATTAACATGTCCAGGGATGTGCCAAGCTGTCCAGGGATGTGCCAAGCTGTGCTGGGTGCTGCTGCCAAGCTGGGCTGCTCACAGGGTGCTGCCCAGCCCCAGGGCTTGTTGCTGCAGAGCCCACAGCCCCACAGAGAGCCTGCAGTGCTTGAGGATCCCTTCCTCCCAGCAAATCCAGGCAAGGAGCAAAAGCCTTGAGACAGGTTGAGGAGGCTGTTCCCCAGCAAGAGCTGCCCTGGATCACTCACACACCTTGGGAGCTGCTGAAACTGCTGAGAGCATGCAGACATTTGCCAGAAATGTGGCTGGGGCTTTAAGGAACTGGCACAGATCAGGGGCCATCCCATTCCCCAAGCACTGCAATCCATGTCCTAGCCAGCCTCCACAGAGGCCACAAGGTACAAGGCAGCCCCCACAGTGCTGTGCTGTGGTGGGGAGCACAGACCATGCTCAGAGAGCTCAGTTCATCACTCGTGTGGTAACACAGCACTGCCATCACCCTGTAAGGCAATGGAGCACTGCCATCACCCTGTGGCTCGCTCCAGCGTTGAGTCAGAACACAGCCAGGGCAGATACAGAGCACAGGAACTGCCCTTCAGTGCTGCTGAAAACAAAGCACCTCAAGGCCAAGGATGAAAATCCCTTCCGTGGCACTCCTCCTCTGGATCAGACCCAGACTAAACAGTCAACTGGAGACTCACTGCAATCTTTTTGGGACCCTGGGGGCACGGCCTGATTGCCTGTGAGGCCCCTGCTTGCAGCCACATCCACTCCAGCCAAAGCCCAGAGGAGCCCAGATGCTTTAGGAACTCTGACATCCCCCTGGAAATCCAGAATCCTGCTCCCCAACAGGATTACAAAGGCAGGCAGGCAGGAGAGCAGCCATTCCAGGGCAGCTCTGTGATGTGCAGAAACCCCAGCACAGGCACACGGCAGACAAACAGAAATACCCCAGCTGCACATAACAAAGCACCCTCCCAGCCCCACCGTGCCGAGGAGGAGGAGCAGAGTGATGAAAGGCACCAGTGTTACACTGGGGTCCCACACTGCTTGCACCCAGCTCCCAGAGGGGCTCCCCGAGCTCTTCCCCCACCGAGGCTCCCCTGGCAGGTTCCAAGGCCAGGCTGGGAGGGCACAGAGGAGCTCCCACGCAGGTACACCCAGCTCTGGATCAGCCCACACCCCTGTGGTGCCCAGAGCCAGCACCCACCCTGCTGAAAGGGGAAGTGATCTGCTCGAAGAGGAGCACAGCAATACCTTAAACAGAACCAGGAAGGAGATTGCCTGACTGAATCTTGGCCCTATTAAAGGGGCTACCAGCTGCTGAGGACCTCCTCCTTCCTTCTCCACTTCTCGACCCTTTGAACTGCACCACTCAGCCCTGACTTCCTGCAGGCAGTGTTCAAAAACCACCCAAAAACCACCCTGCATTTTGAGGAAGTGCCTTTCCCCTGCTGCAGCAGCTCCTGCTCTGGAGATACAGATGAAACTGTCAGGCTTCCCCAGAGCACAGGGCGACACTTCCAGGTGGCCCTTTCAGAGCCCCCTGGTACAAGTGGCACATTTCTGTTATTCCATGCTTCTTTCACAAAGGCAGCCCTGAGCAAGGAGCACCTGGAGCTCAGCAAATCAAAGGAGAAGCTCATCCAAGCCTTCAGAATTCACCAGTGCTGTCCCAAGAGAGTCAAGAGGACTCCCCAGGACCCGTGGCCAGGCAAGTCCTGGGCACCATACTGGGAGCACTGGTTCTCTCCCCCGAAGGAGGCTCAGGGAGCTGGGAAAAATACGCCTGTGCCTGTGACAATGCTGCTAGTGCAAGGAGAATTCCTTATGTGGCTGCAAAGAAAGAGCCAGCTGAGGCCTGGGAGTGGCAGCAGCTTCTGCCATGGATCCGGACAGCAGAGCCTGACCCATCCCTGGCAGTGCCACAGCTCTGTCACAGACACAACTCCAGCACTCGGGGGGGACACTCAGCTTCACATCAAACGCAGCAAAATCACTGCAAACCCAACGAGAGTCATGCTTAGATTCCAGCAAGGACCTGCCCTGTGTCACCTCATTCCTGTCCCCAAAAACGCCACCAGCTTTGCCTGGGTCCCAGCCCAAGGAAGGCGGCCACTCAAGGTCCTGCCCGTGCCACTTCATTCCTGTCCCCAAAACGCCACCAGCCTTGCCTGTGTCCCAGGCCCAAGGGAGGCGGCCACTCGAGGTCCTGCCCGTGGTCACCTCGGCCCTGTCCCCCAAACGCCACCAGCTTTGCCCGTGTCCCAGCCCCAGGGAAGGCGATCACCCCGAGGTCCCGCCCGTGTCACCTGGGGGTCCTGCCCGTGCCACCTCGCCCCTGTCCCGGCCTTTCCGGCGGCGAGCACAGCGCTGCCAGCACAGATCCTGCTGTCGCCGCTCCCTCCTCCCTTGGAGGCGCTCCCACGCTGCTCTCCCCCGCCGGTACCGGTGCGAGGGAGCCCCGCTGACCGGGCCGGCCGGGATGCGGGGCTCGGCAGGGAGCCGAGGGAACCCGCTCCTTCCTTCCATCTTACCCGCGCAGCTCCGGGCTCGGGGCCGCACAAGATGGCCGGGGCCTCCCCCTCCTCCCCCCGGCCGGCTCCTCCGCCGCTGCCGTCCGTCCCGGGACACCGGGAACAGCGAAACAACGCCAGGCCCCCCTCCCCGGTCCCGGTGTCCGCTCAGCGCCGCGGGCGGGTCCCAGGGGGAGCCACGGATGCAGAGCGAGAGCGCCGCTCCCGGCGGACCCTTCGGGCCGGACCGGCATCCCCGCGGCTCGGAGCGACCCCCGGCCCCGGGCGCGCCGCCCGCCCGGCTCTGCCCCCGCGCGGCGGCGGCGCCGGCGGTACCTGCTCGCGGTTGCGGCGCTCGGCTTCCACCTCCCGCTGCAGCCGCTCCGCCCGCTCCTCCGCATCGTCCGCCTGCTGCTGCAGCACCTGGATCTTGCGCTTGACCGCCTCGATAGTGGTGGCCCCGGCCATGCTCGGTGCCTCCGCTCCAGCCCCGCCACCCCCAGACACCGGGACCGCGCCCGGAACGGCCGGACGGAAGTGACGTCACTTCCGCCCCGCCCCGCGGGCGCGTTACCGGGGAGATGAGGAGCGGCCGCCGCGCCCGGGGCGGGGCCGGGGCACCGGGACCGGCACCGGACCGGGGGTGCTCAGTGGCACCGGCGGGAATGGGGGCACCGGGCGGGAATGGGGCACCATCACCGGGCGGGGGACACACACCGGCACCGGCGGGAACGGGGCACCATCACCGCGTGGAGGCACCGGGACCGGCACCGGGCGGGGACACTCATCGGCACCGGGCGGGGGACACTCATCGGCACCGGGCGGGAACGGGGCCACCGGGTGGGGGATACACATCGGCACCGGCGGCACCGAGCCAGGAAGGAACACAGGATGTGCCCCACGGGCACCTGGGTCCAGCGGGACCCGCCCGATATGGACGTGAGGGCACCGGGAGTGGCCTCGTGTGTCACAGGGAGCAGGCACGGCCTCACCGGGCCCGGAGGATCCACACGGGCCCTGCCCCACGGAACCCCCTCACACCCGCCCCGGTCGGACTGCCCTCAGCCCCGGGGCTGGTTCGGGCACGGCCCCGCCGCGGGCAGCTCCGGGAGCCCCCGGAGCCCACAGCCCTGCAGCACGTTTCGCTCCTTCCTCCCTGCCGGGGCAGGGCTGCGGCCGCCAGGCTCCCGCTCCGCTTGCACGTGTGAGATCCCGAGCTGAGCACCCTGCCGTGTCAGGAGGATAACGCTGCCAAGATCAGAGCTGGGAGCAGTGTTCCTCCGTGGCGTGAGGGTCATGGAGCCCCCCAAGAGCTCAATAAACGCATCACCGAGCCCTGTTATTGCTCTCATTCCCCCCTCTCGTTCCCCTGTTTGTCAATGCTTCGAGTGTGTGGATAGAAGGGAAAGGCTCCGGGCTGCTGCCTGAAACCCTCGGCAGCCAGGCAGGAGCATTTGCCTGGCATGGCACAGTATGGCATGGCATGTTGCCAGGGGTGAGCTGGGAATCCAAAGGTTCTGTTGAGCTGGAAGCACCCGGGAGGCAGCTCTGCCCTTTCACTGCTCCCGGAGGCAAAATCTCTCCACTTCCCAGAGCCAGGAGGAAAGTGGGGGACCCCCATGGGCCATCCTGGGGGCAGCAGCCAGGAAAAGGGGCTCCGGGTGAACAGAGAGGATCCAAGTGGGGATGTGGTGACAGCAGGGAAAATGCCAACAAGGACAAAGGGGGGCAAGAAGGGTGCGAGGGTGGGAAGAGCTCTGCAGTGCTGCTCTCGACACAAGCTAGTCCCAGTGCAGGGCTGCCCACAGGGACCCGCAGCAAAGCTCCAGGGCTCCGGAGCTCCCAGCGAGAGCAGCCCGGGCGCCGTGCCGGGATCAGGCATTTCCCCACGAGCACGGACGGCTCCTGCCTTCTCTGCGCCAGAGCCGGGCTGCGAGGCTCTGACACCGGAGCCTGAGGCATCCCGGCTTCTCAAGGACTGCCAGGTCCTGACAGGTGACGAGCGGTGCCTCATGCCTGTCTCGATGCCACCGCCGGCTGAAACCCTGCACCGCTCGCACCATTGTTTTCCTGGAAACAGCGGACAACAATAGCCGGGCTGTGCAATGCTCACGCTGCCCATGAGCCCCCGCCTGCAGGGGGATGAGGGCTCTCCCCTCCTCCTTCTCCTTCCCGGAGCTCGGCTCCACCGCCCCCAGCCGTGACTCAGAGTTTCCCGGGGACACGCGGACCCCGCATCCCGCACCCACTGCCCAGCTCTGCCCTCCGCAGTTGTCCTTCACAGGGCCGTGCTCTGCTCGAAGGCACCTACACGGTTTTACCGGGAGCACGCTGAGCTGGACAGGGACCTTCCTGTGTCCCCAGGGCATAGGGAAGGGCTGCAGTCCCACCAGGAAGGGGGGCAAGGCAGCACTCAGCTTCCCCCTGCACCCCATACATACGTCTGCCGCCTTCTTCTCTGCCAGCTCCAGCTTCTCCTGGGCGTCCTTCAGGGCCTCGGAGTATTTGTCCAGTTCATCCTCTGTCCCCTTTAGCTTCTTCTGCATGGCAGCTAGTTCATCCTCCAGCTGGAAGGACAGCGGTGTCACCACGGCTGGACACCACTCTGAACCCCTGCGCCCCGAGAGAGCCCTGCCTGCCCCATCCCAGGCTCAGCTCTGCCCCATGGCATCCCTCCTGCCCCTTCTTTTGGGCCAGCTCTGCCCCATTCCCACACCCCAGGGCTGTCCCACCCTCGGAGCGCCCTTGAGCTGGGGGATAGTGGCAGCTGTCACACTCTTACAACTAAATAAACTATTTAGTGCAGTAAAACACCCTCTCATACCCCAGGCAGAGCCTCTGTTGGGTCTGGGCTCAGCATAACCCAGCACAGGCACCCCCCACCACGCCTGGGCTGGGGGCTGTGGCTCTCTGCCCTACCTGCTTGCTCCTCTCCTCCGCCTGCTTCTGCTCAGCCTCTGCCTGCTCTGCCCGGTCCAGGGCGTTCTCCTTGTCCAGCTTCAGCATCTGCATCTTCTTCTTGATGGCCTCCATCCTCGTTGGGCAGCAGTGGGCAGCGGGATGCAGACGGACAATGGGTGCCTAGGGCAGCTGTGGTGCCTGTGCCCCACCGCCCGTTTATCAGCTCTGCCCAGCACGGTGGCTTTGCCTTTCTTGGGCTGAGCCGCCTCCCCACCTTCCCAAAAAGTCTGTGCTGGGGACCCATTGTGTGTCCTGGGGGCCCCGGGTGGTCACAGCCTTATTTGGGCTCCCCAGGACAGCTGGGGCGTTATAAAAAGCAGCAGCAGGTCTGTGACAGGGGGTCTTACATTGTTCCAGGTGCCCCCTCCCCCTGTGACACGGGACACCCTGGCTGGTGCCCCAAGTGCTTCCTCAGGATGTTGGAACTGGGTCTGTGCAGCACTGGCACGAAGTCCTCACCCCCCATTTGCCTCCTCCTTAGGATGTTTTGGTGGCCCTGGGCTGACATTTACCCCTGCCTGGGGGCGGCATAGGAAAGGGCAAGATCATCCTGGCACTATTTTGGGAGCAGGGGCTTGGCTGAGGGCGTTTGGCTCTGCAAACAGGGAGCAGCAGGGGAAACTGCCCCCAGAGCTCAGGGGGAGCCTGCTGAGCCCCAAGCCCAGCTCCAGCTGTGTGGTGCTTGGTGCTAAGGGGGAGGATGCTGCTGGCAGCTGGAGGAGCAGATTCTCCAGGTGCAGGGAGGAATTCTCAGGGCAAGTGGTGGCTCTTCATCCACAGCTGAGGGATTTCCAGCCTCCCTGTGCCGGCCCAGAGGTCCCACTGGCCCCATAAATCAGGTTAGGATCTCCCATGGAAGAGACCTGCTGCTCCCACCCAGGGATAGATGTTGAGGGCTAAAGGGGTCAGCACCCAGGGACCCGGGGACAGAGAGCTGGTGGCAGCTCTGGGTACCCTGGGCAGGGCACTGGAGGGGACAATGCCTACCCAGGGCCCTGAGCAGTGGCTGCACCTCCATAAATAACACCCCCATGCCAGGGCAGTGGAGGCAGAGCTGGGCACGGGGCCACGGGCCTTTGTCTTGTCATCATCCCTGGCGTGAGCGGGGGGACAGGTGGCAAGCGCTGACCCCGCTGCCATCCCAAACCTCCGCCAACCCCCAGGACGGCTCTGGGCTCCCCCTCTCGATCCCATGGAGATGGGCAGACAGGTTTTATTGTGGCAGTGGGGACTAGCAGAGGGTGCAGGACAGGGTGCAGAGGGTCCCCCTGCCTGAGACACGGCACAGGCAGCGTCTGGCCAAGTCGGTGCTGGGCTTCCCTGGCGCTGT
The DNA here is from genome assembly GCF_028018845.1 of Melospiza georgiana. Lineage (NCBI taxonomy): Eukaryota > Metazoa > Chordata > Aves > Passeriformes > Passerellidae > Melospiza > Melospiza georgiana. The sequence continues at coordinate 196,282 of NC_080462.1, read as the reverse complement.
AAGAATATGTTTGATATTTAGTTGGTTTTCCAATAAAACAACCTAATATCAAACATATCAGACAGAGACAGGGGCAGACGGAGGTGGGAGGACCCGGAGCTCAGCGGCCTGTAAGAGAAAAAGAAGAATATGCTGAGAGCTGGGGGTGGGAGTGGTACCCAGGTACAACCCCAAAGGCACTGCAGAGGCAGCACCCAGCCTCACCTCAGTGCCTGGAGCCTGCTGGGCACCTGTGCTGGTACTGGGTCCCAGGATAACCCCAAAGGCACTGCAGAGGCAGCACCCAGCCTCACCTCAGTGCCTGGAGCCTGCTGGGCACCTGTGCTGGTACTGGGTCCCAGGATAACCCCAAAGGCACTGCAGAGGCAGCACCCAGCCTCACCTCAGTGCCTGGAGCCTGCTGGGCAGCTGTGCTGGTACTGGTACCCAGGTACAACCCCCGAGGCACTGCAGAGGCAGCACCCAGCCTCACCTCAGTGCCAGGAGCCTGCTGGGCACCTGTGCTGGTACTGGGTCCCAGGATAACCCCAAAGGCACTGCAGAGGCAGCACCCAGCCTCACCTCAGTGCCAGGAGCCTGCTGGGCAGCTGTGCTGGTACTGGGCCCCAGGATAACCCCAAAGGCACTGCAGAGGCAGCACCCAGCCTCACCTCAGTGCCTGGAGCCTGCTGGGCAGCTGGTACTGGGCTGCTCGGGATGCAGTGCTGGAGCAGGAGGTGTCCTGTGGCCGGTTTGAAGCTGGAGCAGGGCAGTGCAGGCTTGGTCTCCTGGCATGGCACGTCAGGGCACACCACGACATGCACTGGCATGGAGCAGCATGCCATGGCAGGCAGGGCTGAGGCCAAAGGGACCCCTCATCCATCACCCTCTTACCTGGGCCGGCTCGGGGGACTCTGCTGCGCTCTGGCTCGGGGGTCGCCTGGCCGCGTTTATAACCGCGCCCGGCTGCACCGAGCGGGGGGACGTGGCCAGCGACAGCGCTGGCCCCGCACACGTGGCCTCGTTCCCATTAATTACCACCCATTGACGTCCCCCTGCCCCCCGCACGGACCCCCGCGCCCTTGCTGCCGGTCGATGCGGTCGATGGCCCCGCGCCGCCTGCTCCTGCCCCTGGTGACACTCCCTGTCATTAGCAGGGCTGTCAATACCGGGGGCCAGCCCCGGCCTGTGGGCCCTGTGCCACCGAGGGGCTGCTGCACATGACCCTGCCCAAGGACGAGCCCCGTTGACGTGGGGGAGTTGTGCCTCACATCCCCTTGCTTTGGGGAGCTGCTGGACTCACAGGGGTGTCTCTTCCAAGGGGCTGCCTGTCACCCTGCTGCATCATCCATGCTGAGGATGTGGCTCCATCCATGCTGGGTGACTGAGGCAGGACCCCAATCCACACTGAGGCAGCTGCTGGCACCAGGATGATGGTGCCCAGTGACAAGGGCACCACATGGGATATCATGGAGTGCTACAAGCATGGCCTTCCCACACCACAGCACTGCTTTGCTGCAGTGGGACACATCAGCCTCGGGAATGGCACTGGGAGCTTTGAGGACCAATGGGACAGGACATGGGGCAGCCAGAATCCTGAGTGCCATGGGAAAGACAGGCACACAGCCCGGCCTTGGGGGTCAGGGGCTTCAGCCACGGTGAGGTGGCAGTGGGGACAGCAGGGACACACGTGGCAGCAGCAGTGCCAGAGCCGGGGGCGTGTGTGGCGCTGGGTGATGTGATGCAGCCCGACAGCCGAGCTAATGAAGGGCTGTGGGGAGGGGTGCTGGCCCAGCAGCCGCCAGCCCTGTCAATAAACAGAGCCAGAGCAGGCACTGATGGGCCCTGGGGCTGGGAGACACCAAGGTCAGGCACAGAAGGGACGGGAGGTGGGGGACAGGGCCCTCCCAGCTGGGGAGCACGCAGGGATCCTGGGGTGCCTGGATGGGACAGGGAGCACTGCACCCAGCCAAGCCAGGTTCCTTTCCCTGCTGCTGCAGGGCTGTGCCACACAGCCAGGAGCGCTGCACGGTGCAGCAGGACTGTGCTGGGACAGGGACCCGTGTGGAGCACCCAGCCTGGTGAGGCATGCTGGCCGTGCTGCCATCTCCTGGCACAGCCATGGGCGAGATGGAGTGTGTAGGATCCAGGGCAGCCAGGCTTGCAGGCGACATGTCTGGATCCCAGCCACAGGAATTGTGCTGGGCTGTGTCTTCCCCCCACTGCTGCCCTGGGCTGTCCCATGCCTCACATGCAGCAGACACAGCCTGTCTTGCTCAACATGTTTTATTCTCAGTCAGGAGCTGGGAGATGCCAGGCTCAGAGCCGCTCCACATAGAAGGCTTTTCCCTGCTGGCACAGCTCCTCCTGGTGCTGTAGGTGCTCATCCAGGACGAGCTGGCACAGGGCATCTCGGCGGATCTGCCAGGCACAGGGGCAGTGCTGAACCCCCAGTGGCTCATCAGTGCTGGAAGACATTTCCCAGGACAAGGGGGGCACCACCCCTGGCAGCAGAGGGCTGGGGGACCCCAGCTGTACCCAACAATGCCCAGCCTCACCACTGCCTGCTCCCTGTCTGCAAGGTGCAGCTCCAGCTCCACACACTTCTTCAGCCGTGACTCCTCGATCCACTGCAGCACCCCGAGGGACGATGCCCAGCACTGCGGGTTCTCCCTGGCCCCCTGCCCGCTATTGAGACACAGGGTGGGCAGGTCAGGGATGCAGACATGTTCCCCCCAGCCTGCCCTGTGCTAGGGCTCCTCATTGCCCACAGAATCCCAGCAGTACAGGGGATTCAGCCCCTGGGGCGCTCTGCCAGCTCTACCTCCTCAGGAACCCTGCTCCAGCATTCCCATTCGCCTGGACCTGCCAACAAAGAGCAACATTTGTGTGGCCGGGGGTTTAACCTGCACCAGGGCACGCTGCAGCCCACTATCTCCCAGGACAGCCTCCATTTTCCCATTTGCCCTGTCTGACCTCCTCCTGCCGCAGTGAGGAGCTCTGGCTGCTCGGTGCTGCCATGGCCGGCGCCACAGGGCCCCGGCAACGGCCGGGAGTTGATGGAACACCTGGGCAGTAACGGCGGCACCCTGGTTACTGTAACAGCCTCCCGGTTACTGTAATGGTGCCATGCTGGGTGCCATCGCTGCGTGCCAGTTACTGCCAGGGCATCTCAGTCACCACAGCCCCAATGGCAGCATCCTGCCTACCATTAATGGTGTCTTGGTTATTTCATAGCAGCTTCACAGAATGATGAGGTTGGAAGAGACCTCTAAAATCATCACCTTAACACCTCACCTAGACTATAGCACCAAGTGCCATGTCCAGTCTTTTTATAAACACATCCAGAGATGGTGATTCTACCACCTCCCTGGCAAGAGCATTCCAATACTTTATTATTCTTTTGGTGAAAAATTTCTTCCTAATATCCAACCTATACCTTCCCTGACGTAGCTTGTGTCCTCTGGTTCTGTCAGAGACCAACCCCCACCTGGCTACAACCTCCCTTCAGGAAGGTGTAGAGAGCAATAAGGTCACCTCCAAGCTTCCTCTTCTCCAGGCTAAACAACCCTAGTTCCTTCAAACATTCCTCACAGGGTTTGTGTTCCCAGCCCCTCACGCATCTCAACATCCTTCCTAAACTAAGGAGCCCAGAACTGGACACAGCACTCAAGGTGCAGCCTCACCAGCACCAAGCACAGGGGAAGAATGAGCACAGGGGAAGAATGACCTCCCTGCTCCTGCTGGCCACACCATTCCTAACGCAGGCCAGGATGCCAGGATTCAGCGAGGGGAGGGACCCAGCAGTCAGAGGCCAGTGGCACACATCCTACTTGAGCTAAACTGTCATTTTATTAAACAGTAATTAAAAAGTGCCGAGGTCTGCACCCTCCACTCTGTGCTGCCCACGCCACAGGGTCGGGTGAGCTGCTGCCAGCGCCGCCCTCAGCCTGGCAGGACGCAGACTCAACGTGGGGGCCACGAGCTGTCAGCCCCAGGAGCTCGGCAGACGCTGGCATGCGAGGCGCTGGTGAGAGTGGGAGCAAACACCCCCTTGGCAGAACAGATGGGACACTGAACACCGCTCCGTCCCCTCCAGACGTCCCCAAACGCCCTCTGGGTGCAGGAGAACGAGTAGAAACCTCAGCCCAAAGCGGTGGCGCAGCCGTGGTGCTAAGAACAGGCACCACGCTATTTCTACCCCATCCAGGAGCACGGGCAGGCTGGGCACAAAGGGCTGACAGCAGGAACGACGACGTCATGGGGAAAAGTGTTCACCCTTCAGAAAAAACAGACAAGTGGCTCCAGTGCCCGAGACCCTCACGGCCAGGACGGACAAACAGCTCCCGCCAGCTGCCGCAGGGAAGGACGGGCGCAGGGGAGCGCTGGCTGGGATCCACGTCTTTATAAATAAGCTCAAGCTCATGAGTTTATTCACAGGGTCCAGGACAATGCAGGACTCAAAGGCTGGAGAGTCACAAGCCTGTGGGGCTGATCCCCGTGGGCTCAGCAGCTCCAGAACGGGCTCCTGGTGAGGGCCAAGCTCCAGCAGCTGGAATGGAGCCCTCCTCGAGTGATGACCTCCAGAGTGGGCCGAGGGGGAGATCTGAGAGTGCAGCTGGTTCCTCTCAGTGCTGCCTGCACTGCAGCCCAGACCCCCCCAGCAAACCCAGCCCCCTGCACGCTCACAGGGTGCTCTCCAGTGTGTTGTAGTTGTCCTTGAAACTCTTCAGCTCCAGGAAGTGTTTGGCACGTTTGCTCTTCTGGCTGGAAGGAAGGTAGGTGACCTGGATGGTGGTGGGGCTGGAGGCTTCAGGGGACAGCGTGAGGTCCTTCACTGCTGACTGGTGCTGCCTCTGGCTGCTGCCACCCCGGGCCTTGGTGCTGTGGGCAGAGAAGAGGCACCATCACTGCTCAGCTGCTCAGCCTGTCTGTCTGTCTGTCCAACACGAAGCAAATCTGCTTTTGTGATGACAGTGTCACAGACATCTTTTATGAAAAATCCTGTCCTTAGGATTTTTCCTCCTGAGAAGCTGCGAGGCCTCAGGAACAAAATGTAAACAATGGTTATCTGCTGCTGTGGAATGCAACAGGTGGATCTGAGATTGGTCTCATGTGGTTGTTTCTAATTAATGGCCAATCACAGTCAGCTGGCTCGGACTCTCTGTCCAAGCCAAAAACCTTTGTTATCATTCCTCTCTATTCTATTCTTAGCCAGCCTTCTGATGAGAACCTTTTCTTCTATTCTTTTAGTATAGTTTTAATGTAATATAGATCATAAAATAATAAATCAGCCTTCTGAAACATGGAGTCAGATCCTCATCTCTTCCCTCATCCAAGAACCCCTGTGAACACGGTCACAGCACTCACTGAGGTCTTGGCATCTAAAGCTGCTGGTTCTGTGCAAGTCCCTGACCCAAGGGGGTCAGGACAAGCAGGAATGGTGACTGTGACCATGGAACAAACCCAAAGTGCAGTAATGGATGGGCTGCAAGGAAGGAGTGACCCCAGAGGGACAGATGGGCACAGACAACTCCTGTCTCAGATGACACCTGTGCCCTAAACCCATCTCTGTCCACACCTTCCCACGGGCTGCAGGGGCCCAGGAACTCACCACTGCATGTGGCCAGCAGCACTTACATGTTTGCCAGTTCATTCAGAGCTTCCTCATACTTCAGATATTCCGTTTTCCCAAAGACCTGCACACAAACAGAGAACACCACGGACCATGGAGCTGCAGCGGGGCTGTGAGCTCAGGCCCAGCAGCAGGGCAGGGCACAGGAGTGCCCTGTGGGCACAGCAGTGCCCCCCAGCACTCACCCCCGTGCCATAGCGGGCGCTCTCGTAGCCGTCCAGCAGGGTGTCGATCAAGGCCTTGCGGATGCCCTTGAAGGAGGAGCTGGAATTCCTCATCTCCAGCAGGTAGGCACAGAAATTCTTCCCGATTAAAGACTTTGGGTAGCGAGCCTCTGCTTGGAAGGGGATTTCTGGAAAAAGGCACAGGTAAAAATGCTCGTGCTCATCCCTCAGGTCAGGAAGCGCTGCCTGGATAAATTCATATCCATGCCCCAAGCCCCAGCACATCCAACTCTAAAGCCACCAGTGGGAGGCTGCTCTCTGTGGGCTGTGAGAATGGCCCTAGGTTTGAAGGAATAGAGAAGAAAATGCCAGAAGTAATTTCCTTCCCATTACTTTTGAATCCCAGCAGTTCAGCAGTGGCACAGTGGCAGCTCTGTATGCTTTCATACCAGTGAGTGTGAAGGAACTTGCCTTTCCCCATCAGGGCTGAGTAACCTGCATTGAAAGGCAGGTGTGTGTCAGCTGGGGTTCCTTTCTGTCAGAGCAATGTGGTTTTTGTGTCTCTGGCCCTAAAGATTCATTTCTCAGTGATTCACTGATTGGTTTCTGTGCTGCTGCCTATGCCATGGTTTTGAGGGCCTTTTTTCTGTTTGTTGTTGTGGAGTTGGGCTTGGCTGCTGTTTCTCATGCAGGTGCTTGTCTCAGGCAAGCTGAGAACAGCCTGAGCAGCCCCAAGAAGAAGAGTGCTTGCTTAGGAGGAACCTTCCTGCATGCAGGGTGTCATTCCTTTTGTGACAAAGGCAGCAGAGAAGTGGGAGAAGTGACTTCAGGGGGAGAAGTGACTTCTCCTCCCCAGTGAGCACCTGGCACCCTCATTCAGGGTCCATCTGCACCCTCTCTTGCCCTGGGCTCCCTCACCTGATGTCCTGATTGCATCCAGTGCCTTCATCCTGTACAGGTAGTTATAGCAGCCTGGAAAAGGGAAAGCACAACCTGAGATCTCTGCAAACCTTGGAGGGAAGTGGGGAAAGGGAAAACAGGACAAGAGACGCCATTTCATGTGGCAGGACAGCAACAGGAGCAGTCAGAGGCGTCAGGGAGCAGTGCAGGACAGAACTCTGGCACAGTACCTGGTGTCTCCAGCTGCAGGAGTCGCCCATCATCCTCTGCCAGCAGCCGTGGCTCGTACTTGATGTCCTGCACCCTGGACAGTCGAATGTCAATCTCTTCCTTTAAATCCTGTACAGCAGCAAAACAACGTTTACACACCACTCCCTGCGTTTGTGGGATCAAAGGGACAAGAGCAGCCCTAGATAAACCCTCCCCACTGCCTCTCACCACCCTGAGGCAGCAGCTCCTGCACGTCCCTCCAGGCCCAGGATGGGTGCAGGGAATGGAGAATACCCACCTTGGGTGCGTGCTGCCCCACAGGCACGTGGGGGCCGCGGCGGGACTTCATGGCGAAGCGCATGATCTGGCGTTTCACGAAGATGAAGAGCAGCACAAAGACCTGCGGAGCGCCAGCGGGGCGAGGGTCAGGGGTGCGCTGCGGGGGAGGTCTCACAGCCAGCCCGTGCCCACCCCTCCGCACAGAGCCCCCAGTTCAGCCCTCTGGGACACCCAGGTCAGCCTCACGCCCTCCCCATCTCCACAGAGCTGCCCCTCACATCCCCTCCCCGCCCCACCGACCCCATGAGAGCCCCGAGCCCGACTCCGAGGGGCTCCCCACAGGCAGCCCGGGCCGCGTCTCACGGGAGCCGTTTCGCCCCCTCAGGCCCGGGCCCACGGCAGCTCCACGGACGCGCCACGATCAGCCTCGCGGGGGCTCCACGGGCTCCAGCCCGTCCCGCCCCGTCCCGCCGGCGCTCACCAGGCTGCCGTAAGCCATGACCAGCACCACGTTGACCCCCGAGAGCCAATTGCTGCCGGCGCCCGCCATGCCCGGCCCGGCCCGGGGCCGCACAACATGGCGGCCACAAAGCCGCCCCGCGCGCCCACCACGTGACCGGAGGAACCGCGGCTCACGTGACCCGTACGGGGCCTCCGCAGCGGCCCCGCGTCCGTCACGTGCTCGGCGCGGGCGGCCCCGCCCCGCGCGGTCACGTGCCGGGGGCGGGGCCGGGGGAGTTGTCAGTGCGGGCGGACCCAGGTAAAGTTGCGGCGGCGGCGGCGGCGGCTCCGGTACCGCGCGGCCCCCGAACCCGCCCCCCGCCGGCTCCCGCCGCCGCCCCCCTGCCTGCCCGGCCTCGCCGCCTCCCGCCCGCCCGGCCCAGCTGCGGCCGGTGCCCCGGGGGCGGCTCTGAGCCCCGCCGCCGGCACCGCTGGGCCCCGCGCGGCCTAGTGGGCCGGGCCGTAGCCGGGGGCTGGCGTAGCGCGCGGCCGCCGCAGGTGAGGCGGGCGGGCCGGCTGCGGGTGGGGGGGGGTGAAATGGCGGCCGCGGCCATGAGGGCGGAAGCGGCCCGAACTCGCCCGCCTCTCCGTTGCGGGCCCGGCCTGGCGCCGCCGTGGGGGCTCCCGGCCGGCCCCGCCGGCTCCCTCCGCTTCGGTCCGGTTCGTTACCTCGTTAGGAGCCGCGGGTTGGGCCGCGGGGTCGGGCAGCTCCGACCTTACCGCGCTCTCGGGGCCCGCCCGTCCCCGCCGCTGCCGGCGGTAACAATGGGAGCCGTGCTCCCGCCCTGCCGGGCTCCTTGCGGGCCGCCGGGCCCGCTCCTGCCGCCGCTCCTCGGGGCCGCCCCGTGGGCCGCGGCACGGCTGCTTCCGCTGCCCGCCTCAAATTCCCGGGCAGCGGCGGTTCGGGGGTCCTGCAGGAGCCCCGGGCCGCCGGTGCCGCCCTGCCCCACGTCCCTCCATGCCGGCCGGGGGCTCTCCCTGCGCCCTCCGGCCCGGAAAGCTCCCGAGCAAAGCGCTGCCCGTCGGTACCGAGTCGGGGTCTCTGATGGAATAGCCGGGAGCATCTCCCTAAAAAAGATCACGGTTTGCGTACATGGAATGATTCGGTTTGCGGCCACCATGTCTTTGCTCTGGGGAAAACTTCTTGTGTTGATAACCCCTTTTTTTGAGTCCTTATTCTGCCCCATGTTGCAGGAAAAGCTTTGCCTTCTCTGGCCCTTTCCTTTCGGGCTTTGGGGCTTTTTTGTACATGTTATTAAGCTTTGTCAGAATGGGATGAAAATACCATTTTTCTGTACTAACACATCAGGAAACTGAAACTGGGATGTGCCAGGGCGAGCAGCAGCCAGCAGCTCTGGCACTGCCATGGGACCTACAGATCCTGGTTCTGAAACTGTAACTTCTCTGACGTTTCTAATAAAATGAACAGTTTGTTACATTTTTGTATCCCCTCATTTTCTGGAGACTCCACACTTTCCTTGTGTAGTCGAGACTCTCCTCTTGAGGCCTGCTGGGAAGGCAGGGCTGAGAAGGAAAGGGGGTAACAGCAAATGTCTCATCTGATGCAGTGGCTTTGAGCAGAGGGTGTTGTAACCTGTAACTGTGAAATTCCTTTGTTTCCCTGAGCCCTGGAGTGCAGAGATGTTGCCCTGAGGTGTGAGCCATGCTCCAGTGTGGACTGGCCACCACTCCCTTGGGCTGGAGCTGCTCTTTCAGCTCTTGGTGCAGGTTTGCCCTTTCAAGGGAAGAGGAGGAATGCTTTTGATGAGAGCAGCTTTGCTCTGGGAACTTGCAGGCTTTGGGGTTCTGTGGGGCACTGAGCTGATCCCCAGTTTACCTGGTGAGGAATGAGTTCCCAGTATCCAAATCCTCTTTCCCCAAGGCTGCTGTGGGGACACCTCACCTAACAGCCTCACCAGAGTCAGCCTTTTTACCACAGATGGTTTTTTTTATGGGTTTTCAGTATGTGAAAGGACAAATGCTTGTGTTCCTGGTGGCAGCTGCTGAGCAATGCCTGGGCTGCACAAGGTTTGGGCTCAGGCTGCTGGACCTGCAGCCCAGAGAAGCTGCAGCTTGGGTTTCTGGGTGAAATCACTTCAATCCCTTCCCTCTGGGCCCGTGGTTCTGCTGCTGGGTTGGTTTAGTACAACAAATTGGGTGTGAAACTTACAACTGGAAGAAAGCAAAAATAAATATATACCATGGGAACGGAGCCTGCCCAGAGGGGATGGCTGGGGAGAGAAGGCTTTTTCTGCTCTGCCTTGGCACAAGTGCAGGCTTGGTGCTCTTCCTTGTACCTCTGGGGTTCCTGGTAGCTTGGATTGTTTCCTCAGAAGGGACCTTGGCACTGGATGGCTGTAGAACTGTGATGTGACGTTGCCATGAGGCATGGGTGGCTGTGAGGGGGGAATTTGAAGGTTTTGTGGGGAGCTGCAGGAGCAATTGCACAGAAATTGCCTGCAGAGAAAGGCCAGGCACTGGTGGGAGCAGCTGTGGGGGTGTAGAGGCAATGTCAGGAGGGATTTCTGGATTTCTCACCAATTCAAACTTCAACAGGAGATTCCCCAGCTTTTCCTGCACTGTTTGCTAATGCTGCTTCCTTGGCACTCTGTGTTTTCCCTGTGCTGTCCTGCTCATGGACTGCAGTGTTTCAGATCAGATCCTGCACTGGTTGTCTTTCTGAGCTCTCTGCTCTCTGTTTCTGCACTCTGTGGCTCCTTCCCATGTCCCTTGTGTCTGCAGGTCCTGCTGCTTTGGGGGAAGGCTTTGCAGTCTTAGGAATGAAGTACAAAAATGGGAATTCTGTGCTTACTGAAATTTCAGGAGCTCAGAAGCTGTGAGTCCTGACAAGTGCTGTGGGATGTCTCTCACATCCTTGTTGCCAAAAAGGCACTAAAGAGGGTAAAACCTCAGTGCTAATCCCTTTCCAACACCCCTGCCCTGAGGGCCAGTGTGAGTTTAGAAAACTCTGCTTGCTTTGGACCCTCCAACTTTTCTTGGGATTTTTTGCCTCAAGCAGTGTTATCTAACAGTGTTACTGGCTGTTATTCCTTGCAGATATCTTATTCACATTTTAGTATGTTTGTGATCAAAAATACTAGGAAAAATTTTGGTTTTCCAGGTCAAGGGAATAATTTAAATAAGCAAAAAATAGGTACTTCTGCAAGGGCAGGTTTTCCTTAAAACAAAAATTCCACAGACCTGCAGCACCTCTTATTGCTGGAGCATTTTTGCAAGAAAAGAAAGGAGAAGGGAAGTAGCTGATGTGTCTGAGGGTCTGAGATGCTCTGTCCTGCAATTGATGTTTTTTTGAAGCTTTTTTCAAGCCTTCCTGCTCCATTTGATGGCCACAGCCTCAGCTTGGGTGCGTGGCAGATCTGTGCCCACTCACACGTGTTCCAACAAGAAGTTGTTAAACTCTTTGCCTCAAGTCCAGGGAATGGCTTCAAACTGAAGGAGGCTCAGTCTAGATTACCTGAAAAAGAGGTTTTTTTACATTGAGGGTGGTGAGGCCCAGAGAAGCTGTGGCTGCCCCACCTCTGGAAGCATTCAAGGCCAGGTTGGATGGGGTTTGGAGCTGCCTGGGCTGTTGGAAGGTGTCCCTACCCATAGCAGGGAGGTGGAACTGGGTGAGCTTCAAGGTCCCTTCCAACCCACACCAGTCTGTGATTTTCCTTTGTCTCCTGGTGCCTGATTGCTCCCACCTGGCTGCAGGTGACACTCCAGAGAGAAACCTCAAGCAGTACAAGTGGCCATTTTGTGTTTGGGAGCACGTGGTGGTTTTGGGGAAGTGCTGGGGAGGGTGGGGACCTGCAGCAGCCATTCTGGCTGTGTTACCTTTGTCATTGTTCACTTTTGGTGCTGATTTTGTTTGTGGCATCTAACAGTGTGTTCTCTCTTCTCCCCTGGCCCACCACAGAGTTGAACCTTGTAAATACTGTTATTTGTATATACTGTAAATGATGACATCGGTGGGCACTACCCGAGCCCGGGGCAGCTGGGAGCAGACACAGACACAGAGCCAGACGCAGCACAAGCAGCGGCCACAGGTAAGGGCAGGCTCCAGAGAGCCCAGAGCAGACCTGGCTGCTCAGTGCTGACAGCTGGGCTGGCCTAAATGAGCTCCCCATGTGCCACAGGGTGCTGCTGGCACTGGGGTTTCCATGTCTATCTCCAAGTGGGAGCTGCTGCTCAAATTTGGTTTTATTTCCATTTGTCTGTTCCTCGCACACTTTAAATGAATGTAAGTGGCTGAGAAGCCACCTGCAGTGGGTTGTGGTGGTGGGGTCTGCCCCAAAACAGATGTGGTTTGGGTGGCTGCTGTTCATGTGGTGCTATGAGGACAGCAGATATATCCCTTCAACAGTATATCCCTTTCTTCCAGACTCTTCTTCTTTTGCATCTCACTTTCTCCCTGGAGTTCTCCTTCTCTGGCCCTTGTTTTTGCCATATTGATTCCTTTCCAGGGTTTCCAGAGAACCTGGGGTAGCAGAATGGCTTTTTGAGGATGGTTTGGAAATGCACCACTCTGACAATGTGCTCTGTCTCTCCCTGCTTCCTTTAGGCTACTGCAGAACAGATTCGACTTGCACAGATGATTTCGGACCACAACGATGCTGACTTTGAGGAGAAGGTGAAACAAGTGAGTGTGAAAATGAAGGTGAACTCTGACAGGGAGCTGAGATCAGCACTGGGAGTAGTGTGAATGCTGGGGGGACACCTGGCTGCTCCCTGAATTTCCTTGGACTGCCTTTATAAAGCTGTATCATAGCATGGTTTGGGTCAGTAGGGACATTCAAGGGTATCCAGTTCCACCCCTGTGCTGTGGTGATCTCTTCCACTATCCCAAGCTGTTCCAGCAGTGCCAGAGCCTCACCACCCTCACAGGGAAGAATTTCTTCTCAATAGCCTGTATGACTGCCCTCTGGCAATGGAAAACCAGTCCCCTGTCCTGTCACCCCAGGCCCTTGTCCAAAGTACCTTTTCAGCCCTCTTGGAGCCCCTTTAGGCCCTGGAAGGGGCTCTGAGGTCTCCCTGGAGCCTTTACTTCTCTAAGCTGAGCATCCCCAGCTCTCCCAGCCTGTGCCCAGAGCAGAGGAGCTCCAGAGCCCTCAGATCATCTCTGTGGCCTCCCCTGGGCTCACTGCAGCAGCTCCTTGTCCTCCCTGTGCTGGAGGCAGCTCTGCAGGGCAGGGTCTCAGCAGAGCAGAGGGGCAGAATCCCCCCTCACACGCTGCCCACGCTGTTGGGGATGTGCCCAGGTCAGTGTTGGCTTTCTGGGCTCCCATGTGGCCAGGTTTTACTGTTTTCTCAAGCCCCAGATCTTTCTCCTCAGGGCTGCTCTCCATCCATTCTCCCCCAGCCTCCCAGCCTGTGTTTTTGTTTGGCCTTGCCTTGATTTGGGTGCAGCAACTTCTGTGGTGCTGAACTTTCAGTTTGTTTGTGCAGGTAACAGGTTTGTGCAGTGTTATCCTGAGCAAAGGAGGTTGTAGTGGGAGGAGGGTCATGGTAAAACAAACACTCAAAAATTCACATTTCTTGTTGAGGAACACAGTTAAGCTGAGAAGGCTGGGGAGATTCCCTACCCCTTCAATTTTTTGTTGAAAGGTTTCTGGTTTGGGATTGAACTCCCTTGCCTCCTGAGATAGCCATAGAGTTTTTGGTGCCATCTTGGTTTGGAACATGCTGACCATGGTGTTGTTTTCTCTGCAGCTGATTGACATCACAGGCAAGAACCAGGATGAGTGTGTGATTGCTCTGCATGACTGCAATGGGGATGTCAACAGAGCCATCAATGTGCTGCTGGAGGGCAATCCTGACACGGTAGGGCTGGCTCCTGGAGATCTCCTGAGGTCTGGCTCAGTCTGACTGCCTGTTTGCAGCTGAGGCATCCAGGAATGTGCAGATAAGGAGAGCCACTGTGGCTGACTAGTTCCACAGTGTGGCTGTGACCTGGCTGCTGAATGCTGCACTCTGTGGGCTGTGAGAATGGCCCTAGGTTTGAAGGAATAGAGAAGAAAATGCCAGAAGTAATTTCCCTCCCATTACTTTTGAATCCCAGCAGTTCAGCAGTGGCACAGTGGCATCTCTGTGTGCTTTCACACCAGTGAGTGTGAAGGAACTTGCCTTTCCCCATCAGGGCTGAGTAACCTGCATTGAAAGGCAGGTGTGTGTCAGCTGGGGTTCCTTTCTGTCAGAGCAATGTGGTCTTTGTGTCTCTGGCCCTAAAGATTCATTTCTCAGTGATTCACTGATTGGTTTCTGTGCTGCTGCCTATGCCATGGTTTTGAGGGCCTTTTTTCTGTTTGTTGTTGTGGAGTTGGGCTTGGCTGCTGTTTCTCGTGCAGGTGCTTGTCTCAGGCAAGCTGAGAACAGCCTGAGCAGCCCCAAGAAGAAGAGTGCTTGCTTAGGAGGAACCTTCCTGCATGCAGGGTGTCATTCCTTTTGTGACAAAGGCAGCAGAGATGCAAGTACTGTTACAGAGCAAGAAAAAACCTGGGAATGTGAGATCCTTCCAAACCACTGCTGCTATCACATATCCTCCTGGCACCCTGGTTTGCTTGGAGCCAACTCAGCTCTGAGTTGAGAGTCTAAATATCATTTTAGAATATTCTGCTTTAGCTCATTTTTTTTCCCTGTGATGAGACCTGGGGGTATGTGGGTGAGCTGGACACCTCAGACTATATTTTGTGTATAGTCTCCCCAGTGTCTGGTTCTCTGCTTGCTTTGGCTTCACACAAGTTCTGTACAACACATGTATGCATTCCTCCTTGTCTTTAGGAAGCCCTTTCCATTGATAACTGAATGAAGTAGCTTTTGGAAATCCTTTCAGAAAAGGGAATGCTAGGGATGTGCATTTCTGAGGTACAGCTGTGTTCTCCTGCACATCTGTTGTAACCAGTGACTTCTAGTCAGGAACCCCTGCTATCACAGCAGTTTAGTTAGGTGGAGAAACACATTGCTCATGAGAGCAGCATCCAGGACAGTGTGCAGCAGCACCTCCTTTGTGGGATGAGCAGCAGGAGCTCCTGCAGGGCAGGGCCATGGAGAGGCAGGCAGGGTGGAAGAAATGCTGGGCTGTCACTGATCCAGGCTGGTGGCCTTGTGGTCACAGCATCTCTGAGCACAGGCAGCCCCTGCAGTGCCATTGGTCAGCACCTTGGAGCTGCTTCTGGGTCTGGTTTGTGCAGCAATCCCAGAAAGGGGATTTTTTTACAAGAAACAGACCTGTTAGTTGCTTGGGTACTCTGGTGCTGAAGACAGCTTGCCTGCTGAGCTAGACACTGTTAATGTACTGTGTTTCAAACAGTAAAGGAGCAGGTATGATCTTAGCATTAGATTAAACTTGATTTTAAAAAAACCATTTACTTGAAAAATCTTTATTTGGAATACTGTGATTTTAAAATTTATTTCTAAGCCAGATTCCTATGGAGAAAGATTTGGAAGCCTTGGGTTTGATGGCAGTTTGTGCCACTGTGTTGTTGGGTTTTTTCACTGTCCCTGCATGCTGCCATTGAAACGCAGCTGTCTGCCAGTTGTTTTCAGGTGATTGTAAAGGACTTAAGACTATTTTTAGTTGTTCTAACAGTGTGCAGCATCAGTTTAAGAGTATGAAACCACTGCAACTGTTAGAAGATACATGGGTGCAGGCCCATGGCAGTGAGCTGGATGCAGACTCAACATTTTGCAGCTGAACTTGGTTAAATTCTGTGATGCTTCTCTCCATCTCAGATGATATTTAAGGGAGAGGTTTTGTGAATAACTTTGCATCTGCTGAAAGAACTTAGCCCAAATGTTGACTGCAGATCACTATGAAACATTTACCTGAGTTATTCTGAGAGCTCCTGGTGAGCTGTGTGAAATGACAGGGTTTTTTCCCCCTAAGCAAGGTAAATATATCCATGTTTGAATTCTAGAAGTATCATGCCATCTCTGTTGAAGAATTTTAGTAGAGCTTTACAGAAATGGAATAGCTCATCTCCTGTTGCCTCAGATTGTGTGCTGTAAGAAAGCTTGGCTTGAAGGAGGATGATGTGCTGTGTGTAGACTGACAGACTCTTAAAAAATTGATCTGGAAATCGTTTTTGAAGAGACCCCTATTACATTCTCTGTAGCACGTTTGAATCTCCATGTATTTGCACCTTTCATTGATCTAACTGGCATTCATTTCTTTCCCCTCTGCAAACCTTCAGCATTCCTGGGAGATGGTTGGGAAGAAGAAAGGTGTCTCAGGACAGAAGGAGAGTGGACAGACAGAACCCAGTGAAGAAAGCAAAGAGAACCGGGATCGGGAGCGGGATTTCAGCAGACGACGTGGAGGGCTGCCGAGGCGAGGCCGAGGTGCCACCCGTGGAAGAGAGTGTATGGAGCTTCTCTTTAATAACCCCAAAACCCTCCCACTGAAGCACTGTGATGTGTAACAGCTGTCAGCAGAGCTTTTTGGGCAGACACATCTGTGTGTGTGGATCTGTTCAATGCTCCCCTGTCTGAGATGATTCTTTGCGTGATGGCCTCACTATCAGCTTAAATCAGCAGTTCAGGGAGCACGTGGTGATCTGCTCCCCCACACAGCCACGGCATTTTGGGGTTTGAAGTGTGGTTTAAAGCAGGATGAGTCTTGAAGTTGTCTTTGCTTTGTTCTGTCTTTCAGTTAGGGGCCAGGAGAATGGATTAGATGGTGGTAAGAGTGGAGGATCGTCTGGAAGAGGCACGGAAAGAGGGAGGCGGGGACGTGGCCGAGGCCGAGGTACACACGGGATGTGGGGTCCTCAGGGGGTGGGAGGAGGAGAATTTTAGCAGTAAATCTATCACCCATGAAGGTTCCAAAGCCTCTTCTATGGGAGGAATTGCCAAACTGAGCATATGCACTTGATTTTTCTATTCTTGTGCTTACTTTTAGTACCTACATGTTGCTTTCCCATCTTAAAGATGATAGAAACAGCACCTGGTTCTTGGAGTTAGAATTAAAAAAAGTGCTTTATTATAGAGGTGGGCAGTTAAAAACTCAGGATTAACTTATTTTAGCAGGTGGCCAATAGCTTGTTAGCAGCAGAACCTGCCTCCTCATCATTCTTATATATGTGTCTGAGCACCACCACTGCTTGGACATTAAATGCTTGGGGCAGAAATTAGTTTTACCCCAAAAACTGCTGCTTAGGAATTGTTGCTGAGGTCACATACTGCAGAAATCAGAATCTGGGGTCCAGCACTTCTGATTTGTGCCAGCTGGAAACCTCATCTTAGCCTGCATTGATGCACTGCTAATCATGCTGCCGGCCAGCTGAGGTCACTCCCACACATCAAAAGATGTTGCTGGCAATCCCATCCACCCAGGAAAATCCTCTCCACGTTCATATTCTGGACCTGTGTGTGTTGTTCAAGTGTTCCTTTGCCCAGGGATGTAGAGCCAAGGGGCAGCAGTGCATGTGTGTGTGTTTACAGGTGGCTCTGGACGGCGAGGGGGAAGATTTTCTGCCCAAGGCATGGGGTAAGTTTCACTGACATAAAGCACAGCAAAAATAAAAGTCTGTGCATGAATGGTACTCTTTGTGTCAGTCATTTCTGTTCCCTTATTTTTTGTTGTTATTTTTGTTTTGTTGGGTTTATTTGTGTGTGGTTTTTTGTTTTCTTTAGTTTTTATTTATTTTGTTGGGTCTGTTTAGTTTTTGGTTTTGTTGGGTCTGTTTAGTTTTTGGTTTTGTTGGGTCTGTTTAGTTTTTGAGGATCTTTTTGTTTGGGGCTTTTTGAGGATTTTTTTTGTTTGGGCTTTTTTGAGGATTTTTTTTGTTTGGGCTTTTTTGAGGATTTTTTTTTGTTTGGGCTTTTTTGAGGATTTTTTTGTTTGGGTTTTTTTTTTTTTGTTTGTTTTTTTGTTTGTTTGGGGGGGTTATTTTGGTTTTTTTTTGTGGGGGGGTTGTTTGGGTTTGTTTTTTTTTTTTTTTTTTGTTAATAAGGCCCAAACTGCATCACAGTAACTTAAACTCGGGATGTCTGGTGTAGCTGAAGCTCTCTCTACTGAGAGAACTGCTTTGTGATACGTATTCTATTCTGAACAAAATCAATTGCTTTCAAAACACTTTAACAGAGTTTCCATTTCCATCCTCTTGTTTCTTGCAGAACTTTCAACCCAGCTGACTACGCTGAGCCAGCCAGCACGGATGAGAACTACGGGAACAGCAACAACACGTGGAACAACACCGGGAGCTTTGAGCCAGATGATGGCACAAGTAAGAGCCTTCCCATGAGTGTGTGTGCTGCCTTGTAGTGGCTGTGTGAGGGGGATTTGCCTCCATCCAGTTGCACTGAGGATGTTCTAGGCAGGTTTAGGCTCAGGGATGGAAGAGCAGGTTGCTGGTTCAGAGATGGATTTCGGTGACCCTGGTACTTTGCACGGTGGAAACGGGAGCTGGGTGATTGCTCTGGGCTGAGCTTGTGGCTGCTGCTGCCTGACAGAGGCACAGAAACACTCACCTCTGTTTGTTTTCCTGTAGAAACCATGCTACTGCTTGGAAAGTAGCAGTATGTTTTCTCTTTTTTATAAACTGTGGTGTGATAGGCAGATCCAAGATCTCAAATGTTTGGTGCATCCTCCAGAGAGTTACTCAGGGTAGGATGTATTGCTCTTTATTTTGGTACTAAGAGCATTCTTGCTTTCATGGTCACCTTGCTCAAACCATGGTGGGGATAGGATTTTGTTACAGAAAGGAGCTGAAAGCAGTTCTGCTTCCTTCCTTCCTTGCTTCCAAGTTTGAAGCAAACTTGTTTGCTGGGTGATTCTGAGCACCCAGCTGCCCTCTGCACATTCTGCATTGGAAAACTGGTGCTCTGGGTTTTGTTTCATGTACACACAATATTGAGAGCTCAGATTTTGCAGTGTGGGAATGGGACAGTCACAGTCCTTGACTGTAAAGAGCCTTTTTTGAGGGGGAAGGAGGGCAGGGCTCATTGGTGGTTTTGTTGTCTTTTTTATGGAACAATCTGGCACCACTGCAAAGTCAAACTATTTTTCCATAATCACTGAGTATTTACTTAAATACCATGTCTTGGGTATAAGAAGCATCCATATCTGTGTTAATGGTGCTTTAGAACCTTTCCATGCTTCTTGGTTTTGCTGAAAAACTGATAGGTTTGGAAAGAGAGTCCCATTATCTAGGGGATACCTTTTACCATAGTGTTGGTGTCAGGGAGAGGGGTGGTTCTTTTGTGTTTTCATGGGTTTTGTCTCGGTTTTGTTCATTTTTTTTCTTCAGAAAACAGCTATTGTGGCAGGAGGGTGTTTTTATGAAACACCAGCAGACAGTGTGATCATCTTGGCAGCTGAGGAGGGGTTTTAAATACCAGAGGGAGTGGACACAGCTCTGTGTGCTGGAAGTTTAACTGTCTAGTGGGAACAGGCTTCTGTTTGAATGGTTTTCATTTCCCTGTGTTGGTGTTTTGTGGAATTGTGGAATGAAGTGGGTTAGAGTGTGGTTAGTGGGAGGACTGAAGATTTTTCTGACAAACAACTCAGATTTGCTCTAGTACTACAACACAGCTGTAAAGTTTATTGTGCAACACCACTGGTCACCTGTGTTGCGTGTGGTTGTTTTGTTTGCAATTTAGTAGCCACAGGCATCTCTTTAAATTAATAATATCCACAGGTACAATGTGACTGGTGTACATGGGGGCAATGAAACTCACCTACACTTTTTGGAAGTCAAAATTTCACTGGTTGTCTTTCTTTTCTTTTTTTTTTTGTTTCAGGACTTGATTTCATTGGGGGTGAGGGGTCAAATTATCCCCGAAAATTTGACACTGCTCCTGGTACGATACATCCAGGTGCACTAACTGCCCCGGATACCTTTACTTTATAGCTTTTTTAAAAAATTCTGAAATATCTGTGGATATGTCATTCTTCTCTCTCTTAATTTGTTCATTTGAATTAATATTTGACTCTGTTCTGACTGTGCTTTTACTAACGTTGACACCTTGAATGTAAATTGGGAGGAGCTAACAGCAATTCTTGTGGATTATGCAAATTTTAACTTCAGCCATTGCTTTTGGATGCCCAGAGCAGCTCTGGTGACAGAGGGCAGGAGGTGTGAGGCAGCTCAGTCATACTCCCTGTGTCTCACATACCCAAAACCGTGCCTTGCTGGTGTCCCCATGCCATTCCTCCTCATCCTCATTCCCTGCTGTTCCTGCTCAGGGTCACAGCCCTGCTGCTCTGCCTGGGCTCTCTCTGTGCTTTGCCTCTGCTTTTGGCTGCTGCTGGGTGAGCAGGGCCCAAAGGCTGCTCTGGCATGCTCAGCCTGCCTGGCTGCTCCTCTTCACCTCCCTGCAGCTGAAGATGATGGTGGGTTTGGAGATGACAGGGTTGCTTGATGGCAAAGCTGCTCTGTGCCTGCCACTTGATTTCCTGCTCAAATATCATCCTTAGGAGGCCAAAAGACACCCAGGAGGGGGATGCAGTTTGCTCACATCTACAGAATTCCATTGTGTCCATAATCAGGCCAACATCTTGCTGTCTCCTCCATCTAACCTGAGGTTTTGAAGTTGAGGCTAAGGGACTTTCCAGAAGAATTTGCCATTTTCCTCTTGAAGGTCAGGGCAGGAGGAGAAGTGTTGAGGCTGAGAAGTCTCTCCTGCAAGGGCCTGGAAGCAGGCAGACACATGGAGAGCTTCTGCTGTGTTGGAGCATTTTGGGTTAATCTTTAACTTCCCCAGGCAGCACAAGGCCATCTGCTCCAGCACTGCCATTGTGGTTTTGCTGCCCTTTGGCTTTGTTTGGATTAGCATTCCTTCGAGGTGCAGCGTGGGGGCCTTTGGGGTGTGTTGCCTTCCTAGTGCAGGGTGACAAGCCTGCATCCATTCCTGCCTGCTGGGCTGTGGGAGGAGCAGGCTGGGTGCTTGTCTCCCAGTTTAAAATCAAGAGAGAGTGGATTTGGGGAGGGATTTCAAAAACTTAGAGACACAATGGGATTTTTTTTTTTCCTTCACCACATTCATATTTGCACATGTTGTTGGCTTAATTTTATTTTTTTCCTATTTTCCTTGGTTTGAGGAGCTTAAAGACCAGCAGCTTTTTGAAGGGCTTGCTGAAAGCAGAGAGGAAGGCTTGCTGTTCACCACCCTTCTGAAATTGTGTTAGAGGGCTCAGGGTACTGCTTGTGTTGCAGCTCTCCCCTTCAGAAGAGCTTGATAGAGAGTGATAGAGTTGGTTTTTTTTAAAAAAATACCTCCCATGCTGTGCTAGTTGGGAGCTTTCTGGAGTGTTCCTGGTGAACACATCACAGATCTTCGATTCTCCGTGTGCCCCTCGAGCCATGCTGAGTCAGTGTCTGCTCTTTGAGGAGTAGATTTGCTGGGAAAGCCCTGTCAATGGCTGTTCTTCATCTGCAGGGTTTCCTTCTGCTTTTAGTGCTGCTTTTCTTCTATTTTCCCCAAACAAACAATACTTAAGAACCCCATGCTATGTTCCTGCATGCTCAAACTCTTGGGGCAGCTCTCCTGTCTTCCTGCTCTCTGGGCCAGCTGCAGGTACATCAGCTCCCACTTCACCTCTTGGGTCAGCCTTGGGCTGGAATGACCTTTCTGAGCCATGAAAATTTGGAAAGGAGCCTTCCCACTGCTGCTCTAAAGGCACCAAAAATCTCAGAATTGTGGGAATTCAGGTTTCTAAACTGCAGTTGGGTTTTGCATTGAATGTGTTGATGGTTCTGGCTGTGGAGGAAGGGGCAGTGTGCCTTAAAACTTCTGGCACTCTGGCAAGTATTGTTGTGTTAATATCTGTATTTCAAACTCGAATGTGTAAAACAGTAAATCCCGGGAGACTTCTTGAATTGGCTCAATTCATCAAGCAAGACAAAAAGAAGCAATGAAAAAAGAATAATTCACTGATACCTATTTCATGTACTAGATCCCCCAAGTCTAGACAAGTGGTTATTTAAATAAAAAGTGAAGTTCTGTATGGGGAGATCTGTGTCCTGCAGAAGAGCTCAGAATGTTCTCCTTCCCCACTTGCTTTGTTTTATGCTGTAAAAGGGCTGATAGCAGCTTGTTCCATCCAGTGAGTGTCTTCAGGATCAACCCTGCTGGTGCTCTCAGATTTTCTTGATCTGGTTTGTGTGAACTGAAAGCAAGCTGCACAAAATGGGACTGGCTTTATGCTCTCAGGTTTTTGGGGATGTGAAAGCTCCTGTTCTCTTCCCAAACCAAATTTTAGTTGTTAAATGGAATCTGAAACTGACACATAATATTCAAAGTACAGCAATTAAACTGTGATGGATGCAAGGATTGGAACAAGTTGAAAATGCAGCCAGGCAAAACTCTTTTATTTTCTGGTAAATTTTTGCTCACCTAAATTGTGCTGTGCTGGATTGCAGCTGAGGTTTCCTGCTTTTCTCCCTGGTACTTCAAGCTGCACACTTTGAGCATATCTCTGAAACTGGTCACAGAAAAGGCAGGAATTGCTTAGTGCCATAAATTTTCTTTCCTGAATCCCATTTGCCTGAGCACAGGAGGTTCTGGAGCACTGAGGTTTCAAAACTTTTTTTTTTTGTGGGGTGGAAGATGAACTATGGGAATGGCTCAGTTATCCTTAAGTTTTATAGAAACTTGAGGTTTACCTGGGTGGTGAAATCCTGTGCCAGAGCTGGCAGGAAGGGAGGAGCTGCTGGGGTAACACTGCTTGCACAAACCTACAGCTACTGCAGTACAAGGGGAGCCAGGAAAATGGCACAAGGAGGCTGGGGACAATGCTGGGGCTTCCTTGCAGAGCTCAGCTTCCCTTTTGGGTGTTGGGCAGGTGTGTGTTGCCCTGTCTGCCAGCCTGGCAGTCTCTTTTTCATCCCAGCAAGGCAGAGGGGATCCTATCTTGAGCATAAAGCCCGGGTTGAGGTTGACTGCTTTATCTTGTCTGATTGGCAATTAGAAATCCTCCTGGCTGCCTGCAAAGCTCCCCAGTGCTCCCCCAGCTGTTGGACACAGAGCTTTGATGCATGCATAACTTCTGTACCTGTTGTTGTCCTTCCAGGTGCATGGAGGGCGGCGACAGAAGAATGGGGCACGGAGGACTGGAATGAAGATGTAGGTATTTCCTGAAGCCATCTCCTCTGTGCATCTGCCAGCAGGCTGCTGTCCTGTCTGTACACACAGAGCTGCCAGCCCATCCTCCCCAAACTGTGGACAGAACCCCAGGAGCTCTGATGAATAAATAATTGTTGCATCTTCTGCAGGATGTGTGTTCTAGAGCTTATGGCCCAAGCCTGGAGGAGATCTCCTGGGGCATTGAGGCTGGTCCTCTCATTTCCTGTAATTGCAAGATGGAATTATTCCAAAACTGTCCTGACTCCACACAGGGCTCTTGCTCCAGTGGTGTGGCAGTTGGAGAAGTTTTGCTTTTGATCACACCAGCAGCAGTTTCTTGGTTTTGTGCACATCATGTGCCTCAGCTGGTCCTTGTGATTTGAATGGAAAAGAAGCTCTTGACTTTACCTTCTGACATGCTCTTTGGTGTGTCTCACCACCTTGTGTTCTGTGCCTCATCTCCTTCAGGAGAGAGTGGGCATTGTTAGCACCCTCTCTTAATGCCTGTCTATAAATTTCTCTGAAATGGGCTTCAGTCCTTCTCTGAACTAAGGAGGGACTTCTGTTCTTGCAGATGGGAGCAGGGTTGGGCATTTTAGTGTGATTGTTAGTTCTGTGTGCTCATTTTGGTTCAGCTGACAAAATGGGCAAGCACAGCAAGTGTGTGTTTGCCAGGCACCACCTGGGGAAGCACTGCTGCTGTGTTTAGAGATAGGAGCAGCTTTTCTTTGTTCAGTCAGGTCTCTGCTAGAAGGGAGCTTCTGAGAGCCCTTTTTACCCTCAGTGTGTGTGAGATGCTCTCAGAAGTTCTGGATTTACTTCTTAAACTCTGGCAGTTCAGTTTGTGGCAGTTCCTCAGTCTGGAATAGAAGCTGTTCATGTTCAGACATGTTTCAGGCCATGTTTCACAGGTCCTTACTAACCTCCACCAGATTTTGAGCAATGTTATTTTCCCTTCCATGGCTGATCTGTTGGTCAGATCATCCAGGTGAGCCCAGATTATTGGAATCCTAGCTGTGGATCCAAAGTTTCTCTTTTCTACAGTGCTTGCCCCTGCTGTGCTGGGGCTTTTACAGGTCAGTGCTGCATTCCACTGACTCAGAGCAACAGCCCAGGGTCCTGGGGCAGCCCTAGGGGATTTATGGACTGTGGGAAATTTGTAGAAGAATTTGAGAGGTTTTCTTTCCCCACTGGTAGATGATTTGTGCACTTGCCTGAGAGAAATAAAGGAAATAGAATCTGATTCTTATGGGATAAAGAAGTTTCAGTCTAAGCACTTGAATTTTGAATTTTTCTGTGGCTGTTTGTCTCAAACATTCATGTGCTTTGTGTCATAGGGACTTTCATGAGGTGCTGTTCTCACTTTTCGATTCTTTTCTCCTTTTTTCTCTTTCAGCTGTCAGAGACAAAGATCTTCACAGCCTCCAATGTGTCTTCAGTGCCTCTCCCTGCTGAGAATGTGACAATCACAGCTGGACAAAGGTGAGAGCCCATGGTGATGCTGTTTACCTGGGAAAAGTGGCACATGAGTCTGGGAGCAATTTGCCATCTTCAGCTAAACTTTTCTAGCTAGCTAAAATGCAGCAGCTCTGAATGAGGTGGGGTGGATTTCAATGGAAGAGTTGATTTAGGAGTTATTGGGTCCTAGTCCTGGATTAGGAATAGAATTAGAATAGACTCTATTGCTAGTTCTTCAGGTTTGGGGGCATTTTGCTGTGTTAAAATAATGTAAATTTAAAATTATTTAAAATCAAAGGCCATGCAGAGTCTTGCTTGGTCAGTCTGACTTTGTGAGGCTGCTGCTGGCAGTTGTGAGTTAGTGTTCTGTAGATTCCTTTAATTTGTAAAGTAAAAGCTGTGAGGCTTGAGGGGGAATCTGTTCTCATGGAAGTGGGAGCTTTGCTAACCTCAGTGGGTCTTTGTCTACCCAGAATTGATCTGGCAGTCCTGCTAGGAAAGACACCCTCTTCTATGGAGAATGAGTCAACAAACCTGGAGTCATCCCAGACTCCTTCCCTGGCACAGCCACTGGTGTTCAGCAATTCTAAACAGAGTGCTCTATCCCAGCCTGCCTCTGGAAACTCCTTCTCTCACCACAGCATGGTAAGGAAATGCTGCTCTCTGCCAGTGGGTGTTTCCCTGAGGTTGCTTTTATCCCCTGTTGTTGTGTCTGTTTGGGTAATATAGGAAATACAATCCTGATGCTCTCTGCTTGGGGCTGGTAGAGTGAAATAATTTGTTAGTCTGCTTTAAAAGCAGTGGCCTGAAGTTCATTGCTCAACTTGAAATAATTGTGGTAGTTCCTCCCCTGCTGCCCTTGTCAGATTTGCAGTACATGCTTCATTCCTGCTTAAAGGAAAAAAGGAAAAGCTCTTTTGGTCCAGGCCTTGCAATTCCAACAGTTTGAGAAACAGAACTGGTGTGGGATGGAATGCTGGCACCCACTGACAGGAGAAGGAAGGAGACATTGAGTCAGGGATCTGCACAGACTTGGGCAGACGCTGCTTTGTGTAACTTCAGCAAAAAGAAATAAAAATTGTTTACTTAATGGTGAGAGAGTTGAGGAAAGATTTTCAAAACCACATTAACTATAAAGCCAAGATCTCCTGATGTTTTTCCTTTAGTGCTACTGAATGCATGAGGATAATTCAGTATGTTTTTTAAGATCCTGTCTGTTAACCTCCTTTGTAACCCCCATGGCATGGGTTGGGCCAGGGATGAGCATACCTGTGTTCACACATGGTGGAGGCTGGGAAAGAAACTTCCTGCCAGCAGTGTGTGTGCATTTGGAGCTCCAGAGTGCTGAGTGAGGCACCCAGTGAGAAGCAGCAGGCTACAATGCATTTGGGATGATATTCAGAGATGTTCCTGTCCTCTGAGCCAAGTTCCAAGCCATGGCAGCCATTGACTTTTTCTCCTTGTTGAAATTGCAGGTGAGCATGTTGGGGAAAGGGTTTGGAGATGTCGGGGAGGCCAAAGGCAGCAGCACCACAGGGTCCCAGTTCCTGGAGCAGTTCAAGACAGCCCAGGCACTGGCTCAGCTGGCAGCTCAGCACACCCAGCCTGCTGGGAGCACCACTGCTGCTTCCTGGGACATGGCTTCCACCACACAGACCTCGTCTCTGGTGCAGTATGGTAAGGAGGAGCTGCAGCTCCCACAGGGGAGGGAATGTGTTCCCCCAGAACTGCTGGGAGGGATTCAGCAGAGGGTCTGCTCACAAGCTCACAACCAGTTTAGCTGAGCTGGGAAAATTAAGAGAGCTGTGAGTGACATTAAAATGTAATAGTGTGTGTGAGTCTCTCTCTGTTCCTTTTATAATTGGAACAGTTGAATCTGTCATTTCAGACAGGTTCAGGGCCAGGGATCTGATGTTCCTGAGCCTCTTAGAGTGTGCAGAACTACTTCCCAGTGTAAAGCTGTGCCAGAAAAAGTTCTGGAAGAGCTGCTCTGGAGAATAGCTCCCAAATATGAGACTAGTCTGTCTCTTCTCCCTGCTGAACTCCTGTTATCTTTTAAGGGAATTTTAAGGGGATTTGCTGTTAAATGACAAGAAGTAACTCTGTCACTGGGCATGAGGGAATAAACAGGGATTGAGAGGCTCTTTGCAGATGAAAAGCTGAGTTTTGCTGTGGCTGAGTGCTAGTGTAGTTTCCTTCAACTTGTGCTTTTTATAGGGAAATGGCTCTGGTTCAAATCTAAGCTGAAGAAAAATTGAGCCCTGTCCTGGTGACAGTCAGTGTTGGCAGCTTCTGATCTTCTCAGACAAGAAGCCTCACAGGAGAATAGGAGTTGATTTTGAATAAACTATGGCAAGGCTTAGTCAGAGGAAGGTGGTGCAAAACCCTGAGGGTAGGCAGCCCCAGGCAGTGATGTTGCTTGGAGAGACCCAGTCCCAGCAGGAGAAGGGTGAGGCAGTGGAATGCAGGACTGTGAACAGAGCTGGGAAGTGCTCTGCAGGGCTGATATGCAGTGTCTCCACACGAGGGACTCTGGAGCCAAGCTTTTCTTGGAGAATGGAGGACTTTGCCAGGCAAGCTGGCTTTGTCCTGTAGGGGTGGTGGAAGCAACTGAGGGAAGAAGAGTTTAAAAAATCTTGGCATTGACGGTAGTGAGAGTGTGAGGCTGGGAGCAGAGATGCTTAAGTTTTCTGCTGTCTAACAAGCTTCAGGATGAAACATCGAGGAAAAGGATTTATTTTTCTTGCTAAGTGCCAGAATTTGATTTATTTTTAAGGAAACAAACCCTGCTAACTCATCCCTGTCTTGTCCCATAGATCTCAAGAATCCAACAGACTCTTCTGTGCATAGTCCCTTCACCAAGCGTCAGGGCTTCACATCAACTTCAACCATGATAGAAGTGTTCATGCAGGAGAAGCAGCCTGTGGTGACTGCCTCCACAACCACACCGGCCCCTCCATCCTCACCACTGCCCAGCAAAACCAATCCAGTTCCCCAGATGTCTCCAGGCTCCTCGGACAACCAGTCCTCAAGTCCCCAGCCAGCACAGCAGAAGCTCAAGCAGCAAAAGAAGAAAGCATCGTTAACATCAAAGGTGCAGTGGTGGGGAAGGAGACAACTGAGTTGTGTTAGAGCTGCAGAAACAGCCATTTGGGCTGCTCAGGGAGGGTTTGGGCTGCCCAGGGAAGGTCTGGGCTTGGCCTTCTTCTTGTTAGAATCATAGAATCATGAGGTTGGAAGAGACCTCTAAGATCATCGAGTCCAACCTATGCCCTAACACTGCACTTAGACTATAGTGCCAAATGCCATGTCCAGTCATTTCTTAAACGCATGCAGAGATGGTGATTGTACCACCTCCCTGGGAAGAGCATTCCAGTAGGTTATTATTCATTCCAGTACTTTATTAGTTAGCAGTGAGTGCTTGTGGGGGTGATGGAGTTGTGTGCCTGCCTGGGTTGAACAGTGTAATTCAGGGGCTGCAAGCCTATAACTGCTACTGTGTGCAGGGAAACAAGGGTAATAAAGTCATTCTCTGGGCTCATCCCTGGGAATGATTGACCTATTCTGTTGTTCCTGCCTTGCAGATTCCTGCACTTGCTGTGGAAATGCCTGGCTCCTCAGATATCTCAGGGCTAAACCTGCAGTTTGGGGCGTTACAGTTTGGTTCAGAGCCTGTTCTTGCTGAGTATGAATCGACGCCCACGACCAGCGCCGCCGTTAGCCAGTCTCAGAGCAGCCTCTACACCAGCTCGGCCAGGTGAGCACCAGGAGCCTTTCATCCAAGCAGGCAGCTTTGGGAGTTGCTCCTGTGGACTTGAGTTGTCTTGTGCATACTAGTAGACCCTTTCTGACCGTGCTTTGGTCACAAAGGGGGGACAATGTATGCAACAGCAAAGCACAAGTTGCCAGCAGACTCATAGGGCAGCTCTGTGG
The DNA here is from genome assembly GCF_028018845.1 of Melospiza georgiana. Taxonomy (NCBI): domain Eukaryota; kingdom Metazoa; phylum Chordata; class Aves; order Passeriformes; family Passerellidae; genus Melospiza; species Melospiza georgiana. The sequence goes on along the minus strand of NC_080462.1, from coordinate 168,157 downwards.
CTCTTTGGCCTGTGGTACTTGTACAGAAAATTGTTTTCCTGCTAGCCTTAAACTGTGTTGTTGAAAACACAGATGGGCAGTCCCCAGCACAACTGCTCCATGTCTCTAGTGAATAGATTGAGTACTTTGTCCTTCTCTTTGCCTTGGCAAACTGGTACACAGTGGAGTAGGAGCATAATTTGTGATAGTGTGTTTGTCTTCTGTTGGGCTGACCCTCAGTAACTGGCCATGCCTTGAGTACTGGGACCTGAGTGGTGGCAGCTCATGAAGTGTTGCCTAAGGCACAGCATTGTGTAAGGCAAGGCTGTAGCTGGATGTCCATGGCTGGGCTAGCCCTGCTCTCTGGGCATGTTTCTTGGCTTGGCTGCTTCATGTGGTGCCTTTACTGATGCTTGGGGCTTTTTATATTGAGTATTTGAAGTGAAGAGCCCAGACTGGGCCAGCAGCTTACAGCAGGGTTGTTTCAGAGGAAAACGAAGGAACACTTTTTTCTTTTTTTCCTTTTGTAGTGAATCTTCATCCACAATTTCGTCCAATCAAAGCCAGGAGTCTGGTTACCAGAGTGGCACAATACAGACAGCAACATTTACCTCCCAGAACAGTGCTCAGGGACCACTGTACGAACAGAGATCCACCCAGACGAGGCGATACCCAAATTCTATCTCCTCTTCGCCCCAGAAAGATCTGACCCAGGCTAAGGTAAGACAACAGCTTTGCTTACCCATTGTGCTGAGTGTGTGAAGTGTCTTTGGGAAAGCTGAATGGCTTATCAAAGAGTTCTGTGATCCTCACTGTGTGGCTCCTGGGCTCTAATGAGAGCTCTCTTGTGGCTGTTGTGTTTTGTGCTGGGGTTAACAGCACTCAAGGTGATTGCAGGGCACGTGTTGTGTCATGTACCCTGCTAGAGGGACATGCAGACAAAGAGTTTTGGTTTATGTTTTGGATTTGGTTCTTGTATGCTGCACACCGGTTCAGAAATGTCAGGTTTGGCTAATGAGCTTGGATTGAGAGTGTTGAGGCAGTCTGACTACCAGCAGCACAGAAACTTCTTCCACTGGTTTCTCTCATACACACTTGGGGACCATGCTGGCATGGGGCTGGACCTTGGGACTGACCCAAACACAGTCTGCTAGAAGAACCTTTTCATAACTGTGCAAGGGAGTGTGTGAGAGAGGGGACACTAGCTCTGCCTCTGGAAATGCTCAGAAATAATGCCCAATACTCCTTTTTTCTCTTCTTCCTCAGAATGGTTTCAGTTCTGTACAACCCACGCCATTACAAACCACACAGGCTGTTGAAGGTAAGAGTCTTGCCAGTACAGTGGGTGTCCTGTATCCCTTGTGTTCTCTGCTTTGAATGAGAAGTTTTATCTGTGCTAATAGCAAGTCCTTTCCTTGCTGGACTAATTGCTGCCATTCACATTATTTGTTTGCCTCAAAACATTCAGCTTTGTGCTGATCCTTGAAGGGTCACCTATGACAATAACTTTGCTTTGTGCATGGAAGGCACTTCTCTGTAGGTCTTGAAGCTCTCTGCAGAGCCAGCAGTAGTGTTGAGGTAAAGTGAGACATAGAACACAATCATAAGTGTCTGTTTGGGAGCACTGAGGGGAGCCCCAAATCTCACAGCTCCTCTAGCTGAGAACTCGCTGGTGTTGCCCCAAATCTCTCAGCTCCTCTAGCTGAGATTTGGTTGATGTTGCCCCAAATCTCGCAGCTCCTCTAGCTGAGATTTGGCTGATGTTGCCCCAAATCTCCCAGCTCCTCTAGCTGAGCACTTGCTGATCCTTGCCCTTGTGTTCCCCTCAGCCAGTAGCTGCCCTTAATTAACCCAAAGCTTTTGTTCTCAGGTGCTACGGGCCCTGCAGTGAAATCCGACTCCCCCTCTGCTCCCAGCATTGCCCCTCTCAACGATGGGGTGTCTGCATCGTCCCTGCTGACCACAGCCAGCCAACACTCAACACCTCTGAGCAGCCTGAGCCACAGTGAGGAGCTCCCCAGTACAAGCACTGCCCAGCTCAGCAGGTGAGGCAGTGAGGGGTGGAATTCTGAACTAGAAGCAGGAATCTGTAGCAGACATCAGGGTCTGTCTGATGCAGTGAGGAAGACTAAGATGACTCATCCCATTCAAGCAGATGGGAAATGGGGATGGTGCTACTGATGTTGGCTCTCACCTTGGTCTGACAATGTTTTATTTCTCTTCCTGTCAGTGCATTACCCACCCAGCAGAACAGTCTGTCCTCATCCACATCCTCTGGGCGAACATCAACTTCAACCCTTCTGGTGAGTCTGGGTGTGATCTCTCACTGTGTGCCCCATTTCTGCTCAGCTTGGTGGGGTCTGCTGGGGTGCCTGACCTTGGGGCTGTGGTTGTGGCAGGAGCTGCCAGGCTGCTGGCTGTCCTGCTGGAGTCTGGATGTTGTGTGGAGAGAGACAACAGGGAGTTGTGTCAGTACACCTGTGGCTCAAGGCTGTTGACACCTTGCCTGTTTCTGACTGAGCAGTGCCTTCTTTTGAGCCTGTAGTAGCCCTTGAAGGTGCTGCAGAGTCAGAGCAGACTGGAGGCTGATGCAGTGGAACCAAATATCTCTACTGCTGGAGCTCTTGCAGCGCAGTTCCTGGGCATTGGCTTTTGCAGCACAATAAATCACCCTGCTGCAAATGTGGTGTCCAGCCCTGCTCTGCTCCTCAGACAGATGAGTTGGGATGGAGCCATGAGAGGGGTTTCTAAGCATTAGTATGCTGTCAGGACTTTGGACTTAAGCCAGCCTCACTGCAGGAACATGCAGGTGCAGACAGAGGTACAGGATGTTCTGCACAGTGAATGTCCTGTGCTACCTGTGCACTTGGTTCCATCTCTCTGATCCCCTGACTCTCCTCCCTTCCCTCCTTAGCACACAAGTGTGGAGAGTGAAGCAGGCCTCCATTCTTCTGCTAGTACTTTCTCCACCTCCTCCAGCACGGTGTCAGCTGCCCCACCAGTTGTCAGTGTCTCCTCCAGCCTCAGCAGTGTCAGCAGCCTGGGCCTCAGCCTCAGCAGCAACTCCACAGTGACGGCCTCGACTCGCAGCTCTGTTGCAACCACATCAGGTACTGTCGCAGAGAAAGGTGTGAGGGCTAAGAGAGCGAGCTTCTGCTGTTTGCTTCACTGTGGAACTTTTCCTTTCTCCTCCCTTTTCAGGAAAAGCCCCTCCCAATCTCCCTCCTGGAGTCCCACCGTTGTTGCCTAATCCATACATCATGGCTCCAGGCTTGCTACATGCCTACCCGGTGAGTGGAAATTTGCAGTGGTGTCCCAGCTCCCTCTGCAGCAGGGAGGGATGGATGTAGCATAGTGGGGAAACTAAAGACTGTGACAGCCCAGCAGGATTGCCTTGGACAGGCAGAGTTTGGACCTGCTGGTTTTTTCCATGATTTCCATGTGCCCGTGGAGGTAAATGTGTGTTGTGATCACCCCAGGGCAGAGTCTGTTCTCTGCAGCCTCTCCAGCCTTTTAAGAGCCCTTGGGCAGAGCACAGTGTGTGGAAGCACAGAGCTGTGTTAGAAATATGGTGTGACAAAGGGCACTCAGGGCAAGGGTAGCAAGAGCCACAAAGTCTAGGGGTGTGTGTCACATCCTCCCCTAAAGGTGAGGACAGATTTCAGTTTTGGGATGATTTTTAGAGAAAAACTGTCGAGTGGCTTTGTGCTCTGGAGCACTTTGAGCAGCTCAGAAGAACTTCTGGCAGCATCAGCCTGTGTCAAGGCTCTGGCTGCCTGCACCTGGTGGCTGCTGACTGGCTGCTTCTGGCTTTCTCTCATGTTTATCTAAATGTTTAATCTAAAATCCTTATGTTGTCCGTGTCCCCAATGTCATCTCTGGCTCTTTTTCTAGCCACAGGTGTATGGATATGATGACTTGCAAATGCTCCAGACGAGATTCCCGTTGGTGAGTACTGCAGAATGACAAGGACATGCCACTTCCACTGGTGCTGCTTGGGTAGAGACAAAGCTTGAGAGCTGAGTGGATGCACCTCTGCAGCAGCAGTGAGGAGTTAATCAGTTGCTCCTTGGCACGTGGGGAGCTGCCTGCACGAGTTACTCATGCAGCAGTGTTCCTTGTTGGAGCCCAGGAGCACGAGTTCCAACAGCAGGGCTATTAGAGAGATTCACCTCTGATCCCTAATAGAGCCAGTGACTAAATACCTGATGAGAATGGGCTTTATTTAGCAACAGGACATGTCCATTTTATTGTGAGGAGGGGGGGAAAGTCCAGCCATTTTAAGAGCTGCATACCAGTAGACCTTATCTGGTTCTTCTAATAGCCAGATGAGGGGGATGGTACATGCTACAAAAACCTGGGGCTGCTGTAGGTTATGATCAGCCTGATGTGGCTGGTTGGACTGCAATTCTCAGACATATCTTGCAGCTGCAGTCCAGAAATCCCTCTCTCCCAAATATACTGCTTTGCACTTTGGACAGAGCTGATAAAAATGTCTTCTTTTGTTTTTATTCATCAGGATTACTACAGCATCCCATTCCCTACACCCACCACACCACTGACTGGAAGAGATGGCAGCCTGAGCAGCAATCCATACTCTGGTAGGGAAAAACACTGCTCTGATTCCCATCCCATCAGGGTTTGTGCTGCTCCTACCAGTGTCCTGTGTCTTTGTTCACTGGAGCCACCTCTGCACCTGCACTGTGCTCCTGCACTGCTTTTGGTTTGGAGCATGCTTCTCACAGCTAAATTCTTGCTTTCCCTTTGAGCATCTGGTGGTGTCAAGGTCTGATTCTGGGAAGAGGTGGGCAAAGTAGCTGCCCTTAATGGGGCAGCTGGAAAGGGAGTGAGGAAGGGCTGGAAGATTCTTCAATGCCTACAGCTGAGGGACTGATTTCCAGGTGGTAACCAGTGCTTCTCAAGCACTGAGAGTAAAAATAGAAGCACACAATATGGAGAATTTTTTTATTTTTTTTTTTTATATGGGACAGTCTCAGGGAGAAAGCAGATGAGAAATTTGAGACCTGTCAAACTCAAGCCAAACACCCAGTTGAGTTTATGACCTCACACTGACCTTGGTAACATTGGTTAACACACTGCCAGTCTGCAGTGGGCAGTGACTGAGCTTTCCCATGCTTTAGGAACTGTTGCACTTGGAGGTTCACTTTTTTCCAGCGCCACTTCTCCTCAGCTTTGGCAGGAGCTGCTTTGTGTGGAAGTGCTTTTGCCCAGCTGAGGCTGAAAGCTCAGAGCTCTGTGAGCTTTGAATAGGAAGAGTGTGCATGGATGAGCCAGGCAAATGCTCATCAAGATCAGAACCTGCAGCCAAGCCCTGCACAGCCCAGGCAAGGGTCTGGGTTGTGTTCAGTCCTGCTGGTGGTGCATGGAGAGGGACAGCTCTGAAATCAGGCTCTGCTAGCAGGTTTATCCAGTGCCAGATTGTGGGCTTTGCTGCTGTGGCTTCCCTTTGCCTCTGTAGTCCTGTTAGGGCCAAGGAGCAATTAATACCTTCACCTTATCAGTGTGCAAAAGTCTGAGGACCACAGTCCTTGGGGGGAGGGGGGTGTGACTGAAGTCACTGTTTATCAAAAGACTGGCTCACCTTTGGGCTGAGTTGAAGCAGCCCAGCATCTGACTAACATCTGTTCCTCCCTCTCATCTCCTCTATTTCAGGTGATTTAACAAAATTTGGCCGTGGTGATGCCTCTTCCCCTGCTCCTGCAACAACTCTGGCTCAGCCTCAGCAGAGCCAGACGCAGACCCACCACACCACGCAGCAAACGTTCCTGAACCCGGCGCTGCCTCCTGGCTACAGTTACACCAGTCTGCCATACTACACAGGGGTACCAGGGCTCCCCAGCACCTTCCAGTACGGGCCCGCCGTGTTCCCTGTGAGTTCCCAGGGCCAGAGTGTGGGATTTGGGCAGAAGGGTGGCCCAGCAAAGGCTCTGCTCACTCTCTTCCTCTCTGTTGTGTAGGTTGCTCCTACCTCTTCCAAGCAGCATGGTGTGAATGTCAGCGTCAATGCATCAGCAACCCCTTTCCAGCAGCCCAGTGGCTATGGCTCTCATGGGTACAGCACTGGTAAGAGACCCACAAAAACACTTTTCACAGCAGCAGGGCTGCTCCCAGTCTTACTGGCTGTGATAGGGACTGCTGTCTTACAGCAGTAATAGAGAAAAATTCCAGGGATGCTGCTGCCAAGGAGATTGGTTATCCATAGAAAGGCCCAGGATTGTTCTGCATCCAGGTCTGGGGAAGATTTGGGGGTTATAGATCACTTTGTGCCCTTCTCTGTGGGGTTACAGATCCTCTTGTGGGTTACAGATCACTTCATGCTTGCTTACTGGCTGTGATAGGGACTGCTGTCTTACAGTAATGGAGAAAAATTATGCTGTTCCCAAGGAGATTTATTATCCATAGAAAGGCCCAGGATTGTTCTGCATCCAGGTCTGGGGCAGGTTTGGGGGTTATAGATCACTTCATGCCCTCCTCTGTGGGGTTACAGATCACTTCATGCTTGCTTACTGGCTGTGATAGGGACTGTTATCTTACAGCAGTAATGGAGAAAAAAAAATTGATTATCCATAGAAAGGCCCAGGATTGTTCTGCATCCAGGTCTGGGGAAGATTTGGGGGTTACAGATCACTTCATGCCCTCCTCTGCACCCCACAATCAGCTGTCTGGGCCCTCAGAAGGTTAAGCTGCTCAGTGGTTTGGTTTGTTGGTTTTTTATCTGCCAAATGTGATTAACAGAACAGCAGTTGTTCTGGATTTGAGCTTGTTTCCCACCAGTGTTTGGCAGACACTTTCTAAGGAAGTGTCCTTGATTCAAAGATGCAGGAAGGTCATGAACCTGCTGCCTGTCTTGGTACTTGGTTGGTGTCTGCCTGACTTACATAGGGCTGCATCTGGCTCCCTCTGCCAGTCTTTAAATTCCTTTTGTCACTTTTTTCACTGCATTAGAGCCCTTTAAGATAGTATTTTCTCTTTGAGAAGGTAATTCAGTTTTATTCCAGGTCATCTGGTGCTGAGTCCTTCAAACTGTTTTCATTTCAGCACTTTTTCCAGGCATTAAATGATGGCTGAGGTGTGCTCTGGGCCACCCTTTTTTTATGGACAGCCAACACCCCATGGGGCTTGTGTTGTCAGTCACTGCACCAGCCATCCCAGCCTACAGCTGAGTTGCCTTTCCATGCAATTGCCTGTTTTACACCAGAGGAGCTTTTGGGTTGTTTTTGCTGCTGTGGGTTTGTTTCCCTGTCTGTCCATTGTGTTCTCCAGCTCTCCTCAGACCTGCTGTTTTCCATGTGTTTCTCTGGGTGGCAGCCAGCCCATCAGCTGGCTTCTGGAGGCATTTTGAAACAGTGTGTGTCCAGAGCAAAATAATTTCTGTGGGTGCTTTGCATGTTGTCGTCCCCAGGCCTGTGACCGTGTTCACAGGAGTCTTAGGATGAGGGAAGAGACAAGAATCTGACTCCATGTTTCAGAAGGCTTGATTTGTTATTTTATGATATATATTATCTTAAAACTATACTAAAAGAATAGAAGAAAGGATTTCATCAGAAGGCTAGCTAAGAATAGCAAAAGAAAGAAGAATAATAACAAAAGCTTGTGGCTTGGACTCTCTGTCCGAGCCAGCTCACTGTGATTAATTATTAATTAGAAACAATTGCATGAGACTATTCACAGATCTATTTTTGCATTCCACAGCAGCAGATAACCATTGTTTACATTTTGTTCCTGAGGCCTCTCAGCTTCTCAAGAGAAAAAATCCTAAAGAAAGGATTTTTCATAAAATATCTGTGATACAGGCCAGTCTGTCTGCAGATCTCTGACCACTGGAGCTCTCCAGCAGGTGTTAGCAGCAAGCAGCTCATGCTGGTCCACTGGCTGCTGCCTAACACCCACCTCTCCCTTCCTTCTGCCCAGGTGTATCCGTGACATCCAGTAACACAGGCGTGCCAGACATCTCGGGCTCTGTCTACTCCAAAACTCAGGTCAGTGTCTGTGTGCTTCCTGCCTTGCTGGGGAGGAGAAGCCAAGCTCTGAGACATCCTCTCTGAGCAGTGAGGTCTCTTCCCCTTGGATCAGACAGCCAGGGAGAAGGGAAATGCTTGACATTTCCCAGCTTACAGCAATTCCAAGCCCAGAAAGAGCCGTGGGGAGAGACTCTTACCTGTTCTGTGTACCACAGGCTGACTGTGGGCCTGTGGTGTGTAGAGATGGGAGGGGCACACTGCCAGCCTGGCTCCCTGCCCTTATCCTGCCTTTGGCATCTCCTCCTCAGCAATCCTTCGAGAAGCAGGGATTTCACACTGGAACCCCAGCAGCCTCCTTCAACCTGCCTTCAGCTCTGGGCAGTGGTGGCCCCATCAACCCCGCCACGGCGGCGGCGTACCCCCCGACCCCCTTCATGCACATCCTGACCCCGCATCAGCAGCCTCACTCGCAGATCCTCCACCACCATCTGCAGCAGGATGGGCAGGTAAGCAGTGCCCCTGGCACCTCAGCCCCTTGCTGGGCCATCTCCTAGGGCTCGTGCTCCCCCTTGGCTTCCCTGGTCCTTCTGTCCCTCCCTCGCTCATGCTCTGCGGCGCACACATGCAGCGACAGGCACATGCTCACACCTGCACATACACACAGGGCCTGTAGGAGGATGATGAGGTGAGGAGGAAGGCCTGGGGTGTGCTCTGCCAGGGTGGGTGCTCAGCATAACCCCCCTGCTGCCAGGCTGCACCAGCTATGGCCAGGTAGTGCCCCCTCATCTGGGGCACCTCAACCTCCCCCATCCTCAGAGGGGCAGCTCCACAGGCCAGCACCAAAGGGGTTCCTCACCACAGCCACGACCCTGCAGGAGCTTTCAGGTCTAACCGTGGATTTCGATTGTCATAGTTTGTCCCTTTATTTTACATATCCTGGTACTGCAACAGCTTCCATATTTGCAGATGATACTGTGCTGCCAACGCCAGCAGGAAGATCAGGTAATGAACTCTCTGAAAATGCATTGCACTTGCTGTGGGCTCTGCCCCTGCCCCTAAGGCTCCCCAGGATCACACAGCCCCTTCCTTCTCCCCCGTGGCCCCAAGAGGAGAGGAGAGAGGCCCTCAGGCAGTATGTGCACACACAGACACAGAAACAGAGCCATGAGCAGACACAACGCACACCGACCCTTCCCTGTCTCCTCTCTCCCTGCTGCCCTCAGCCCTGTGTGTGCTGGCCTGGAGCAAGGTGTGCAGCCAAGGGAGGGTGCTGGAGGCTGCCCCAGTGCCAGGGAGCTGAGCTGGGCCCAGGAGGATCAGCAGCTGCCCAGAGCACCTGGCCAGGGGCCCAGGCGTGCCCGTGTTACCCTGTGGGGCAGGCTGGGGGTGCCTCCCTGCACTCACCACCCTCTCCTCTGCCCTTTCCCGCAGAGCGGCTCCGGGCAGCGCAGCCAAGGCAGCTCCATCCCTCAGAAATCCCAGGCCAACAAGTCTGCCTACAACAGCTACAGCTGGGGCGCCAACTGAGGCCGGGCCCTCGGCACCACTCGCTTCCAGAAGAGAATCCCAGTGCCCCCGATGATGAGGAAGGACCCCAGGGAGGAGAGAACCCTGCGGCGGGGAGCGCCCGGGCCCCCAGCCCAGCAGGGCCCCGCAGGGCAGGCCGCAGGCGCCTCTGCGTTGTCTGTCTTCAGCCACTTTCCTGTTGTATGTAATATAGAATTTGTATTTTTTCTTTTTTTTTTTTTCTTTTTTTTTTTCTCTCTCTCTCTCTCCGCATTCAGATCTGAACCGTTTGCCGTAGGGGCCTTTTTTGGTTTTTACTCCTTTCTATCCCCTCTCCCATCCAGCTGCCCCAGAATCTCTCAGATCCAAAGGAGTGGAAGCTGCGAGTCGCCTACAGCAAACCCCCTTATTATTAGGATTAAGACCAGTAATTGATATGAGCAGCATTGTAAGATTAATTAGTTGAAGTGTTTTTTTTGTACCGTGTTCTAAATTTAATGGATAAATGTGTCTTGTATATAAAAACAAAAACCCCATGCTGTCCTCTAGTTCTCTCATTTCTCCCCCACCCCGCCGAGGGGTCCCCCCTGGTATTTTATGTTTTCCATCTGCGTCCCTCCATCCTCACGGGCCCAGAGTGCAGGTCCTGCCCTGCTTGCACGCTGTAAGTATCTTCTGCTTTTGGGTTGGGGATTTTTTTATTTTCTTTTTTTTTTTTTCCTGTTTTGTTTTGTGGGGTTTTGTTTGATTTGGTTTGGTTTTTTGGGGGTATTATTTTTGGTTTTTTCTATGCAGTCCAGATCTTGTATTTTTCAGTTCCACCTGATCCCTTCAGCTGCAGCCCCAAGCGGGGATTTACTGAAGAGAATAAAGATCACAAAGTGATGTGTGTATTTTTTCCACCTTCTCAGCCTCGTTCCCTATTTTTGGTGCAGGGGGTTGGGTGTCCCTGGGCAGTGGGGGCAGCGCTTCCCTCACCCCTCCCCAGCTTCTTGCTGGTGTTTTTGTCCCCTCATTTTGTGGATTTTCCTTTTCCCAGCTGCAATGCTGGGCAGCAAGATGCCAGCACAGGGATGATGCCCTCCCTTCTCTGAGACCCTCACCCTTCATTTCTGCTTCCTAATGAGCTCTGCCTTGTGTCCCCACTGCTCTGGTGCTGCTGCTCCTCCTTTTGGGGGTTCGGGGCTGCTCTCCCCAGCTCCTCGTCCCCACCGGGCAGTCCGGGAGGGTTCTCACAGGCACCGGGGAGGGCAGTGAGACACTGAAACAGCAGTGCCCGGTGCTGCAGTGCCCGCCGAGCTTCCCCTCACGGCAGGGGCACAGCTGGAGCCCTCCAGAGCCGCGTGGGGCTGAGGGGAGCGGCGGGGCCGGGCTGGGCGCCGGAGCTCGGCTGGGGGAGCGCAGGGGCCGCTACCGGAGCCCGGGACGCCGTCAGCCCGCACGAGGGCCTGGCGCACTCCACGGGGTAGCTGGTGCGAACAGCGTGGGCCCGCGGGGCCGGTCACACCGGGACGGCTCCGGCCCGTGCGGCTCTCGGGGGCCCGGGCCGGTCACACCGGGGCGGTTCCGGCCCGTGCGGCTCTCGGGGGCTCGGGCCGGTCACACCGGGGCGGTTCCGGCCCGTGCGGCTCTCGGGGGCTCGGGCCGGTCACACCGGGGCGGTTCCGGCCCGTGCGGCTCTCGGGGGCTCGGGCCGGTCACACCGGGGCGGTTCCGGCCCGTGCGGCTCTCGGGGGCTCGGGCCGGTCACACCGGGGCGGTTCCGGCCCGTGCGGCGCTCGGGACCCGGGTGGGACACGGGACGGCCGCGCTGCCGCAGCGCCTCGCGACAGCCGGCGGCGCTTTACGGCCGCGGCGCTTGGCGGCAGCGCGACCCGGTCGGGACGGGGTAGCGGGACCTGGAGGGCCCCGGCGGGATGAGCTTCTACGACGTGTTCCGCGGCTTCTTCGGCTTCCCGGGACGGTGCAGGTGACGGGGACCCCGCCCGTGCCCCGGGTGCCCCCGGCCTCGCCCGCACCTGTCCCTCTCTCAACCGCCCGTTGCCCCACCGGCCCTGCCCCGCTTGCTCCGGCTTGTCCGGTCCCTCACTGCCGCTGTCCCGCAGACCCCGGGACCCGCTGTTCGGCGGCGCGGCGTGGGACGAGGAGGAGGATGAGGAGGAGGATGGCGGCCCGTCCATGTCGCAGCCGCCCCAGGACTTCGGCTTCGGGTTCAGCCCTGGCTCCTCCCGCGGTGCCTTCGAGGAGCTGTTCCGGGACATGGGCGAGCTCCTGGGCGTCCTGGGGGGGTTCTGGGCCGAGCCCCAGCAGCCTTTCGGTGGGTACGGGAGGGCTGAGCGAGACTCTGGGGGCAGCTCAGAGCCCCTCGGCCTGACCGACGCCCTTGTGCTGCCCAGAGCCCGCCCTGCCCGGCCCGGGGGAAGGCAGCGCAAGGCGACCGCTGCGGGACTCGATGCTGAAGCAGCCGGACAGTCCCCCTGCCAGCGCGGCCCCGGGGAGCTCCGGCGATCTGGCCCGGCCATGGAGACCCTTCCTAGGGGTGGGTGAAGGGTCTGGCCTCTGCCTTCCGCAGGGCAGCCGGCTCTGTGCTGGTGCGGTGCTGCCCCAGTGTTGCGCTTTGCTTCCCATCACTGCCGTCAGCGGTGCGTGGCTTTATCTTGCAGCTGGAAGATGCTCCCCGGGCTCCTCCCGCCCTCAAGGAAGACCAAGGTGGGTGCTGGGAGCGGGGGCTGAGGGGCCCTCCCTGCTCCAGCCGCCTGTGCTGCCACCGCCTTCCCTCTCCCCCCAGACCTGGACTCCCAGGTTTCCTCTGCTGGGCTGGGCACCATCCTGAGACCCGACGAGCCCAGGTCCCACTCTTACTTCAAGAGCGTCTCTGTCACCACAGTGACTCTCCCTGACGGGGTGAGTGTCCCTGCAGGGCTGGGGGAGGCCTGGGGACACCGTCCCCGTGGTCTGGGGGTCTCTCAGGGCTCGGTGCTGTGCGCAGGCGGTGGAGGAGCGCCGCACCGTGCAGGACAGCCAGGGCCGCCGGGAGACCACGGTGACACGGCGGAGAGGGGACCAGGCCTTCATCAGCACCACCAGGGAGGACGGGCAGAGCAAGGACTACCGCGAGGAGGTGCTCAACATGGATGACCGTGAGTGGAGCTCTGGGGAGGGTGCAGAGACTGCACGGGAGCCCCACTGAGGGAGCTCTCTCTGCCCTCACAGGGGATCTGGCACAGTTCGCTGGCACCTGGGCACAGCAAGAAGAGATTCCTGCTGCCAACCTGGGCCCCTCATCTGCGCTGGGCAGCTTCCTCCGACGCTGGTTCTCGAGCTGGTAGCTGTGCCCAGTCCTGATTGAGCAGCCCACGTGTGTTTCAGGTGTGGGCTGGTGGGATCCTGGGCTTGCCAGGCCTGTCAGAGCAGGCAGTGGGCAGCAGCCTCTTCTCACCACCTGTTTTTGTTGTAGATGGGTCAGATCTTGCTGGGAAGTGGTGCCTGGGCTGGAGGCTGTCCACCTTCTGCAGCGCTGCACAGCCACAGGGAGCCCTGTGGGGGTCAAGTGTGTGTGTGTACAGAGCAATAAAGTCTATTTATGCTAAACGGTGACCTTCCATGCTCCTTCAGACTGGAATCTCATGTGTTTGGAGGCAGATTCCCCCTGTCCACCAGGATGACTCTGGGGGGCTGCCTCAGAGGTGCAGGTGATTGCCAGGCTCCTGTGTCTGCACTGCTCCCTTCCTATCTCCCTCTCCCATTTCCTTGCCCCATGCTGTGCTAATGCCTCCCCTGGGCCACTCTTGAGGGCCTGGCCCAGCCTGGAGGCCTTTCCAGGATCTCTTTATTAGTGCTGACTGCAGCTTTCCAGGATCTCTTGATTAGTATTGACTGCAGCTGTGGCTTGAGCAGGGATAAAAGGGGTTCCTGGCCAGGCAATACCTGTGCCTGCTCACCTGAGCGAGGTCGTGACTCCCCACGGCCACTTGGGGCTCAGGGTGTTCCTACCTGGCCTTGCCCTGCTGGGGTGCAGCATTGTCACACGGTGTCCCCGGCCACACACAGGACTCTGGTCGCTGCCAGGCGTCTCCCGTGGTGCAGCCATGATTGGTTTAAAGTCTGCACATAATCACCCACCTGGCTGTGGGGCTCATAAAACCTGCTGCGAATTAGACATCTACACCACTCTCACTGCTGCCAGCGCTGCCACTGCTGCCTCTGCCCAGCTGGCACCATGGGCACCACTTCTTTCTTGACAAGAGCCCAGAGGCTGCTCCGCATCAGGAACCAGCTGGTGAGGGAGTGCTTGGGTGAGGTGCTGTCCACCTTCGTGATGATGGTAAGCAGGGCACGCAGCTGGGGCTGGGGATGTCCTGTGCGTGTGACAGGGATGATGGTGTTGTGCTGGCAGGTGCCAGGGATCCCTGGGGTTCTGTGACGGGGCTGATGGTGTCGTGCTGGCAGGTGCCAGGGATCCCTGGGGTTCTGTGACAGGGCTGATGGTGTCATGGTGCCAGGGGTCCCTGGGGTTCTGTGACAGGGCTGATGGTGTCGTGCTGGCAGGTGCCAGGGGTCCCTGGGGTCCTGTGACAGGGCTGATGGTGTCGTGCTGGCAGGTGCCAGGGGTCCCTGGGGCTCTGCTGCTTGCCCCTCGAGGTTGGAAAGGTCTGGGGCTGCGCTGCACTCAAATGTGCAACTCAGCACTGCCTGTCCTCCCCCTTGGACCCTGTTCCCACAGCATGGTCCACCCTGTGCCACGGCTCCGGTGCAATCAGGGTGTGGTGCTGGGCAGTGTGTGCCCTGATACCTCCTGCCTCAGAGCAGGCAAAGGTTGGGGCTCTGGTGCTGTCCTTAGCCTTTGGGCTACATCGCATGATGGCAAATGGTGTCCCTGGATCTATGTTGTGGCACCTCTTTCCCAACACCTCCCCACAGAAAGCAGTTTATTTAATTGCTTGTAATTTGGTTATTTTGCTATCAAAACCACAAGTGAGGGCAATAACCACCTCCCTGCCAGTCCCTGTCTGGTGTCCAAGTATCGGGGAGCAAAACCAGGGGGGCAGCACCAGCACAGCCCCTGCCTTGCTGCCCTGCAGTATCAGCACTGGGAGGGTCTCAGCACGAGGCCACCAGGACTGAGGTGGGGCTCGCTCTTCTCCAGACAATCACCCTGGCCAGCGCTGCACAGAAGATTGCCTTCTATCAGACCAAGGGGAATATCATGACCAGCTACCTGGGAGGTGCCCTGGGTGTCATGGGAGGCATCTACACAGCAGGGGGAATCTCTGGTGAGACAGAGGAAGGGGTCCCAGCTCTTGCTATCCCCTGGCTCTGAGTCCCCCAGGACCCTCCACTCCCAGCCTTTCTCCCTACTCCATTGCAGGGGCCCACATGAACCCGGCGTTCTCCTTAGCCATGTGCCTGATAGAGCAGTTCCCCTGGTGGAAGTTTCCCATCTTTGTGGCTGTGCAGATTGTGGGATCTTTCATAGCTGCTGGAGCTGTTTACATCCTCTACTATGGTATGGGGGAGCAGCATCGGACAGGGGAACTCCACGGTGATGCTGGCGAGGCCAGGCTTTTGTACATGCTCTGCCTCTGCCCCTAGATGCCATCTGGCACCATAGCAATGGGACACTTACTGTCACTGGCCCCCAGGAAACTGCCTCCATCTTCGCCACTTACCCTGCTGACTTTGTGTCTATTGGCAATGGCTTCTTGGACCAGGTGGGTGCCACTGTCAGCTCCCCCAGCCCCCTCGGTCCCCGTGGTGCTGAGCTGCTGTGCTGTCCTCGCAGGTGATCGGCACAGGGGTGCTGATAATTGTTGTCATGGGCATCATGGACCCCCGCAACAAGCCTGTCCCCAAGGGCCTGGAACCCGTGGTTGTGGCTCTCTTGGTGCTCTCCATCGAGTGTTCCATGGGGGCCAACTGTGGCTGCCCCCTGAACCCTGCACGGGACATCGGGCCCCGGCTCTTCACCTACCTGGCAGGCTGGGGCCCAGAGGTCTTCAGGTGGGTCGAGGGAAGGGGGCGAGGTGGAGATGGCAGGGATGATGCCAACCCTACCCTGTCCCATCCTCAGCAGGGGCAATGGTTGGTGGTGGGTGCCACTGGTGGCACCGCTGCTGGGCGCCGCCGTGGGCACGTATCTGTACCAGCTCTTCGTGGCTTTCCACTACCCAGAGGAGAAGAGCGAAGTCCTGGCAGAGCAGGGCTCCATCGTTCTGGTCAACACAGCCATCAGCAGCGCAGACATTGGGAGGTCACCCAAGGAAAGGGACTCTGGGGAGACAGAGCCTGCCGGCTATCCCCCACCACAGAGCCCCAGCAGCACAGTGTCCCCCACAGTCCCTATCACACCATTAAAAGAGTCCTGAGAGCACGGGGTGTCTTGTCTGTGGACATGGGGTGCAGGGATGTGGTGGAAGGCCAGCGAGGCCTGGGGGACATGAGCTGCTGGTGTGGGGTTGGAGAGCACGGGGTGTCTGTCTATGGACATGGGGTGCAGGGAAGGCCAGCCAGGCCTGGCTGCAGGGGGACCCCAGCCTGGGGGACATGAGCTGCTGGTGTGGGGTGGGAGAGCACGGGGTGTCTGTCTATGGACGTGGGGTGCAGGGATGTGGAGGAGAGCCAGCCAGGCCTGGCTGCAGGGGGACCCCAGCCTGGGGGACGCGAGCTGCTGCTGTGGGGCTGCCCCATGGGACGCGGGGATGTCTCCGGGACCCCGGCCCTGCCCCCGGTAACCCGTGGGGCTGTCTCTGCCCTCCCCCCGGACTCACAGGGCTCCCCGGGAGCCGCCCCGCTGGCCAGGCCGCCGCCGGGGCCCGCAGTCTCACCGGCCCCGCGGCCGCGCTCCGCCGCTTCCCCGCGCCCCCCACCTCACTTCCGCCGCCGACCGGCGCCGCCGCGGCCATGGGGAGCTGAGGCGGCGGCAGAGGCAGCGGCCCCGGCCCGGCCCGGCCGCCCGCCCGCTCCCCATGGGCTGCGGGGCCGCGGGACATGGAGCGGTGCGCGGCCCGCCGAGCCCCGGGTAAGCGGCGCCGCGCTGGGCCCGCGGGAAGCCCGGGTGGGTCCCGGGCGGGCCCCGGTGCGGCGTTGCCTCAGTAACGCGGTGGGGCGGGAGGACCGGGCCGGGCCGGGGCCGTGCCCTGGGGATGTCCGAGGGGTGGCAGCGGCTCCGCGACCCCGGCGGGGCGGTGGGTGCGGGGGAGCCGAAATGGGGGCCGGGGATGCAGAGATGGGGATGCGGGGCTACAGCTAAGCGGGGCTGGGAGTGCGGGCTTTGGGGATCCAGGAATGCAGCAAAGCGGGGCTGAGGGAGCCGAGGTGTCCTCTGGGGGTGCAGTGTCTGGGCTGGAAGGGCCCGGTGACCTCGGGGTGTGGGAGATGCAGAATCTGGGGCTCTGGGAGTACAGGTGAGTAGAGCTGGGGGTCGCGCACTGCAGGCTTGGGGGGATCTGGGGATGCAGAATTTGGGAGTGGAGGTGCAGTTCAGCAAGGTTGGGGTTCAGGGTGCGCAGGGGTACAGGTTCTGGCATGGGGGAGCACAGGACACATAACACAGCTGGGGAGACTCCCTGTTCCCTGCCCTCTGGGATTCTGGTACTACCTTGGCTCTCAGGATGGAGAGGAGGTTGGGTGTCAGGGTTCAAGGTTTTGGGGCTGTCTGGCTGCAGCTACAGGGGTGTTGGGGTGCACGGGGATGACGGGGCGCTGTGTTGTAGAGGAAGAGCGTCGAGTGCGAGCCAACGCACGGGAGTACAACGAGAAGTTCCAGTACGCAGTGAGTGAGGGGGGCTGAGCCCCTTCCCGGGGTCCTCGGGCAGCTCTGCGGGGCTGGGGTCTGAATTCACCCACACCTTGGTGGGGGGGAGGCGTTATAACTACAAAATAGGTGCTTGTCCCTGAAGAAATGGTGCTGATGACATGAATGCCAATATAGCTGTGGGGCCGGCTGGGCACAGTGCTCTCCATGTGGAGGATTCAGCCTGCCCATCCTTGGCCAAGGCCCAGAACCCCCTGGCTCTGCCCAGGTCCCAGCCTGGTCCCACATCCCAGTGTGGACCAGGAGCAGCTTCTGAAGGTGTCAAGGGAGGGCAGTGCTCACCTTGACCTCCCCCCGTGTTGGAGGTTATCCTTGGCTGCTCCAGAGCTGGCTGCACAGAGGGGAGAAGGGGGTCTGGGTTGGGGTCACCCTTGTGGGGGCCAGGTGCTGCTGCTGGAGGAGGCTGGTCCCAGGGTACCAGCTGGTGACTGAGCCTGAGGAACTGGCTTCCCAAGGAAGCTGCCAGAGGTAGCACAGGAGCCTGACCCCCCAAAAGAGCATGGTGAGCCACAGCCCCTGCCCTCCAGAGTGATCTCATCTTGGGGGGTTATGGGGCCTTGGCAGCTGTAAACCTCTTCTTGCCCCATCTGTCCCTAGAGCAACTGCATCAAGACCTCCAAGTACAACATGGTCACCTTCCTGCCTGTCAACCTCTTCGAGCAGTTCCAGGAAGTGGCCAACACCTATTTCCTCTTCCTCCTCATCCTGCAGGTGGGTGCAGTCCTTCCCTGCCTGCACATATGGTAGGGCTCCAAGTAGTGCCATACTTTGGAAGTGGGGAGGTTTGGCATCCTCAAGCAGGGGCAGTATAGGCCTGGGGCTGGCTGGTTCCTGTGTAATTTCCTGTTCCCTGTCCCCAGCTGATTCCTCAGATCTCTTCGCTCTCCTGGTTTACCACCATCGTGCCTTTGGTTCTTGTCTTAACCATCACAGCTGTCAAAGATGCCACCGATGACTACGTGAGTGGTTCCCCCTGCACCCCTCTGCCCACTGGGATGCTGTGCAGGGGTGCAGTGTTCGGGGCCATGGCATTTGGGATGCTGGGGGAGCACAGGAGCCCATCCCCAAGAGGCTGAAACTGCTGTCTTTTCCCCCTGCTCCCAGTTCCGCCATAAAAGCGACAACCAGGTGAACAACCGGCAGTCTCAGGTCCTGATCGGTGGAGTGTGAGTGTCACGGGCACAGAGCAGTGCACAGGGAGCCAGGGACCCTGTGGGAGATGGCAGTGGGCAGGGCAGGGCTCCTGCCTGACTGCAGTTTGCTGTCCCCTCTTCAGCCTTCGGCAGGAGCAGTGGATGAACGTGCGTGTTGGGGACATCATCAAGCTGGAGAACAACCAGTTTGTGGCGGTGAGTGCAGCCCTGAGACAAGTATGGTTCCAGCAGGGTGGTTGGCACACACACACATAGAATGGTGTGGTGCCACTCCCAGTTTGCTTTTGTGCTCCTCTGTCACTGCCCAGGGTGGGGACATTAGGGACTTCCAACCTGGAAGTTGCATTTAGGTTGGAGAGCTGGGGCCATAAGTGGAGCCACGTTTTGAACTCTGAGGATCTGGGCCCTTGGAGTGGTGGTGCAAAGGACACATGGGGTTAGGGATGGCCTTTGCAGATGCTCCAGGGAGTTCCAAGGACATCCAAGGGCCAGGAGCTTCCCTGGGGAAGGCATGGGGGAGCCCCAGTGTTGGCACAACCCTTCACAAGTCTCTCCCAGCAGGCTGACCTCCTCCTCCTCTCCAGCAGCGAACCCCATGGGTTATGCTACATAGAGACTGCAGAGCTGGATGGGTAGGTGTCCCTGCTCGCCTTGGGGGGCCAGGGGAGGCAAGAGGTGGGAGTGAGGGTGGGCTGCAGGCAGGGCAGGAGCACCTGCAAAGGCTCTCCCTGCCAGGCTGTCTCTAACCCGTGTGGTGCCTTCCTGCCTGCAGAGAGACCAACATGAAGGTGCGTCAGGCCATCCCTGTCACCGCAGAGCTTGGGGACACCAGCCAGCTGGCTTGCTTTGATGGTGAGTGCCCGTGCCCAGCCCTCTGCCACAGGGCAGCCCCCCACCTTCTCTCCTCTGTCACCCTTGGTGGACAAGGACCAGCCACGTGGCACTGTCGTCCTGCGGCTTGATGTGGATCTCTGGGGAGCCAGGGATGATGCTGGGAGCACTGGGATGGAGCCGGCCCTATGGAGAAGGCAAGTCCCAGCTGAGCCATACTGTGCACCCAGGTGAGGTGATCTGTGAACCCCCCAACAACAAGCTGGACAAGTTTGGTGGGACACTGTACTGGAAGGACAACAAGTACCCCCTGAGCAACCAGAACATGCTGCTGCGGGGCTGCGTCCTGCGCAACACCGAGTGGTGCTTTGGCCTCGTCATCTTTGCAGGTGGGCTGAGGCAGCAGCTGCTGCTGTGCTGCACACAGGGGAGGGAAAGACACCCCCTGATGCCTTCCTGCTCCCCAGGACCTGACACAAAACTGATGCAGAACAGTGGCCGGACCAAATTTAAGCGGACGAGCATCGACCGGCTGATGAACACGCTGGTGCTCTGGGTATGCAGAAGGGAGATCCTGGGAGCCTTGGGAGCTCTGACCCAGTCAGGGCTCTTATCTGATGTTCCTTCCCCAGATCTTTGGGTTCCTGGTGTGCATGGGAGTGATCCTGGCCATTGGCAATGCCATCTGGGAGCACGAGGTGGGCGTCTGCTTCCAGATCTACTTGCCCTGGGACGAGGGGGTGCACAGTGCCTTCTTCTCTGGCTTCCTCTCCTTCTGGTCCTACATCATCATCCTCAACACTGTGGTGCCCATCTCGCTCTATGTGAGGTAGGGCAAGGGGCAGAGGGGCTGGGCAGGGGGTGTATGAGAAATTAGGGGTGCCCTCTGGGGAGGGGAGACAGGGATGGCAATCCACAGGCAGAGCGGTGTGTTCTGTGGGTGGGTGTGGGCTACTCTCTTGGTGACAGGCCATGTCTGCCTTCAGGGACACCCCAAGACCTAAGGACCCCACAGGTCCCTCAGGGCCCCCCTGGCTGTGTCTGGCTGCTCGTCTCTCCTGCCCTGGCTGCACGCTGGCTATTTTGCTCTGCCCTCCTGCAGCTCCCAGGCTCCTGCACTGTCCCTTTCTCTCTCTCTTTTAATTTCTCTCTCTTTTCGTTCCCCAGCATGGGTTCTGTCACCCTTAGCCCCGAGGTAAGAATGTGTCACCTCCACCCCTCCCACTCATTGCTGTCTGCCCTGTGGGCTTGGGAGGGGTTCAGGGTTTGTAGGTGTGTGAGATGCTTGGGGAGCCCCATGGGCTTCCCCCTGGGTGCCTTGCCTTGGTCCCCAGCCCTGGCTTAGCGGTGGCTGTCAGCAGGAATGGGTTGCAGGCCAGCCCCTGGGAAGGGTATGGGGGCTGTCAAGCCATGGGGGGCACCCGGGGTGCTGGAGTGCCCTGGGCACTGAGGGTCTGGGGCGGGCATGTGTGTGCCTGTCGCTGGCTCAGCAGAGCGTGCTGCCCTGCCCCAGTGACGCCCAGGCATCCTCCCTGCAGCGTTGAGGTGATCCGGCTTGGGCACAGCTACTTCATCAACTGGGACAAGAAGATGTACTGTGCCAAGCGCCGGACACCGGCCGAGGCCCGCACCACCACCCTCAACGAGGAGCTGGGCCAGGTGGAGTACATCTTCTCTGACAAGACTGGCACCCTCACCCAGAATATCATGGTCTTCAGCAAGTGCTCTGTGAATGGGCACAGCTATGGTGAGTGCCAGAGCCAGGCTGGGGCTCCCCCCTTCTGTTTGAGGCAGTCAGGGGACAAGGGGGCTTAGTGAGAGCATTGTGGGGCAGCAGCAGCTGCTGTGGTGTTGGGTCTCTGTCACAGTTAACTCCATGCCCTGTTTTGCAGGTGATGTGCAGGACATGCTGGGTCACAAGGCAGAGCTGGGAGAGGTAAGGGTGCTGTCAGTTTGGGGCCTACCCACGCCAAGTACCATGGGGGGGTAACCCCAACTTTGCCCCTGCAGAGGCCAGAGCCTGTAGACTTCTCCTTCAACCCGCTGGCGGACCCACGGTTCCAGTTCTGGGACCCCAGCCTGCTGGAAGCTGTCAAGCTGGGAGACCTCCACGTGCACGAGTTCTTCCGCCTGCTCTCGCTCTGTCACACCGTCATGTCCGAGGAGAAGAGTGAGGGTAGGCAGAGTGGGGCAGGATCTGTCCCTGTGGCTCACAAAACACTGTCACTGACCCCCATGCTGTTCCACAGGGGAGCTCTTGTACAAGGCACAGTCCCCAGATGAGGGAGCGCTGGTCACAGCTGCCAGAAACTTTGGCTTTGTGTTCCGGTCCCGCACGCCCAAGACCATCACAGTGCAGGAGCTGGGCCAGGCCATCACCTACCAGCTGCTGGCCATCCTGGACTTCAACAACATCCGCAAGCGCATGTCTGTCATCGGTGAGCTCCCGGGCACGGCACAGGGGCTGGGAGGGCCACCTGGGGCTGCAGCACATGGGGGTCATTGTGGTGTGCTGGGATACCAGCCCAGCGCTGATGGGGATGGGACTGTGGAGGCATCAGCAGGTGGATGGCTGGGGGTCAGAGCAGCAGGTCCTGCTCCTGCACCCCCTGAGCCGGGCACCTTTTCCCCTCCTCCCTGCAGTGCGCAGCCCT
The DNA here is from genome assembly GCF_028018845.1 of Melospiza georgiana. Classification (NCBI taxonomy): domain Eukaryota; kingdom Metazoa; phylum Chordata; class Aves; order Passeriformes; family Passerellidae; genus Melospiza; species Melospiza georgiana. Next base: position 146,238 of record NC_080462.1, on the reverse strand, counting down.
GAGGGCAAGATCCGGCTGTACTGCAAAGGTGCTGACACCATCCTGCTGGAGAGGCTGCACCCCCTCAACCAGGAGCTGACCAGCATCACCACCGACCACCTCAATGTGCGTGGGACAGGGTCCTGCAGGCAGCGTGGGGAGGAAAGAGTGGCTGCCCAGGAGCCTGAGCTGGGCTTGTGCCCTGCCCTAGGAGCACTGCTGGGGTCTGGGGACACACTCAGGGTCTCCAGCACAGCCAGCTCTGATGCTTGCAGGAGTATGCTGGCGAGGGGCTGCGGACACTGGTGCTGGCTTACAGAGACCTGGAGGAGAGCTACTACAAGGACTGGTCTGAGCGTCTGCACCGAGCTGGCAGTGTCCCTGAAGCCCGTGAGGATCACCTGGCTCGGCTCTACGATGAGGTGGAGCATGATATGATGGTAGGTGGGCTGGAGGCTGAGGCTGGTGGTGGCTGCAGGCAGCCCCTGCTGACCTCCCACCCATTTGGGTCCCCAAGCTGCTTGGAGCCACAGCCATCGAGGACAAACTGCAGCAGGGGGTCCCCGAAACCATTGCCATCCTGACACTGGCCAACATCAAGATCTGGGTGCTGACAGGGGACAAGCAGGGTGAGGCATGGCTGAGGTGCTGGCTGGAGATGAGGATGTTTGTGGGCTGGATTCCAGCTGCCTGGGATCCCAACTGCTCTGTCCTGAGAGGACTCTGGTTCAGCCCCTGGTTTCCTTTTTTCAGAAACAGCTGTGAACATCGGCTACTCCTGCAAGATGCTGACAGATGACATGACAGAGGTGTTTGTGGTCACAGGCCACACTGTGCTGGAGGTGCGAGAGGAGCTAAGGTGAGGGCTGGGGGGCAGAGGACAGAGCAGTGCCAGTGTGGGGCACAGCTGTGGCTGGGGGAGCTAGAGCTATGGAAAGGCCTTGAGATGGAACCCTGTGCCCCCTTTCTCCTCAGGAAAGCCCGGGAGAAGATGATGGATGCATCACGTTCTGTGTGCAATGGCTTCTCCTACCAGGAGAAACTCTCCTCCAAGCTTACCTCAGTGCTGGAAGCCATTGCGGGCGAATACGCCCTGGTCATCAACGGGCACAGCCTGGTAGGGCCCTGGGAGTGCCAGGCAGGACAGGGCCTGGCTGTGCACCGTGATCCCAGCTGCCCCTTGCTCTCCTTGCAGGCCCATGCACTGGAGGCAGACATGGAGGTGGAATTCCTGGAGACAGCGTGTGCCTGCAAGGCTGTTATCTGCTGCCGTGTCACACCCCTGCAGAAAGCCCAGGTGGTGGAGCTGGTCAAGAAGTACAAGAAAGCCGTCACTTTGGCCATTGGGGATGGGGCCAACGATGTCAGCATGATCAAGAGTAAGGCCTGGGATCTGGGGGACCACAGGAGAAGACAGGCCACCCCCCTGCACCGTCCTGGGGCCCCTGGGAGCTTCTGTGCTCACCCCTCTGTGCCCCACAGGAACAAAGTGCCTGTGCTGGGGGTGCTGCTCTCGTCCCCTGTGCTCCTGGCAGCCCTCTCTTTACCTGTCTCTCCTTCCCTCCACAGCTGCCCACATTGGGGTGGGCATCAGTGGGCAGGAAGGCATCCAGGCCGTGCTGGCCTCCGACTACTCCTTCTCCCAGTTCAAGTTCCTGCAGCGCCTGCTCCTGGTGCACGGGCGCTGGTCCTACCTGCGCATGTGCAAGTTTCTTTGCTACTTCTTCTATAAGAACTTTGCCTTCACCATGGTCCACTTCTGGTTTGGCTTCTTCTGTGGCTTCTCAGCACAGGTGGGTTGGTGGCTTTTCTCACTGAGAGCTGGGGAGGGTTTTCCTGCAGGGCTCCTCGGCTCTGAAGCGTGTTCAGATTCATGGACTCCCTGTGGGGACTCATCCTGAGCCAGGAGGCACAGCCTGGCATCCACCGTGCCGTGTGTGAGGAGCCTGTGGTCAGGGTGGGCAGTCCTGGCGGGCTGAGACAGCTCTCCTGTCCCTGCAGCTGTGGGCACAGGGACTCGGGGGCTGGCTGGGGCACAGGGTGGGCAGGTCTGTGCCCTGCTGAGTGCTCTGTTCCATACAGACAGTGTATGACCAGTACTTCATCACGCTGTACAACATTGTCTACACGTCGCTGCCTGTGCTCGCTATGGGTGTGTTTGACCAGGTATGGCGGGGGGTAGTGAGAGGTGCCTGGGTGTGTGAGGGGTCTTTAACCCACCCTGTGGGAAGAAGGGCTGCCTGGGTGCCTGAGTCAGGCTGTCCTTGTCATTCCATGGGCTGTGGTGGAGGCTGCTCCCACCCAGGGCTAATGGGAGGTGCCCATGCCCCCAGGATGTGCCAGAGCAGCGGAGCATGGAGTACCCCAAACTCTACGAGCCTGGGCAGCTGAACCTGCTCTTCAACAAGCGGGAGTTCTTCATCTGCATTGCCCAGGGCATCTACACCTCCATCCTCATGTTCTTCATCCCCTACGGTGTCTTTGCTGATGCCACCCGTGATGATGGTGCCCAGCTGGCCGACTACCAGTCCTTCGCCGTCACTGTCGCCACCTCCCTCGTGATTGTCGTCAGTGTGCAGGTAGGGACGTGGCTACTCAGCCCCAGACCCTCATGGCACCTCAGGCATCCCCTGAGCCCTGATTCTTCCTGCATCCCCCCCACCAGATCGGGTTAGACACAGGATTCTGGACGGCCATCAACCACTTCTTCATCTGGGGCAGCCTGGCCGCCTACTTTACCATCCTCTTCACCATGCACAGCGACGGCCTCTTCCGGATGTTCCCCAACCAGTTCCGCTTTGTGGGTGAGTCCCCGTGTGCCCCATGCTCCCCACCCCAGCAGGAGCTGCCTTGGCCTGGCCCTCACTGGGTTCACTCCTTGCCCCAGGAAACGCACAGAACACGCTGGCCCAGCCCACGGTCTGGCTGACCATCGCCCTCACCGCCGTCGTCTGTATCGTGCCCGTTGTGGCCTTTCGCTTCCTTAAGCTGGACCTGAAACCAGAGCTCTCGGATACGGTGAGAGTTCATGGCTGCAGGAGCTCTCACAGGGTCCCAGCCCTGAGGAGAGGGCGTTCCCCAGGCCCTGAGCCTGCCCTGTGTCCCCAGGTTCGTTACACTCAGCTGGTACGGAAGAAGCAGAAGACGCAGCACCGGTGCATGCGGAACGCGGGGCGCGCGGGCTCACGCCGCTCTGGCTACGCCTTCTCCCATCAGGAGGGCTTCGGGGAGCTCATCATGTCTGGCAAGAACATGAGGCTCAGCTCCTTGGCGCTGTCCAGCTTTGCCCCCCGCCCCAGCGCCAGCTGGATTGACACCCTGAGGAAGAAGAAGGGCGGTGAGGGCAGCAGCGCTGGCAGCCCCAGTGGTGCGGCTGACAAGACTCTCAGGGTGTGAGGCTGGAGGGGGTCTCATCCCCTCCTGTGCAGCTGGGGGCTCCCCTCCTCTGCCCCTGGCCCTGGGGAGGGCAAAAAGCCCCTTGTCAGCAGGGTCCCATGATAGAGGTGATGTGGGGGCCAGTGCTGAGGTTTGGAGGAGTCTGGACTGTTGCCTTCTAGCCAAAAATACAGTCTGTCCCTCTCAGGAGGATGGATGGATGGATGGATGGATGGATGGATGGATGGATGGATGGATGGATGTCATCACATTAGCCCCCTCCCACCCCCCATTCACTCCTCCATCAGTATTCAATTCCACTGAGTGCAAACGCCCCATCGCACATGAATGTATCGTACCAGAGGTGCAGGGCTGTGGGAGGACTGTGGCCTCTCCGTGGCCTTCACCCACGTGTCTTTTTTTATATATAAACAAAAAAAAAAAAAAAAAAAAAAAGAAAAAAAATACCCCCACCCCCAAAAAATAGCAACCAAAACAAACAAAAAAGAGGTAAGGGAAAAATACTCTGAGTTTACAGAGCGACTCATTTCTTGGCTGGGTACAGGGAGAAGGGGGGAGGAAGGTCACCCTCCTTGTCACCCTCCTCAGGGTTCCCCAGGACGGCGGGTGCAGGGTCGGAAAGGGGAAGTGCTCCGTACCACAGGGAGGCCGGGGTTTGGCGGCTGCCGTGATTCACTCCCACGCGTGGTCTTGCGCAACGCTCGGCCTCTGCTTCCCGCCGCCTCCTCCTCCTCCTCTGCAGCTCCTGCGGGACGGCACTGCTGAAATGTGGGTGGGCAGTGGGGACCCAGGGGAGCCTCTGGGGCTGCTGGGCTCCCAGGGACGCGATACCAAAGAGGAGCTTCTTAAGACGGGTGTTGGCGAGGGCTGGAGGGGATTTCGGGGAGGTTTTGGGGTAATTTCGGTGGAGGGGCCGTGCATAGAGCTAGGTAACTTATGGCACGTTTCTATCTGGCCGAATGGTATAATTTTATGGCTCTTGAAGGAAAAAAAAAAAACCAAAACCAAAAAAAAAAAAAAAGGTTTGGTTTTTTTTGTTTTTTTTTTTTAATTTACAAAAAGAAAATGTTCTGAGCAGACCGTGCCGTGTCCCGTATCCGGGGGCGGAGGGGAGGGCGCGGCGGCGGTCCCGGGCGGTCCCGGGCGGCGGGGGCAGGCACGGGGCGGTGTTGGCCCGCCCGGCCCGGGGCGCACGTGCCGCTCCGCCTCCCGCCGCTTTCACAACCCCGCCGCCGCCGCCGCCGATGTTTTCCTACCCGGGACCGGGCGCATGGCGCGGCCGCCGGGGCCGCTTCTCCTCCTCCTCCTCCTTCCTCTCCGCCTCCTCCTGCAGCTCTCCGCCGCCGCCGGGCGGCCCTGCGGCCCCGCCGGTGAGTGCGACCGGCACCGGGCAGGGCGGGAGCGGGGCTGGCCCCGAGCCTCTGCCGGTACCTGGGCCTCGTGGCTCCGGGCACGGCCGGGGGACACATGCGGAGCTCAGCCGGGCCCGGGGAGGCGGGCGGGGGGTGGTACGGGACCCCTGGGAGTGGGGGCTCGGGCTGGGTGCGGTGTCCCGGTGCTGTGTGCCGGTGCTATGTCCCGGGTGCTGGTGGGTCCCGGGTGCTGTGTCCCGTCCCAGTGCCGTGTCCCGGGTGCTGGTGGGTGCCGGGTGCCGTATCCCGGTGCTGTGTCGTGTCCCGGGTGCTGGTGGGTGCTGCGTGCATTCCCGGCAGCAGGAGCCGAAGGGAACAGCAGGTTCACGCTGGCCGCTGACCTTTGGAAGGAGCCGGGAGCGCTGCCCAGGCCTGAGCAGGGCCGGCAGCCAGCGCAGTCACTTAACCCCTCTGGCACTGGACCCAGGGGCTCCTGGGACCACCGGTCCCTGTGTGCCGCCTTCCCCGAGCTGTGCTCCCCGCCACCAGACCCCTCATAGCCCGCAGTGTGACGAGCCGGCTCAGTGCCCTGACCCCCAGCAGTCGCCAGACACGGGGAGCAGACGATTGGGTGCCTTCCACCTCCAGGGACACCCACCGTGCCTGGTGTCTCATCTTCATCGCCCGCTCCCCTCTCGTTCCTCCAGGACTGCCACGGGACACGGTGCTGGGCCTCCTGGGAGCCAACATCACTCTGACCTGCCAGGACGAGCAGCCTGCAAACACCACGGTGCTGTGGCAGGTGGAGAAGCAGGGAGCAGCAGGGCAGCTGGCAGAGGGGAACACGCTGCTGCTGACACAGCTGCGCTATGAGGACTCGGGGCACTACAGCTGCTCCGTGGGGAGCCACCTGCTGCGCTCCCTGCGGCTGCTGGTGGCAGGTGGGTCCACGCTGGGGTGGGAATGTCCCTCTCGGCGTTGCCTGTGATGGCCCCTGTCCCCCAGCACCTCCCTGCTTTGCCTGCAGAGCCCCCTGAAACTCCCCAGGTGTCCTGCTACCGGCGGAGCCACGACAAGGATGTGCTGTGTGAGTGGCCACAGCAGAAGAAGCCATCCCCAGGGACACGGGCAATGCTGTGGGTGAGGAGGAGGTGAGTGCTGTCACTGCATCCACCATGGGCTGGGACCCCAATAGGACAGAACATGTCCCTCTCCATGGAGCTGGTGCCATCTGGGACCCCGTGGCTCAGGCTGCTTGCTTCCCTGCACACCCTTTCCCTAGTGGGAGTTCACAGCACAGGATGTGTTCCTTCCCCATGCCCCCATGTGCCCATGGCACAGAATGAATCCCTCCCCACAGACCCTTTACCTAACACTGCCAGGGACCCCACAGCACAGCACAGCACAGCTGCCCTGTGCCCAGAGCACGCTGCAGCCCCCCCTGAGCTGTGACCTCACAGGTTTGTGGCTGAGAATGCCACAGAGCAGCGGTGCCGCTACTTCTCCAAGGCACGGAAGTTCCTTTGCCGGCTGAAGGTGCCACCTGGCACTGAGGACACCAAAAGCCTCGTGGTGTCCACGTGTGTCAGCAACGGCGCCGGTGGCTCGGCTGGCAAGGACAAGATCATCACCCTCAGCAGTGTCTGTGAGTGCTGCCCTGGCTGGGAGCTGGGAGCTGGGCTGGTGAGGGTGCAGAGCGAGGCCCTGAGCCCCCATTCCCCCCGCAGTGAGGCCAGACCCGCCGGTGAATGTGACAGTGCAGGCTCTGGAGGGGGCCCCACAGCGGCTGCAGGTGAACTGGTCCTACCCCCCCTCCTGGGACCCCCGTTTCTACTGGCTGCGCTTCCAGGTCCGCTACCGCCCCGAGCCCGCCCCGACCTTCATGGAGGTGAGACCCTGCCCGCTGGCACAGCCCTTGGCCCTGGCCAGGCTGTCCCCAGCCCCGTGTCCCCTCCTCCAGGTGGATCAGGTGATGACGACGTGGCTCGATATCCGCGATGCGTGGCGTGGGATGAGGCACGTGGTGCAGGTGAGGGCCAAGGATGAGTTTGGCCATGGCACGTGGAGTGAGTGGAGCCAGGAGGCCGTGGGCACCCCCTGGACAGGTAAGAGGGGATTGTGGGGCCCTGGGACCGGGGGCTCAGCATGGGCTCTCCCAGTCTCACACTTCCCCCTCTCTGTGCAGACCCTTGGGAGCTCACCTCTGAAATGGAGCCTTACAGCTCACAGGTAACAATGGTCCCAGCCCTGAGAGGCATCACATGCTCCTGAAGGGGTCTCCTGTCCCCATGTGGGACACAGGGACATCAGGGCGTGAGGGCTGACCTGTCCCATTGTGCTTCCCCACCTTTTGCAGGTCCCCACAGAAGATGACACCTATGGGGTGACCCTGTCCCCCAGGCTCTTCGAGGAGGATGATGCTAATGGTGCTGGTGGTGAGGAAGAATTCCTGGGCTGGGGTTGAGGGAAAGGGACACCCAGTCCCTTATCCTCACCCATTCTGTGTGTCAGGATCTGTCATGGAATCCAGCACCCATCCTGTGGCATCCCCCTACGCATTCCTGGTCACCGGGGGCAGCCTCCTCCTTGGCATCGCCCTCTTTGTTGGCATCGTGGTGAGGTGAGTGCCAGGGGGGCTGGCCCAGGGGGCTGTGTGTGCCCCCTCCCTGACCTGCAGCCTCTCTTCTCCCCTGCAGGTACAGGCAGATGTGGTGGACGAGCGGGCAGGAGACGAGCAAGGCAGAGGGCGAGGGGCAGCACATGCTGGTCCCTCTGAGCTTACCCCCACCCACACTCAGTGACACCCCCCTGCTCTCACACCCTGCCCCCTCAGCCCCCGGAGGGCTCCACACAACTCAGGCAGATCATTCCTCCTCAGGGCAGTAGCCAGGGGCTGGATGTGCTGGCAGATGCTTGGGGGTTGGATGGAGGGTCCCAGGGCTTTGATGTGGCTCTGGGAGCAGTTCCCCCCAGTATCTGGTGGTTGGGACAAGCCTCTGAGGAGGAGAATCAATGCCATCCCCCATGGGGAGCAGCTAGGAAAAACAGACTGGGTCGTGGGGGCACCTTCAGCACCAAGCTGGGATGGCCAGGAATGACAGCACTGGAATTGTGGCTGCACCAGAGCTTGGGGGGCCTGGGACCCAGTCTGGAGGTCCCACAGGGAAGGAAGGGCCTGGTCCCTACAGTGCCACGGGGGTTGGGGAGGGAGGGCCTGGCTGGATCAGCCCCACACCTCTGCTGCAGCCCCCTCGGGGCTCTTTTTAAAGCACACCTTGGGGAAACAGGACTATGGGGCTCAAATAAATGCTTTGGATTTATACTGGAGTGGCTGCTGGGAGCGGGGTAGCAGAGGGGTCACTGCAGCCCCCCATTGTTTGGGAGTGTCTCCAGTGGGGTTGTACCCCCACTTCATTCACCTTGCTGTACTCTGTGCCCCCCCACATGTACCCCAGGCTGTGCTCTGTGGTTCAGTGGTGCCTCCCAGGCTGCACCCACTGTGCTGTGCACACCTTCCTGCCCTGCCTCCTCTGCCCTGCACCCCAGCCCTGCACCCCCAACCCTGCACCCCAACCCTGCACCCCAACCCTGCACCCCCAACCCTGCACCCCCAACCCTGCACCCCAACCCTGCACCCCCAGCCCTGCACCCCCAGCCCTGCACCCCAGCCCTGCACCCCAACCCTGCACCCCAACCCTGCACCCCCAGCCCTGCACCCCCAGCCCTCCACCCCAGCTGTGCCTCCTGTGCCCACCCCATGGCGCTGGGTTGTGCAACACCCCGGGGAGCTGCAGCTGCAGCCGGGCAGGAAACCACAGCTCGAGGGAAGAGGGTGCTCAGGCACCCTGGGGAGCAGTGTTCCTCTTCCCTGCTGCTGGCCCCCCGCTATAAAAAGCCTGGCAGGATGCAGATGTGCTCTTGGGGGAGCCCCCCCCAGTACCCCTGGGCCCCCCAAAACTGTGGTGACTCCTGCTGGCACCAGGCCCATCCCAGGACCACTGCTCCCTCTCAGCCAACACGTTTATTTTACTAGATCATTACACACGCCAGTGTCACTGCATGCCCCCAGCTCGGGCACGGTGCTGGCACAGGGCGGGCAGGATTGTCCCAGCGAAAGGGGCACAGCCCTGCTGGAGTCCAGGAGCGGGGTCCCCTCAGGGCTGCAGACGTGCCGGGGTTTCTCTCGCCGGGCCCTTCCCGTGGTTCGTGCCCGTCGCTGTCTCACGCCTCGGGGTGGGCAGGGCTCGCAGACCCCTCGGGGGCGGCATCGGGCGGCGCTAATGCAGCTTGCAGTGCACGGGGTGCAGCAGGGCCATGTGCTCGGCCCCCTTGAAGGGCAGCTTCTCGGTGGAGTAGTAGTGCACGACTTCGGGGATGCTGGAGAAGACGCCGCTGGCCTGGCTCAGCGTGTACTTGTTGTCCTTGGTCTGGGCCACGATGATGTGGACGCAGCCCTGGCTGGTCCTGCGCGGCCAGCAGGCATCAGTGCTGCCGCCAGCCCCCGGCGCCCGCCTGCCCCGCGGCCGTATCCACCCCTGTTTGTTCCCGTCCCGCTCCGATTGTTTCGGCTCCAGGGGCTGCGCTTCCTCAGGAAGGAAACGCCGCTGGCGCTCCCGACAATGCGCCGGGGAGGGGGACACGCCGAACCCCCCCTCCGCCCCAGCCGCTCGCCGGGAGGATGCCGGGGTCCCCCCGCGGGTCGGGGGGTGCCATCCCTCGGGGTCCGGGTGCTCCCTCCCCATCGGGGGTTTTGGTGGGAACAACCGGCGGGAACAGCGCCCCAGGGTGAGGATTCGCCCCATCTCCCCCAGGTGGGGACCCCCCAGTTGTGTGGGCGCCCCGACACTCACTTGAGCGCGATGGAGTACTTGCCGCTGCCGCTCTCGCTGGTGCGCACCAGGTACCCGGCCTCCCGGCACGGCTGCAGCCGGCTCTCCGCCTCCGCCCGGGTGATGGCTCCGTGGTACCAGCTGAGGGACACGGAGGGGACGCTGAGCAGCGGCAGAGCATCGGCCGCTCCGTCCCTCCCCACGCGTGGGTCGGGCTCGCACTCACGGCTGCTTCTCCAGCGCCAGGGCGGGGTCCACCCGCTCCCCCTCGCTGTGCTCGGTGCCCGCCGGCTTCAGCATCTTGGGGGTCCAGCTCTTCTGGCGCAGGTGCTGCCGCGGAGGCTCCTCCTTAGGACGCTCCGAGCCCTCAAACTGGACTGGGAGGGACAAGATGTGAGCCCCCAAAGCCCCACCTGCACTTTTGATCCCCATCCCCATCTCCATGCCTGTCCCCAGCCCCAGCACCTCCCCCATTGTTAGTCCTAACCCCTTCTCCAACCTGTCCCCATCTGGCCCCACCATGACAAGGGACACCTTCAGTTCCATCAGAGCCCCATCCGACCTGACCTGGCAGGCATCACCTCTCTGGGCAACCTGTGCCAGCCTTGCTACCCTCAGTCCGAGAAAATTCTTGTATCTAAAGCGCCCCTTATAATTAAAAACCATTGCCCTTGTCCTCTTGTCACAAGCCCTGCTAGAAAGTCTGTCCCCAGCCCGGCTGCCATCCCCATTCCCACCCCACGCCCGTCCCTCCCCCCCGTCCTCACTCCCACCCTGTCCCTGTCCCTGTCCCTGTCCCTACCTGACAGAGCTTTCACAATCTGCTCCTTCTTCCACTCCCAGGGCTGCTCGTACTCCCCCGCCGGGCGCTCGTCGTTCTCGGGCAGGCGCCCATCCCCAGCCCTCCCCCTGCGCTCCGGGGTCCCCCCGGCCACCCCCTCCCCAGGCTCGTAGGGGGTGTCATAGAGCTGCGGCCCCTTCCCTGCCACCTCCTTGCCCCCCAGCCTCTTGGCAAGATCCAGCTTGGGGCCCCCCTCCCCAGGCTCTCCGGGGCCATCCAGCAGCAGGATGGCTTTGACCAGGGGATCCTTGGAGCCACGACGACGGATTTCTGTGGGGAAGAGGGATGGTGGGTCAGGGATGGTGGGTCGGGGATGGGGCTGTGTGTCCCCCGAGACCCTTCAATCCCACTGCCAGCCCTCAGTGAGGGATGTGCTGGGGATTCCACACCGGCAACGCCCCATTGGGAGCCAGCTCGGGAGGAGCTGGAGCAGGAAGGGGCCCATCCTCATCCTCATCCCCATGGCGCCTGCTCTGCTGTCCAGCCCTGGGGCTGCTGGCGCCACAGGCCCACGCCAGTGGGGCCAGCTGGGCTCCATGGCAGCAGGATGCTACACCCCAAAGTGGAGCTCAGCTGTGCGGGAGGCTCGCCCCTCCCAGCCCCCTGCTTCTCCCCACGGCGCCAGGCCTTGCCTAAACAGCCTGGGCTGCCCCGCACGGAAAAAAAAAAAAAAAAAATCAGCAGCAAATCTTTTATTTCCAGCTTCCGGCCCAGTCAGTTCCTGTTGTTGTGGCCAGCTGGACGGTGGCCACGCCGGCCGGGGTGTCGCTGGCTGGGGGGCACGTCCATGGGGAGCTCTTGGGGGGTGGGACCCTGGGGTAAGGGGGCACGGAGGGCTTTGCAGCGGCCACAAGTGCCCGTGGGTGATGGCAGCAGGTCACGGACACGGCCCAGGGGCCGGCCAGCACGGGTCAGTGTCCGGCCTTGCTCCCGCTCCTTATCTGGCCCCGCGCAGCCGCAGGAAGCGGCGAGAGCTTTCCTGTTCCCGGAGCCTCCTGAGCCGGGTGGCTCCGAGGGCAGCCGCGGGCTCCTGCCTGGGGAGCGGTGCCAGCTGTGCTGCCGTGGCACGGCCCAGCGCGGCGCTTACCTGTGATCATCTGCTGGGCATCGTAGGGCTCCATGTACCCATCGTTCTCCCCCAGGCGCTCGGCGTCCCGCTGCCCCTTGGTGCGTTTGGCGTCGTAAGGGTCTGCGTAATCCTCCAGGATGATGACCTGGGCAGAGAACAGCCATGTCTGCCTTCAGGGGGCCGTGGGGGTCCCGGCAGGGGTGGCAGAGATGCCACCAGCACAGAGCCAGGCAGGGAACAGGCACACTGGGGTCCCCAGGGAAGGATGGAGGCTTATCTGGGGTAAATGGAGCTGAGCCACAAGCCCAGAGGATGCACCCAGTGGCACATTTGGGTGGGGTAGGGGCAGTCCAGACCATTCCTACACCCCTCAGTGATGGTGAGGAGCCTGGGGGGAGCTCTAGGGCCCTTCTGGGTGACAGCAATCCTGCTGACTGGCTCCCAGTGCTCCCAAGGCTGTGCAGGGGTCAAAGACCAGCTTCCCAGAAAAGCTTTGCATCAGCCTTTGTTTAAGCAGCAGACGAGCTCTGGGGTCAGGCTGGCTATGATGAGGGTGCCCGACGACCCCCCACCCCCGGATGGGTGATGAAGGGCAGCTGGGATGAAGGCAGCTTTGATGGAATTTAAAGGCAATGTGGCCGGGCAGGATAAAAGGATGAAGTCAGCCAGGCTAATGAGTCGGAGACCAAAGCAGTTCGAGTTTCCAGCACTTCCCGCTCCCCACATCTCCCCCTCCGGCCCCGGCTCCCGGTCCCTGCCTTACCGTCTCTGTCTTGGGGGGCTTCCCCTTGTCCTGCTCGGGGGCAGGCAGGCTGGCAGGCAGGGCTCCGGGGTGCCCCTTCCCGTTCTTCTCGGAAGCCTCCACCTTGATCAGGCGGTTGATGTAGGTTTTGGAGGGTCCCTCCGGCGTGCCTCCCTCCACTCGGGAATTCTTCCTCATCTTGCCGGTGGCGGCCTGCAGCAGACCCTGCAGGTTGTCCCGTGACAGCCGGCTGCCCCCTTCCTTGCCGCCCCCAGCCGCCCGGTACCCCCCCAGCTCAGCGGTCGAGTTCTTGCGGCTCTTCCCGAGGCTCCCGCTTCCCGGCCGAGCCTTCTCTGAAACCGTCTTCAGGTTGGATGGGAACTCCTTGAACCACTTGGCCGCCATGGAGCTGGGCAGGCCGAGGGTGCCGCGGCCCCCGCGGGGCTCCGTGAACCCGCCCGGCTGCCCCGCCGGCTCCGAGCGGGCTCAGCCCGGCTGCCCCCAGCCCCGGGAACGGGACCCTCGGCGGGCTGCGGCCAGCCCGGGAGCGGGGACGCGGGCCGGGGGACCGGGGCCTCCGTGAGGGGCTCCAGGCGTCCTCGGCCCCGGCGGGGACAGCCGGAGGGTCCCCAGCGGTGCCGGCTCCTGCGGCCCGGGGAGGTCCCTGGCCCCGGGGAAGGGTCTCGGAGGGGTTCGGCGTGTCCGCTCCAGCAATGGGATGGGTCGGGGGGTCCCGCCGGGGCTCGGAGGGGTCCGGCCGGGGCAGTCCCGGGGGGGGTCCAGGGGTCCGCTGCCCCTGGGGAAGGGGCCCGGGGGGGTCCGGCCGGGAAGGGGCGGCCCGGGGGTCCCGTCGCGGCTCCTCGGCAGGGCCGGGCTCCGGGGGCACGGGGGCTTCGGAGAGGGGTCAGGCCGGCCCGGGGGGCCCCATGCGGCTGCGACGGGATGGGCCGGGGCCGGGCCGGGCCGGAGGGGCCGGAGGGGGCGGCAGGGCCGGCGCTCCCCGCCCAGATCCGGAGGGGGCGGCCCCGGGGAACGGCGCGGCCCCGGCAGCCGTGGGAAGCTTCGGTGGGGTCCGGTCCCGGTGGGGCTGAGACACCCCCTGACCCTGCCCGGCTGATGGGACCACCCTAGACACGGATCCCCCGACGGACCGGACGAGTGGAGCCCGCGCCGAGACTCCGGGACAGCACAGAGCGGCCCCTCCAGAGACCCTGGGGACTGAGCCTGGGCATGGGCTCTGCTCGCTGTGGATGGAGATTGTGCACAGCCCCCTGTGCACAGCACCCTTACAGTGATCCCAAGCACAGCACTTTTACAGGGACCCCGAGCACAGCACCCTTACAGACACCCCGAGCACAGCACCTTTACAGGGATCCTGAACACAGCACCTTTACAGGGATACTGAACACAGCACCTTTACAGATACCCCGAGCACAGCACCTTTACAGAGACCCTGAGCACAGCACCTTTACAGTGACCCCGAGCACAGCCCCTTTACAGGGATCCTGAACACAGCACCTTTACAGGGATCCTGAACACAGCACCTTTACAGGGACCCCGAGCACAGCACCTTTACAGGGACCCTGAGCACAGCACCTTTACAGAGACCCCGAGCACAGCACCTTTACAGGCACAGCACCTTTACAGGAACACTGAACACAGCACCCTTATAAAGACTCCGAGCACAGCACCTTTACAGACACCCCTAGCACACCCCGATGGGCCACAAACTCTGTGTGCAGCCAGAGCACTCTCTGTGGCTCACACCACTCCAGCCAAGTTCTGGCCGTGCTGTCACCTTGCTGGAAAAGCACAGCAGAGCCCACTGCTTTGGGCTCTGTCGGGCTGCAGTGCCGGGGGGTTCCTTACAACACCAACCCCTTTGCAACTTTGCGGGAACAGGAGAGGGGTTTGTGGCAGAATGGCTCCCACAGCCCTGGATGGAGTTTGTGGCAGAATAGAGGCTCTCATTCTGTGCAGGGGGAGGCGCTGGGCGCTGGCAGAGCCGGAGGAAGTGATGGGATTTCCTCGCTGGCGCTCGGGGCAGGATGTGCCTCGCAGTGCGCGGTGCCCCTGGCAGGCTGGTGCCCGAACTGCCAGGGATCTCGCCTGCCTTCAGCTTTGCCTTCTTGAGGCTTAGGAAAACTCTGCTTCCCCACCAGCAAACTCGGGTGTTGGTTCCTTTTCTTTCCTTCAGCAGGCAGATTTCAATCCCTCTCAATTTTTATGGGGCCTCAGTAGGACAAACGTGCAGGCAGCACTGTCCTGGTCGCTTTGTGCTGCAGTGGTGTTCACACCAATGTGCCACATTTCTCCTTCAGGAAGGCTTCCCTCATCCTTGTTCTCTGCCAGCTCCCACAGGGGAGGGCCTGGGAGTGCCTTTGGCAGCGGTGGCTCTGCACAGCTCCTTCCTGAGCAGCCTGGTGGCCATGGAGGCCAAGCCCAGCTCAGATGGCTCCTCCCTGGGCAGGTGTGAACAGACAGGACTGGCAGGTGGCCTGCTAGACATCTGCTCCTGCTTTACTTTCAGCCTTGATGCTTGTCAGGTCAGCGTCCCAGTGACAGAGTGTCCTTCAGGGCCCTCTTCAGCTCTGCTCAGTCAAGCCTGTAAAGCCACCAGGAGCTGGGAGTGAGGGAGAGCTCATGGCAAACAACTCAGCACACCCAATCCCAACCCAATCCCATCACTGGGCTCAGCAGAGCAACCCCTACTTCACCCAAGAGAAAGCCCCACAAGTGTTTTAAACCTTCATTAAGCTGAGTTATCCTGCTACCTAGCAGGCTCCTGAGCTAAAGGTGGGAGCTGAGTGCAGCCACTTCTGCCCCCTCAGCCTCCAGTACCAGGAGCAGGGCTGGAGAGGAGCCAGAAGCCCAAGAGGTGCTGGTTTGGGCTGGAGGACACAGGGCAGAGCTGCTCAGCTTCACAAATCCTCTGGTCCTTCAGCAAAGCACTTAAAAATAGTCCCCAAGCTGAGGCCAGAGCTGCTCCTGCAGCTGCGAGTAATCCCTCTCCTAACAGCATCTCTTTATTCCAAGGCTCTGAGCAGGACAGGGAAGCAGCTGCTGGAGTAGATAATGGAGTTCTGAGGCTCTTTGATTTTCTAATGACTTTTATTCAAATACAGTGAGTTAATATGCATGGTTCCATCTTTGACACTGGTGCGTCACTTCTGTCCTCCAGACGAGGACGTGGCCCGAGTTAGAGGAGCTCCAAGAGCCAAATCTCCTTCCAGCTGACTCAAAACAGGGCTCTGGGGGTTCAGAGAAACAGGCCACAACTGCAGCAACCCCATCGTGGAGGGCTGGAGAACAAAGGAGAGCAGGAATAGCAGCTTAAGGAAAGTAAAAGAAAACCCCATAGAACGGGGTGTTCACTGCTGGGACAGGTCCTGGCTGGGGATGGGGACAGTGGCAGGACAGGGCAGAGCCCGTGCTCCACTCCCTGCAGAAGAGAAGCCACAGCACAGCAGGGATGGGGACAAGGGGCTCAGCCTCCGTGTGTGGACAAAGCTCAGGCCTCAGCTCATCTCACTGCTCAACAAGAGGACAGGGAGAAGTGTGGGGTGGGAGCTGGCAGCCCTGGGGTACACCCACAGACCCTTCCTCCACTGCAGCCTCACACATCTCCCCATCTGTGCTTTGAGCTGAAAGTCTGCAGTTTATAGAGAAAAGCTGAGTTTGCCCAGGGAAGATGGGGCAGAAACGCTGCTCCCTCCATGCCAAAAAACAAAAGGGGATTTTCTTCTCCCAAGTCTTCCTGCAGGGCTTGGGCCCACCACAGCTCCACAACTGCCCCACCCTGGGACCAGGGTTGCAGCAGGGTTTGCAGGGCACAACCCACCCAGCAGGAGCTTGGAAAAAAAATTAGTTAGACCAGCATTCTCAAATTAACAAACTGTAATTTTTCTCCAAAGATACATTTTCCATACACATCCATCATACACCGTAACAAAAAAAAGCAGTGTACATGAAATAAGAAAATAAATTAAATCCATAGCATAGGTAAGGAGGATGCTCTAGACTGGAGTAGAGTCAGAAGTTTCCAGCAATACAAGAGGCTCAAGAGTTTGTTTTAACAAGAATGCCTGCTAGCATGGGCCCAGCAAGTGTTGTGGGTCAGTCCAACTCCTTAAACAGTTATTTAGAGTTTTGAACAGCCAGTATTGTCCTGCAACAGGCAGAGCTATTACATCCTGGGAGAAAGCCAAGAGGCATCACTAAGATCCAAGTAGAGCATCCAGAAGATATTCAGATTGGTCCTGCAGCATCCACACTAGCCATCCTCCTTGGGTGGTGTATACCAGCCTGAAATGAGGAGAGATCTGTGAGGGAGGAAACTGCACCTGGAGAAGCTGTCAAAGGCAGCCAGGTCCCACTTCTAAAGGGCCACACATTCCTGAATATTGGGAGCCTTTCCCTCTGGCTGACTTCCCAACACCACACAGAATCATTTAGGTTGGAAAAGACCTCTCAGATCATCAAGTCCAAGCAATCAGTGAGAGGCTGCCTCTAGTTACAGCTACCAGAGCCCAGAGAGGGCAGCAGCACTCTGCAGCCACAATGTGCCACTGCTGCTGCCACCTCTGCACCTGAGGCAGGACAAAACTCTGTCTGGGGAGCCCAAACAAGCAAGGGAAAATGCAGGCCCTCTCCCTCAGCCCTTACCATTCTTCTCATGGATCTGAACCAGGGACTTGTAGGACTGCTGTGCTCTTGTCAGGCTGTACTGGTTCTGCAAGGGAAGGCAAGGGGACCATCAGGAACCTTGGGGAAGCCATCCCACACACCTCCCCTGTGCAGCCAGACCTGGCTGTGCCCCCCTTGTCCTACACTGCCCAGACCCTACCTTGTTGGCTCCAAATTGTACTCGTGCCTTCCCTTTCACCAGCGTTGCACTGATCTGCATGATCACAGACTCGATGGAGTAGGCACTACTCCAGCCCTGAGGGATGAAACACAAGGTGAGACCAGACCCACCCACCTGCGCTCCCAGGGCAAGCAAAGGGCCTCCCCCAGCTCTGGCAGGCAGAGGAAGGGCAGGAGATGTCAGGAATATGGAGTGTGGTAGGCACAACAGCTCCCCCAGGGATCAGCACCCACCTGTTTCGTAAGCAGCTCCATGCAGATGGCACCACCACCCAAAACATACCTGGGAAGGAATCAGACAAAAAGTTACCACACAGAGAGATGTGATTATACCCACCCACTGCTCCAGAGGTGAAACATCTTCTCTGACTAGATTTCTGATGGAAAAAAATATGCTAAAAACACCATCACTGTCTGCTTCCAGTGATGGCAAATCCATGTCAAGGAAATCACAGCATTGCACAGCTCTGGATAAACCCAGTGAAACCTGCTGCAGAGAGCAGCACTGCAGAGCAGAGAGAGACACAGAGTTACTCACCCCCCTGACAGCACCGGGGATACAACCCTTACAAATGGTGGATCAAAAGGAAAGTTATCCTGCAAAGAGAGAAAGAAGCAGAACCACTGAGTTCTCTGATGCCTCGCTGGGTCAGGTGTCTCTCAGGGAGGGGGAGCCTTACTTTAAAAGAGAAGTTGAGGAGGATGAAATCTGTTCCTTCTTTCTCTTTGAGGATTTGAAGATCGTTGTGCAAAGCGCTGTCCTCGTCAACCCTGTGAGAGGAAAAGCCCAGAGGGTCAGGCAGGGCTGTGCAGCTCAGGCCAGCTGAGCTTGGTGCCACCACCCCGAGCTGCTGTACCTGCACAGCCACACTGACAGCACAAACTGCCAAAATTCTGCTGCTGGTTTGCAGAGAAGACCATCACACCCCTTTTCCACACTGACAGCTTAAAAATAAAGGCTGCCTGGCCCAAGGAAAAAGTAGCACTGGTGTCTGGAGGGTGTGAAACTCAGGGTTTGCCTGCTGCACCTCTTTGTGCACTCTAGGAACAGCAGAGACTTGCAGAGTCCTCCCATTACCTCATCTTGGCTGGAGATATCATCTCCTTTTTGGCGTGGAGACAGCAAGCCAGCTGCCTGAGAGAGGCTGACTCAAGGTCTGCTTGGTGCTGCCCTGCCATGCTCATGTCCCCCTCTGGTCCCATCACCAAAAATGCATGATCCCAAGCTGGGCCACCTACTTGAGGAGTTTGACGTTCCAATCGTACAGGCTGTCATTCACTAGTTCAACTGCATAGTATCCTGCAAGGAGAACACAGGGGGTCACTGTGGGGGACACTGAGAGGGGGTTCAGCCACCACCCACATTTAGAACTCCCTGAGCTCTGCAGCACAACTTCGCTTGGGTACTGCCCCTCCATGAAAAGCAGCACCTATCCAGGACAGTCCTGAGGGCAGCAGTTTCTTTCTCTGAGTCCCTGGGCTCAGGAAAGGAGCAGGAAGAGCATTTCCCTTAAAGTCAGATGATTCTCCAACCCCAGCACGCTCCTCACTTCCATCCAGCAGTGGCAGGGAAGAGAGAGGGTATAAGGTGTTTTTAATCACTCTTGACAGAGTCACACCATGCAATGCTGGAGATCCTCCCCCTCAGCTGAGCAGCACAGCCCCAAGGCCCACTGGGTACCCCACAGGAGGAGCAGGAATCCTCCTCCTCCTCCTCCTCCTCCCCCAAGCTCCTGCAGCACTCACCGCCCTTGAAACTTGGTGATCGGTAAATATCCCTGAGCTCCTTCATTAGCCGGTCAGTGGCCTGCACAGACCCAGACACTGCACCCTGCAGGGAACAGGGAGGGGAGAGTTGCATTGTTATGCTGCACCCAACCATGGCTACTGCTCTAGGAGCTCAACAGCTCAGCCACAACTCAGTCCAGCCTCTATCCTGCCTGGCACCTCTCAGCCCAATATGTCACCTCAGGCAGCACAGCTGCAGCAGAAACACCTCTGTGGCCTCTCTGCTGAGTTAGAATCTCAGCCCAGGGCCACAAAAGCACAATCCACCTCCACAGCCTCAGGTGATCATAGAGGCACAGCTGCTGGGGCAGAAGGCAGCCCCAGATCTTGCTGCAGGACTGCCCCATGAGGCACCAATGCCCCTGGGGTCACTGAGCACCCTCCCTGAGCTGCAGAGGCAGTGCACAGACTGCTCTGCTTCAGCCCCATCAGCCCTGGAGAACTGGTACTGCTGTACCTTTGGCTGGGGACCCTCTGATTCAGGGCTGGAGGGCTGGCAAGGGCCTCCATCACTCTTGCCCTTGAGTCCCTCTGCTTCCCCAGCCCACCTGCCCACTGGGCGACACGTACATTTAAGTAATCTTGCCTCTGGTTCTTTTTTATTTTCTCTAAAATGGCCAGGTTTTCTTTGCCAATGCCTTCATCCTCTGTCTTTCTCCCATCTGCCGGCTCTTCCTCTTTCATCTCATAGTGGTCCAAGTCCTCAGTGTCCTGGGAAGGGAAAGGAAAGCTCAAAGAGGTGTGCCTCTGCTCCTCCCTGCTCTGAGTGCTGAGGAAGGATTCCTAGTGCAACTCCTTCCCCCCAGGAAGTCCCAGCTCCTGGTCTGAGGCACAGAGTGGAAAACACAAGTTCTGGGCACTCAACTGGGCTCATGTGAGCTCTTTGTTTGCTGGATTCTCCCCTGTTTATAACAACCCACAAATCTCTCAGTCCTCAGCAAGCCCCATGTAACCACGACCCTGGATCTTGGCACATCTGTGGCTTCAGCAGCTTGTGCCACACTGCTGGGTGGCTGGAACAAAGCACAGCCCCTGGCACAGAGCTGCCAGACCCCTGGGCTAGCCAAACCCCAGCAGGGACACAGGGCACCAGCACCACGAGAAGAGCAGACCCCTGCATCCAGATCCAGCTGCACGGGATGTTATTCCCTTAACAAGAGTGGGGATTTCACAGCAGGTCTCTCTGTAGATCAGCTCAGCACACCCCAAGGGCAGCACCTGACCCCAGAAGAGCCTTTGGCCCCCACTGTTTACCAAAATAACACGTGGCAGTGCAAGCCCCTGATGGAAAAACCCAGTTGTAGCCATCTGGGCTCACTACAGAAATCTCTCCCCATGCACTCAGCTGCCTGGAAATGGCTGTGGGCATGTACAGCTCCAGCTCTGGCACTAAATCCTCTGAACAAGTGTTTACTCTGGCCTCTCTGGGCTGCTCGTGGCTACTGAGCAGCGTTTTTGGAAGGGCTGGGACATTTTTAGACTCTCACAGGAAAACAGATCCTCCTAGAAAATCCCTCGAGTAGATTAACCTGCATAAGAAATCTGTGTGCCAGGGCACAGTTCTGCTGCTTCACTCCTCCACACAGCTGAACAAATCCCACTGCTCAGCACAAAACCTTTGCTCTACACGAGCATTCTCCCTCCACAATGCCTGGCATTAGCCAAAGCACAAGGAGGAATGCTCAGCTCCTCAGGATTCATTTTTCCAGCCCAGGAGAGCGGAGGCCTCGCAGACTCTGATTTCCCTCCCATAAAGCTGCAGATTTGCAGATTCACAAGGTTATGCTGGTGGCAGTTGAACCCTCCCCCTTTTCCCCATGGACAGTGGCAAAGCCCAGCCTTAATTCAGCAGGCAATTCACTTTGGCAAAGCCCCCCCAAGTGCTGGGGTGCTGCTGCTCAGTGACCTGCCCCCAGGCTCCACAGCACTGCTGACTCAGTGCCCGTGCTGTTCTCGTGTCTGAGGCATTGCCAAACGTCACCATGGAGATTCAAGATTATTCCACCCACTTCCACAGATCTCTAAACTGCAAACCAAACAGCCCAGAGCCTGTGGGTTGTGCAGCAAGGTGCCCTGAGCTTGCAGTGAAGTGTGGCTGCCTCCACCACTGCTGGCAATTAGCTCACTTGCACACTCAACCACCTGACCTCATCCTCTCTGTGGGAGTTCCGTGCAACAGAGATTTCCCTGCCAGCAACAGCAACCCAGAAATGCATCTCTCCAATTCTCCTGCAGGAATTTCAGGCTTTAGAGAACAGCACGTACTGCCCCAAAGCAGCTCTGCTCACAGCTCATCCACATGCCTCTGGAGGCCATGGCTGCATGGCCATGCTCAGCTCTGTGCTCTAGAGTGGATTATCTTTGCCCCCAATGAAGGAGAGGAATGATGAGGAGGACTCCATCTTATCAAAAAGCTAATTAATTACTTTATTATACTGTATCATCTATACTATATTATTCTATAGAGCCTCTGTGCTCTATAATGGATATCTTTGCCCCCAGTGAAGGAGAGGAAGGATGAGGAGCACTCCATCTTATAAAAAAAGCTAATTAATGGTTTCATTATACTATATTATTCTGTATTATATTACATTACATCTGAACTGAATCTGCCCAGCACTCAAATGCTCAGAATCTCATGACTGTCAGCCCACACACACACACCTGGATTCAACTGGTCAGTGAATCCAAACACTCACAGCAGAATCCAGTTATCAACTCCCTTCAGGTACACAACCTTCCACCACACATTCCACTTTTGAACAACACAGGAGCAGTAAATAAGATAAGAATTGTTTTTCCTTTCTCTGAGGTTCAGAGAATGTGAAACCCAGAAACATTCTTGGGAAGAATTGTGCCTTGCTTTTCTCTGTGAAATGTGGCTACAGTGCTCTCCTGGGGTTTGTGAATATGTGGAGCCCAGCTGTGCCTCAGCATCCTCAGCATCAAAATGCCCAGAATTAACCAGCCTTTGGTCCAAACTTGCCTGTCTGGGGGCCACAAGCTTCTGCCAAGCAAGACCCCTGTACCCCCACACCTTTCAGCACCTTCCTCCCTGTGCTCAGCTGCTCACACACTAAGGTGGCACTTACCTCTGGCATCTCTTCATCTTCCTCTTCAGAGGACACCTCTTCCTGGGTACTCTGTGGAGAGGAAAGGGATGGAGATTCTGTGGTCAGCATCTTGGGAAAATGCTCTGCTGCCTTCCCAGATGAGGTCAAACAGGGATGAACAAGCAGGACCAAATTAAAAGCAAAGAGCAGCTGAGAGCCTTTACAGAAAACAGCACCAAGGCCCAGCAGAGCAGGCTGGCATCACCCAGGACAGGAATCCAAGCTCTCACCCTCTGTGTTCCTCCCCTGGGAACCTCAGAAGCCACCAGAGCAAACAGCAGGGAACGTGTAACTCATTTTCTGAGCTCTGGGAGCCCTTTCCTGAGCCACGTACCTGTTCTGCCGGCAGAGGCTGGTCCAGCATTTCAACATCTGGATGTTGGGGGAGGTTGTAGAGTTTGCACAGGTCAGAGATTATTCGTTTCAGGTGCTGCAAAAGCTGTCCAGAGAACAGAGGGTCAGTGAAGTGTGGGGAGCTCTGTGCCCAGCCAGCAGCAAAGGCCCCAGGGCTGCTCCCTCCTGCTCCAAGCAGCAGGAATCAGGGTGCAAAATCCCACCCTGGCACCAAATGGTATCAGAGAAGTTCACCCCAAATGTCTGGAACTTTTATGAGACTACTACTGTCCCCACTTGAGGCAGCTGGGGACACGTAAGGAGGGAGTTACCCCCCAAAAGTTCCAGCCCTCCCCTGCCCAGGGCAGCAGAGCACATCTCACCAAGGTGTTTCCTTTCCTGACTTCCACCAGCCTCTCCAGGATAGCTGCCAGGTTGGGATCGTCTGACTCCACAGACCATATGGGGGGAACAGCTGGATAAGACTCCTGGAAAAGGGGAGAAGGGGCTGTTGGTGGCATGGAGACCATTGTGGTGCACACAGCAGTGACCCACACGGGGTGAGGGCTGAAGATCCCCCTGTAGCACAGACATCAGGCCACAGGTGACTGATCCACCCTCCAGCATAACCCTGGGGCTGAGGGCAGCACAAAGCCCTACTGGGACCGTGCTGGGCTGGCTCTGGGCTGTGTCCCCTGGCCCAGGGTGGAACAGGGAGGGAGGACTGTGCCATTTTGGCCACTCCTCTGGCTGTGGGGCCATTAGGGGTGGAAGGCAGTAGAGGCAGGGCACCGAGGGTGTCCCATGGGTTACTGCCCTCACAGCTTTGCACCAGCAGTTACAGAAGAACCTGGCAGCACCCACGCAGAACAGAGGCCGAGCAGGCACCTTTAATCCTGGACAAAGCCTCTGGCAACACTCCCAACGTGCCCCTCCAGAAAATTCTGGTTGTTAGTCCCATTCAGACTCTACACCAAGGGCCATCCAAGCTCTGCTAGCCCTCCTCGTCTGGAGACACAAACCAGCTCTAAATTGTGGTCAAAGAGGGCACCGGGATTCCTCAAACACCGGTGCGGATGAGCCACAGCAGGGAGGAGGAGCCGCCGCAGGTTCCTCTTCTCCAGGGAGATCAGGGCCGCCCCGGGAAACCCAAAAGAAAACCGGGGAATAACGGGGACGGTCTGAGGGGCTCCACGCCTGACGACGAGCAGCGGGACAGCACTGGGGGTTCCAGACACCACGGGGCACGGCCAGCTCTCGTACACCGGGACGGCGGGACTGCCCCCGGTTGTTCTCGGCGGCCCCGAGGAGCTCCCGGAGGCCGCACGGAGATCGGGAACGGCGGCAGCCGCCCCCCGCCGCCACCGCCAGGGACGTTGGGGCACAGGCCCGGCTCACCCCGGGCCGCAACGGCGACAGCCCCGTCCCCGCCAAGGAGCAGCCCTCGGTGGCGGGGCCGCCTGGCGGTGCCCCCGCAGAGCCCGGGCCCGCCGCCCCCCGGGCCTCACCGTGATGTTGCAGTGAATGCGGACGGGTCCCGGCGGCGGCCCCCGGGAGGCAGAGGCGCCGGCGCGGGCCCCGGCCCCCGGGACGAACTCGCAGCTGATCTCGTCCGGGCAGGCGCTGCCGATGCGGAACCGCTCGTGGCCGCGGTGGAAGATGGACTCGAGCAGCCGCAGCTCCCGCCTCAGGAGCCGCCCGGCGGGGGCCGCCGCCACCTCGGCCCCGCTCCGCCCGGGTCCCCCCGCCGCCGCCTGCGTCCTCGCCGCCTCCTCCGGCCCCGCCCGCTGCATCTTCCCATGGAGGGACCCGCTCCGCCGCCGCCGCCGCCGCAGCCCCGGAGCCCGCCCAAGATGGCGGCGGGACGGCCCCGCTCCCGGAAGTGCCGTCGGCGGAACGGGCGGGGCGGCCCCGCCGGAAGCGTCTCGCGACATACGGGAAGTGACGGCGGGTAAGCCCCGGGGGAGCGGGGCGGGGCCGGCGGGGAGCCCCGCCCCTGCCCGGAGGGGTCACCGGGGGTCACGGGGGGGGGGGGGGGCACCGGGCACGGCCGGAGCCCGGCGGGGACGGGGCTCACCGAGGCCCGGCAGTGCCGGCTCTGACACCCCCTACGGGCCTACGGCGGGGGCTCCGCTCCCGGCCTGCACCCGCTAACCCTCCCGCTCGGATCCCAGCCCGGGGCTCCGGCGCCCCGCTGGCCCCGCGCAGGGACCCCGGTGCAGCGGCGGGCCGGGGGAGCTCAGAGCCCTCCGCCGTGTGCCCGGGCCGCGGCGGGGCGGAGGCGGGGGCGGCCCCGGGGCCGCTGACGGCGGCGGTGACGGCGACGGAGCCGGAGCGCGGGACGGCCCCGGCGCAGCGCCCGGCACCGCCTCCCGCCCGGGGCCGCCCCGCCCGGGCCGCCGCCGCCGGCTCCAGCACCTCGGACAGCGCCCGGCCAGAACCGCGGACAGCGGCGGGTGCCGGTGGCGGCACCGGGCCGCCCCCATGGCGCTGCTCCGCGTCCTCTGCCTTCTCGCTGCCCTCAGACGTAAGTGCCGGGGCTGGGCGGGATGGCACCGGCACGGGCGGGGAGGGCACCGGAGCGGACCGGGCCGGGCCCGGGGGCTGCGCCTGTTGCACAGCACAGGTCCGGAGCGGAGCCGGTACCGGCCGTTCCGCGGTGCCGCTGCCGCTCCCCGAGCGCCCCGGGGCTGTGCGGCCGCCGCGGGCTGCGGCTGCCCGAGGCGGTACCGGGGGCGGGCAGGCACCGACCCGAACAGGGGATGGGGTGTCACGAACGGGCACGGAACGGCGGGGACAGGCAGGGGAGGGCGGAGAGGGACCCCCAGCGCCGTGCAGCCGCTCCCGGAGCCCCCCGGCCCTCCCTGCTCCGTGCCCGGCTGTGGCACCCACACCCCATCACCGCGCACCCCATCACCGTGCCCCCCACCATTCCTGCTCCGTGCCCGGCTGTGGCACCCACACCCCATCACCGTGCACCCCATCACCGTGCCCCCCACCATTCCTGCTCCGTGCCCGGCTGTTGTACCCACACCCCATCCCCGTGCACGCCACCATTCCTGCTCCGTGCCCGGCTGTGGCACCCACACCCCATCACCGTGCACCCCATCACCGTGCCCCCCACCATTTCTGCTCCGTGCCCGGCTGTTGTACCCACACCCCATCACCGTGCACGCCACCATTCCCACTCCCAGGCTGCCAGGGTCAGAGCCCCACACCGGGTACAGGCTCTAACCCGGGGGTCCCCGGAGCCTCGTGGGGGCCCTGCCCGGCACCACGGGGCTCAGGCTCGGCCATGCCCCAGGGAGCCTGGGCACGGACACGGAGGAGCGGCTGGTTGAGTACCTGCTGGACCCTGCTCGCTATAACAAGCTGATCCGGCCGGCGACCAATGGCTCGGAGCTGGTGACCGTGCAGCTGATGGTGTCGCTGGCGCAGCTCATCAGCGTGGTGAGTTGGCCAGGGCTCTGCTCCCCAACCTCCTGGGCAAGCCAGGGGGGCCCAAACCCTCCCAGCACCCTGGGTGACCAGCCCTTCTCTCTCTCTGCAGCACGAGCGGGAGCAGATCATGACCACAAACGTCTGGCTGACCCAGGTGGGCATCCTGGACTCTGACGTGACCCTGAGACCCCCATGTCCACCCTGCCTCTGCCTTGAGACCCATCCCTATCCCAGACATCCTGTGTGGGACCCTAATGCCGGCCCTGCCCTGTTATAGCCCCCCATAAAGCCTCTGTGGGACCCCTGTGTCCCCCCTGTCCTGAGCCACCCCCTTGCCCATCCTGTGGCTGGGCTGGGCTGATCCCACCTGTCCTCAGGAGTGGGAGGACTATCGCCTCACGTGGAAGCCTGAGGACTTTGACAACATGAAGAAGGTCCGCTTGCCCTCCAAGCACATCTGGCTGCCTGATGTGGTGCTCTACAACAAGTAGGTCATTTTTGGGGGGTGCTATGTGTTCCCGAGGCCCACCCAGGGCAGGGGGGCCACGTTGTACTGCTGGGGCTGACAACAGCAGGACTGACAGCAGCTCTCTTCACCTCAGTGCCGATGGGATGTACGAGGTCTCCTTTTACTCCAATGCGGTGATCTCCTACGACGGCAGCATCTTCTGGCTGCCCCCCGCCATCTACAAGAGCGCCTGCAAGATCGAGGTGAAGCACTTCCCCTTTGACCAGCAGAACTGCACCATGAAGTTCCGCTCCTGGACCTACGACCGCACCGAGATCGACCTGGTGCTGAAGAGCGAGGTGGCCAGCCTGGATGACTTCACCCCCAGCGGCGAGTGGGACATCGTGGCGCTGCCGGGGCGGCGCAACGAGAACCCCGACGACTCCACCTACGTGGACATCACGTACGACTTCATCATCCGGCGCAAGCCGCTCTTCTACACCATCAACCTCATCATCCCCTGCATCCTCATCACCTCCCTGGCCATCCTCGTGTTTTACCTCCCGTCCGACTGCGGCGAGAAGATGACGCTCTGCATCTCTGTCCTGCTCGCCCTCACCGTATTCCTCCTGCTCATCTCCAAGATCGTGCCACCCACCTCACTGGACGTACCACTGGTGGGCAAGTACCTCATGTTCACCATGGTGCTGGTGACCTTCTCCATCGTCACCAGCGTCTGCGTCCTCAACGTGCACCACCGCTCGCCCACCACGCACACCATGCCGCCCTGGGTCCGCACCCTCTTCCTGCACAAGCTCCCGGCTCTGCTCTTCATGAAGCAGCCGCGGCAGAGCTGCGCCCGCCAGCGCCTGCGCCAGCGCCGGCACACGCAGGAACGCGCCGCCGCCGCCGCCGCCACGCTCTTCGTGCAGGCCGGGGCTCACACCTGCACCTGCTACGCCAACCCCGGCGCCGCCAAGGCTGCCGAGGGCCTCAACGGGTACCGGGAGCGGCAGGGGCAGGCGGCGGGCCCCGGGGCGGGCTGCGGCTGCGGGCTGGAGGAGGCGGTGGACGGCGTGCGCTTCATCGCCGACCACATGCGCAGCGAGGATGACGATCAGAGCGTAAGTGGAGGGGTGGGGATCTGGCAGTGGGCAGAGCTGGGGGTGCAGAGTGTGTTCTGGCTCGTGGATGTGCCACAGGGAGTTACTGCACAAGCACCAAGGGGGTCCCTGCCTAGCCCAGTGAGGGCCAGCACTGATCCCTGACCCATCAGAGCGTAAGTGGAGTTGGACAGTGGGAATCTGGGAGTGGGCAGAGCTGGGTGTTCTGGTTCATGGCTGTGCCACGGGGAGTGATTGCACAGGCACCAAGGGGGTCCCTGCCTAGCCCCGTGCTCAGTGGGGTCCAGCACTGATCCCTGACCCATCAGAGCGTAAGTGCAGTTGGGCAGTGGGAATCTGGGAGTGGGCAGAGCTGGGAGTGCAGAGTGTGTTCTGGCTCGTGGATGTGCCACGGGGAGTGATTGCACAAGCACCAAGGGGGTCCCTGCCTAGCCCCGTGCTCAGTGGGGTCCAGCACTGATCCCTGACCCATCAGAGCGTAAGTTGAGGTGGGTGGTGGGGATCTGGGGGTGGGCAGAGCTGGAGGTGCAGAGTGTGTTCTGGTTCATGGCTGCGCCACAGGGAGTGACTGCACAAACACCAAGGGGGTCCCTGCCTAGCCCCGTGCTCACTGATCCCTGACCCACCACTGCAGTCCCAGGCTGAAGCAGCTGCTCTGGAAACACAGAGGATCCCAGCAGGCCTGGCCCTGCACAGCAGTCAGACTGCAGATTCTGCAGAGTTCCCCCTCCCAGCTCTGCTCACTGGGGAGATCTTTCCTGGGCTCATTGGTGCGGGTGACAGCAGGGGGAGTGAGCCCCATGAGGCCCACGGCAGGCTGGCAGGCAGCCCCAGGAGCTGCAGTGCTGAGGGAGCAGGTTCCAGGCTCTGAGATATGCAAATCCCAGTCGGGGCAGTGTCAGGCAATACCCCAGGCTGACCCAGCATTTTTCCTGGCCCCCTGCAGGTGAGCGAGGACTGGAAGTACGTGGCCATGGTCATCGACCGCCTCTTCCTATGGATCTTCGTCTTCGTCTGTGTCTTTGGCACCATTGGCATGTTCCTGCAGCCCCTCTTCCAGAACTACACCACCAACTCCCTGCTGCAGCTCGGCCAGGGCACCCCCACCTCCAAATAGCATGGGGAATGGCCAGTCCCAGGGCCAGAGAGATGGGTACTGGGCTCAGGCAGCCCCTGCAAACCAATAAATACTCCCACAGGAGCGGGCTGGTTCCATCTGGTGTCATTTCATCCTACACTGTGCTCTGCAGGCTGAGAGAGCAGCATGCAGCCAGGGTTGGGGTGACTCTGGCTGCCTGGGACCAAGGTAAGAGGCAGGAAGGCATCATCTCTGTGAGAGGAAAATGCCAGAGAGCACAGGAGCGTGAAACCTGACCCACGGGGACGTGCTCAGCTCTGTGCTCTGCTCCTGGCAGCACCAGTCACTCACTGCATCTCCTCTCAGGCCATGAGGGACTAGAGCCCCAGCCTCATTGGGCAGCCCCTGGCTCCAGCCTGGTGCTGCCAACCCCTGTGCCAGCTCTGGGGCTCCCAGGAGAGACAGAGCAGGAGCAGAGGCATGGAGAGAACAGAGCTGCTCAGCTCTGGCTCCGAGGTGAACACACGGACCAAGCAGGAAGAGGCTATTTTTAAGTCCTACCTGCAGGCAGAGTGAAGGCAGCCAGTGCCAGGGGCTGCTCCAGCTCCCATCTTCTTCTGTTCCACTCCAGGCTCAGCGTGCTGGAGCCAAGAGCAGGCACAAGATGAGTTGCACAAGGAGAAGGAAAACACAATTAAATCAACCCAAGCTGGGAGCTGCTGGCAACAGGGCCCCAGCGTGGGTCACTGGGCTGCCACCATGGCCAGCAGCACTGCCTGCACTCTCTTGGCCAGCAGGAATTGGCCTCATTGGGGAAAAGTGAGATGGAGTGTTTGCTATAAATACCACTAATCCCTGGGGCTGGGGGGAGTGGTGGTGGCGGGGCCTGGCAACACACAGGGCCAGGGGAAGCTGCACGCTAGAAATTAATTTAAATCCCAGCACTTCACGCAGCCAGAGAAATCCCAGCTGCTGCAGCTGCTGCTCCTGGAGCTCAGGGGTGCACCCCAATACCTCAATGTTAAGAGCTTTGCTCCTCAAGCAGCCCCATGGCAGGGACTTGTCCCAGTTCATCCCACCTCTGTGCCAACTCTGCTGTTGGCCCAGCCTCAGCGAGTGCAGGATGGGGGGTGGAGATCTGTCAGTATTGGGAGGGTGTGGGGAGCACACCAGGAGCCCCCATAGCCTCAGCTGCAGACAGAGGAGCCCCCAGCCCTGCTCTGGCTGGGTGCCAAGGCAGTTCCTTCCCCTCACAGCTCTGCCTGGCAGTGGATGCCCACGGGCAGCTGCAGGCAGGGTGGACATGTGACAATGGTGACCCTGCTTGGCCCCAGCCTGGCTGTGCTGTGGAGATCCACAGCCAGAGCTGGGGTCCTGCTCCCAGCCTTGGGCTCCTCATTTTGGGCTTGAGGTAAGAGGCTCAATTCCAAACTCCACCTGGCTCCCTTCACCATTCAGCACACACTAACTCATCTCTGTCCCTCTCCAAACCCCACCACAGCCCCCTCTTCACCTCAGCAGGAATTAGCACACCCATGGCCAACAATGCTGAAACTCTCTTCTTTGTTATTAATGCAGAATGTCATGCTGGTCCTATGGCTGCACATTGCAGAGGTCAGTCCCATGTCCCAGCTTGGCTGGGCTGCCAGTCATCTTCCAATAGAGACACAGAAAAACACTCAAACAGCCTGAGTTTTCCTTTTTTTTTTTTTAATCTCAAAGGAGAAAATTTGCCTCAAAACCTGCCAGAGGGATTTGCAGTACATGGTCCAAAGGTTTCAAGATCACAGTCTTGAAAATTCCTCTGGTTTCTCGTGCCTTCTTTAAAAAACAATAAACGGGGAGGACAAAACTATAAAAAAGCAAACGGGGACTGAGCCTGCCCTTGCTTTAAAAAACAGGAGAATCATTTACATGCACATTTTAAAAACACAGGGTCTGAGTGACAGTGACAAGGCAGCCAGGTCTACGAGGACAGCACTGCACAGTCCTGAATCCACTCCAAAAACGTGGTGAAAGAAGGATGAGCACAGCCTTGCACAGCCTGTGCACATTCACCCCCCAGTCCTTGCTGAGCGCTTCCTTACACGTCAAGGACAGAAAAATTTTCTTCCTCTTGGGGTTTGCGGATCCAGCTGCCGTAGCCCAGCTCTTCCAGCGTGCTGAAGAAGCTCTGCTTGGCTGCCTGGTAAGCTGTGGCTGCCTCCTTGGCATCTGAGTACACAGAGAAACCCTGCAGGTCTTTGCGGTTGTGCTTTGCACACAGCTGCTGGAACAGGGCGAACATTTTCCTCTTGGACACACGAGACACCTCCAGCTTCACACTGGGAAGGAAGACAGTGACAGCAATGAGGGACAGGACACAGAGAAGAGCCAAGAGAAGCAGGGAAAATCCCATGATGGAGGAGCTCTGGGCTTGGCAGGGCTCAGTGGGAGGGTCCAGGCAAGGCAACATTTTGTTTTCCTTCAGGAGTGCTGGCTTATGCCCTGTTTAAAATTCCTCTCTCCAACCCTCCCCATGTGTAGGGTGTTGCCACGTTTCTCTTCACAGAGAAAAGCAAGGCATAATTCTTCCCAAGAATATTTCTGGGTTTCACATTCTCTGAACCTCAGAGAAAGAAAGAACAATTCTTATTTGCTGTGCCTGTGTTTGTGCAAAAGTAGAATGCAATATGGAGATTGTTTACCCAGAGTGATGGTGTTTTGTTTTCTTGGCCTATCAGGGACAGGTGTGTGTGTTGGGAGATGCTGTGCAGTTGAGTGCTTGGCAGATTCAGTTAGATGCAATGTAATATAGCATAGAATAATATAGTATAAAAAAGTAATTAATTAGCCTTCTGATAAGATAGAGTCAGATGCATCTCATCGGGGGCAAAAATATCCACTATACAGGGTGCTGTAACAGTGCAGAGTGTACTCCCCACCTCAGAGCTGCCCCCCTTCCCCCAGGCAGTGGCAGGAAAAGGCAGTGTCAGGAAAGGCTCCTCTTACCCATCTACTTTCCCTTTGGTGCCATCCAAGATTTCCACTTCGCCTTCATCAGCAAGACACCAGTTCACTGATGACTCCTTGGTCTTGCCCGTCTGCCTTGCGGAGTCGTACACGCTGACTCGCCCAACCTGCACAGGAAGGAAGCTTAGCCTGGTCCTGCTGCCTCAGCCTCTTGCCCCTTTCATCCCTCACAGTTTTAGCTCATCCCAAACTTTCCAGAGCCACAAGGAAAAGGTTCTTACTGAGTTGAAGGCTAGAGAAGCACTTCAGTGTCCTTCTTTCCAGCCTAAGACATTGCCAGTAACCCCTAAACTGTGGGGTGACACAAAGAGGGCAGGTTCTTGGGGTTGTCCTGTGTAGGGCCAGGAGCTAGACCTCCTGAGACATTGTGAGTCCCTTCCAACTCCTTGACTGTGTGATTTTGTGCTTCTGGTCACTAATTCTTGCCCCTGGTTGGAGGGCTGCTGCACAATGAGCCTCCCTGCAGAGCACCTCAGGGACCCCCAAACACACAGGCAAAGATGAAGAAGTGCCACAGCTGCAGTACCTCAGGGTGGTTGATGTGATATGGAGCCTGGAGCTTTTCCTTCAGAGTGCTCCCATCCCTCTCCATACGGCAGCAGATGGCACGGGTCAAGTGACCCTGGCTGTACAAATAACCTGTGGAGACAGAGGTGAAGGTGTGAGGAAACAGGATGGCAGTGATGGACTGGCCAAACCCCAAAAACACTTTGCAGCACTGCTCACAGGCTCCTGAAAGCTCACAGCATGTGGATCAGCATAGCTATGTGTATCGTGGGTCTGAAGACTGCAACACTTCTCACTCAAGACACAAACATGCAGTTTTTGTCTCGCTCTCCTAGATCACACGTGCCTCCTAAAAATCCAGAACTTTGCAGAGACACTGACCATACCCACAGCTTAAAACCCATAGATTCCCTTTGCATTTTCAAACAGCTCTTCTGCCAAGAAAGACATTTCAATCTGTAACTCTTACACCCTCCACAAACCAACTTTGCCATCAGATGATCTGGCACTGCAGCCTAGTTTTACCCTGAGAGGACAGAGGGTTTCTCACCAAGTGTCAGAGAGTGGAGATAAACTGGCTCCAGGAAGTGTGACAGCAATGCCCCTTGCAAGCCCAGAACATTCCAGCGTAAGATTTTGTCGCTGCAGGACATGGTCCGTAAGCGCTCCCCGTGCTGGATCCCGTCCCACGTGGGCACAATGTCACTTGACTCCACAGGAATGGTGCCTTCTCCTGCACCAGAGAAGAAAAAAGCTTTTCTGTGTAGTGTCAGATAGTCAATAAATCAAAACCCCATCAGCAACTGCTTGGGAAACTTCTGGATAACCCAGAGTGAACTCGAGTTTGACACCAGGTTCAGGGAACAATCTGGCATTCAGTATTGGGTACTGATGAGTAATTTTCAACATGGCTGAAGCAGAATAGAACTTTGCTTGAAAGGCAGGACACAGACCTAGATCTGAGCTTTGCATCAGACTTCACAAAGCATGGCCGTGCAATAGGCAGGGCTGGGAAGGGGAAAGGGACTCTCTCTAAAGCCTTCCTGGGAAGCGGAAAGGGATTCTCTCTAAACCTTCCATCTACCTCTCCTGGTTCCTGAATGCTTCAAATCCCACAGCAGCACATAGAGAGGGGAAAGGA
Source organism: Melospiza georgiana (assembly GCF_028018845.1). Lineage (NCBI taxonomy): Eukaryota > Metazoa > Chordata > Aves > Passeriformes > Passerellidae > Melospiza > Melospiza georgiana. Next base: position 113,179 of record NC_080462.1, on the reverse strand, counting down.
AGCTCTGGAGCACCAGAAAGGCTCCCAGGAGAGGACTGAAGCCACCCCATGGTGCAGGGAGTGACTGCACTCACCATTCTCCACCTTGGTCCGCAGCTTGCCTTGCTTGGGGTTCTCAAAGAGAGGCTGATGTTGGGGCTGTCCCATCTCATTTGGCTGATCACTGCAGGATTTATCAAAGAGTGCTCCATCCCCACATGGTGCTGTGCTAGAAAAAAACCCTCCTGGTTAGCCCTGACTGTAAAGGAAACAGCCAGGGCCAGGGGCATGACAGTGCTGCTGATACCAGTCATTCAACCCCCTCACCAACCTGACATAGAGGTGGAAGGTAACACTGCTCTTTATTTTGAGTTTCTGTCCTCCTGCTTGCTCAAAAATGCTCTCTTCTGCAGAGGAAGGATTAGATGGGTCATACTTCATCAGCTCACTGTAAAGAAACCTGAAAAAAAGAAAACACCATCCTGTCAAAAGGCTGCTCTGCTTCTCAGACAACAAGTGCTTCAACTGACAGGCAGGGTCCCACACCACCCATCCCTGCCACATGGAAGAGCAGACACCAGGAGCTGTGGCTCAGGATGCCTGGGAAGCCAGCAATGCTTGATGTACAAAAAGGGCAAAAAATCCAGCAGATTTTCTGCCATGCAGAGGACAAGCAGTAGAAAAGCAGGATCCTGTCCAGGTGCTGCTCTCATGCATCTGATCCCAGTCTGAAGAAGACTTCAAGGTTGTTAACCAGCACCTTTAGTCAGCAGCAAGTTTGCATTAAAAGTAAACAACCTTGCAGGCAGCTGAATTCAAGTGGTATTAGAAGGAGCCCACGATCTGTTCACACATGATGGGTCTTTTATGGCTGATTCTGGCCAGGGAAAACCCTGAGGTCTCCAACATTGTGTCAAGGACTAAAGAAAAACTGCAGCCTCCCAGCCAGTCCTTGAGCAGAGCCTGTGCAGGGGCTGATTGTGCAAGGAGAGGCAGAGTTCACTCTGCTGTGCCAGAGCAGCCACTGCTGTCAAGATTAACAGCTGAAAGCAGACAGTAAGCAAGATGCAATCCTGATTCATCACTTCCCAGGGACCTGCCCTCAACACTTCCCCTTGCTCAGGAATGCAGAGCACAATGGCAGCACACAAAGGCTTGGAGGAAGCAGCTGATTTTTTGTTCATAACTGAAGGACAGATGTTAACCAAACAGTCCAGCTTCATCTCACTTTAGGTTTCAAAAACTAAAAGGTGCCACAGTGAATGTGGGAGGGGAAGAGGAAGAAAAGAATTGTGCAGTTTAGTTGTGTAGAAAGGGGAAAACCCTTTCCAGCTTCTGAAAAACATGTTAATTATCAAAGCTAACATATGCAGTATGTTTTCATAAATCCTTCTACAGAAAGGCCAGGAGAACAAGCCTGCAGTGGCTTGGTGTGGCAGGAGCTGTCCCCAGGCTGGAGAGCTTCCTGTACATCAGCCCAGCAGCTTCAGCAGGAGCCTTAACATTGAGCACATCAGATGCAGCCCTTGGGCTCCTGGCAAGTCTCCCATTCAGTTCTTATTTGGGCATCATTCAGGTATGGCCCCTTCTTATCAGAAATAACTTCCCTTTATTCAACAACACAAGTGAACAGTGTCTGAGGATCACAGCATCCCTCAGCACAGCAAAAATCAAGGGGTGTGTTTCAGCTACACCCCTCCAGAATGGGAGAGCAGCTCCTGGCAGGCCCCTCTCCTTTTCCTTTTGAGTTTCCCCTTTTCTCACCTCACAAAGCCTCTTCGAGAAATGATTTCTGCATGACAGTCATTCACTGTCTCCCCCTTCAAGCTTAGCTCTTCTCCTTTAACACAGCGATTACCTGAAACAAACAAACAAAGAACTAAATACTAGGGCAGGTATCAAAGTCAAGATGGCTTCAGAGACAGAGGAAGGCAATCTTATTTCTTTGGGCTCTTGACCAGCAGCACCAGCACGAGCACCCTGCCTATTAAATCACTGTCACAAGCACTTAAATGTCACCACGTTTCTCTTCACAGAGAAAAGCAAGGCACAATTCTTCCCAAGAATATTTCTGAGATTCACTTTCTCTGAACTTCAGAGAAAGGAAAAACAATTCTTATCTTATTTGCTGTGCCTGTGTGTGCCAAAGTTGAATGCAATATGGAGACTGTCTCCCCAGAGTGATGGTGTTTTGTTTCCTTGGCCTATCAGGGCCAAGCATATGTGTGTGTGTGTGTGTGTGTGGACTGTGGGCTGAGTCACAAGATTCTGTGCAGTTGTGTGCAGAGTTGAGTGCTTGGTAGATTCAGTTTAGATGTAATGTAATATAGTATAATAAAGTAATTAATTAACCTTCTGACTAGACTGAATCCTTCTCATCATTCTCTCCCCTTGTCAGGGATTTCCCTGCAAATTCTATAATTAAGAAAATAAAGGGATGCCACTTAAGGACAGACAGACTTAAACTGCCATGAGTTTTGGGGGACTGTACCTTCCTGAGGGTTTTTCAGCCCATCACCCCAGGTAGAAGCCTGGCAGCACAGCAGAGAGGGAGATAAGGTACGTGCAGCTGGGAGAAACTGGGGGATTGTGTGCACATAAGGAACCCATGCTCTGCTGCACAGAGCAGGACACAGCAATGCAAGCAAAGATTAAGAGCAATATAGCTGCAGGCACATTTGCTTTGTTCTCTCTCTCTCTAACCAGATCACTCATGACACCATGCGAGCCTGGGGAACGTTCTGTACCCTCTATCAGGAAGCCTACAGCAACAGCCACTCCTGAACCACGGCTGACAGGGAAACCTGGCATGAAGGGAGCTCAGAGGGTGCTGAAGGAGCTGCTCATACCTGTTCCAATGCTGACCACCACTCCCAGGCCCTGTTCTCCTCTCCTCATGATGATGGCAGCCAGGATCTTGCGGCCCAGCAGGCTGTGCTGGAGGCGAGCGGTGAGCGAGCTGAAGCGCTGGTGGCTCAGCATGGCCAGCTGATCGTGCAGGGTGCTGCCACTCACAGGGAGCTGGGATGGGACAACAGCACAGGACATGTGTGTGAGCAGGCCACACCACACAGCTCAAGTCTCACTGGGGTATTTCATGAAAAATCCCTTCACCAGGATTTCTTCTCCTGGCAAGCCTCAGCTTCTCAATGGTTTGCTCCTCTGGAATGTGATTTGGAGAATTGTTTACCCAGCATGTGTCGGGACTCAGGTCAGTCACAGGTTTTTATCATCATTCTTTTCCAGCCTTCTGATCTCTCCTTTCTCTTTCTTTAGTATAGTTTTAGTATATAATTTTCATTTACTATCATATCTCATATAATAATAAATCAGCCTTCTGAGAACTTGGAGTCAAGTCTCATCTCTCACCTCATCCTGGGGACCCTCACAGCAACTTGGTGACCACACTCAAGGGTGAGCTAACACTCTTTATTTAGCACAGCTTTGTAGAAATGTGCTCCTTGTTGAAGGAGTGACAAAATTACCTTTGTCTCCTTAAAAAGGAAATAAGCCCAGAAGTTTTACTCTTCATTTAGGTGAAAAAGGCACCTCAGAGGACCTGGGGGACTTCAAACTTAAAGGAGCTGGGATGGGACAACAGCACAGGACATGAGCAGGTCACACCACACAGCTCAAGTCTCACTGGGGTATTTTATAAAAAATCCCTTCACCAGGATTTCTTCTCCTGGCAAGCCTCAGCTTCTCAATGGTTTGCTCCTCTGGAATGTGATTTGGAGAATTGTTTACCCAGCATGTGTCAGGACTCTGGTCAGTCACAGGTTTTTATCATCATTTTTTTCTAGACTTCTGATGTCTCCTTTCTCTTTCTTTAGTATAGTTTTAGTATATAATTTTCATTTACTATCATATCTCATATAATAATAAATCAGCCTTCTGAGAACTTGGAGTCAAGTCTCATCTCTCACCTCATCCTGGGGACCCTCACAGCAACTTGGTGACCACACTCAAGGGTGAGCTAACTCTCTTTAGCACAGCTTTGTAGAAATGTGCTCCTTGTTGAAGGAGTGACAAAATTACCTTTGTCTCCTTAAAAAGGAAATAAGCCCAGAAGTTTTACTCTTCATTTAGGTGAAAAAGGCACCTCAGAGGACCTGGGGGACTTCAAACTTAAAGGAGCTGGGATGGGACAACAGCACAGGACATGAGCAGGTCACACCACACAGCTCAAGTCTCATTGGGGTATTTTATGAAAAATCCCTTCACCAGGATTTCTTTTCCTGGAAAGCCTCAGCTTCTCAATGGTTTGCTCCTTTGGAATGTGATTTGGAGAATTGTTTACCCAGCATGTGTCGGGACTCTGGTCAGTCACAGGTTTTTATCATCATTCAGCACAGCTTTGTAGAAATGTGCTCCTTGTTGAAGGAGTGAGAAAATTACCTTCTTGTCTCCTTAAAAAGGAAATAAGCCCAGAAGTTTAACTATTCATTTAGGTGAAAAAGGCACCTCAGAGGACCCTGGGGACTTCAAACTTAAGGATAGCTGATTGGACAGAAGCCAAAAAGTCCCACCTAGGCAATTTACTAGAAAAAGAAGAGAATAAAGAAACTAATTGCTTTTATGAGGTGTTTTACTAGGGGCAGGAGGGCCTCTTGCACTTGGATTGTTTTTTCTTTGTAAAGAGTTTTGTTATTTTGCTTTTTATTAAAACTCTTTTCCTTCCAGCACTGCCACAGAAGCCATTTTGCTGATTTTATGCCTTTTAAAGTAGCTGAGCTATCTTGGTGTGAAATAGATCTCCAAGAGCTTACAGGAAACTCCTATTTCCCAGCTTTCCAAGCAGAAGGCACAGAAAACCCTGAGCTTTGGGCAGTGCTGTGTCAAGGGGCGGGTGAAGTTCTTTTAGGTATTTCTGGAAAAACCTCCAAGGTTTTGAGCTCTGCTTTAGCCATGTCAGAGACAGCAGCAAACAACATGGGCTGAGGAATGGCCTCCTGAGAATGCCAGGGAAAACCCTGAGCAAGAAGGAACAAAACCAACCTCCCTATTTGCAGAGACTCAGCCAAAGAAATCTGTTCCTGGCTTTGGAGGAATTGCTCCTCTGGCTGCCTGTGAGGAGAGTGCACAGTCATTCCAGCACAGACCAAGCCATCTCCTCCAGCAGTGCTGACTGACAAATCCTCCCTGATGGCTTTGTTATTTAGAGCCCCAGCTGCTGTGCTCAGTTGTGCTGCCTGGAATGAGGCTTTTCAGAGCTCACAACACTCTAAGTGTGATTTATATCAGCCCAAGTTTGGGACAGCCATCCTGACATAACCAGGGCTTTGTGTTTAACTGATGCGTGAATTTTTTGAGCAGACACACAATTTTTAATGCAGCACAAAGAAATAATAAAAAAGTAATATAATTTAAAAAAAAGCATGTTCCTACTCTACCACAGGAACATATTTTAGTAGCTTGTGGAAGAATCTGATAATAATTTAGCCCTAAAGCAGAGGCCTGTAGGACAGAAGGGTATGCCTGAGGAAACATTTAACCCACTTCAGGAAAAAACCACATCAGGTTATAAACATCTGCAAAGAACAAAGTGATCTCAGCTGATTTTGAAAGCATTTTTTGGTCGGACTGAGAGGAGGGGGACAGGCAGCACTATCACACAAGCCCAGATTTGGCACAAGATTCACCTCAGTGATGCTCATCCCTTCCATGCGCTCGGTCTTCTCTGATTCCCCAATGAGGACTCTGAGAGCTGCATCAGCTGCCTCCTGCTTGCCCTGCTTCTTGCTGTGTGCAGTCACAGCTGGGAACCAGCGGCCTCCAACCTTTGCCTGATACACAAACCTACAAAGAAACAAAGAAACACGTGGATTGCAGTTTGGTTTTTTTACATTTCTCGAAGTGGAGAGAGGAGGAAATCAGAGGGACAAGATTTGGCAGAGGCAGCAGCTAGCCCTGTTGCCATCTCAAAAGGCAGCAGTTATTTTGAACTTTCTGCAGCACAAAACTTCCTTCAGCCAGATGCTGCTACTTACTTGGGGTCATGGGGAGGTCCTGACTGGTCAATGAGTTTGAACTCTGCAGCAAACCCGTTGGAACGGGCGTATTCCAGCAGGCCACTGACAGGATTGACGTTCAGATATTTGATAAGCTCCCCAACACCCTTTGTTTTCATTGCTTTGGATTCATCTGGAGTGGCAATATTGTGCATGGACTGGTCACTGAGGGGCTTCACAACAGGCTAGAGCAGAGTTAGACAGGAGAAGACTGTTAAACATTGAGCAGCTGCATTTAGTGCAGGAAACGTCAGCCCCACATGACCTTGTGGGGTGAAATCCAGCAGAATAGGAAATATAAGGGGGGGGACACCCAATTCCAAACACTTGGGTCATATAAAAAAGCTCTTTATACCTGTTCAGGCAAGACATGGGGTAAAGACTCTCCAGAAAGGATCTTCACAGCAACTTCTGCTGCCATTTGCTTTGCTCCCTTCTTGCTGTTTCCTACCACAGCAGGGAAAATTTGGTCACCCATTTTCACACAGTAGCTGAACCTGACAGGACATTATAGTACATGAAAAGTGTTAACCATAGGTGTCTCAATCTGGTTATTATCCCCACGTCCCACTTCCAGATAAATCCTTCTGGGTTATCTCCAACTAAAATCTACTGTGATGGCCTTAAACACTTCCAGTAGAGCACCTCCAGGAAGGGTACAGGACTGGAACCCCCTCCTGCTCTGGTAGAAGCAGCAGCACCCTTTCTCTGAGAAAGGGCATTGCTCTGGGTCTCCTTCTGGAACTAGATATCATGCCCAGAATCCTTGGCTAAGAGAAGCACTCAGCTAGGTCAGTGACAAATCCAGCAATGTGGGCAGCAAGCTGAAGGGGAAGGAGAGTGAAGAAACAATTTCCAGCCTCCCTCAAAGCTGAAAGAACAAGCCATACCTAGGATCATGAGGTGGGCCTTCCTGAGAGAGCAGCTGGAATTCAATGATGTTCCCTGATTTTTGACCATACTCCATTAATATGCTGATAGGGTGCTTCCCAGGAAGCAGGCTGAGGGGAGCTGCTGCAGATGACAGCTCTGGCTCCAGCTGCAAAGGCTACAGCAGGAAGATGGAGGAAATCAGGGTCAGACTCAATAGTGTTTGAGCAGCCTCACAAAGTAAAGAAAACAGGACTCACCAGGTCTGGTTCTGAGCTGTTGGAGGGTAATGGCTCCTCACACTTAATTCCACCTTGCCTTCCATTCTCCACTTCACTCATCAGGACCCTCATGGCATTAGCTGCTGCCTCCTGCTTGGCCAATTTTTTGCTCCCTGCTTCTGCTGGTGGGAATCGGCGCCCGTTGATCACTACCTGGAACTTAAACCTTTGAAAGAGAAAACCAAAGGGGCACAGTGAGAAGCAGAAGTGTGGTCTGCTCCAAGAGCAGGCTGCTCTTGGAATTCAGAGAAGAAACAGCCAGCTCCCAACTGGGAGAGTAAATCCAGGCTCCCATGAGCAGAAGACAAAAATACCAAGGCTATATTACATCATTACATTTCCAGAGCTGTTCACAATAGAGGAGCAGCTCCACATTTTGTTCTGAAGAACAGGATGAATTATTGTATTCCATCACAGGTGCCTGGAGCAGGTAATGGCTGTGTGCAGACAGCAGCTCTGTGGTGGCTCCTGGCCAGGAATAAGAAAGCTCATAAGCAGCCTGCACTGTTTTATTTGCACCTGGTCATTCAGGGGTCATTCCTGCCTCTGGCATTCTCTTTGAAAGGTGCTGCCTCACATAAACCTCCTGCTTCTGACATTTCTGCCTCCCCCATTCCTGTGACCTCTAACAAACAAGTTGATCTTCCATCCTCCAGCCCTGGAAATCTGCTTCCAAGGAGAGTGGGTAAAACCAGATCTGGAGAGGGATCATGGTGCTGAATCCATTCAGATTCTTTCTTAAAAACAAAACAAAACAAAACAAAAACCCAAAGCAAAATAACAACACCCTGGGACTCCATCTTTAGAAATTAGGCCAATTTTCCTGTCTAGCAGATCTACTGACATATTCCAGTGTGGCACATATGGAGATTTTCTTGGTCTTGCTTATGCTCAGTAACAGCCACGATTCTGCAAGGGACTCCAGAGACTGACTTAGCCAACTGCAGTGTCATGCCACACGCTCAGCTCAGAGAATTGGCTCTGACCTGCTACAACACAGAAATGTACACAGTGGGGCCACCTTGTTTAACTTTGTTCTGGGCTCCCTTTACACCATTTCCAGGGTGACAGCATCTTGAGAGGCACCTCAGAAATACCAGTTTCCCCCATATGGTCAAACTGAAGGCAACTCATTGAGATGGGACCTAGTGAAGAAATTAATCCCATCTTTTCTGCTCAGAATGAGGAATGCCAAAACTGGGCTATCTAGGGTTAAATTTTTGCCTTGCTTTATTTTTTAAGCTGATGCAAGGAATCAATTAGGCTAATCTTTCTGAAATGAAAGAAACATTAATAGCAGGCCCCTTCTGGACAGTTGAGTGGGTGAATTTAGTTAAAGTCAAATCATTTTATGGAAAAAGAGCTCAGGAAAGGCAGGACATTTTCTTACCGTGGCTCATGAGAGGGTCCATTCTGCTCCAGCATTACAAAATCACAGTGTTGGTATGTGTACTGGGAATATTCTGTAAGGCCACTCACTGGGTTCTTCTCCTGACAAGCCATCAGTTTCTCTACAGGTGTACATGGCAAAGCAGTTTCAAACTGGGCAGAATAACTGGGGGAAGACTGAGAATTCATGATGCCTTCTGACTTATCAGGCTGCTTGCTGATAGCATTCAGATCATCTGGGATATCATCTGTGGTCCACGTGCTGTTTTCTGAGTTATCATAATTATTCAAACTGGAGAAGTCAGGCTTAGTGTCCTCAGATGCATCTGCCTCTGTGTCACTGGCACTGCCCTGACCAGCCTGCCCCAAAGGCTGCTGCCCATTTTCTGCACTTTCTTCTTCTTCTTCTTCTTTCACTGCTGCTGGTGAAGCTGCAGTCACCTCTAGGGGATGTGGAGGGACAAAGGAAGAGGGAAGACCTGACTCAGGAGGTGTGGCATCTGCCATCTGCATTATTGTGCTGGCCTTCATCCTCATCTGCATCCTCTCACGTTTCCTGTCTGTCAGGGACCACCGTGGTGGAGTTGCATTCTGCTTGTGGACATCCCCCAGCTTTTCCAGAGCACTAAGAAATGCATTAACATCCTTGGCTCTGGAAAACCCAATGTTCTTGGCAAGATTGAGAGCTGTTGTTTCCACCACACTGTACAAGTAGTTGCAGATTTTCTCCTTTGTCTCAGCCATCTCTGTGTCTCCCAAGCCAAACGTGCTCCGCTCTCCTCCTCTGCTCTCACAATTTGCTGGATCTGTGCAGGTGGCACTGTGGTCAGTGGGGCTTCTATCTCTCCCTGAACCAGGGCTGGCAACCCTCCACAGTGGTGGCGTCTCTCCCTCTTTGTGCAACTTGCCTTCTTTGAGGAGTTTATACAAAACACGGTTGACCTCTTTCTTTTGAGTTCTAAGTTTACGTGCCAGCTCATGAGCCGTGCAAGTCCTCCCCTCCCCGAGCTGCCTGAAAACACTCAGGATTTCTCCTTCATAGTTCTGCCCAGCAAGAGACAGTCTCTGAAAATTCAGCCTCACAGCATCAGACTCTCTCCTGGAGCTCTCCTGCCGGTGGTGCTGCGGAGGGCAGTAGCGAGGCACAGTCCCAAGCCGCGGGTGTTGGCTGGAGAAGAAGCCACGGCCAGCAGCGCTGGGCTGACCTCTGCCTGCAGGAGCCGGTGCCGCAGCCCGCCCGCCTCTGGTGCGCCACTCCTTGTGTGATCCCTGTCCCTGCAACACAGAGACTTCAGCGTCCTGCTCTGCTAGGAAGCACTGGCGCAAAAAGCTTTCCTGGTTAGTTTCGTGTAGGGTACGAGGGTGGTTAAAAGGACCTCGGTTAGTGCTGGGGTAGCGGTGCCTCGGCTGGGTGGGACAGGAGCCTCTGCCTCGCCCGGTGCCTCTGCTCATAGCGCACTGCTGGGACACGCGGGGGAGCCAGGCTGCTGCGGAGCCGGGACAGGAGCTGCCACTCACTCCGCACTCTCCCGCCCTGAGGAGAGAAAACACAGCGGCTCAGAACACCTTTTCACAAAGACAGCATTTTCACAAAGAACACTTTTCGCAAAGACAGCATTCCAGAAACGCGGTTTAAACAGCTTCCCGCCTGCTGAGGCACTTCAAGCATCTTCTCGCTCGTCAATTGTTTGTCTACTTTTCTAGGAGTCTAAATCAGTCCTGTAAAAAACACAAACGGCAAACTCTTGACTGCCCAGCAGTTCAAATCAATCCCAAGAAGCAGCTTTGCCACTGTTCCTCTCAGGCTCGGTTCCAGCACGGGGCTGGGTGGCCTGCTCAGGATGCACTCCTGAAACACAGCGAGCTCCAGTGTCCTGCCTGCAGGGAGAGGAGAATCTCAGACCTACTTTGCAACCCGAGAAATGGGGGCATGAGGAGGTAAAGGAGAACAAGGAGCTGGAGCAACTTGCATCGTCACACAAACAAGCTCACAATTATTTTCAGATTCGTGGCCAAAACAGGCAGAAATGACAAGTGTCTTTTCCTCCCTGGACATTATGTGACCTGTAAAGGCAAAACATCACACGACAGGGGAATGAAAGTGATAACATGCAGAGAAACTGGATAGGTGTACAGCTGGCAATGGTACAACAAGTTTTTTTTCCATTATAGCCCAAATTTCACTCTATCACACAAAGTCGTGCTGCCTCCCCAGGGTACAGGGCTAAGACTAAACTATTAATATTCTTTTTAAAAGTAAGGAATCCAGCCCAGCATATTGTAATTTTCTGATAACGCTTGCTGCAAAACTGAGAGGATAAAGACGAGGAACATGATACACACACTGCCGGGTTCACATCCTGCCTTCTCCTCCTTGACCTCCTTACGGCATCTCTCGTCACAAAGATCAGATTTTCTGATCCAAGTCTCATCTTCATAAAGCTCCCCATCTTCACCAAACACCTCAAGGTCAACTTAAATTTCATTTCCATTAAACAACTGCACTCGGCTGCCTTTACCAGGATTTATTTCTACAACGAACACGGGGAAGGCAGAGTGAAGAGGGACAGGTCTCCACCTCCCCAGCTCCGAGGGAGTCCCACTGCTGCCCCCTGCTCAGTGACCCCGTTTTACAAGCGCTCTCTGAGCCAAGGGCAGGGCAAAAACAGGATGAGGACTTTGAAGAAAAAAAAAAACCAAAACCGCTCTTACCTCAGTCTCATCCGCACGCCAAATTATTTTATGAGAAAATACAGGGGGAGGAAAAGAAAGGCCGAGCCGCAGAAGCGGCACCGGGACAGCGCTAAGATGGCTGCGAGCTCCGTTTCAGTTTCGTTTCCCGCAGCAGCCGCTCCGCTCCGCCCCGCCCCGGGAGCTCGCAGCGGGGGCCGGCCGGGTTTGGGCCTTTCCCGGCCGGGCTCTGGGCCTCGGCAGCGATCAGCAGGGTCCGTTCCGGCGGCGGGAAGGGGAACCGGGCAGGGCAGCTCCTTCCGCCGCTCCCTGTGGCGCTGCAGCACCGCCGGGACGGGGTCCCGGTCCGTACACCGGAGCGGGCTGAGGGAGCACCTGCCCGGGAACGCCTGCCCGGGAGCGCCGGCCCCCTTCAGCTACACCCCAAAGAGCACCCGGGGACCGCGGCAGGACGGCTGCTGCCTGCACCCGCGTCAAACCCCGTTCCCCCGCACCCACGGCGGGAGTGGCGGCACCGGACGAGGCCCCCGAGCCCGGAGGGTGGGCTGGGAGACAGGGCAGCGAGCACCGAAAGCCGGGAGTCGAGGCTTTTATTTATATCCGCCCTGTGGAAGCCGGTCCCGACAGGGACCTTGGGGAGCCCGGACACGGTCACACCGCTGGAGACCGCACCACGGCCTGTGCGGCGCGGGCCCCCGGTGCCACCGGGACCGGCGGCCGCTGCGGGACACGGGGGCCCGGAGGGACACACGCAGGCCCTTGGGGGCCCGAACCCGGCCCGCGGCCGCTGCAGGACACACAGGCTCGGAAATACCCACGGGGACCGGACCCGGCCCGCAGCCGCTGCAGGACACACAGGCTCGGAAATACCCACGGGGCCCGAACCCGGCCCGCGGCCGCTGCAGGACACACAGGCTCGGAAATACCCACGGGGACCGGAACCCGGCCCGCGGCCGCTGCAGGACACACAGGCTCGGAAATACCCACGGGGGCCCGAACCCGGCCCGCGGCCGCCCCCTCCCCACGCCCCGGTACCTTGCCGCCGCTGCCGCCGCTGCCGGCGCCCGCTGATGACGCACGCGAGCCCCAGGCGCCTGCGCAGTGAGCCGCGCGGCAACCATCTTTCCCCAGGTCCCAGCGCGGCCATGTTTGGTGCGGGCAGCGCTCGGATGTGCCGGTGCTGCGGGCCCGGCGGGGCTCGGCTTAGTTAGGCCTCTCCTGGAGAGGCAGCACTACCGTCCAGTCCCCCGGGTGAAAGGCAGCGCCTCTCCGGCTGTGCCGCGGGGAGCGGTGGCTTGAGGCGCTGCTGCCCGTGCGGCTCACACGGCGTTCCCCCGGCCCGGGCCGCGCATGCGCCCTGAGCGCCACCGAACGGCACCGGCCCCGCCGTGCCCTCAGGGCTGAGGGGGCTTCTCCCCTCCTCCCTGAGCCCCCAAGGCCCCTGGGACACCCATTTCCTATGGGCTCTGTGTCTGTGGCGTGGCTCTCTCCTCCCTTGGAGCTTCCTTATCCCCTGTGCCCCTCACTGACGTCTCCCAGCGGGGCTCCATTTTCACCCCAGGCTTCCTGTGGGACGCCCCTCACCCCCATTTTAATCCATTATTTTAATGCCGGAGGTGCAGCAAGTCACATCCCTCCCTGTCCGAGGTTCTTTCTAGGCAAACGGAAACGTGGTGACACAAACGGACACATAGGGACACAAACGGACACAAATGGACACAAACGGACACATAGGGACACAAACGGACACAAATGGACACGTTCCCCTCCGTGATCCCAAAGCAGGCGCAGCCCTGCTGCCGGTGGATCCTCCCTTTCCCGGGCAGTCACCATCCGGACCGTGTGAGTTATGAAATTATAAAATTACCGGCAGAGAACAGACTGTTCCTGCCTGCTGCTGCACCGCGCTGTCAAATGACAGCCGGGTGTCATTTACCGGCTGGCACCGGGATCCGAGCGGGCACTGCCCCGGTACCGCCGTTCCAGCTGTCAGCAGCCCCTGTTGGGCAGTGGGCACTGTGGTATTTGTACCTGTGGGTGTGGATCATAACCAAAAGGCTTGGTGTGGAAACTCAGGATATTCCTCTGGCTGCCCTGGAGGACTCGAGACCCTGGCAGGGGGCTCAGAGACCTTGGCACGGAGTTCAGGACGCCTGTGCCTTTGATTTTAACCCATGGAAACAATTACCAACGTTGTGCGAAGAGTTACAAGCCACGAGGGTTGGAATAGAATGATAGTGAATTCCACAGGGTGGAAAAGTAGAATTACGGGGTTTTTAGAATGGGGGTTCAAGAGGTAAGATGGAGGAATGTGGGCGTGTCCAGCCTTTCTCCTTCTTGTCCTCCATCTTATGCTGTGATGGTGGCACTTTTGGATTGGTTTGGAGTAGAAACACACTGTCTAACATAGGTGATAGGTACTGGGAAATTATTGTAAATAATGCACGTTTAGTACATTTTAGTATAAAAAGCTAACACCACCTCTGCGGTGGTCAGTGTGCCACAGACTGACTTGCTAGACAGACCTCGGTGGGTCAGAGAAAGAATGTTATAGATAGGAAAAAATAAACAAGCTTGAAAAGCAGAACTTGAAAAGCTCGGCTTCTTCTTCAGTCTTGGGGCCGGGAAAAAGAGACTTTCTAACACCTCAGGGTCATCTTGACACCAGGGACCTCCTCAGCTTGGGAGCCGACCTGTTTGATGGAGCAGCCCTGGGGGTCAGGTTTTTGTTCCAGCCAACAAGTGGCAGGACAAGAGGAAATGTCCTCAGGCTGCACAGGGCAGGTTTAGATCAGATGTTAGGGGATGTTTCTTCAGGGAAGGGGTGATCAGGCACTGGAAGAGGCATTGGTGAAGCCATCATCCCTGGAAGTGTTCAAAAACTGAGTGGATGTGGCACCTGGGGAGATGGATTAGTGGTGGCCTTGACAGTGATGGGGAATCAATAACTGCAATCAGTGGTTTTACAGGGCTTTTGCAATCTCAGCAAATCTGCAATTCTATAATTCTGCTGCTGTGGTACAACCAGCGAGCAACTATCACATGCAGGATCATCATCTGGGAGTGCCCAGACCCTCTTCTGCCTGAGTGGTGAGTGTGGAGGAAGCCAGGAGGGTTGGCCATGGCTTCTGGGTGAATTTTAGGAGCCCATCTTCCTACATTTGTCCATGAATGGGCAAAACATACCAAGACAAGCTCCTCAGAGCACCCTGTGTGTCCCAATGGAGTGGCAGCTGGATGTTCCTTTAGGTGGGACCATAACCCACTGTGGGCTCTTCCCTGCAGCTTTCCAAGGCATTTCAATGAATCTGGAGTAGTGGCAGGGTGCAGAAATGGTGAGTCAGACCCCAGAATTGCCAGGCTCAGCTGCTGCTCGTGTTCAGTTGTGGATTGTTCAGGGTTTGGGGATTTTTTTTTTTCAGATTATTTCTGGATTTAGAGATTCTGGGGCTTCTGTGTCATAGTGTGGTTTTGGTGAGGGGTTTTTTTCTGTAATGGAGAGACTCCTTGCCTAAAGAAGAGCTCCTCACACTCACTGAAGCTGTCACATCTGTTCCTGGAGGGTCTGGGAGCACAAAGGTTCCTCCCTGGGACGAGGCTGATGGCAAACACTGGGGTCACAATGCACATCAGCAGTGTCTCCCCTCCACTCCACTGAACAGCACACAGAGCACACAACTACCCACTCCTCAATCTGTTCTTTTTTTTCCCCTTTTTCCACCCTCTTTTAATTGCTGGTGATCCCTCCCAAGCTTTGCTCCAGGCTCAGTGATGTGATTCATCTTGGCTGCTGTGGAGATGGAATGGGAAGGTTCCAGCACTGACATAGCTGCTCATGAAATCCTCTGCTGCTGGCATTGTTGGGCCGTGTATCCTTTAGAATTGCAACACCCCAAACCTGACAAACAGGCCCTTCATCCACACGAGCTCCTTCTCCTTTCTCCTTCTTTACGGAAAATTGGCAGGCTCCCAACCTGTTTCCATAGGAACGGGCTGGGAGAGCAGGAGACCTCCAGCTGCTGAAGTCCCAGCATTAACACAGCCACGGCATCTGCCTGGCCGTGACAGGAGCTCCTGCAGCCCCTGGAGACTGCAGGCATGGGGAAAACACTCATTTTGTGGTGGAGATAAGGAGCTGATAACTAGCTTACCTGAGGCTGCCTGGCTGATTTTGGTGCAGGGTGGAAAAAGCTCCATTATTTGCACTTGGATGCTGAGTCTCATCCTGCTCCCCTGCTTCTTTGGGGGCTGCCCCAAACCTCCCATGTTCCCCAGGCTGAGCAGAGGCTTCCCCGCAGGATGGCAGCATTTCACTAAAGCTCCAGCATCAGCTGGAGATGCCTCAGGTGTCTGCTTGGATTTGCTTCCCTCTTATGAAATGGAAAAGAGAGGAAATAAATTGTGGCACAGCTCCCCCGCCTGACTTTCTGCTCGGGTGCCAGTTACCAGCTCAGGCTATTGTTCTGCAGAGTTTCATTTTAAGCTCCTTTATTAGACACTCTAAAATATCACTTCCTTGCTCTTGCAAACAGCCTGTTCCTGCAGGAGAGATTTGTGCTTCTTAGTCAGCTGATGGTGGTTTCCAAGGGAAGGCAGCCCTGGGAGTGGTGGTTTATCACCTGCTCTGCTGCTGTTTGATCCCCTCTCTGCCCCAGGGCCGGGCTGTGCTCTCACACTGCTGCTAAGAGGTGCAATTAGGGTTTGGCCCCCTTGCAGAAGCTCCCATCAAACACTCCAGGCTCCTCATATGAGAAGTGAGGAGCTGGGCTGAGCTGGTTCCCACGTCCTTCTAAGTGCTGCACTTTCTCCGGTCTGTCTGCACATGCACAGCTGGGAACTGACATGGAAAATCTTCCTAACCCTACAGCATCCGTTCCCCTAGGAGGGAAAAATGCTTTATTTCCTTCCAGTGGATTTTTATGGAGCAGGTCATACCTGGGAGGTGCTGCCCCATTCTGAGCCTGTGGCCCTGGTATGAGCACCAGAGCAAGGAGCTGCTTCCAGAAAGGTCCTTTTTTTCTGCTTTGCTCTCTGTTGCTCCCAACAGACAGGTTCCCAGCTAGCTGGGGAAGCAGCAGAGCTCTCCAGGGAATTGCACAAACCCTCACCTTGCTGCCCAGCCAAGGAGCCAGCCTGAGCTTTGCTACAGCCCCAGCAGCTGCCATGCCTGTGGTTCCAAATCCTCACGCTGAGAGCTCCCAGTGAGGATCAGAGGGGGAAGGGGGTGTCCTGGCACCTCTGTCTGCGTGGCACTCACCCACCTGAGGCAGCAGTGTGCCCCAGGGGTGGGCAGCATGCTGCAGTGGAGGCCAGCAGGGAGGGAAAGGCAGCTGGGCCTGGCACATCTGCAGCAGGAGGAGGCAGCAAGGCTGACTCCCACGGCAGCTGCAGGGGTGGGAAGCAGCACAGGTTTTATTCTGTCTGGTACAAAAGGTACCCTTGAAAAAAGGCAGAAGGCAGGCTGAGGCTCAGGCACCACACGCTGCATGAGCACAACCTCCTCTTTGAGTTCTTGGGTGCTCGTGTGAAAAATGTGTATTTTATGATTGGCTTTTCTCAAATATTCAAATGAATGTGATAATGTGTTGTGTTAGAAAGTAATGCCGTATTAATTCTCTTAAGTAGAGTGTTAAATAGAGTTTTAGGTTATAAAAAAATGTTAAAATAGAAACTGTGCTATGTAGGATAGTTTCTTTAAAGAAAGGACTTGCAGTGAGATAGCAGCCACAGGACACCTGAATCTTTCAGAGAAAATGAATTTATTGCTTTCTTATCAGGAGAAATGAACTTCTTCCCACCTCAAAGGCGCTGTCAGGATTCAGAGGAAGAAGTTGATGATGACCAGACAGAATCCTGTGTTTGAATGGAATTTATGCATCATGTATGAGGTGTATGAATATGCAACAGGCTGTTGTTTTTAAGAGTTAATCCTTTGTGAACGTGGGTCCTTTTTCAGTCTCCTGCTGCCCAGAAAGGGGTACCTGGTCATCCATAACTCTTTGTATTTATTGTCTCATATTGTCCTAATTCAAATTGTCCAAATTGTTATTACTCTAATTATATTACTGTTTTATAACCATTTAATTACTATTTTATTTACTATTTTATTTTATTACTATTTTATTTACTATTTTAAAATTTTAAAAACAGGTGATTGGCATTTTTCACGCTCAGGGGCTCTTTTTGTGTGGTTTTAGAGCCGTCACAGCACGTGTGGCCAAATCTCCCCTGGAATGGCCTCCTTCCCAGTGCTGGGATGGCCAGGGGCTCCTTCAGCTTGGGAAGGAGCTGTGGAGGACTGGCTGCCCAAATGTCTCTTTGGCATGGCTCCATGGTCAGCCTGTCCCTTACAGAGGTGTTGGCTGAGGTGATGGCTAAAGAATTGCTGCAGAGGTCAGGTGGGATCCTAGACACATCCTGAAGCTGCCAGCTTGTTCTTGGAGGGGGATCAGTGAGGAGAAGGGGGTTCCTTTCACTGCTCTGGGCACATCTGATGCAGACGTTTCCAGAGAGTCAATCAGCTGAATTAATGAATCATTCCTAAAGCCAGAATTCAAAGATCCTCCTAGTACACGTCAGCTGACATGGCATTAATACTCCCTTCTGTGACCTTTACATCACCATCCAAGCCCAGGCTCCCCTTTTTGCCCTTTCATATTTAATATTAAATCTGATTTAGCTGCAAGGGGGCTTTATCATGTGCTCAGACGAGTCAAAGGGATTTCACAGTCCATCCCTGAGGCAGAGCCATGGGTGGGAAAAGCATTGCCCTGAGGAGAAAAGCACTGACCTGAGGGTAAAAGCATCACACACACTGAGGACAGAGCTCTCCACCACTGCTCCCTTGGCACTGAGCACCCCTCCTGTGCCTGATTTTTACCTGTGTTGCTTGAGGTACTTGCTGACCCCATCTTTTTCTTGGAGCTCAATGCTCAGCAAACTCCAAAGCTGCCTAAGGCAGCAGCTCCTCCTCTCCTCTCCTCTCCTCTCCTCTCCTCTCCTCTCCTCTCCTCTCCTCTCCTCTCCTCTCCTCTCCTCTCCTCTCCTCTCCTCTCCTCTCCTCTCCTCTCCTCTCCTCTCCTCTCCTCTCCTCTCCTCTCCTCTCCTCTCCTCTCCTCTCCTCTCCTCTCCTCTCCTCTCCTCTCCTCTCCTCTCCTCTCCTCTCCTCTCCTCTCCTCTCCTCTCCTCTCCTCTCCTCTCCTCTCCTCTCCTCTCCTCTCCTCTCCTCTCCTCTCCTCTCCTCTCCTCTCCTCTCCTCTCCTCTCCTCTCCTCTCCTCTCCTCTCCTCTCCTCTCCTCTCCTCTCCTCTCCTCTCCTCTCCTCTCCTCTCCTCTCTCCTCATGATTTATGTGCTGTTGAGCACAGAGAGATTCTAAAGGACCAGCTCCCAGGGAAAAGCCTGGCACAGCTGGATCTCCAAAGGACTTCCTTGCATGTAGGACTCCTTTGTGCCTCCCATGAGATCCCATTACACCTCTTCCACTGCTTTTTCTTTAATTGCTGCAGATGATTTTTTTTTTTTTTTCATGCAGCACAAGCTGACTGCTGATGGAGTCAGTGCCATGTGCTGCTGGAGACACAGGAGGCTTGAGTGGAGGGAGTAATGGATGGCAGAGGAGATGCCAGCTGCAGATCACAGGGACATGCACAGCACTGTCATTGGCTGGCTTGCGCAGATTTCCTCCCAAACAGCATTTTTTAATCTAAAAGAATGCAAGAAACTGGAACATGGCTTGCTTCATTCATGGCTTCCCTGGAGGCAGCAGCAGCATGTTAAGGAAAAAAGAGAAGGAGGAGGAAAAAATAGTCAGAAGCACCAGGTGGCTGAATATCTTGCAGCCTAATTGATTCCTCTTTAATTAGAACAAAACCTGTTGCACTCAAGCAGCATTCAGTGCCAGCTTTGGAGAAAGCAGCATCTTCCCTGGCCCTGTACCAGCACAGCTTGGCATGGAGGGAGGAGAGGAACCTCAGGGAGCCATGTGGAGCTGACAGTGCCTCTTCCACACCTGGGAATTCAGGCAAACTCCAGCTCCTACAACTTTCTTGGAGGCAGCAAGAGCAGGATGAAGGAGAGCCGAGCATGTCAGTGTCTGCTGCACACTGAGCTGCAGCAAGGGACTTGGCTGGGATGAACTGAGACTTCACAGGGATTTCTGTGCCTGTGCCTGACCTCACTTGGGAACTGCTCACCGCTTCTCCCACAAATCCAGTTATTTTTAAAATGAGAAAGAGCTCGGCTTCGTTTGCAGTGAAATGATTTCTCTGCTTTTTGCCTCTTCAGTTTTGGATGGATGTTCAAAACCTTGCCTGTGTTGGGGACCTGCAGGGCTGTGTCCAGCTCTGGGCCCCCAACATGAGGACATGGAGCTGTGGAGAGGTTCCAGAGGAAGCCATGAAGATGCTTCCATGGCTGTAGCACCTCTGCACTGGAGTTGGGCTGGGAGAGCCTGGAGAAATGAAGCTTCCAAAGAGACCTTAGAACCCTCTCCAGTGCCTAAATGAACTCCAGGAGAGTTGGAAAGGGACTTTGGTTGCAGGTGTGGAGGTACAGGACAAGGGGAGTGGCTTCCCACTGCCAGAGGGCAGGGTTAGATGGGATATTGGGAAGGAATTCTTGGCTGTGAGGGTGGGGAGGGCCTGGCAGAGGCTGCCCAGAGCAGCTGTGGCTGCCCCATCCCTGGCAGTGCTCAAGGCCAGTTAGACTTGGACTAGTGGAAGGTGCCCTGCCCGTGGCAGGAGGTGGAACAAGATGAGTTCTCATGTCTCTCCCAGCTCCAACCAGTCTGTGATTCCATGAAAACAGGCTCTGCACTGCCTGGTACAGGTTAGCTGGCAATGTTCAAACCTTGTCCCCTGCTCCTCAAATGCTTTTGGCAATGCCACCTTATGGTTTTAATTCTTTGGTCCTTGTGACGTGTGCAAGGGCTTCCCCTGGTGCAGGGTGGCTGTGGGGGCTCTCCTGTCCCCTCACAGCTTCTCCAGGAGTTGAATTCTTCTCCTGGGTTGCTAGTTCTATTGAAATGTCATAGAGGATGAAGTGACAGCTTCACCTGTCTGTGGGTTTTGTAGCAAAGCCCCCAGCACCAACTGCCTTGGGATGGCTGCTGTTGTTCCAGCACAGTGACTGCTGCCCAGCAGAAAACCCCAAAATAATAATTTGAGTAGCAAAATGTCATTTTCTAGCCCATCCCTGCTGAAAAACCTTTCTCATGGTGGGAGCACCAGGCCAGCAGCCTCTGGGGAACTGAGATGGCTTCTTCCATCTGTTTAACATGTAAAGGGGCGCAGATGCTGTTAAGTCTAGCTTGGCCTCTCATCAGGCAGCTCCATCCTTTGCAGGTGCTCTCAGGAATTGCAGGCAGAGAAGAGGAAGCTGAAATGCAAATGCTGTGGCTGAGCAGGAAGCTGAGAAGGGAAAAAGCATCCTCCCAGCCCCTGCATGGAATCCCAGCCGTGCTCTCCTCACTGGGCAGGGGAGCTGGCACAGCCACGGGCTCCAGCAGTGAACTGATCCCGTTGGAATGGTCTGTAGCAAGAGCTGGAGCAGCCCTGTGTGGGTTTGTGAGGGCTCAGGAGCAGATTTCATGGTGCCAAGCTGTTTGGCTGATGTTACCCTCTCTCATCTGGCTGCAGACCTGACACCACTGCTGGTAAAGGACAAGAATCAATGAACCCCTCTGTGCCAGGAGCACCAAGGCTGGCGAGGTGAATTAGCAGCACAGCAGCCTCAATTTTACCTTAGAGCAGGAGCAGCACAGCCAAGATGGAAATAGCTCCAGGACAGGTCCCCACCTCATTTTATCTCTGCAGCAAGTGCAGAAGAGGCTTTCCTGAATTATTTTCTTCCTGCCTTGAGGAGCTGGGCACCAGACCTGCATTGCCCAGCTGGAATCCACCTCTCCTGCTCACTCCCCACCCACCCCATCCCCTGGGAAGCAGAAGCCTCTCTGCAGGGAGTGACTCCCAGCTCCTGACTGGGGAAATGCCAGCATTCAGAGCCCTTAGCTCAGCACAGAACACTTGCCTGGTCCAAAGCCCCTGTTCCCTGCCTGGCCCTCCCTCGCCCCCAGGAGCTGCCTCCCACATCTGCTCACTCCCAGCAGGCAGATGCTGATTCAAAGCTGTGCCCCGTGGAGCCAGTTTGCCTGGGATTTTCCTCTGCCTTGTGGAAGGCCAGTAGTTCCCCACTGTTTTTAAAAATTCTATCTGTAAGGAACTGTTTAACAAAACAACAGCTTTTTTAATTTTTTTTCCCCTCCTTTTTTGCCCTCGTTTTTTCAGAATGCACTTCCCCTCCTGTCTCTGCACATGCCAGCACTGATGCAGGCACATTGCACTGGGCTGGGTAAAGGTGCCCAGACCTTCACACCAACAGCACCCTCCTCCTCCTCCCTCTCACCCCTGGGACTGGGAAAGCAAAGGGCAGACACAGGGAGGTGGAGATCCACCCTGTGGCCATTATTGCCTTTCTGCTCAGAGAAACTTTAATCCTGGGCCATTATTTAAAACAGATTTCATGCTGCACATAAAGATGAACATATTCTGCCTTGCCTTCATGGGCAGTATCAGAACTAGAGCTGCCTTTGTACAGCAGGGCTCTGCTGCTCTAAGCCATTAATCCTGGAAATGAAGCTCCAAGGGTTTAATCACCTATCAGAGAGCCCCCCGGGCTGCTGGAGGTATTTTTAGGATTTAGAGGTATTAGCTCAAAACTAAAAAAGCCTGATTTATTGATTAATCACAGTTCAGCTGCTGCACATCTCCCTCCTCCTCTGCTGGCTCCACCACACCATGTTTAGCTGGGGGAGCTGTTTCTGTTGCCATCCTCCCAGCATGAATGTGAGGATGAAATTTGGGGTGCCATCTTCAGAGTGAGCTGAAGCAGTGCCCCATTGCTGGGCCCAGAGTGGAAAGAGTCCAGCTTCCCCTTATCTCAACCAATGCATTCACTTTGGGAAAGTTATTTGTGTGCTCTTTGCACCCCAGACAACTTTTATCCTTGTTTTTTAGAGAGGGATGAACTGGAGGGAGCAGCCCAGCTCTGATGTTTGAGCAGAGCTGGGTGAGCATGAGGAGCCTCAGTGCAGAGCCAGAGGAAAAAGCACCAACCTCCTCCACTCCTTTCTTGAGCCTCAGCCCAAGAACAGGGGAACCAAAAATCCTTTTGGAAAACCCCTCATCACTGCCATACAACAAAACATCTGGGGGTTCCCCCTGGTTTTACAAAGTGCCCAACAGCTCTTGGTTGGCATGGGGAGTCCAGAGATGTGACCTTTGTGCACAAGGGAACAGGGATTTATCCCTTCCCTGGGGGATTCCCAAACTGTGCAGACAGACCCTGAGGAGCACCAAGCTGCTTCCTGGGGATGAACGGGACAGCTCAGCACTGCTGAGGGCAATCCCTGCACCCAGCACAACCCTTGTTTCACTTTGGCAAGGGATCCCTGGGTCAGGAATGCCTCCAACATCACTCCAGGGGCAGAAAGGAAGGAGCTTTTGCAGCTTGCAGAACAGAGGCTCCGAGGCACTGGTGGCTGTACGTATAGATCATATATTTGTGTGTGTAACTCTGCACACAGAGCTGCATCCTTACACACCCGCACAGGTAAATACTTCTAGATAGTGACCTCTTCAGATTAAAGTCCAAGGCACTTTTTACAGTGAACAGGTTAAAGCCATAGTTTAAAACATGCCTGTTTCTGGGTACAGCTCGGGTTTATGGCAATGCTGTGGGGATGGGCTGTTGTCACACGGGCCAGCCCCCACTCCTGTCCTCCAGCTGAGAGACCGGCCCTGAGGGAGGAAGGTAAAGCCCAGCACTGGATCCTGACCACAGAGAACATGCAGGCAGCTCCCACTGGAAGGTGCATGGGCAGTGCTGAGACCCCAGTGGGGGGAAGAACACTTTGGGTGGAAGAAGGAGCAGAGCTGGGTGCACAGAGCACCGGGGCCCCCAGCCAAGAGCACCCACTGGGGCAGGTGGTTCTGGAGCCCTGCCTGGTGCCTCGTGGGGCTCTGAGGTGGCTCATCCCATAGGGAAATAACTAATGCCATGGAGAAGAAGCTTTGGAAGCTTTTTCTCTCTCCTGCTAAATCCCCTCTCTACAACCTCAGACCCTTTGGATACCTTTTAGGAGGGAGCTTGGAGTTAGGTGAGAAGAAGCTCAGAGCAGAGCCTGGCAGCAGAATCTTCCCAAACTGCTGAGCAATCACCACCATTGCCCCCCAGCAAACATACCTGGTGGCCAAGGCACAGGGCTCTGGGCTGCCTGGGAGGTGCTGGGCAGGACAAGCCCAAGGGAGAGGACCAGGAATCCCCTGGCAGTAGCAGAGGCTCAGCCCTGGCCTCTCAGAAGAAGAACCAGCCTCTTTCCTCCATCAGAGCTGGTTTCTGCAGGGAGATTTCAGGTCTGGGGTCCAGCAAGGAGCATCCAGACCTCATGGCAGCTCATTGCTGCTGGGGCTCTGCTGGCTTGGACTGGCCTGGAAGGGTGAGGCCAGCACAGCTCTACAGTGGCAGCATGGCAGTGACTGCAGCTCTGAGCAGTGCAGGGACTTTTGGACTTTCTCTGGACAAAACCAGCAGGAATTGGTTCCATAGGTGCTGCTCATTCCCTGACACACCATGCTCTGTGAAAACTGGCCAGGACAAAGTGTGGCTGTCAAAGAGCAGCTTAAGACTTTTGATCCAGCAGGGATCAGGTCCAGCAGCTCAGGAGGTAAGGAAGTGATGCTCTCTGAGGCTCAGGGAGTCCATGGAATCACAGAATCATGGAATCACAGAACAGTTTGGGCTGGAAGGGACTTAAAGCTCATCTCAGTCCCCGTGCCATGGGCTGAGACATTTTCCACTAGACCAGGTTGCTCCAAGCCCCACCTAACCTGGCCTTGAACCCTTCCAGAGAGATGGGGCAGACACAACTCTGGGCAGCCTGTTCCCAGCTGGAAGGCTGAGACAAAACAATCCCTGCAACCTCATCTCACTTCTCTTTCATGCCCAGGGTTTTGTCCTCCTATGCCATCGTATCCTGAGGCTGAACAAAAGCTGCAGCTCCCAGGGCAGGGTGTGAAATGTGAACTGGACATGTCCCAGTCTCTTCTCCCGAGTTACAAGTGAAAGGACAAGAGAAAATGTCTGAAAGTTTTGCCAGGGGAGGTTTAGGTTGGATATTGGGAAAATTTCTGGTGTGTAAGTGTGGCCAGGCTGCCCAGGGCAGCAGTGGAGTCCCCATCTCTGGAGGAATTTAGAAGATTTGTGTTTGTGGCACTCAGGCACGTGGGCTTGGTGGTGCTGCTGGGTTAACAGCCAGACTTGATGTTCTTAGAGGACTTTTCCAACCTCAACGATTCCATAATTCTATGAAAATGTGCTCTGCAGCACTGCTTTCTCAAGAGCCACAAAGTAAAAAGGAAACAAAGCCTGGAGGAAAAGGGGAATTTTGACTCTTGCAGAGCAGAGTCCCTCCTGCTGCTGGAGGAGGCAGCCTGGGGCAAAATGGCTTTCCAGAAACTGGGAACAAAAGGAAAAAAACCCTGACCTTTCTGTAGGGAGAAGCAAAGCTCTGGTGCCATTGGGCTGCACACAGATCAGCTCCAGACCTGCCAGAGGTCAGCTTCCAAGCACTGGAAATGAGTACAAGGGTGATGAAGGACAACAGCTCGGGTTCTGCACCTCTCCCTGTGCCCCATCCTCACTGGCAGTAGTAGCTGTACTCAGAAACAGACATTTTTGGCAGCAGCCTGGCGTTGCTGCCTGCTAACAACCGTGTTGGGTACAAAACCATAATTGAAAGTTACCATAACCATCATAATATAGCAATATATTTCATAGTTAAAATAAACTATTATACCTTTCCCTATTGTTAAAAAAAGAAGCGAGCAGTACAGAGGCAAGATGCAAACCCAGGTCAAAGCTCCTTAAGTCTGGACAGAAAGATCCATGAGTTTGCAGAGAGATTGTGGAATTTTTCTGGTATTTCTAGGATAGTTCCTTGCAGGCAGAGCAGGAGGGAGACTCGTGGAGCAGAAAAAAGCCCCCAAGGCTGTGCCAAAAATGGGACTGGCTGGGTCAGGTGGGTCCTGGAGGGGCACTGGCCCCACTGGGCTGTGGGATCAGACAATTCCCAGCTTGCAGGAGGTCGGCATCTCTGCGGTTTTCCTCTTGTGCTGTTCTTCCACCTTGGCTGCTGATCTCTTCTCTCTGTCCTGATGTCCCTAAGGGCACCCAAAATGATCATCTCAGGTGTGTGGGCTGGGCTGGGCCGGCTGGGGAGCATTTCCTGGAGCTCTTCACCGGGGCTGTGCCAGCCAAGGCCGCTGGTGACCAGGAGCTGCCATCAGGGTGGGCATGCTGGGCTGCCCTGCCCTGCCCTGGGGGCTGCTCACCCTTCCTGCCCCCCCTGTGGCCTCAGGTGGGCTCTGGGCTCCTGGCAGCAGGGCTGGAGGGGGGTTGGTCCCACTGCTGGCCATGGTGGAGTCTGGTGCTGGGAGCGATGGGTCAGGGCTACTGCTAAAACTGGCATGGGGTGAAGGGGTGGGATGTGGGATTTGGGGGTTGGGATGGGCATTCAGGGGTGTGGAATGGGGAATGCAGGGGTGGGATATGGGCTTTGGGCATTCAGGGGTGTGGAATGGGGGATGAAGGGGTGGGATATGGGCTTTGGGCATTCAGGGGTGTGGAATGAGGGGTGCAGGGGTGGGATGTGGGATTTGGGCATTCAGGGGTGTGGAATGGGGATGAAGGGATGGGATATGGAGTTTTGGGGTTGGGATGGGGATTCAGGGGTGTGGAATGGGGGATGAAGGGGTGGGATGTGGAGTTTTGGGGTTGGGATGGGGATTCAGGGGTGTGGAATGAGGGGTGAAGGGGTGGGATATGGAGTTTGGGGGCTGGGATGGGCATTCAGGGGTGTGGAATGGGGGATGCAGGGGTGGGATAGGTGTGTGTGGGCATTCAGGGCTATGGAATGGGGGGTGAAGGGGTGGGATGTGGAGTTTGCAGGGTGTGAGGTGCAGGGCACACAGTGCAGACCCCAGGTCACAGGCACAGGGGTGGTTGCACTGCAGCTTGTGCTGAGATGAGGCCAGGGGAGGAAGGTTGTGGGGTGCACAGGGACCCAGTGCCCCAGCCCTGCTGAAATCCCACTGCAGCAGCAGCTGCTCTGCCCCAGAGCAAGGGGCTCCTGCTCCAGCTGCAATCCCAGCACTCTCCCTCTGGTCCTGAGCACCCTGGGGCCTGCAGCTGGCAGCTCCTGCTCTTGTCTCACTTTTTGGATTTCCCAGACTCGATCGTGTGCCTGGCAGGGAGGTTCCTGGTTCCTGCTGGCAATATTGATCTTTAAGGATCAATACTTCCTCTGGCTCTCTGCTGCCCCAGGACACATCTCCACACCTCATCCCACGCACAGCACCATCCCAGGGGCAGTTTGCTCCTATCCTGAAGCCCAGAAAGCATTTTTCTCCACCAGCTGCCTGCAGGCCAGGGAAAATGCTGCATTTCAAGCTCCTTCTCAGAATTTCTGACATTGCTATGCTGGGAACCTCCTGAGAGAGATCATCAGGAGCTTCTGCAGGGCAAGATGGGCAGGGGGGCACCCACAGGCACACAGGGCTGAGAACAGATCACGGGGGGCTTCCAAGGCAGCAGTGAATCCCCAGCCATCCGTGGGATATTAATTATACCAATTACAAGAGCTTGGAGGAGCAGCTCTTCCCCAAAGGCAGGGATCTCCCACTGGCCAAGGACCAGCAGCAATGGGCACGTGAAGGCAACAGGGGTGAGTGTGTTTGTCCCCTGCTCCCAACACCTCTGCAGCACAGGGATCCCATTTTGTAGCCTTCCTCCTCCTCCTCCTCCTCCTCCTAGGGCCAGCATGGGGGCAGCACTCCTCACTAATTGCTGCTTGTTTCCTATGTGACTCCAGCTGCAGGGCACAGGGAGTGGAGCCACCTCTCACCACTGGCAGCAAGGAAATGCTTCAGCATTGGGGGGGTAGGGGTGGTGCTGCAGGAGGGTGGTGGGTCTCTACCCCTAGGTGTGCACAAAATCCAGCATTATTTATGGAAGGGAAGAAGTTACAAAGGAGAGCATTACAGGCTGAGTATACCTGGAGTAACACAGTGACTGATTACAATTACTGACACTGCTGGGTGAGGCGTAATTAATATTGCAGAGTCATTACACGGTTACTTCATCTGTTTAAAAAATATAGAAATATTCTCTCTGCTGAGTTTTCATGGAAAGCAGCAAACAGCAGCCCCAAAGTCAGAGCCTGGCATGGCTCCATGCAAGGATGCAGGAAAGCCAGAGCGTGACACTGGGGCAGAACTGAGGAGGAAAAAGGGAGAAATGGTGAAAGCAAACCAGAAAGTGGCTGGTTCCAGAAGCAGCCAGGTGATGCCAAGGGTACCTCAGGAAGCTGAACACCAGCAAAAAAGTAAAATGGGGTCTGAGGTGCTGCACTTTGGCGGGCATGGGCAGCAGCGCCTGTGCCAGACGGTGCCAGAGAGTGCTGCTGCCCTCCACCAAACCCAGCAGGAGTGGCACGAAGGCCGTGGGCTTTGTTTTAAACAGATGAAGCACCTGCCCCTGCTACCACATCACTTGCCAGCGAGCTCCTGCTTGATCCTGGTGGATTGGACATTGCCAGCTGGGCTCAGGCATGGATGTTCCCAGCACAAGTGGAGACAGTTGGAGCTGATGGGGTGTTCATCCAGCACTTCTGAGGCTGCTGCAAAGAGCCCACTGGCTTTGCAGAATGCTGGGAGGCTCCCAGCAGGCAGTGATGTGAGCACCTGGAGACCCCCTCAGTGCCCGAGCTGGCCTGCCAGCCCCATCCCTGGCCACCAACACGTGGGCTGGGGACAGCCCTGCGTGGCCCTGCACGCTGTAGGCACTGCTTTCCTGGCTCTGGCATTGTCTCCAGGCAGAATATGACACTGAGGACCAGAAAGAAGAAGCGTCCATTGTTCTTCTCTGGGTAGAAAACACTCACAGCTCCAGAGAACTCCACAGGAAGGTCACAGTCAGACATTGTCACCCAGCTGTCAGCGTGAGGGGGCTGTCCTGTGGCTAGGAGATGGAATGGAGCACGGGCAGCGTCAGCCAGAGCCTTCATCACCAACCTCCCCACGCTGGCACCTGCCTGGCGAGGTTTGGCAATCTTGAGAGGAGCAGGGGGCCCAGGGAGAAAAAACCTCTCCCTCCGGTGTCTCCGTTGCTTCAGTGCTTCTGACTCGGTGTTTTGTTTTGTTTTGTTTTGTTTTGTTTTGTTTTGTTTTGCTTTGTTTGTTTTGTTTTGTTTTCAAACGTGAAGACCTGAGATTGAGCGTGGGTTTTTTCCCGTTCTGCCACCGGACGCCGCGGCACAGGCCGGCCCAAGGCATCACCTTCCGTCCCCTTCCTTCACCACGTGTAGAGGCACCTGAAGAGGGATGCAATTCCCCAAACCAAGGCGTTGGCAAAGCTCCGAGCGGCGCTCGGGCGCTGCTGGTCCCACTACTGGCTCCAGCTGAAGGCTCCTGCAGCGGCTCGAGGGCCAGAGGGAAGTTCACAGATCCGTGTGGAAACGCTTCCCCCGTCCCCAGCAGGGCTCAGGGGCTGTGTTTTAGCAGCTGCTCGAGCTCGTGTAAGGGGTGGGGAAGGAGGTGGAGCTGACCCCGATGGGGCTCTCAGAGAGGGGTGTCTGGGGGGTGCCCACGGGCACAGCCACCCCTCTGGCCTCCAGCACGGCGCTGAGCAGGCGCTGCTGCTGCTGCCGCAGCATGTCAGCCATCAGCAGGGGCAGGGAGTTGAAGCTGGCACTGAGCTGCTCCAGCTTGGATTCCAGGCCGCTGATCTGCTTCTCCAGGTCCTCGCTGCGGTCGTTTAGCTCTGTGATGAGGTCGTACATCACGTTCTGCATCTGGGCAGGAGACACAGGGGACAGTTAGTACCGTGGCTGGAGGGGTAAGCGCCACAGAACTCATCATTTTACCCCTGAGAGCTGCCCCATCTCTTTCTACCCCAGCTTCTCCAAGGTTCTGCCACTGCAGTTTGGCTCAGCTCACCCCTTTACCCCTTTATCCCTGAGAGCTGCCCCGTCTCAGCTCACCCATATTCTCCAAGGGTTCTGCCTCTGCAGTTTGTCTCAGCTCACCCCTTTATCCCTGAGAGCTGCCCCATCTCTTTCCACCCATGTTCTCCAAGGCTGCTGCCACTGCAGTTTGGCTCAGCTCCCCATCTCAGCCCACCCCAGCTTCTCCAAGGCTTCTGCCACTGCAGTTTGGCTCATCCCTGGCCATCAAAGCAAGGAAACTCTGCTGAATCTGTGCTGCTGAGCAGTGGTACCCCTTGCAAAAAGAGGGTTGCAGGGAACCTCTGGCTCATGAATGTGTATCTCCTGCTTTGCAAGGGCAGCCATCCCACAGCAGCTATTCCTTGCTGACATTTACAGAGCCGGAGCATTTTGCGGTCAGCCAAGTCTGCTTTAGTTATTCAGAGTGAGGAGAAACACCGAGTCTGGCCAAGCCACAGGGTTCCTGTGGGACTTGCCTTTGAGAGGTCGACAAGGGTGTTGGCTTGGTCACTCAGCTTCCTCTGCTCCATCTTCACGCTCCGTAACCTGGGGGGAAGGAAAGAGCACGTGGCTGGACTCCCTCCCCTCTTCCAAACTGCATCTGGGCACCTGCCTGCATCTGGGGCAAGGCAAAACTGCCCCCACAGCCCTGCCAGGGACACCATCCTGCTTTATCTGGAGCTCAGCCTGCCCCCAGCCCCCTGCACAGCCTCTTACTGGTGGATGGCTTGTAGGAACTTCCTCTGGTGCTTCCTGACTTTGGCGTGGTCGATCTTCTTCAGCAGCTTGGTGTGTTTGTAGATCAGCCACGTTTCCCTCAGGACGTTGGCTGCAGCGTTCTTGATCTGAAAAGGAAGAGTGGCTGCAGGTCCCCAGGCATGTGGGACCTCAGAGACACTGAACCAGTGCTGCACATCCCCTGCCCCAGCTGGAGAGAGGCTCTGCACCCACAGACTCTCCTGGGCTGTTCCAGGGGATGCTGAGCACTTCAAGCAGCAAGAGAGGGCAGAGCTGTTGGCCCCTGCTGCACCCACATCCCAGTCCTGGCTCTTTGCCCACGCACAAAGTTGTACCATAAGCCTCAAGAAAAAAAAAAAAAAACAAAGTTTTTTCTCCACCAGCTGCCTGCAGGCCAGGGGAAATGCTGCATTTCAGGCTCTTTCTCAGAATTTCTAACATATTCTCCATTGCTTTGCTGGGAACCTCCCGAGAGAGATCAGCAGGAGCTTCTGCTGGGCAGGATGGACAGGGGGGCACCCATCTGTGAATCCTGGCAGGTCCCAGGCCAGCAGGTCCCAGTTATGCTGCTGGTGCTGGGATGTGATTTCTGCAGCTCTGTGCCTGAAGCACAGCTCAGCTGCTCACTCCAGGAGCAATTGGCTGCTCTGTGCCTGGCCTGGAGCCTGCAGATCCCCATCAATGGCACTGCAGAGGGGCTCAGCAGCTGTTTTGCTCTCCCAGCCTGGTCACACCAAGGTTCCTGACTATTCCTGGGGTGTCAGGGCTTTGGCTGGGGCTCTGCTCTCTGGGGTGAAGTGCGTGCCCTGCTTGCAGCCCCCAAAGGATTTACCCCCAAAGGTGCCAACACCTTCCTCTCCTGTTGTAGCTTCACTCAGAGATGCTGGCACTTTCTCCCACTGTGGTTCCCACAGATCCAGAGGTGCTGACACCAGTAGCTGCCTTTCCAAGGGCTGCACTGATGCTTGTTTTGCCACCATCCCCTCTAAAACAGAGCAGAGCCCATTATGTGACACCCACTGTTGGCTTGTTGATGCTTTGCCATGGTGAGGCTGCCAACACCAGCGACCTCCTGCAGCTCCTCCACGCTCCCAGGGATGTGACACCAGTTCTGGTGACCCCACGAACACCCTGCTGCAGGCTCTCCTCAGAGGAGCCTCACAGTATGGTTCTTATCCGTGGTGGACACTGAAATCACTGAAATCCACTTGTCTTCCTGACAGCAAGAGGAGTGAGATCATGCTCTGGAAGAGGAGGGAGTGTGCTCCCAAAATCACCTCAATCCCTGGAAGACAGCTGCTGCTCTTTGTCTCAGTGTAACGCTGCTGCCTGTGCAACATCCACAGCATCTGGAAAACTTCCTCAGCAGTGGTACCCACAGGATTTACCCTCAAAGGTGCCAACACCTTCCTCTCCTGTTGTAGCTCCACTCAGAGATGCTGGCACCTTCTCCCACTGTGGTTCCCACAGATCCAGACGTGCTGACATCTCCTTCCTGCCACAGTGGCCCAAATCCCATTGTACCTTCACTCAGAGATGCTGGCACCTTCTCCCACTGTGGTTCCCACAGATCCAGACGTGCTGACACCTCTCTCCTGCCACGGTGGCCCAAACCCCCAGCTCCTGGCACACAGCAATGCCCCCATGTCACCTTACCCTCTTGGTCAGCTGTGTGTCCATCATGAAGTTGTGGACGTGCTTCTCAGCTTTGGTGAGCTCCAGCTTCCTGGCCACCACAGCCACCACCAGTGCTGTGCATCCAGCACCCTGTGCAGGGACATCAGTTGGGGAGCACAGTTTGTCTCTGGTTTGTAACACCAGCACTCCCACCCTCACCCTTGAAATCTGCAGATGACTAAAGCTACATGTCCTCCCTGTTATCCTGACAAGATCTTACAGAGCCTGGGTGTCCTTGGGTGGCTGGTGAAGGGCTCTGTGATTAATGGGAGAGGCCAGGGCTATTGGCAAGGTCAGCAGTGCTTGGTGAGGAGCCTGTGCCAGAGATCTGCCCTGTGCCAGAGCCCTGTGGGATGGAGAGCCCTCCATTCCCAAGAGAGGTCTGGGCTGGGAGAGCAGTGGGGAAACACCAGGCAACGCCAGTGAGAGCAGAGAAAGGGCCCCAAATCAGGACCCTAAATTGAACTGGTGCAGCTGGGAGCTCCCTTATGCCAGCAATCAGGGCCAGATGTGCATTCCCAGTGCACATCTGTGCTGAGCTGTCCTTGCCAGAGCCTCCCTGCTCATCCCAGCTGGGTCCCTGCCTGCCCCCAGAGCTCTGGCAGAGTGCTGCCAGCCTGGCAAGCTCTCTGTCCTCAAAGAGTCATTAATTAACTTGGTGGCCTGAATCCTTCAGTGTCCTCAAAGGTCCTGCTGCACTCTCTGGCTGCCACCACCCCTCTGCTCCTGGATGGGTGATTACCCCTGGTGCTGAGTGCCCAGCAAAGCCTCCAACCCCAGAGGGCGTGGGGGTCCCCATTCCCAGGGGTGGGGGGCTGTACTGGGCCTCACTTCAGAGTCACCACTGGCTGGGGAAGAGTTTTGGGAGCCTGGAACCCCCTCAGCTGAGCCAGCAGCTCCTCCTCTGCTGGCAATTGCTGCATCACCCCCATCCACAGGGATTTTCTCCCACCAGCAACACCAGCCTTGCTGCATCTGGCCTCATCCAAGACACATCAAAGATCTGCAGAAAATACAGGGGGGGCTCTTGGTGGAGCCCCCCCAGCTGATGGCATGGGGTCTGCCCTAGCTGGGAGGAGGGATGGCTCCATCCCCAGGGCCTGGAGCTGAGGTGGGCAGAGCTGATGGCTGGGGAACATCTGTGAGGAGCCCCCAGCTGCTCCTTCAGGAAAAGGAAAGGGAAAGGGAAAGGAAAGCCCCACAAGCCAGGAGATCTCGTGGTGGGCTCATGGGGGCAGGTGCTCTGGGGGCACTGGAGAATGGTGGCCTTTTGGCTAAGAAGGAAAGGAAGCCCTGGCAGATGAGCAGTGGAAACCAGATGGTGTGGACCAGGATGGCCAAGGGATGCTCAGGTGCCCTTCTGCTCCCTGACTCCACCCTTCCTGAGTGTGGGCCCAAATCCACCCCAAATCCATCAGCTGAGACAGCTCCATCAACTCCCAGGCTGTGAGACCTCAGAGCTGAAGTCATTGGGCCTTGCACATTGACAAAACAGCTGAGAAACAGCCCCTGGTAAATTCCAGCGGCCTCTCCTCCTGAAATGGAGACAGACAGAGCCCACAGGAGGGAAACCAGCCCAGCACGACCCTTACCATGATGCCAGTGAGCAGGCAGACTCCCTTGCCACAGTAGGTGTGTGGGACCATGTCCCCGTAGCCGATGGAGAGGAAGGTGATGGAGATGAGCCACATAGCACCCAGGAAGTTGCTGGTTACATCCTGCTGGTCGTGGTACCTGCCAGGGAGATGGGGACATGAGTGTCACAGCAGGGGACAGGGGTGGATGGGGCAGGAATGGGGGCACAGGATTAACAGCACGGTGGGATGCGCCACAGTTGCAGTGGTTGCACAATTTCTGGCACTGGAAAACCCACGTGGACAAAATGAGAGCACAAACTCGGTTGAAAGGGCTTCTGCTTTCAGTCAGAGCTGTCACCACACCCCAGTGCTGTTGTGTGTCCCCTGTGCCATGTGGTGCTGATGGGACAAAGAGCTGTGGCTCTGCAAAGGCCCTGACCACAGCAGCTCACCCTTGGCATCCCCCCTGCATCCCTGTGGTGCTGTGGCACTCCAGAGGGCAGAGCTGCCAGCAGAACTGCTGGGGATGGGTCCTGTGGAGCCTCTGGCACAGCCTTGGCTTCCAGGAGCACAGGAACAGCTCCCACACACTCCAGACACGGCACATGTGGAGTGGCTGCAGCTTTGGGAATGCTGCAGATTTTCCAGGTCCCTGCTGCTGGGGATGTGAGGTCAGTGATGACCACTCTGGCTGTCCCAGACTGGCTGTGGCTCTTCCAGAAATCACAAAGAGGAGCCCCAGCTGCCTCCAGCTCCCAGGGCTGGGCAGGCACAGCCAAGCCAGGCAGGTACAGCTCCCAGGGACGTGGTGCTGAGCCCTGGCAGCCAAACTCAGCCCTGAGCTGGCAGGGGCAGGCAGTGCCTTCACCCCACCATGAGCAGGATGGTTGTTCTCCTGCCTCTCCCTGGCAGGCTTCTCCCAGCCTCTTCACAGGATCTGGAGAGGGAAAACAGATGGAGCTTTTGGCAATCCCAGCTCCAAGAGCATCGCTCGCAGAGCAGTTGGGTTTTCTCCTCTTCTGAAATGTTTTTCCCTCAGCTGGAGACTCAAATGAGGTCCTGGTGCAGGAGGAAGCACCTTCAGCCATGGGGAGGGTGGGTTGGCCAGGGGAGCTAGAGCCCATAGCCTCCCCAGAATTCCAGTGCCAGCAGTGGAATTATCACACAATTACTCCAGAGTTAGATAGGTTGTGGGCTCTATGGGATTTAGGGCCCATAAACTCCCCAAAATTCCAGTGCCAGCAGTGGAATTATCACACAATTCTCCCAGAGTTAGATAGGTTATGGGCTCTATGGGAGTTAGCACCCATAACCTCAGTTGTGCTCCCCAAAATTCCAGTGCCAGAAGTGGAATTATCACACAATTACCCCAGAATTAAATAGGCTATGGGCTCTATGGGATTTAGGGCCCATAACCACAGTGGAGCTCCCCAAAATTCCAGTGCCAGCAGTGGAATTATAACACAATTCTCCCAGAGTTAGATAGGTTGTGGGCTCCATGGGAGTTAGCACCCATAACCACAGTGGAGCTCCCCAAAATTCCAGTGCCAGCAGTGGGGCACACACAATTCTCCCAGAGTTAGATAGGTTGTGGGCTCTATGGGAGTTAGGGCCCATAATCTCCCTAAAATTCCAGTGCCAGCAGTGGAATTATCACACAATTATCCCAGAATTAAATAGGTTATGGGCTCTATGGGAGTTAGCACCCATAACCACAGTGGAGCTCCCCAAAATTCCAGTGCCAGCAGTGGGGCACACACAATTCTCCCAGAGTTAGATAGGTTATGGGCTCTATGGGAGTTAGGGCCCATAATCTCCCTAAAATTCCAGTGCCAGCAGTGGAATTATCACACAATTCTCCCAGAGTTAGATAGGTTATGGGCTCTATGGGAGTCAGGGCCCATAAACTCCCCAAAATTCCAGTGCCAGCAGTGGGGCACACACAATTATCCCAGAATTAAATAGGTTATGGGCTCTATGGGAGTTAGCACCCATAACCTCAGTGGCAATCCCCAAAATTCCAGTGCCAGCAGTGGAATTATCACACAATTCTCCCAGAGTTAGATAGGTTATGGGCTCTATGGGAGTTAGGGCCCATAAACTCCCCAAAATTCCAGTGCCAGCAGTGGGGCACACACAATTATCCCAGAATTAAATAGGTTATGGGCTCTATGGGAGTTAGCACCCATAACCTCAGTGGCAATCCCCAAAATTCCAGTGCCAGCAGTGGAATTATCACACAATTCTCCCAGAGTTAGATAGGTTGTGGGCTCTATGGGAGTTAGGGCCCATAAACTCCCCAAAATTCCAGTGCCAGCAGTGGGGCACACACAATTCTCCCACCCAGTGTCCTGAGGAGAGCTGAGCCCACCTCATCCCACAGGCTGGAATGTCCTGAGGGAGCATCATGCTGGACAGGGGGGTTCAAGGCCTGTTGGACAGAGGGACATTTTCTCCACTGAGCAGCACTTTGAGCAAGATTGATAAACCAGAGAGTTTGGCCCTGGTCTATCAACTCTTGGGCAGAAAGAGGGGCCGCCTGCTCAGACAGCAGCACCACTTTCTGGGCTGCAGAGCAGAGGGTCCGAGGCACTTTGTGCCATGCCCTGACCTGCACACAGCCACCCTCACCTCTCTGGAGCCCTGAGCATCACCCACAGCACCTGCCTTGTGTGTGACAGCTCCGGGCAGCTCTGGGCACAGCTCCGGGCACACGCTGGGGCTCCGGGCACACATCGGGGCTCCGGGCACACACACTGGGGCTCCGGGCACACGCTGGGGCTCCGGGCACTGCTCCAAGCACACGCTGGGGCTCCGGGCACACACTGGGGCTCCGGGCACACGCTGGGGCTCCAGGCACGGCTCCGGGCACACGCTGGGGCTCCGGGCACACATCGGGGCTCCGGGCACAGCTCCAGGCACACGCTGGGGCTCCGGGCACACATCGGGGCTCCGGGCACAGCTCCAAGCACACGCTGGGGCTCCGGGCACTGCTCCGGGCACACGCTGGGGCTCTGGGCAGCTCCGGGCACATGCTGGGGCTCCGGGAACACATCAGGGCTCCGGGCACACCCTGGGGCTCCAGGCACATGCTGGGGCTCTGGGCAGCTCTGGGCACACGCTGGGGCTCTGGGCACACATTGGGGCTCCAGGCACGGCTCCGGGCACTGCTCCAGGCACACACCGGGGCTCTGAGCAGCTCCGGGCACACGCTGGGGCTCCGGGCACACGTTGGGGCTCCGGGCACACATCGGGGCTCCGGGCAGCTCCGGGCACACGTTGGGGCTCCGGGCACACGCTGGGGCTCCGGGCACACGCTGGGGCTCCGGGCACACGCTGGGGCTCCAGGCACGGCTCCGGGCACACGCTGGGGCTCCGGGCACTGCTCCGGGCACACGCTGGGGCACACGTCTGCTCCGTGGGGCCGGGCGGGCACACCGGAGCGGCGGGCGAGGTTGCCTAGCAGCGAGAGGAGCGGCCCCGCGGCGCACGGGAGGATGCTGAGGATGCTGAGGATGCTGAGGATGCTGAGGATGCTGAGGATGCTGAGGATGCTGAGGATGCTGCTGCCGCCCCCACAGCCACGGAGAGCGCGGCTCGGTGCCGTTGTTGCGTTGTGATTGTAGGGTTTAGCTCAGAACCTCGGGTTCCTCACTGATAATTCCCTCCCAGGTGTGTCAGTCAGCTCTGCTTTCCCCTCCCAGCACTGTCTGTCAGTCCTGGAATTCCCAAAGTATTGGCACATTCAAACCCCTGGGGGGGCATTGGGCCATCCAGGTGTCCTTTGTCCCTTTGTCCCTGCTTGGTGGCTCCCTGCCCCTTCCCTGGGGTTAAAGGAGCAGCAACCACGGGCTCAGGGAGTTCTGTTGGAGCTGGTGCTGCACTCAGAGAATAAAGCTCTGGATCCCAACCCTCCATCAGAACCGACTCCTTTCCTTCACCATCACCTTAGAGCTTCTCCACAGAGGGAAACCTGAGGAGCAGCCCCTGGTATGGGGGGAAGCTCCATCCCAGCACCACCAGAGCTCCTGCAGGCCTGGAATTGTCTCCATGCATCCAACTGCAGCAGCTAGCCAGCCCAAAGTGTCTGTGGAGTGAAACACCACAAATCCAACCAGCCCAAAGTGTCTGTGGGGTGAAACACCACAAATCCAACCAGCCCAAAGTGTCTGTGGGGTGAAACACCACAAATCCACAGCCCAAAGTGTCTGTGGGGTGAAACACCACAAATCCACAGCCAAAAGTGTCTGTGGGGTCAAACACCACAAATCCAACCAGCCCAAAGTGTCTGTGGGGTGAAACACCACAAATCCAACCAGCCCAAAGTGTCTGTGGGGTGAAACACCACAAATCCAACCAGCCCAAAGTGTCTGTGGGGTGAAACACCACAAATCCACAGCCCAAAGTGTCTGTGGGGTGAAACACCACAAATCCACAGCCAAAAGTGTCTGTGGGGTCAAACACCACAAATCCAACCAGCCCAAAGTGTCTGTGGGGTGAAACACCACAAATCCAGCCAGCCCAAAGTGTCTGTGGGGTGAAACACCACAAATCCAACCAGCCCAAAGTGTCTGTGGGGTGAAACACCACACACCCAGCCAGCCCAAAGTGTCTCTGGGGTGAAACACCACAAATCCACAGCCAAAAGTGTCTGTGGGGTAAAACACCACACACCCAGCCAGCCCAAAGTGTCTGTGGGGTGAAACACCACAAATCCAGCCAGCCCAAAGTGTCTGTGGGGTGAAACACCACAGTTGCTGCTTTTTGGTTCAGCACCAAGGGCCAGACAAGCTCAGGCACGTCCTGTCTGGCTGGATTGGTAAATATTCCAATAAAATGTGGCAGCCCAGCCCCAGGACCACGTCTTGGAGAGGCACCACCACCTCTAAACTGCCCAGGGAATGGTGCTGCAAACCACAGCAAACTGTTTTCCAGTGCCAGTGGGCAGTGGGGACAGGGGGGCACGTCCTGGGTAGCCCCTGTGGGAGCTGTGTGACCCCCCCAGGGCTGGTGCATCCCCCAGGGATGTGGCATCCCTCACACACGCAGCGTGTCCCAGGGGCTCTGCGTTCCCCCAGTCCTGCATCCCCCAGGACTGACGCATCTCCAGCCCACCTGGGTTCTCTTCTGCCTCTCTCTGTACACTGAGGGAGGTGATGGCAACTGCCAATGATCTGCAGTGCCTCGTCTGCATAATTTCTGGGGAGTTTTTGTTCCTGAGGGTTCTTCGTTGCATCTTGCAGCCCAAGCCTTGGCAGGGGTTGGGTTACCCTCCTGTGCGTGTCCTGGGTGCCTGTCCTCCTGCTCCCTGCTGAGGAGGCACAAACCACAATTTCTCAAACACAATTAGGCAGTGCCTGAGCTTCCAGCTCATAAGGAGAGCATCATTAAGGGAGGCAGGAAGGCAAATGCAGGCAGTAAAAGCTCATAAAATCTCAGTGTGCCGTCCCACGCCACCGCCACAGCATTTCCAGCTGCCCTAATGCCCCTTTGCAGCGTGACCACAGCAACGGGTCCCACCCTGAGGAGGAGGGGGATGGCCTTCCTCTCACTTTGAAAGCAACCTGGGTGTCCCAGGTAACCCCGGGGTGCCAGTTGCTGTGATCCCTCACACCTCAGCTCCAAGGATGACACAAAGCTGCCACAGCAGGGCAGCTCGTGAAGGACCTGCCCTCCCTTGCCAGGTGCTGCTGGCAGCCTGTGGAGAAAACCTCCGGGCCCAGCCCTGGGCTGCCACCAGCACAGCCCCCCGGCTCCCTCAGCAGACAAAGAGTGGTGGCAGGTCCCCGGGAGATGGAGGTGCAGTGATACCCACCAGGCTGGTCGCCACAGCAACCCCGGTGCTGAGCACGCTGGCGCTGGCGC
Organism: Melospiza georgiana; assembly: GCF_028018845.1. Taxonomy (NCBI): domain Eukaryota; kingdom Metazoa; phylum Chordata; class Aves; order Passeriformes; family Passerellidae; genus Melospiza; species Melospiza georgiana. The sequence goes on along the minus strand of NC_080462.1, from coordinate 74,042 downwards.
GATGCCATCGAGCCGTGGGTATGTCACCACAGTGTTGTCATGGCAGTCACTTGCAGCGATGCTGGAGCCTGAGCCAGGCCCTGTCACTCCCCATCAGCACCTCTGGGCCCTCCCCATAGGCAGCCCCCAGCTCCCGCCACTCTCCTTGTCCCCCTCTCGTGCTCCTGGGGCTTCTCACAGATGTTCTCTTGCACAAGGACCTGTGAGGACAGGGCTGAGCCTGCTCTGCTTCCTGCCTGTGCCATTTATCATCTGTGACAGCAGGGCTCAGTGCAGGCCGCCACTGAGGCCCCAACACCCCCCTCCTCCAGGCTGTTGGGACATCACATCTCCATTGAGAATTCCAAACTGCCCTGAATCCCAAACCACAAAGTGCTGAGCTCCCAGAGCCGCTGCACATCATCATGCATTCCTGAGCTGCTGCACATCCTGATCTGCTGCACATCCTGAACCGTGGAGCTTTCCAAGCCTCCACACATCCCAAACTGTTTGTCATGCTCGTGTCCTGAGCTACTGAGCATCCCAAATCACCCTGCATCCCAAACCTCCATCCATCCTCAACGTCTGTGCATTTCTGAACGGCTGCACATCCTGAACTGTGGAGCTTTCCAAACCTCCACACATCCCAAACTGCTGTTTGTCCTGAACTACTCGTGTCCTGAGCTACTGAGCATCCCAAACCTCCATGCATCCCAAACCACCCTGCATTCTGAACCTCTGTGCATTCCTGAACTGCTGCACATCCTGAACCGTGGAGCTTCCCAAACCTCCACACATCCCAAACTGCTGCTTGTTATTTCGTGTCCTGAACTACTGAGCATCCCAAACCACCCTGCATCCCAAACCTCCATGCATCCTGAACCTTTGTGCATTCCTGAACTGCTGCACATCCTGAACCGTGGAGCTTTCCAAACCTCCACACATCCCAAACTGCTGTTTGTCCTGAACTACTCATGTCCTGAGCTACTGAGAATCCCAAACCTGCATGCACCCCAAACCTCCCTGCATCCTGAACCTCCATGCATCCTGAACCTTTGTGCATTCCTGAACTGCTGCACATCCTGAACTGCTGCACATCCTGAACTGTGGAGCTTTCCAAACCTTCACACATCCCAAACTGCTGTTTGTCCTGAACTACTCGTGTCCTGAACTACTGAGCATCCCAAACCACCCTACATCCCAAACCTCCCTGCATCCTGAACCTCCGTGCATTCCTGAACTGCTGCACATCCTGAACTGTGGAGCTTTCCAAACCTCCACACATCCCAAACTGCTGTTTGTCCTGAACTACTCATGTCCTGAGCTACTGAGAATCCCAAACCTGCATGCACCCCAAACCTGCATGCACCCCGAACCTCCCTGCATCCTGAACCCCCCTGCATCCCGAACCTCCCTGCATCCTGAACTGCTGCACATCCTGAACTGTGGAGCTTTCCAAACCTCCCCACATCCCAAACTGTTTGTCATGCTCGTGTCCTGAACTACTGAACATCCCACACCTCCCTGCATCCCAAACCTCTGTGCATTTCTGAACTGCTGCACATCCTGGACCGTGGAGCTTTCCAAACCTCCACACTGCTGTTCGTCATGCTCGTGTCCTGAACTACTGAGCATCCCAAACTTTCCTGCATCCCAAACCTCCCTGCAGCCTGAACCTCCCTGCATCCCAAACCTCAACAGCTGAGCACCCCACACCACCAGGCATTCCCAAGCCCTGAGCACCCGAGCTGCCACAAACCCCCAGCCCCAGCTCATGGCAAACACCCCGAACCCCCGAGCACCCCAAACCCGCTCACCTCTCACACACACGCACTGTCCACGCGGCGATGATCCAGAGGGAAATGCTGAAGACCAGCAGCACTGTCCCAGGGCAGATGGTCATGAGAGTCTTCATGACAAAGCGGGTGTTGAAGTTGATCTTGTTGAGCGCCCCGATGCTGCGCGAGGAGGCGTCGGTGAAGAGCTTGCTGTGCAGCAGCATCACCCGGGCGATCAGGTAGAGGCGCAGGAACATGGGGATGGACAGGATGATGTCCACATCGGCCTCTGCCCGGGATGGGGTGTAGGAGAAGGCCAGGCGAGCTGTCCAGAAAAATTTGTACTCCCCGGGGATGGGGTGGATGGCACAGACCAGCATCTCCAGGCTGATGTAGAGGATGCGCTCGTACGTCATCGCTATCCGCCAGTCGTCAGCTCCGTTGTCGATCACAAAGAGCTGCCAGGATGCAAAACAGTCACCACACAGGCCCCACAACCTGCCCACTGCCATCCCTGACCCTCCCTCCACAGGATCTGGGGGTCAGAGCTCAGGGGAGCTGGGTGTGGCTCAGCCAGAAGCGTTGGGGATGGATGGGGAGGAAAAACATGGGAATGAATCACCACCAAGCTCTGTGCTGCCCTGCTGGTGTGTGCCAGGGATGGCCACCAAAACTTTTAAGGTGCCCGGCCTTGAGCACCCAGGCTCAAAATCTGGCTGGCAGGAGCCCACCTCCCAAAACGTCCCCCTCATCCAGGCCACAGAAATGGGCAAGCCATGGTGCCACAGAGCACCAGCATGAGTCACCCCAGTCCCCCTGCCCCTGGGGTTGCACTGATTTCGCTGACAGTGGGCACACCCCGAGTGCCAGGGCAGTATCTGGGCAGTGAACAGCACAGTCGGAGCATCCAGCTGCTGGCGGAGATGGGATCCAGTTGTCATGGCAACTGACGGTTCATCCTGGGTACAGCAGCTCCTCTCCCATCCTCAGTGATGGAGTTGGGGTCTCTGCAGGAGCCGGGGAGGTGACAGCTCAGCTGGCCTCTCTGGGATGCCACCAGAGCCCTGCGAGTCACCCAGGGAGGTGACTGGGCAGGGGCAGTGCTGAGGCTGCCATTGGCTCCTCCCTGGTGTGACCCAGCAGCAGGGACCCGCTCAGGGCCTCTCTGCCAGCAGCACTTGCCAAAGAAAGCACCAGGAAGGGATCCAAGGGGGGGATGTGGCAGAGGTGCCATTGTCCAATGTCCTCAATCCTTCACTCACGGAGCGGCGCTGGCTCGCTCACAGAGCCAGGGCTGGGCAGAGGGTGAGGGGCGAGTGGGGAGCTCAACCCCAGCTGGCCGTGAGCCCAGGAACGACCCTGCAGAGGCCCCAGTGCACCTGTGCCAGCCCAGCCTGGCATCTGGGGCTCTCCCCGGGGATGGCAGGAGCCACCGGGGCTGACTCACGGTGTGGCTGTCCCAGCCACCTCCCTTTCTGTAGGGAAAACTCTGCTCCTTTTAGCTGCTTTGTTTGAGAAATTGTTTACAAAAATGCTCCAAGCTGTCAAGGGAGATCCTCAGGCATTTAGCAAGCTGACAGCCTATTCCTTCCTGGAAAAGGGTGTTAAAATAAACAAATTAGCAGGCGGAAAAGGCAGGAGCCTTTTGCCTGTGTGATGGGGAACTGCCACAGGCCGGGGAGGGGAAGGAGCGAGGTTTGGGCAGGATTCCCCCGAGCCTGAGCCAGCCCCTCTCTGTTCTGTACCTGTAAAGCATCAAAGTGGGTTTCCATGGAAACCTAGAGTGGCTCAGTGGTACCCAGGGGGGCATTTCCCAACACATGCAGCATCCCTGGCTCCAGCAGGGGAGGGAGCAAGAGCCACTACATCTCCAGGAGAACAAAGGCCAAGAAAAGCTACCAGGACGCCTCATGAGGATTAAAGTTTCACCAAGAGCCTGAGCAGCTCCAGGCACTCAAAGCACAGGGATGAGGAGTCTCTGCCCCTCCAGAACACCCTGGCAGGAGCTGGCAGCATTGCCAGCACTGCTCTCCTTCACCTGCTGTGGTATAACGTGGGGTTTGAGTGATGCCTCAGCCCCAGAGAAACTGAGGCACAGGAAGGCCTTCAAAGGACTAATTAACACAATTAGTAGGATGATAGAATCACAGGCTGGTTTGGGTCGAACAGGACCTTAAAGCTCATCTCATTCCACCCATTTTCATGGGCAGGGACACCTTCCACTACCCCAGGCTGCTCCAAACTCCACTCAGCCTGGCCTTGAACACCTCCAGTGATGAGGCAGCTCCTCTGGGCAAGAGAGGAAGAGGGAATCCTGAGGGAAGAGGCTGATTGTTTCCCATAGGCTGGGAGGTCTGACAAGTGCCATGGCCAGGTGAACACACCTTGGCCAAGAGGTACAAGAAGTTGAGGATTTACAGCTCTGGCAGCCCCATTCGATTTCTGTTGGGTTATCAGCAATTTCTTTATCACACTTTATAACACCCAGGGCAACGAGCAGCCAGCACCACTTTGTTTGGAGCAGATCAAGTCACACTTATCTCATTCCCTGCTCCCAGTGTGAGTGGCCTGGCAGAGCACTGGGATCACGGTGAGGTGCAGGGGGACAGCAGTGGCACTTTGGTCAGGGCAGGAGATGTGGGATGACCTGTGTGCTGCCTGGGTGGATGCTGTGTTTGCCCAAATCCCTGCCAGCAACAACAAGCAGAGAGGAAACAGCGAGCAGGGAGGGCACAGCTCACCCTGCTGACCCCAGCCACCGTCATCCTGGGGTAAATATTATTGCAGCAACAAGCAGAGCTCTCAAATATTTGCATTGAGCAACTCAACGTCCCCCAGGCTTGGTCCCCGTGGGGGCAGACAGGGAGTGGGATGCTGCTGCCAACCCCTCCGTGGCAAAGCCCCCCAGCCCCAGGAGGGACAAGGTGGGGTTTTGGTGCACTCAGGGCTGGGGGTTTGACATCCCTGCCCAGGATGCTCCTTCTCCTGCCTGGTGATTCATTCCTCCCAGGCCCTGAGCGGGCTGGCACTGTGCCGAGGCACAGGGAAGCAGAGCCTTCCTGGAACAAACTGGGAGCCCTTCAACTTCCCAGGGAGGAAGAGAGTGTGCAGCCCTGATTAGGAAAGGATTTCTCGGTTTTCCTTGGCACTTTGACTGCCTCGAGCCCTTCCTGGCTGTGGTCTCCTCCAGCATATCTGCCCAGCACCTGGGGCCCAGACAGACCAAGGACTGCCCCCCAGGACCCTGACAAAGAGGAAGGATGCTCCAGGATGTGAGCTCAGGTGCTGTGCCCCACTCACAGGCGGTTGGCAAACCCCACAGCCCCTCAGTGGCGATGCCAGCACCTACCTGCACCTCCCGGGTGTGGTAGGCGATGATGAGGCCCAGCAGGATGACGGTGGAGAGGCTTATAAGGCATTTCAGGGCCAGGGAGAACATGGAGTCCTGCAGGGGGAAAGCAGCGAGGGCATTAAGGGGCACACAGCTGTGGGCTCCACACCCCAAAGGAAATACTGACCCCCCAAAACCTGCTGTCCCATCCTCAACAGCTCTTGTGCTGCTTCAGCTTCCCCCTGAGCAGCCTGACACAGTAGCAAGGGCACCATCAGAGCCATCAGCACCACTGGTACCAGCAGCAAAAATAAACAAAAACTCTTTTTTAATTCTGTTCTGCAGGTCCCAGCCTCCCCTCTGCGATGTGCAACACCAGTGCCCCAGCCCCATCCGGCCTGAGCCCAGTGTTGTGGCATCCACACAGAAAATCCAACCAGACCCTCCAGCTAATTATATGTAAATTAACCCAGCCCCCAGTTCCCTGCTATCCCATCCTCAACAGCTCTTGTGCTGCTTCAGCTTCCCCCTGAGCAGCCTGACACAGTAGTAAGGGCACCACCAGAGCACCAGCATCACTGCCACCACTGGTACCACCAGCAAAAATAAACAAAAACTCTTTTTTAATTCTGTTTTCTGCTCTGCTGAGTGCAGTTCCCAACCTCCCCTCTGAGATTCCAGTGCCCCAGCCCCATCCAGCCCGAGCCCAGTGTTGTGGTATCTACACAGAAAATCCAACCAGACCCTGAAGCTAATTAATCTTATGTAAATTAACCCAGCCCCTGATTCCCTGATGGCTGAACTGGCTGTGAAAATCAGGATTCAGCGCTCCCTTTGGATGCTGGTTAACCCATGTGTGTGCCAGCCCCACTGATGGGGAGCATTGGCAGCCCCTCACCGGGATGCTGCCCCCAAACCAGCCCCCCTCAGCCCCCATGCCACACCTCAGTGCCACCCCCAGCGTGCTGAGGCCTGGCACAGCCGGCCTGCCAAGGCCCAGCTGGCCCATGGCACCCAACCCTTGGCACCCCAGCGTGCTGGGCTGGCTCTGGCCTGGCTCTGGGCTGTTTCTGGCCTGCCTTGGCTCCCTGTTCCCCCTGCTCCTCATCCCCACAGGCTGTTTGCACGCAGAGAAGGGACTATTTGCTGTGGAGGCGGCTCCGCATTGTTAACGACTTGGCTCTGGCTGTGCAATTGTGTGGATATAATGGCTGGTGCTAAGAAAAGTGCTGTGACTAAACACTACTATTAACAGGCAAGCTCCAAGGGCAGCCTTGTGCCAAGGTGGCTCCGGCCAGACCCTCCTCAGGGGCACAAACCCTGCGTGGGGCACCTGGTGAGTGTCACAATCGTGCACCAATGCCTCCTGCATGAGGAGAGCCCTCAGGAAAGGCCATTCCTGGATCCCATGCTCACAGCAAACACCGTGGGGTCTGGGCTGAAGCGGGGAAGGACCTTGGCACCCCTGGCACGCGTCCTGCTGCACCAGGTGATGGCAGGATGCTGCACACGGGTCGTGGGAGCAGCAGAATCGAGAGGCCCAGTGCTGCCCACAGCCAACTGACAGGCAAACCCTGCTCACCGTGCCCTTGGTGCCCAGCCCAGCCCTGGCACCCTGTGCCTGGCAGCACGTGGTGGCACGGCTGGGGCCGTGGGGCAGGGCTGGAGCTGCACCCCATCTGCACCACAGGCACTCCCACACCCGCGATCACGGCCCTGCCACCGAGTTCTGCTTTCCCACCGGGGGATTTTCACGCAGCTGCTGCAAACCTGGCCCAGGGGCCTGCGGAGGCCGGAGCCAGGGACTCCCCTGCAGCCTGCCCGGGGCTGTCAGCGCGATTGTTGGTGTGACAGAGGGGCAGCAGCGTGTCACAGCTGCTGCATGGCAGCAGCGCTGACTCACGGGGTCTTCCCCAGCTGACACAGCAGCTCGGCGTGCTGGGGCCATTGAGCATGGCAGCGCTCTGCTGGTGAGCCTGGACAATCCCCCTGGCGCCGCACGGAGCCTGCCGGGGCGGCTGCGGCTCAACAGGTACCAGATGCAGCTGGGGGATGCTGGTTTGGCTTTGCTCCTGCCAAAGGGGGAGCGGGAACCACCAGGAAAAGGCTCTGGCTTTGGAGCATCTTTCTTTCTCGGCGAGGATGCCAGCTTGGCGTGCCCCTGCCTCAGACAGAGCAGCGGACCTGCCGCCTGCACCCCCCTGTGCCCGCTGACCCGTGCAAAGATGGGGCTCAGGACCCCCCCAAACCAGACTGGGGAGGCAGCAGGGTCCCCAAAACCACAGGGACCCCCGATTGCATGCATTCCCTCCTCCCCCTCCCGTGCTGACAGTGCCCATGGATCACGGCAGGAAGGGGGAGCAGCCCCTTCCCACCGCTCCTTCCCCTTCCCACCGCTCCTTCCCCTCCCCGGGCAGCACCGGGACCCCCCTGGCTGCCCCCCAGCCCCCTCGGCAGCAGCGCCGGCCCCGCTGACGCCCATGGGTGCTGGTGGGGGTGCCGATGCCTTCCCCCCTTCTCTGGATAAGTATAAATAACATGACAGATGTCTATACAAAGAGTTATTCATATCGCTGCCAACCAGCGCAGCCCTGGGAGCAGGAGCTGCTGGAAGGGACGTGGGGGGGGGGGGAGAATTATAAATAAAAGGCACTGTCCTGCAAAAAAAAAAAAAAAAAAAAAAAAAAGAAAAAAAAAGGCGAAAAAAATTTTAAAAAGGCAGGAAGGGGTGTGGAGGAGGAGGAGGAGGAGGAGAGAGGGGGTGCTTCGCTGCACGGCCGGGGGCACAGTGCTTGTGAGGAGTGCAGTGCCATGCCAGCAACAGGCACACAAACCTCAGTGGGTCGGTGCCTGCTGCTGCCGGAACCACCAGCACAGAGCTCCTGCACCTCCAGCCGGGTGCTCACCCTGCCCAACACCTGTGGCTGCGGCATCCACTACAGAGAGCTCCGGGAACATCCCTCCAGTCCCCAGGAACATCCCTCCGCTCCAGAGGAGCTCCATATTTACCCCGGGGCACAGATGGGGCAAATGGCTCCACGTTCACCCCGCCAGCCCCGCGCACACCCCCGGCCCCGCCGGTACCTTGGAGTAGAGCCCCCAGGAGAGCTCGGTCTCAATGACCATGACGACAATGCCAAACATGCCGAAGATGAGCGCGTAGTCGCTGAGGCGCTTCCTCTTCTCGAACAGTGCCCGGCGGTGCCCGAGGCGGTACCCAATGTTCTGTGCCTTGCGCTTGGGCCCCTTGGCAAAGGTGCTGGGGGCCGGCCGGGCGGGCGGGCGGCTGGGACGGTGGGCGGCGGGCGCATGGTTGTCCTCTCGTGAGACGACAATTTCGGGGGGTTCGCCGGCACCGAAGAGCTGCAGGGGCTGCGCCTCCGGCTCGGCCTCGATGAGGTTCCGTCGGGATGCGCTGAGCCGGCTGAGGGGCTTCATCACGCCGCCGCTGTACTTGCAGGAGCTCATGGCGATCTCGGTGAAGGGGTTGCTGTCCCGCCGGTGAACCAGAGGGCTGGGCTGCCGGTGCTTGCCGCTCGGCACCCCGGAGCCCGCGGGGTGGTCGCCGAGGTTGAGCTGGCTGCCGTGGCGGGAGGAAGGGTGGAGGGCGGCGGGGGCGGCGGGAGGAGGAGGAGGGGCCCGTAGCGACCCGGGCGAGGAGTGCAACAGGCTGTGCTGGAGCGGCGGCAGCGCGGAGGGCGGCGGCGGTGACCGTTCATCCCCCGGTAACGGGCAGGGACACCGACCGTCCTCCTCCAAGTCCCCCACGCCCGAATCGTGGAGATGCCCCGATGTCTCCATGACGGCGGGACCGGCGCCGCTTTGCGGGGCACCGGGTCCGCTTTACTCGCCACCGGCGCCGTTCGCTGGATCATGAATGGGCTCCGTTGCTCTCGCCGCTATCGCCGCCGCCACCGCCCCCGCCGCTGCCGCTGGCCCGGCCCCGCAGCGCCATTGGCCACGCCGGGGCTCCCCGCAGGCTGACATCATCCCCGCCCGCTCCCCGCTTTGGATCTCCCCCCCCAGATCACACCCCCGGCTCCTGCATCTCTGCGGGGTCGTTCGGGACTTGTAGTGCACCGGGCTGCGCCGATGGGCGAGTCCCGAACGACCCCAAATCTGTTTAACCCATTGGGTTCCCCCACGGGCATCCCCCCTCCTTTGATATGATCCCTTTAATCCGTTTAGAGGCCGGGGATTACCAGCGGCAGCCGGAGCAGGTGTTCCCATCCCGGGGTGGGTCACCCCACGGACGGGGGGCACAGTGTGTGTGTCCCACGGTGTCCCCAAGGTCGGGGTAGAGCCAGAGTATGGGATATATACACACAGATCTATATAGGGCCCCAATCCCCCCTCAAAACCCCCAGCCCACCCAGGCACCCCCAGCCCCTGCCGTGCCCAGCTGTTGCAGGAGAGGAGCAGATGTGAGTGTAGGAGTTTGGGAAGCAGATAATCTGGAGGGAATTGGCTGCTAGAAACCTTATTAAAAGACACCACGGAACATCCAGCTGGTGACCCCAGCTTGGACAGAGCTGCAGGACAGAAGTTCTGACCCCTGAAAGCTGGGAAACCCATGGTGACCGTGGGGCAGGATCACCTGTGTGTCCCTTCCCCAGAAATGAGACACAGGCCCAGCGTGGCAGTGGTTCTCAGTGTCAGAGCTTTATTCCAGAACAGGGAACATCAGCAGGAGGTGGAGATGAGGGGCTGGGGGGCTGATGCAGCCCCCAAGCCCCAGTGGAGAGACATGGAGCTATAGGCTCCTGTGGACAGACTGCACCAGCTCCTCCAGCTGCTCGCCCAGGGCCACCTCATCCCCGTCATTGGTGATCACCCAGTCAAAGGCCACTCCCTGGTCCAGGCCGCACTCAGATTCGGCGTCGTCCACCCCTGGTGGCACAGAGCCCAGGGAGGCCCCAGGGATGGTCAGGATGTGTCTGTCTGCACCCCCGCCACAGCCTCACAGCCCAGAGGTGGGAGCCTTGATCCCCAGCCTCCTGCTCCCAAGGAAGGGCAGCGGAGGCAGCAGCCCCAGGTCCGGTGTCACACCAGGCACTCGCTCACCAGTGACAAACACCCAGTTCCTCCTCTTCCTCGTCTCCTCAGTAGCCACCACCCTCACGGTCTGCACCGCATCCCCGTAGGCGGCCCGGAACCACTCCACGTCTGAGAGGCGCCGTGTGTCGCTCACCACCTGCACAGGGCTCCATCATCAGCACCTGGCCTGCGCCCCCGGGGAGCCCCTGCACCCCCAGAGCTCACCCACAGCGGCACAGGGCATCGGGGAACCCCCAGAGCTCACCCACAACGGCTGCAGCACCCCCAGAGCTCACCCACAGCGGCACAGGGCATCAGGGAACCCCCAGAGCTCACCCACAACGGCTGCAGCACCCCCAGAGCTCACCCACAGCGGCACAGGGCATCGGGGAACCCCCAGAGCTCGCCCACAACGGCTGCAGGGTCCCCGTGCCCTCCTGGAGCTCACCCACAATGGCACAGAGCCCCCGGTGCCCTCCTGGTGCTCACCCACACCGGCTGCAGGGTCCCCGTGCCCTCCTGGAGCTCACCCACAATGGCACAGGAGCCCCGATGCCCTCCTGGAGCTCACCCACAGCGGCACAGGGCATCAGGGAACCCCCAGAGCTCGCCTACACCAGCTGCAGGATCCCCGTGCCCTCCTGGAGCTCACCCACAATGGCACAGAGCCCCCGGTGCCCTCCTGGTGCTCACCCACACCGGCTGCAGAGCTCACCCACACCGGCACAGAGCCCCCGGTGCCCTCCCGGTGCTCACCCACAATGGCACAGGAGCCCCGGTGCCCTCCTGGTGCTCACCCACACCGGCTGCAGAGCTCACCCACACCGGCACAGAGCCCCTGGTGCCCTCCCGGTGCTCACCCACACCGGCTGCAGGGTCCCCGTGCCCTCCTGGAGCTCACTCACGATGGCACAGGAGCCCTGGTGCCCTCCTGGTGCTCACCCACACTGGCTGCAGAGCTCACCCACACCGGCACAGAGCCCCCGGTGCCCTCCTGGTGCTCACCCACACCGGCACAGAGCCCCCGGTGCCCTCCCGGTGCTCACCCACACCGGCACAGAGCCCCCGGTGCCCTCCTGGTGCTCACCCACACCGGCACAGAGCCCCCGGTGCCCTCCCGGCGCTCACCCACACCGGCACAGAGCCCCCGGTGCCCTCCTGGTGCTCACCCACACCGGCTGCAGAGCTCACCCACACCGGCACAGAGCCCCCGGTGCCCTCCCGGTGCTCACCCACACCGGCACAGAGCCGCCGGTGCCCTCCCAGTGCTCACCCACACTGGCACAGAGCCCCCGGTGCCCTCCCGGTGCTCACCCACACCGGCTGCAGCGCCCCCTGCACCGCGGCCCGGCAGAAGAAGCCGGGGTCGGCGCTCCGCTTCTCCTCGCCCCAGCGGATCATGTCCTGGCGGAACTTCTCCTTGTAGGCACTGGCATCCAGGAGGCGCTCAAAGTCCAGCCCGTGCTCCTGCGGGCAAGGAGGGATCAGTGGGCACGGCCTGGGCAAACAGCATGGCATGGCATGGCACGGCTGCCGTGACACGCCACAGCACAGGGATGGGATGGCACAACACAGCGCAGCTTGGCACGGCGTGGTACAGCGTGACCGTGGGATGGCACAACATGTCCTGACATGGCGTGGTGCGGTGCAGCATGGCACAGCATGGCACAGCATCAGATGGCACAGCACGGAGCAGCAGGGAAGGCAGAGAACAGCCAAGCACATGCCCTGGCACAACTCAGTGTGGCACGGCACGGCTCGGTGTGCTACGGTGTGAGCATGGCACAGCACAGCACGGCACGGCAGTGCCTGGCACAGCTCGGGACAGTGTGGCACTGTGTGGCACGGTGTGAGCATGGCACAGCACAGCACAGCACGGCAGTGCCTGGCATAGCTCGGGACGGTGTGGCACTGTGTGAGCATGGCACAGCACAGCACAGCACAGCAGTGCCTGGCATAGCTCGGGACGGTGTGGCACAGTGTGAGCATGGCACAGCACAGCACGGCAGTGCCTGGCATAGCTCGGGACGGTGTGGCACAGTGTGAGCATGGCACAGCACAGCACAGCACAGCAGTGGCTGGCATAGCTCGGGCATGGTGTGGCACGGTGTGAGCATGGCATAGCACAGCACAGCACGGCAGTGTCCTGGCATAGCTCGGGCATGGTGTGGCACAGTGTGAGCATGGCACAGCACAGCACAGCACGGCACAGCATGGCAGTGCCTGGCATAGCTCGGGACGGTGTGGCACGGTGTGAGCATGGCACAGCACAGCATGGCACGGCAGTGCCTGGCATAGCTCGGGACGGTGTGGCACAGTGTGAGCATGGCACAGCACAGCACAGCACAGCAGTGGCTGGCATAGCTCGGGCATGGTGTGGCACGGTGTGAGCATGGCACAGCACAGCACAGCACAGCAGTGCCTGGCATAGCTCGGGCATGGTGTGGCACTGTGTGTCACAGTACGAGCGTGGGATGGCACAGCACAGCACGGCAATGTCCCGGCACAGCTCGGCGGGTGTGCCACGGCTCGGTACCTTGGCGTACTGCTCCTTGAGGGGCCCGGAGAGGCGCAGAACGGTGCAGACATCAGGGCCCAGCCTGCGGGAGAGGAGTGAGCGGGACGGGCACTGGCACCGGCTCCACTCGGCCAAGTCCCGGCCTCCCCGTGCTCCGGTACCATCCCCGCCCGCCGCGCCTTCCCCGCCCACACGCCCGGCCCCAGTCCCGCCCGGCCCGGTACCGGTTCCGCAGCTCCTCGGCCACGAAATCCTTCCCCGATTTCCTCTTCCCGCTCAGCAGCAGCACCGAGCGCGGCGCCGCCATCGGCGCCTCGGCCCCGCCCCTGACCACACCCCCGGCCACGCCCTGACCACACCCCCGACCACGCCCCTGACCACACCCCCGACCACGCCCTTGGCCACGCCCCTGCTGGCCCCGCCCCCGGCATCCCGCCCGTCTCATGGCGCCCCCTGCCGGGCAGAGCCCGCACCGCAGCGAGGCTGCCCCGGGGACACGGCGGGTCCTGCCCCCGGTACCGCGCACCCGGCACTTCTCTGCCCTCCCTGCCCCCGGTACCGCGCACCCGGCACCCCTCTGCCCTCCCTGGCCCCGGTATCCCGCACCCCGGCACCCCTCTGCCCTCCCTGCCCCCGGAACCGCGCACCCCGGCACCCCTCTGCCCTCCCTGCCCCCGGTACCGCGCACCCGGCCCTTCTCTGCCCTCCCTGCCCCCGGTATCCCGCACCCCGGCACCCCTCTGCCCTCCCTGCCCCCGGAACCGCGCACCCCGGCACCCCTCTGCCCTCCCTGCCCCCGGTACCGCGCACCCCGGCACCCCTCTGCCCTCCGTATCCCGCACCCCGGCACCTCTCTGTCCCCGGTATCCCGCACCCCGGCACCGCTCTGCCCTCCCTGGGCCCGGTATCCCGCACCCCGGCACCCCTCTGGCCCCAGTATCCCGCACCCCGGCACCCCTCATCCCTCTGTCCCCGGTATCCCGCACCCCGGGCACTTCTCTGCCCCTCTGCCCGCAGCGCCCTCACTTCCTCCTCACACCCTTCATTCTCCTCTGATGCTCCCTTTCCTCCTGCTCCTCCCAGCATCTGCATTTCCCCAGCACTCTTCCCCCCACAATCCCTACTCCTCTTCTGCGCCCCGCTTTCTGCCAGCATCTATTTCCTCCAGCAGCCTCTTTTCTCTCCGAGCACCCTTCCTCCTCAACACCCTTATGTCCCCTCTGCACCCCACTTTTTCAACTGTTCCTCACTTACTCCAGCACCCCCCTCTCCTCTTCACTGTTCCTTCTCTAAATAAATTTCCCCCAGTGCCCCCAATACCCATTCTTCTCCCCCAGGAACCCCCTTCCCCTCCAACACACCACATTCCTCTCTGCCTTGCCTTTTCATCAGCACCCCCTCTCCCACAGCAGCCCTTCCTCCTCCCTGCACTCCTTCCTCCCCTCCCACAGCACCTTCCTTGCTCACAGCACTTGAGTCCCCTCTGCTCTCCCCTTACACGCCCTGTTCCACCTCTGAACCCCCATTTCTCCAGCCCTCTTCTCTCAGCACCTCCCTTTCCCCCAGCCCCATTTTCCCCACATCTACACAGCTCTGCCCAGCAGTGACTTTATTCAAGGTGGCAGTGCAGCGTCACACAGTGCATTTGGTTAGGGATGTGGCCCTACGTGGCCCTACAGGGTGTGGGGCACCCCTAGACCCCATAAACAGCATGTGGGGAGCCCTTGTGTGGGGGGGCTGGCACACAAATGCCCCCCTGGCTCTACCCACGCGTGCCATGCTGCCTTGGGGCTCTCTGGCTCCACATGTTCCCGGAGGCGCTGCAAGAGAAGGGAAAATGTGATGGGCAGCAGTGGGAGGGAATCCCTGGGGACCCCTGGCACTGCCCACCCCAGCTCACCCCCTGTAGTGCTGCAGCATGAACTCCTCAAAGCCGTCAGCTGCCTTCTTGTCACCCTGCTCCTGCCACGCCACATCCTCCAGCAGATCCTCCACATCATCCACAAAATCCACGAACCGCAGGCGGTCGTGGGCAAAGACACCGTCAGCCCTGAAGGCGCCATCGAGCTGCGGTGCCAGCCTCCCAAATTGTCTCCCCAAGCCCAGCTGCCCCATGAAGCTCTCCAGCAGTTGCAGGAACTGCACCTTCTGCACCGGCTCCAGGGCAACCCCCAGCACTTCCCGGCCCTCCTTGTGGGCACAGTCAGTCACCCCAGAGCAGCCCTGGGGTGCCCGGTACCGCTTGAGCCAGGGCAGCTCATGGGAATCGTGCCGGGGGTGGCTGTGAGATGGCTTCCCCCAGGCTTTGCCTGCCTTGTGCTCACGAGGGGCTCGGGGCTCCTTCTTGTGGGGCTTGCCCTGCTCTCTCCTCTCCTGCTCGTGGGGAGATCCCCTGGCACCATGCTGCTTGTGCCACTTGCTCTCCTTCTCCACCTTGGATGGCTTCTTCCAGGGTGTGGAGAAGGACCTGTCTGCCTCCAGCACCTGGGCCAGGTGCTGCTCCAGGGCGCTCAGCTCCTCCACGAGCCCCTTGAGATCCCCAGAGCCCCGCACACGGTCCAGGGTGTCCGCCAGCTCCTGCCGCAGCGAGTCCAGGCTGCCGTGCCGCCGTGCCGCGGCTTTGCCGTGCCCTGGCACGCCCGTGGCACTTTGCTGCTCTGCCCGTGGCTCCCTGGGGCTGCCAGGGCTCCCCGTGGCCTGCAGGCGCCGCAGCTCAGCCTGGGCCTGGCGCAGCGCCGTCACCTCCCGCTCCAGCGCCGTGCGCAGCCGCGCGTTCTCCGTGGCCAGGCTCTGCTGCTGCGCCCCGGCCGCCGCCGCCTCGCCCTGGCTCTTGTGCAGCAGCGCCTGCAGATCCTCCTTGTGGGCCTGGGGCAGGGGTGGGAGGCTGTGAGAGGTGGCAGCGGGAGAGTGGCACTGGGATGCAGCACAGAGACGTGCTGGGCACCAACCTGTAGCTCTGCCTGCATGAGCCGGATCTCCTGGTTCTCCTTGGCCAGCTTGTCCAGGAGCTGGCTCATGGACTGCATGCTCTGCGTGCCCCCATCGTCGGGCAGAGGGGGCTGCTGCTGCTGGGAGTCCTGGAGGACAGGAAGGTTGGGAGCCCTGGGGGCGTTGGGGACACCCTCTGCCCACACTCAGCCCTGCTCAAGACCCCTCCTTACATTGCTGTCTATGGACAGCAGCGACTCCTGCTCCCCAGCAGCCACGTCCCAGCTCCCCATACTCTCCACAGGGCCTGCAGAGAAGGACACGGGTCTGAATGTCCAGGCTGCTGTGTGATGTCCCCCTGCCCAGGTGGGCTGTCACCTCTACTCACCGTCAGCCACGTCGTAGATACCACCTGGGGAGAGGAGGGGACAATGAGGGGACATCTGGACCCCATCCTGTCCCTTGGGGCCTTGGCCACTGGGACCCCACTTACCAGTGATGATCAGCAGCCCCACAACAACCACGGCCAAGGCCCCCAGCAGGTACGTGCTCACACTGAGCCCGTCATCACCAGTGTGTGGTGTCCCCCGTTGTGGGGCAGGTGTGACAGTGGCGGGCTCAGGACGGGGCTTGTGGCCCGGCCGCCACCGCAGCCCCTCCATGTTGTCGTCACTGCTGGTGCAGGACATGTCCTCTGTTGTTGGCCCTAGAGGGGAGATGGGGGAACCTCCAGGGAGGGTCTACACCTAAATACTGCCAGCAGAGATTCCCCCAGGCCAGCCCCCTGTGAGGCCTGACCTGCTGCGGGGGTGTCAGGGCGGGCTTGTGGCTCAGCCTCAGCCTTCAGCTCCTCCTGCTCATCGTCCTCCAACACGCTGGGCTCTGCAGAGCCATCCAGGGCAGGCTCTGCCCGTGCCTTGGAGTCCTCACGTTGCTCTGGCTCCTGCAGACACAGGCACTGGGGTATCCCTGTGTGGGGAGCAGCCCAGCAGTTCCAGCTCAGCCCCAGCCCTCCGGTCTGACTCACCCCCTGCTCGCGGCCCTCAGGGCACAAGCTCTGGCTGGGGGCGGTGGTGGCACCATTGGCAGTCACAGCTGGAGAGAGGCAGAGCAAGGTCATGAGACACCAGGAAGATGACACCAGGCTTGCCCCATACCCCTGGTGGCTGCCTGCCTGTGACTGTGTCCTGGGTGCCTTCATCCTCCTCCTCCTCCTCCGGTTCTTCATCATCAGACCCGTGGGAGGCTGAGTCCTGCTCTGGGCCCACCGTGTCAATGGGCAGACCCTGGGGGAGGGGGTACATAGGGAGACCCCTTTAGCCCTGACCTCCATGTGCCCACTCTGCCTGCAGCCCCAGGTGGGCACTGTGGGGTGTGCCCAGGGGTCTCCAGCTCTGGGGGGCTGCCCCCAAGGCACTGGGTCAGGATGTGGCCCTGGAGATCTCAAGCAGTGGGGGTCTGCTCTGGGGGTTACAAGCCCTCACCTCACTGCCTGCCAGCACCCAGCTGCTCTCTGAATCTCGGGAATCCAATTTCTCCGCCATAGGGACAGTCCAGCGCTACCTGCAAGGGGACAGACGGGCGGACACACAGACAGCGGGACACAACTCAGCTCCCAGGACGGGTTGGATGTGACCAGGAGAGCCACGGTGCCGGTGCCAGCCCGTCCCTCCGGCCTGTAGCTAGGAGGCTTTCTGGGAGCCGTCCCGGTGCACCGGCTCTGGGCTGCTCCCCCCCGCCACCAGCTGCCGCCGCGGGGTATTTTTAGCCGGTGATGCGACCCAGCAGGTGGACGGGAGCCTCAGGGCCCGGAGTGGGGGAACCAGCGGCCCCGGTCGGGATCCCACCGCCCCACAGCAAACCGGCAGCACCGGACGGGGCTCTCGAGCAGCCCCCGCCCCTCTCTTCCCCTCCCGGTTCCCCGTCCGGGACTCAGAACCGGCCCGGTAGCTGACAACCCCCTCCTCTCCGCTCCCCACGGCCTCTCCGAGCTGTGCCCGCGCCCTCAGCCCCGTCTCGGCCCCGGTTGGGCCCGGCAGGGGCAGCGCTCCCGCCGCTCCCGGTACCTGCGCCCGCCGCGTCCTGCCGGGAACTTTCCCCGGGGCCGCCGCCGCCGCCCCCGCGCACGTGACAGCGGCAGCCAATCACAGCCCGCGGCGCAGCGTCGCGAGGAGGGGGCGGGGCCAGCGGCCGCTACTGAACACCGGCACCCCCCCCCCACCAACCCGGTACCGGACAGACACCGACACGCGCGTTTCAGAGTTTTATAACGACGGTACAAAAATTTCCATTAACGGTTGGCTAAAACGGACGGAGCTGGGGTTGGGGAGCGGGTACCGGGAGCATCCCGAGCACCGGAGCAGGGGACACCGGGACTGTCCCGTGAATGTGGAAGGGGGCACCAGGAGCGCTGCACATCCCGGGAGATGCCCCCCGCAAGGGTAAAGACCCAAAGGGGGGCAGCACTGTGGAGCACCAGGAAGCCGCAGCCCTCAATGAGCCGGTACACCGGGGCCACAGCAAAGGGCTGACACCGGCACGGCCAGCACCGTCCCCGGTCCCCTGGAATGTCCCGGTGCCAGGCAGTGCCCGGTGAGCAGCCACAGCCAGCGCATAGCAGCGGCTCTCTGGCTGGCAGGGAGGGGCGACAGCTACAAAAAACGGATGTTTGGTCCTAAATCAGTGTGGGGAAAGCTATACATGGCGGCTGAAGGGCGGCTCAGCCGTCGTTGGCGGTCACCAGCTGTCCCATGCCCTCCCGGATGTAGACCGACTGGATCTCCTTCGTCTTGAGGCAGAAATCGCAGGCCCAGACGGCGGAGGCCTCGGTGGTGAGCAGCCCGTAGGCGTTCTCGGTCATGCCCGTGCACTCCCGGTGGAACCACTTCTGGCAGGAGGCCTCGCACAGGATGGCGTCCTGGTCGTCGTTCACCTCGTTGCGGCAGGCCCCGCAGGGGTAGACGAGCCCCGGGGGTGGCTGGTGGCCCGAGGCGCTGCCGGCCTTGCCGGGGGCCGGCAGGGGGAGGCTGTTGCTCTCGGGGGTGCCGGCGCCGCGGCCGCCGCTGTTGGGGGCAAAGCCGGGCTGTGCCCCGTTAACGGTGGCGGGCGAGCCCGAGTGCTGCTCCGGGGCGAAGGTGCTGGCGGGAGGGTTCTTGCCGCCCTCCTCGCTGCTGGCGGGGAAGCCGGGATCCGCCCCCGGGAAGGGACTGGCCGTGGGGGGCAGCGGGGGCATGTTCTGCCCGGGGCGCTGCATGGGCGACTGTCCAAAGAGGTTGCTGGGCTGGCTGAAGCGCTGAGGCACCGCTGGTCCCCCGGGGGGGTTGAGGGCTGGCCCCGGTCCCATTTCCCCCCGCGGGGGCTGCCCCATAGTGGGGGACATCATGGGCCCGAAGCCCCCGACGGGCCCCTGCATGAGCTGCCCCATAGGGGGGCTGAAGTTCTGTCCGAGGGGCTGGCTGAAGGGCTGCCCGCCGAAGCTCAAGCCCCCCGGCTGCACGTAGTTTGGATTCTGGGGGGGCATGCTAAAGGCCGGGCCCATCTGCCCGGGGGCGAACGGCGGCGGCTGCCTCCGCAGGGGCTGGGGACCCCCGCCGTAACCGGGGGGCACCTGCGGCGACATCCCCCCCTGCATGCGGAAACCGCCGAACGGGACCGGGCTGCCCAGGAACGGGGCGGGCGCCGCCCCAACCTTGGGGGCCCCGAAATCATCCTCGAAGGGGTTGGAAGCCACCAGGTGATCCACCATGGGGGTGGGCGGCGGGGCGAACTCCGAGAGGTGCGAGTAGGCAGGGCCCTGCGGGGAGAAGGTGGCGGTCAGGGTTGCTGCGGCTCGTCCCCGGCCCCCGCGCCGCCCCGAGCCCGGCCCTACCTGCGTGTTGGATTTGCGCCGCTTCTTCTCGGGGCTCTTCATCTGCAGCCCTGCGGGGACAAGCAAGGCCGCGTCAGCGGAGCCGGGGAGACCCTCACCCACCCCGCTCCCCGTTCCGCTCCCGGTCCCCCCTGCGCTCACCTGCCTTGCCCTGCTTCCGGCCGGGCCCGCCGGCGGCAGCGCTGCCCGCGGGGTGCGGGGGCCCCGGCGGGGCCGGCGGGGCCGGGACCGCTCCCTCCAGCTTCTCTGCGTGAGGGGCCGCCATAGCCCTCAGAGCGCGCGCGTCGCCGCCATGGCCCGAGCGGAACCGGAACCCGCGCGGGGCCAATCACAGCGCGCGCGAGGGGCGGAGCGACGTGCGCGAGACGCGTCAATCACCGTAGGCTCCCGCCCCACCCGCCAGTCGGACCAAACCAAATGCAGCGCGATGGGGGGGCTGGGGTGACCAGACGGGACAAACCACGAACGAGGTCTCGGGGGAGGGGGGGAACCACCCGACCAGCTCACACCGCGACCCCTCCCAGCTGACACCAGGCAGGACCTAGAGAAATACCAACTTTAATACAACCGCCAGTTCCTTTGGTATAGCGGGGCAGGGGCTGCGAGGCTGCGCTTTGGCTTGGGGGAGTTACACTGTGCATGCAGGGGGGTCCTCCCGCCAACCCCCCGGGGCTGCCCGGAGCTGCCCTTGCCCAGCCGGCACGGGCAGGGAGGGAAGGGGACATGGTGGCAACGTGTCCTGGAGCACAAGCATGTCACGGAGGGGGTACAGGGTGCTGGGAGCACGGGGGAGGCTCTGTAACCAGCCCCTGCCCTTGCATAAGAGTGTGGGACCTGCGGGGTCAAGGCACAGAGTTAACACGTAAAGTGATCCGGTACAGTCGAGGGCCTCGTGCTTGGGGGAGCCGAGCCCCCCACGGGCCCCCTCGTTGGCCCAGGGGCCAGAGATAAGGACAGGCTGCCTCTGGCTCAGGGGGGCTCAGCCCTGCCAGTCCTGAGCCCGTGCTGGTGAGCACAAGAACGGGCTGGGTTTTGGTAGGAGCTGAGCTGCTCTGCAAAGGCTGGAACAATTCCCTACCCTGCAGGCACTCACAGCCTGAGCCCCCCATGGCCACCAGCTCCACGTGGTGAAAGGAGAGAGGCCCTGTCCTCAGGCAAGTCCATGCTCAGTCCCGGTGGAGCACCTGGAGAGTCTGAGGGCTCCCTGGGGCACGGAACAGGGCGCAGGCTGCGCGTTGGGGTGCCCTGGGCGCTCACAGCCTCCTCTCCACGGGCTGCTGCAGGCACATCTCACTGCCGGCTGAGATGATGGGCAGGTGATTGTCCATGTGGTAGCTGATGAGGTGGCTGACGCTCTCAAAGCGATGATCTTTTGTCCTCACCTGAGGGGACAGAAAACGGGTGCTCAGGCTGCTGTCAGTGCCCACGTGAGGCCACAGCTACCACCCTGCATGGCACGGGCTGGGCACAGAGCTGGCACTGCAGGCTCCAACCCATGCTCTGCCCATCCCCAAAGCCAGTCCAGCAGTGCAGAGCCCCAATGCTCTGGTGGCTCTTGTAACCCCCAGGACACCCCGTGCTGCCCCAATCTCCATCCCCTCCATGGACTCACCACTCCCTCGGGATCCACGAGCAGCAGATGCTTGGGCTGCCCACCCTGCAGGCCAGTCAGCACATACTGGCCCGGGGTGGTGGTGCTCTCCCTCACCAGGAAGTCCCCGTTGACCTTGAGCAGCTTCTCGGCCTCCTTGCGGCTCATTTTGCCATGGTACCAGGGCTCCCTCCTCAGCTGCTCCTCCATGGAGGCCACAACCTGGGCAGGGGGCAGCCCCACAGGCACAGAGGGGGGCACACGCAGGGCATCTTCAAAGGGCTCTGCAACGACAGAGGAGCTTTGTAGGAATGTGCCTCTTGTTGAGGGAGTGACAAAATTATCCTTTGTCCCTTTAAAAAGAAAATAAGCCCAGAAGTTTCTCTTTTTCATTAAAAGGCATCTCGTAGGACTTGGAGAACTTCACTTCAAACTTAAGGATAGCTAACTGGACAGGAGCTAAAAAGTCTTGCTTGGGCAATTTACTAGAAAAAGAAGAGAACAAAGAAATGAATTGCTTTTGTGAGGGGCTTTTGTTTTACTAGGGGCAGGAGGGCTTCTTGTACTTGGATTGGTTTTTCTCTGTAAAGAGTTTGTTATTTTGCCTTTTATTGAAACATTTTGTTTCCAGCACTACCACAGAAGCCATCCTGCTGTTTTTATGCCTTCTAAGATAGCTGAGCTATCTTGGGTGTGATATAAATCTCCAAGAGCTTATGAGACCTGGCTCGAGGAGACTCCTAATTCAGAGCAGGGGGACCATGACCAATCCCAGAGCCACCTCTACACAGCCCTGGCTGTTGACTCACTCATGTCAAAGAGGTCCCTCTGAGTGCTGCCGTTGGCTGTGGCAGGGGTGCTGGCAGCTGGAGCTTGTCTTGTCTTGTCTATGTTCTGCACGTTGACGTAGGACGGGTCATCAAAGAGATCTGGGCGCCCAGCTGTGCCTGCTGGAGCTGGGTACTTCTCTCTCCCTGCTAGCAGGAGCACTGTGGTCAGCAGGGTGGGCTTCAGCCCACCTTGGCCCCCCCCCCATCAGAGCACTGGGGGTCCATGGGAGAGGATGGAGACACCCATCACATTACCTTGGGCAGGAGTGTGCTGCTTCTGGGGGTCAAACTCCCCACCGGATTGGCCAACAGGCTGCAGGGAGAGGCAGAGATGAGCCCCCATCCCCTTTTCCTGCTCACCCCCCTTCCTGCTCCCCACACCCCAGAGACACCAGGGAGACACAAACAACCTTCAGCAGAGCCCATGGCCCACTCAGGCTCCCTACATCTCCCTTATCAGGTGGTGCCTCCCCAAGAGGACGTGCCCAGAGCCTCACCAGTGTGGCACCCAAGTGATTTGGGGTCTGAGCTGCCCCATCCTGCAGCCGCATGTCCACGACCCCCCCAATGGGAGGCTCCTTGCCAGGGAAGTCGTTGTAGTACTGGTGATCTGGGGCTGGTTCCTCCTCTTCTTCATCCCAGGCAGAGCCATCAAACCCTGCCATCCTGGGGGAGCACAGCACAGATAAGCCAGGGCTGCATCCCCTCTCCAGAACCACCTTCCTCCTAGTCACACCACCCTGCTCTGACCTGTCGCAGACATCTTTTATGAAAAATCCTTTCCTTAGGGTTTTTCCTCCTGAGAAGCTGAGAGGCCTCAGGAACAAAATGTAAACAATGATTATCTGCTGCTGTGGAATGCACCAGGTGCATCTGTGATTGGCCCATCTTGGATGTTTGTAATTAATGGCAAATCACAGCCCAGCTGGCTCGGACAGAGAGCCTGAACCACAAACCTTTGTTATCATTTTTTGCTATTCTATTCTTAGCCAGCCTTCTGATGAAACCTTTTCTTCTATTCTTTTAGTATTGTTTTAATACAATATATATAATAAAATAATAAATCAAGCCTTCTGAAACATGGAGTCAGATCCTTGTCTCTTCCCTGATCCAAGAGCCCCAGAGAACACACTGTCACACTGACCTGTCGTGGGGGGTCACCAGCTTTGGAGGGTTCTTCAGGTACTGCTTGAAGCGCAGCTCGAAGGCCTGCCCGATGGTGCTGATCACATCCTGGGCCAAGCCCTCAGGACACTCCAGGATATGGCAGGCTGGGTAGGAAACACAGGGCTGGGATTGTGCAACTCCAGCACCGAGGTTCTCCACCCCTGAGCCTGCCCTGTACACCCCAGAGCTTTTTTAGGGGTCACCCAGCTCCCCCCTACGTTGAGCTGATCCTGAACACCTCCAAAGTGGGGCTCTGGCATCGAGGACCCCTGCAGCACCCTCACCTCTCTGATTGACGGGGTCTTTGGCAACGTAGGCAACGTATTCAGCTGTGTCCTGTGGGGGAGACAGCAGCAGTGAGGCCGGGGCAGCTGGGGAGCACTGGGCAGAGGGCACGGATGGGGATCCTGCAGGTACTCACCGGGTCTCCCCCTGATGCGAAGGAAATCGACTGCATGTGGTGGTTGGCGATGATCTGCAAGGTGGAGAGCTTGTTGGATACAGCCAGGAAAGCCTTGTCACCTACCCAGGGATGGCATATCCTGCTCCTCCCCGGGGCTGACCTGCCATGGGGGCTCAAAATCCTCCAGAGCCCTGGTTATGAGCCACAGACCACCAGGAAAAGGACTGGGACATCAGCAGGACTGGGGTCAAAACCAGGAGATCAAGGGGATTTGGGTCTCACAGTCTCCAGGAGAGATCCCACAAAGCACATGGGATATTCCTCCCACCTCTTCAGCCCCAGGGACTGTGGGGAGGTGAGCACTCATCTCACAGCCCATGCAGACATTCCCTGGGGAGGCTGGGGGCACCCCCTGCCCCAGCAAGATCCGAGTTACATGAGGATTCCTGCTTGTCCAAACCAAATCAAGCCCTCCCCATTCTCACCTGCTTGCAGTCTGAGGCCATGAGGTTGAGGCTGCTGGTGGAGATGGTCAGGGTGATGGGCATGCCTGCAAACTTCAGGTTGCTCTTGCCCAGGATGGAGTTCAGGGAGCGGCTGCAGGGCTAGGGGCAAATGGTGGCATAGAGAAAGGGCTCCCCAGCAGCAGGAGGACGGGGCACATCCCACTGCTGCCAGCAGAGATGGGCACCCTGTCCTCAGCAGTGGCTCTGCCCCAAGCCTCAGCTGGGAGATCAGAGCCCTGGGCTGAGCAGCACAGCACAGCACTGCCAGCTGGGCTGGGATCTGGTCCTTGGCTCTGTGCCCAAACCAGCCACAAACACTCCCCCAGCAGCTTCCCAGCCAGGCCTCACCTTCCTCCTCCTCACGGCTCCCTTGGCACCAGGCACAGCCTCACATACCAGCCCAATGGCCTCCCTGCAGGGAATGCAGTGAAATGTCAGCCCCCACAGTGCCTGCCTTGCCCCAAGAGCCCCCCAAACAAACACAGCACTCGGGACAGTGGGGACACAGGGATCAGCACAGGAGAGACAGGGTGACAAAGAGGAAACTCTCAGGCAAAGTGAGAGTTTCTTTGGGTGGGCAACGTGCACTGGAATTAGTGTTTGATGGGCTGCAGCAGCCCCTGGCCCCCACTGAAAGGCCCAGACAACTTCCTCAGCCCTCCCCAAAATGAGCAGCCCCTGGGGGAGAGGCAGAGCTCACCTGGTCACCTGTGTCCTGGTGTTGAAATCCAGAGCCCTCATGGACTGGAGCACTTCCACACAGCCCATGTACTGTGCAAGAGAGCGAGGTGAGCTTGGCCAGCCATGGAGTTTGTCCCCCAAGCACCCCAGCTCACAGCAGTAACTTCCCCAGGAATCCCACTGCCCTGTCCCCCACCCTTCCCAAAGATCTTGGTGCATCCTCCCACCAGGAGGTCCCCAAATCCCCACAGTGCCCTTTCCCAGTGTCCCCAGCACTCACCCGGACATGGTAGGAGACCCCAGAGCCCATGACTTTGTCATCTGGGTGCAGCCAGCCACGGGTGGGTTTGTTGACAAAGCTGCCGTGGCGGGTCCACTCATCACCCCCCAGCTGGCCGCCTTCCACCCGCGTCTTCTTCCCACAGCTCAGCTTGTTCATATCCTGGGAACAGACAGTGACAGGTCTCCCTGAGCCGGAGCTGGCACCACCCCCTGGCACTAGTGCTGCCATCCCAGGGGCGCCAGGCTCCCCTGGGCTGCTGCTGGCTGCAGAGCCCCGCAAGCTGAGCAAGTTGGCGGGATTGGAGAGCTTCAGGTTGGCCATTTTGGGGAAGAAGGAGCAGAGGGTGGTAGGGCTCTCCTCCAAGTCAGGTGAGAGCTCCACGAGAGGTGCAGCGTGGCTGAGGGAGGAGGACAGGGAATCAGGCAGAGACTGCATGCTTGCAAGGGACTCCACTGGGGAGGGCAGCAGGCCTGGCACGGCCTCCTCCGGAGAGGAGACAGACTCGTTCCTCAGGTGGCTGTATTTGCTCTTTTGCAGGAGATCCATGCTGGAGGCAGGTGAGAAGGGCCACAGGCGCCCTGTCCCTGTGGCAGTAGGGTGGATGCAGCCAGCTGGGCCTCACAGGGGCCCCACAGAGAGTCCAAGTGCCTGCAGCCGCCGCGAAGCTGCCCCCAAGCAGAAGCCTTGGCTGAACTCTGTGCCAGATCCACGCCAGCCCCACATGGCTGGCAGGGAGAGCTGGGCCTGGCACGCCGGGCAGCGGGTCCAGGGGCTGCCTGGCACAGCTGATCAGTCGTGATCAGCAGCAGAAGGATGTGCAGATCCGTTCAGACTGAGAGCAACGCGCCACAGCCGGGAGGAAACGGGGCCGCGGAGCTGCTGGCACAGGGAGGGGAGCTCAGAACGCTCTGGGCTCAGCCTGGAGGTCCTCAAGCAACAAAACCCATTGTCTTCATCCAGCTCCAGCTCCCTCTGCCCTGCTGCTGGGCTCGGCACGGCCACCCTCCTCCTCCCCACAGCTCGCTCCAGCCCCTGCGCCGCTGCCCGCTAAGAGGAAATCAAAAGCATGAATATTTAAAGCCCGGAGATGAGGCAGACACAGAGAGCATCCAAGCCCATCCCAGCCCTGCTTCGAGCACTGTCCAGGAGGGAACGAGGTCCTTGTGTGGCAGCCAGCGCCACCCAACCCACGTGCCGGCGGCGAGCAGCTGCTGTTGGCTTGCCGGGCTCTGCCGGGGGGAGCAGCGGCGATGCTGAGATGACAGCGGCGCTCGCAGCTTCCTGCAATACGGGGACGTGCAGTCCTTTGACAGCACAGATCTTGCCTGGAGGGCTGCTGGGAGAACAGAGGACGGCCGGGAGCAGGACACAGGTAAGGCAGGGCTCAGCACAAAGCCCCAGCCGCGGCGGGGAGCCCGTGGGAGAGGCCGCAGCGAATCGCTGCTGCTTCCCGCATGCCGGCTGCTCCTGCCGGGAGCGGAGACGGAGGGGCTGCGGCCGATCGGAAGAGCTGTGCTGACTCACGGGCGGCGGGGCAGGCTCTGCCCGCCCGCGCTGGGGCTGGGGCTGGGGCGGCAGCGCAGGAGGGGCTCCCGGCGAGGGGTGGGGACGCCGCGCTTATCTGGAGCAGAAAAATCAAGGTCGCAGGCGGAGCTAGCGGGAGAGGGCGGCAGGAACGCGCCGGGGGGGAGGAAAAGTTGGCCCCTTCAGCGTGGGGGAGCTGGGTGAAACTCCCACCTGTGGATCAGGGGGCTCAGGGGCAGCTCTCCCCTGCTGTCACACCCTCGGCGCACTTGCACGCAGCAGGAACCTGGGCCAGCCCGACTGTGCTGCCCTCCGCAGCCCCGGCCCCACTGAGGGACGAGAGTTCCCCCCATCCCCTCTAGGATGGGGCAAGGAGTTCAGACAGAACCCAGGATCACAAGCCAGATCCTTACGAACCACCAGGTGCTCTGTCCGCGAACCAAAACTGGGTAAACCCAGGCCAAGGAAAAGGCTCTCCCTGCTTGGAGCCTTCCCCCAGCACTGCCTGGCACCGGCAGCTGCCTGCCCCACTCCACAAAGCCTGGCACTCTGCCATGGGGACAGGGACAGCCACCACAGGGCTGGAAACTGCCCCATGTAATTCGAGGGGCTGTGGCACCATGTGAGCCTGTAACTGAAGCATCTCCTTGGCCATGCCCCCCAGCTCAGCCACGGTGGTCCTACAGGCACAGAGAGCCTGGCACACTGCCATGGGGACAGGGAAAGCCACCACAGGGCTGGAAATTGCCACTTCTGTGATGTGAGAGGCTGTGGCACACACGAGTGGGGCCATCACTGAAGCAGCTCCTTGGCCATGTCCCCCAGCTCAGCCACCTGGTCCCACAGGCACAGAGAGCCTGACACACTGCCATGGGGTCAGGGAAAGCCACAACAGGGCTGGAAATTGCCACTTCTGTGATGTGAGAGGCTGTAGCACACATCAGTGGGGCCATCACTGAAGCAGCTCCTTGGCCATGTCCCCCAGCTCAGCCACCTGGTCCCACAGGCACAGGGAGCCCGTGCTGGCTGTTCCACACTGCCTGTCCCCTCCGGGGGCCCCTGGCTGCTCAGTCAGAGCTGTGACCTTCCTGTGGCCGCAGCAGCACTCCTCTAAAGAAAAGCAGGAAGCCCGGAGGCAGGAAGCTGCTGGCCCGGTGAGGGGCCAGTGCAGCCCTGCTGCCAGGGGAGCCACAGAGCACTGGGGTTTGCCCACGATGGACAGAATGGTTGATGTGGGCCTGGGCTTGCCTGGCACGGCAGCTCTGTGAGCCCTGATGCTTCCCCAGGATGAGAGCAGGAGGGAATTGCAAGGGGGCAGGAGGGTCTCCTTGGCCCCTTTGCCATCACCTCTGGGCAGCAAAGGGCTCATGAGCCTCCCAGCTGGAGCTCCTGCTCAGACACCTTGTTGCAGACATCTTTTATGAAAAATCCTTAGGATTTTTCCTCCTGAGAAGCTGAGAGGCCTCAGGAACAAAATGTAAACAATGGTTATCTGCTGCTGTGGAATGCAACAGGTAGATCTTTGATTAGCCCATGTTAGATTGTAATTAATGGCCATTCACAGCCCAGCTGGTTTGGACAGAGCTGAGCCACAAACCTTTGTTATCACTTTCTTTCCTATTCTATTCTTAGCCAGCCTTCTGATGAAACCTTTTCTTCTATTCTTCTAGTATAGTTTTAATGTAATATATATAATAAAATAACAAATCAAGCCTTCTGAAACATGGAGTCAGATCCTTGTCTCTTCCCCGATCCAAAAACCCCTGTGAACACGGTCACAGACACATCTCTGCTTTTATTAGCTAGAGTAACTCCTGATTTTGTCAGAACCTTCGAAGCCAGTCTGTAAGAGCCTATTACAAGATGCATGGCAGCTCCTGGACACCAGAGGTGCTGCCATCACAGCCCCCCAGCCCCATCAGAGCTGTGTTACATCAGAGCTGCCCCTCAGCGGGCTCTGAGTGCACGAGGCAAACCTGGAGATGTGCAAAGGCACCGAACACCAGCCCTGCCTCAACAGGCAGTCCCATCCCCATGCTGCAGCCCTGCCCCTTGCCAGGCAGATGCCAGGAGCTGCTGCCCCCAAGGAGCTCTGGGGACGTGTCCTGCTCCATGTGCCCTGCCACCACAGAAAGATCTGGATCATGAGGAACAGAGGGATGTGGACCACTTTCAGGCACCTGAGACTGGGAATTCACACAGCAGCTGGGGCAAGGAAGAGAAGCAAAGTGGGGATGCTCAGGGCTCTGCTACCAACATCCTCCCTGGGAAAAAACTGGGAGCCGAGTCAGAGGCCTGGAACACAGCAGAGGTTTGGCAAGAAATCACAGCAAGGTGCAGGTGGCCACACATACAAACCTCACACTGGGCAGGAGACCCCCTCTGTCCAATGCTGAACCTCTGAGGCAGGGGGGAAGCAAAGGAAAACACTCAAATCCAGCCAACAGCTGATTTTTCCCCCACTCATCACAGCAGCACCGAACAACATTTACTCTCCTTCACTCTGAAGAGGGGGTTAGGAGATCCCAGTGCAGACGTGGGGAAGAGGCTGGAGACCTCCCAGAAGGCAGAGGAGGCAGGCAGGATCCACCACCGAAGCCACTGAGCCCTCCACCGAGGTCCTTACCACATACTCCATCGGCGGCGGAGGGCAGGGCGGGCCCCGGGCGGGGAGCAGACACAGAGCCCCTCTCGTCTGGCACTCCAACCTGTGGTTCAGGGACAAACAGGGAGTTAGGCAGCCCTGTCCCAGCCTGCTGAGGTGGCCACGGTGCCAAGAGGCAGACCCTGCTCCTCCATGCTGTCCACAGGTGGTTGGGGTTGTGGTTGCCGTGCCACGCTGCCGGCACAAAGAGTAGGAGAAACCTGCAAGTTGCCTTCTTGCCATTGGGAAGAAGATGGAGATGGGATGTGCTGGGACAGGAGCACCAGGCTGAGCCTGGCACTGCTTGGTTCAGATGGTATTGGGGGCCTAGAGTCACTCTGTGACCCTGTCTAGCCCAAAAACCAGTACAGGAAAGCCACACACAAGGAGGAAGAACAAAGGCAACCAGGGGGGCAGAGCTGCCCCCTCCTGCACCCCTTCAGCTGCCACCCTGATGCAAAACTATACACAGAGCCCCCAGGGCTGTGTCCCTTCCTCCCAGGGGACCAGTGAAGACAAAAGTCATGGAAAGAGTCTACAAGGAGTGAGCTGGCAGAGGCAGGAAGCTCTGTGAGGGGAAAACAAGGCAAGGAAAGCTCTTTTCCCACTCCTCTCACTGCCACTGCCCAGCCGAGGCTGGTGGAGCAGGGCAGGGCAGCAGCCATGATTTACTGCCTGGCAGCACTTGTACCTTTATCTGCCCATGCCAGCTGTCACCAGCAGCTCGGAAAGCAGTGAGATAAGAAGGGCTGTGCTTGGCCCTGGCTGTGCAGATTGACCCCTGCAGCACCACACCATTGCCAAGCAGAGGTGGTGACCAGGACACCGAGGCTGGTGGCAGGGAAGGAGCACCTGGACCCAGAGCCAGGGGGCTCAGCCTTACCAAAGGCCATCTGTGTCCCTCCCGAGGACGGAACACTGCTTTGCACAGCTCCAGAGGGGATTCCCCCCACCAAAGGACAGTGGGTGGATCCTCAAGCCCTGCTTGGCTGAGAGGAGATGGCATCTTCAGCCCCTCTGGCACAGGCTGGCAAGCATGGAAAAGAAATGCCCTTTGCCCACAGACTTCTGCAGCGCCAACGTGGCAAGCAGGGCCCAGGTCAGCTCTCCTTGGGAGCCGTGTCCGTGGTCTACACTCTGCGTGGGTGACCCCATCTAAGAGATTCAAGGGGAGAAGCAAGAACCGATGGGAGAGCAGACACACACAGCTCCACAGCAGCTGGGTACGCTCCAGGCGCTCGCTGCTGCCTTACTCTGAGGCACAGAGGGCGGGAGGGCAGCGCCCAGCACGGCAAGAACGAGGAACCCTCCAGCCCCAGGCGGGCCCCGTCCCTGCCGGAGGTCGTGCCAGGCTCGGGGTTGTCCCCAGACCGTGCGGCGCCTCCACAGCCGGTGTCCTTCCCGCACCGAGGCACAGGCAGCAGCCGCCACACCGGGTGGGTCACCCCCGGTCTCAGCACGGCGCGGCACCGGCTCCTCCGCCCCCTGGTCTGGGCCTGCCCCACACCGGGCGAACGAGGCAGCTGCGAAGGGCGGCTCGGCCCTCACAGCACGGGCAGCGGCGGCGGCGGTAGAACCCCCCAGAACTCGTTCCGCGGAAAGCGGCGGCGGCGAAGCGGCGGCGAGCGGTGCGGCCTCAGTCCGGCGACACAGCGGCCGCGGGGGGGGGGCACGGCGGGGCCTGGCCCGGAGTCCCGGGCCTTTAACGCGGGTCCCCCCCACCCCTTCCTCCGTCCGCGCTCCCTCACCGCCCCGGCCGGCGCGCGCTCACCGGGCACCATCGGTCACGCGCGGGCCTCGCTCTCCGCCGCTCCCCCCCCCCCCCCCTCCCGCCGCCCTCACCGCCACTCACTTCCGGCCCGCGCCCCTCCGGCATGGGCCCCGCCGCGCCCGCGCCACGTGACCCCCACGACAGCCAATCACCGGCCGCACCCGGCCCGCGGGAAGCGGCGCGGCGGCCCCGCCGCCTCGCGCGCGCGCTGGCCAATGGGCGGCCGTTCCGCCCCGCCCCCGGCGCGGCGCTGGCCAATGGGAGCGCGAGGCGGCGGTGTTTGAAAGCGCCGCGGGGGGCGCCAACGGCCGCCGAGGGAGGGCACGGTGGGCCTGTCCCGTCATGGCGCACAAACAGATCTACTACTCGGACAAGTACGACGATGAGGAGTTTGAGTACCGGTAAGGAGCGGGGAAGGGGTGCCGGTAACACCCGCTTGATAAGGATGCGGGGGTCTCGGTTAAGGTTTGCTGCGGTGAGGGAGGGAAATGCTTCGGTAGTGTAGGATTAACGGCTCGCGAGTGGGAGGGGAGCGGGGGGTGAGTCGCTGGTGAGGCAAGAGGGGAATTATCCTGGTAACTCAGGGGGTCCCCGTGAGGGTTCTGTATGGGGTCACGGCGCTGGTGCCGGTAACAGCTCTCCGGTAGAGAATGAGGAGGTGTTGGGGGTGCCCCGGTGTTGACTGAGAGGTGCGGGGCTGCAGGCACGTGATGCTGCCCAAGGACATCGCCAAGCTGGTGCCCAAGACCCACCTGCTGTCGGAGTCGGAGTGGCGGAACCTGGGCGTGCAGCAGAGCCAGGGCTGGGTGCACTACATGATCCACGAGCCAGGTGAGCCCCGCGGGGGAGCGGGTGGCGCCCAGGCGGCCCGGCCTGACCCCCTCTTTTGCCCCGCAGAGCCTCACATCCTGCTCTTCCGACGGCCATTGCCCAAGAAGCCAGAAAAGTGAGTGGCCCCTGGTCTGCCGAAGCTCTCAGTCCTTCCACTCTGAGGAAACACCTTTCTCCTCCTCCTTCTCGGCATTTCTCGGGGGCTTCACCCCCTGACCCTCGACGCTGCCTGAGCGTCTTTTTGTCGGCTCGGTCCCGGTTCCGAGGGCCCTTCCCGTTGCGATGCCTCCAAAGCTTCAATAAAGTGATGTTTGGGAGCTGTCTGTCTGCAGTACCGGGGGCAGCTGGGCTGGAGGGCGAAGGGGTCCGGTCCCGTGGAGTTGGTCCCGCGGGGGTTCCCGAGGAGGCTGCCCGGGGTCTGGGGGAGCCTCCCGGGCTCACCGGAGAGGGCACGGCCGTGGATGGAGCTACACCGATACCCCCCTCTCCCGGGCCCTGCGATGGTTCCGTCCCCGCAGGTCCCGCCTCTCTGCCAATGGGATCTGGCGGGGCCGTGTGACTGACGTGCGGGCCGACCTATGAGCGTGCGGGGCGGTGTCGCGGTGTGCGAAGGTGCCCGGGCGGCTCCATGTGGGGGGTGCTGCGCGCTGCGGGGAGGGTGCGCGGGCCTTTGCGCGCTGCCGCCTGCCGCCTCATGGCCGCTTCGAGCCCGGCAGCAGCGCTGACCCAGGGACCCGCCAGCACCGCCGGCATCATCATCATCGGCGATGAGATTCTCAAGGTGCGGCCGGGGACGGGCCTGGGCTGCGGGCATGGGGCGGGCTGGGGTGTGGGGTTGCGGCGCTCCGCTGTCACGGGCGTCTGCGGTCCCCTCAGGGCTACACGCAGGACACGAACTCCTCCTTCATGTGCCGGCGCCTGCGGGCTCTTGGCGTGAGCGTCGCCCGCATCTCCGTGGTGCCCGATGATGTGGAGGCCATCGCCAGCGAGGTGGCCGCCTTTGCTGCTCGTTTCACCTACGTGCTGACCTCGGGCGGCATCGGCCCCACGCACGACGATGTGACCTTCGAGGCCGTGGCTAAAGCCTTCGGGGAGAGGGTCGTCCTCCATCCCGAGCTGGTGGCGCTGGTGCACAAGTTCTTCGGCAAGACGGAGGAGCAGTGCCCTGAGATGAAGCTGGCTCGCATCCCCGAGTCCTCCCGCCTCAACTACGGCACGGACGGGCGCACGGGCAGCGCCTTCAAGTACCCGCTGGTCAGTGTGCGCAATGTGTACATCTTCCCCGGCATCCCGGCGCTGATGGAGCGGGCCCTGGATGGCCTCGCTCACCTCTTCCGCAGCAAGCAGACCCATTTCCACTCCCGCACCGTCTACGTGGCCTCTGATGAGATGCTCATCACGCCGGTGCTGGACAGGGCTGATGCCGCCTTCCGGGGCCGTGTCAGCTTGGGCTCGTACCCAGACTGGACCAGCAATTACTACCGTGTGAAGCTGACCCTGGACTCAGAGTCAGAGCAGGACCTGGAGGAAGCGTATGGCTTCTTGATGAGGGAGCTGCCAGCGGGTGTTGCCGTGCCGTTGGTGACAGACTGTGTCTCTCCAGCAGCTGTGGAGGTTTATGGCCTGGCTGAGTCAGGTACTGGGAAGAGGTGCTGCAGCACAGCTCTGTGCTTCTCCTGTGCAGCCTAGCAGGGCCGGGGCAGTGGGAACACCAGCCTGGCAGCAAAGCTTGCCTGTTGTGTGCTGGGAGACTTGAGGCATGCTGCAGCTGCAGTGGGCTTCATCCCATACAGGTGGGAATGGGACCTGTAACCTCAGAGCTGGTGGTGGCAGGCTCTGAGAGCACAGTGTGCAGCAGTAGCTGCAGTGCCACAGTTCCTCAGTGCCCTCATGATCCCTGTCACATTGTGGCCCAGGTCCCTGGGCTGAACAAGCTCTTGGCTGTGGTACCAGAGGGTGAAGTGCCCTGGGGCCGTGCTAAGGGAACATGAGCTGGGCAGGCACCAACTGTCCTGTCCTGGCAGGCTCGGCCCTGGGGCAGAAGGTGGCAGCAGCCCTGAGAACCATCGAGGAGGCTTTGGACCAGTACAGCCTGGTCCAGCTCTGCGTGGGCTTCAACGGGGGCAAGGACTGCACAGCCCTGCTGCACCTCGTCCATGCTGCAGTGCAGAGGTACCCACGCATGGGGCTCCAGGCTGGGGCAAGGCCCAGGGGTCCTGCAGACCCTGGCCAGGGCTCTGGGGCTCTTGCTTGCTCCACCCTGGGGGACGAGCAGATTCCTGGGCTCTAGCTGGTCGGATCTGGACGCCGCCTTGCCTCCAGTTGCCACGGGTCAGAGTCCAGCTGCACTGGGTCTCTCTGCAGGCGGCTCCCAGCAAGGAAGGAGAAGCTGCAGGTGCTCTACATCCGCATTGTGTCCCCATTCCCTGAAATGGAGCAGTTCATTCAGGCAACAGTGCAGAGGTAGGAGGCGCAGCGGGGTGGGCGGCTGCCCGGGGGCTGTGCAGTGCAGCCTGCAGCCAGCTGCCCACCCTGCCCCTGCAGGTACGGGGTGCAGCTCTGCACCGTGGAGGGCTCCATCCGGGAGGCCCTGGTCCAGCTGAAGGAGCAGCAGCCCCAGCTGGAGGCTGTCCTGATGGGAACGCGGCGCACGGATCCCTACTCACGCACCCTGACCCCCATGTGTGCCACAGACCCCGACTGGCCCCCTTACATGCGGGTGAACCCCTTGCTGGTACGTGGCCTGTGAGCCCACCCTGCTGTGGGGCTGGAGCTGTCGCCACAGGGCCTGCCAGGGGGATCTGATGGGGCTGGGAACCAGCAGTGATCCACCCCCATCCTGGGCAGCTTCTCTCACAATTCTCACTGCCCCAGAGTATTTGCTGCCCCTCTGTGCAGCTGTGGGTGCCCCTTGCTGCAGTGATGCTGCTGGCAGCTGTTGGGCAGGGCTCGTTCTTGCCTGCTGGGGGGGTTGCCCTGTGTTTGGGGAGGTGCTGGGAGGGCTGGTGGTGCTCTCATGACCACCTGGCTCTCCCAGGTGCTCTCTAGGAAGGTCTGGTTTGCTACCCTGGGATTCAAGGGAGCAGCATTTTGCCTCTGCCTCAATCCCTGCCCAATTCTGCCTGCAGGACTGGACCTACCGGGACATCTGGGAGTTCCTGCGCAAGCTCTTTGTCCCTTACTGTATCCTCTATGACAGGGGGTGAGTGCCCAGTGCTGCCCTTCTCACATGCACAGCCAGTGGCCCTGGCTGCAGTCCTGCAGCTGCTTCTTCCCTCCACAGCTACACATCCCTGGGGAGCATGACCAACACAAAGAAGAACCCAGCCCTACGCTGCACCGATGCTCAGGGCCGGGAGAGCTACAGGCCTGCCTACGAGCTGGAAAACGAGGAAGAGGAGCGCACCTCCCGCCAGTGAAGGCCATGTTCTGGGAGCCTCCTCCCCTGGAATGCTGCTGAGAGTGACACTGAATAAAGCTGCTGCCTGTCAGCACTAAATAAACCTGCTGCAGTCTGCACTGCGCTGGCACGTGGTCTTGTTGAGCCCTGAGGGCTCCATGGGGCAGGAGCGGGAGGAACAAAAGGGTCCCCAGGTTGTGCCCTGTCCCTGCACCCACTATTGTGGGAGTTTTGGAAATGCAGAGAACGTAGCAGGTTCCAGTGCTTGCCAGGGCCCCACACATCAGCGCTGCTGCCTCTCCCACTGTGTCAGATCCTGCTGGTTCCTCACGGGCCATGCGCCTCCTCTGGAGCGTGGCAGCCTGTCTGCAGGGTGCCCCCCAGCAGGTGGCACGGGTACAGGCCCTGGCACTGCCAGCACCCACTGCCACCTCCCTGGGGCTGCGCCTGGGCTCCTGGTTGCTGCGGCTTCTGTGGAAATGCTTCTACTTCCTTCTCTGCAGCTGGTGCATCCGTGAGCTGCTGGACTAGGGAAGGAGTGTCCCAGGACCCCGTCAGCCCCTGCCTGCCCTGGTGCTGTGGGTGAGTGACCTGCCTGCAGCTTGACTTGGCATGGTGCTTGGAATGTCACAGGGGCCTGGATGCGGTGTTTGGGGGTGACAGAAACCAGCCATGGTGCTTGGAATGTCACAGGGGCCTGGCTGTGGTGTTTGGGGGTGACAGAAGCCAGCCATGGTGCTTGGAAGGTGACAGGGGCCTGGCTGTGGTGTTTGGGGGTGACAGAAACCAGCCATGGTGCTTGGAATGTCACAGGGGCCTGGCTGTGGTGTTTGGGGGTGACAGAAACCAGCCATGGTGCTTGGAAGGTGACAGGGGCCTGGCTGTGGTGTTTGGGGGTGACAGAAACCAGCCACGGTGCTCCTGGAGTGAGAAGGGCCTGGCTGTGGTGTCTGAGGGGAGGCAGCCTGGCTGTGGCAGTTCTGGGGGTTGAGAGGGTGTGGCCTTGGCGCTGGTCAGTGCATTGTTACCCCCTGTGCCTCTCTCCCCTCCCCAGGACTGTCCTCTTGCCCTGTGCTGATGGAGCTGATGGACTTGTGGCGCTGAGACTCTGCTCCAGCCTGTGCTCCCCCTGATCAGAGACCCCAATAAACCTGAGCAGTGCCTGACTGGCTGCATCTGTTTGGGCAGAGCTCTGGCAATGTCTGTGTGACTCTGTGTGTGTGTGTGTGTGTCCCCAAACCTCCTGATCCCAGCCCTGGGTAGCACTCAGGCACTCCAGCACACCCCTTGCCCCTGTCCAGGACTGAGTGTCCTCACATCCCTTGGGGCCAAGGGGCAAGAGTGGGGGGCTGCCTGCATCTCCTGCCTGCTCCCCCACTCCTGCCTGCTCCTGTTTCACTCTGTGGGAAGCACCTAGAGCAGAATATCTCCAATGAGCCCAGCCTGGCTGTGAGCTGCAGCAAAGGTCTGTGAGCCCACCCTGCCCCACTGCTGCCTGTGCTGCTGCCTGGCCCCAGCAGGGGAAGCTCTGCGTGCCCCGTCCTCGGCAGCAGCGCTGGCGCCAGCGTGGCCTCCCTTATCTCGGCGGGAAGTCAGGAGCAGGAAGCCTGGCCCGGCGCGGGATAAGGGTCCCGTTTACATTAGCTCCTTTGTTGTGGAGCAGGCTCCCACCCTCACCCACTGCCCGCGGGGGGGCCCCCGGCCAGCTCAGGATCTGAGGGGCAGCAGAAACCCTTGTCCAAAATGCCACGAGGGGCTTAGGTGGTCCTTGCAATGGTCCCTGTGAGGACATGAGGAGGGATGGGGTCTGCAAAGACTCTGCCTTGTGGTGTCCCCCCTGCCCAGATCAGCTCTCAGCTGGACCCTGCCCTGTGGTTGTGCACTGCTGTCTGTGGTGCTTTTCGGGCTCCTGGCTGCCTTGGTAGCACCGTGCTGGGCATCCCTGACCACTGCAGCCCACGCATCTTGTGCCACGTCCTGGTGTGGTAGCCCTGATGTGCTGGCCCTGGCGGTGGCTCAGCCCCAGGGCTGGCTGGGATGAGGGAAATCAATGAATTCCCCAAACGGGAAGGTCCGGGGGAGGGGAGAGCACAGGAAAAAGTGCAGGCAGTGACGCGTGACGGGCAGAGCAGTGCCGGCCGCCCCGAGAGCGCAGCCCCATGCAGTGCCCTGGAGCCTCTCACCCACCTCCACTGCCCACCGTGAGTGAGCCCCTCTTGTGCAGGGACCCCTTCCCCAGCCCCAGTACAGACAGCCAGGGGGTGAGAGGGGAGCGGGTGGGTGCTGTGGGCAGGAGCACAGGCAGGTTCCCCAGCAGTGTGGGTTGGTTTTGTGACCTTGGGGATGCCAGCACCGTGCCCTCGTGGTGGGGATGCCAGCAGCAAATCCAGGCAGAACAGCCCTGCCAGGGATCTGGGTGGACACAGAAAGATGCACAGGGACCCCATTGGAGCCACAGCTCTCTGAGGGCATGGGGGGTGATGCATCTCCATCCTGCAGGTGGTCCCCACGACCACGGCATGTTCCGTTCGCGCCGAGCCGGGCTGGTGCGGAGGCTGTGGCGGCAGCGCTGTGCAGCAGCCAGCCCCGAGGACGGCCCCGCTGCCCTCAAGCCAGCGGTGCACGCTCTCTTCAAGAAGCTGAAGGATGAGGAGCTGGAGCTGCTGGTGCAGGTGGTGGAGAGCCGGGGCGCCTGGGAGTCCGGCTGCGTTCTGGCACCACGGGGGGACCCACGAGGGGTCAAGCAGGGGCTCCCCCCTCAAGTCCTGCTCTGTCGTCTCTTCCGCTGGCCTGACCTCCACCAGTCCCATGAGCTCAAGCACCTCTGCTACTGTGCTGGGGGCCAGGGAGCCTGCGGGGACTTGGCTGGGCTGTGCTGCAACCCCCATCACTTCAGCCGCCTGGCTGTACCTGGTGAGTGCCGGCGGCAACGCTGGAGGCTGCCTCGCCCAGCCAGGCTCTGACCCTGCTCTCTGGGGCTGCCTCAGGGCTCCAGGGGGGCAGGATGCACTCCCAGCCTCCTATTTCCTTCTCTCTCCTCTGCAGAAACCCCGCCACCCCCGTACTTGAAGGCATCCTGTGGTCCCTCCTGGCCAGAGGAGCCCCAGCTGATGGAGTTCAGCTACGACGGTGGGGACTGGTGCGGTAAGCTGGGCCCGGCACGCTGGGGAGACGCACAGGGCACAGCCCTCTGCCACGCCCGGCAGGCAGGAGGGCACTGGGCAGGGCTGAACCCCCGAGTCAGGAGCAGAGATTGGAGGGGACAGAACATGAAAATCAGGGAATGGAGCCAGCAGTCACTCCCAGCAGGAGGAAAAGACTCCGACAGGGGATGAGGGGTTCCTGCTCTGGCCCAGACGCCCCCCCCGCCACTGAAGCTGCTGTTATTTTTGGCAGCGCCAGGCTCCCTGCTGGAGGAAGCGCTGCCTATGGGGACACACACAATGTGCCTTGACGCACACAGCCCCAGCTCCCGCCTGGCTGCTGGCCACCAAGGCCACCAGCTGCCACTGCCCCACCTTCCCCTGCGCTCAGGGACCAACCCCCCTGACAGCCCTCCCCCAGCCCTTCACCACGGCACCGGGGGACTGGGAACAGCTCCAGAGGCTCACACCCAGCGCAGGACTCTGCGCTGAGGCATCCCTGGTGTGCCACGTCCGTCTATCTGTCCTCACACGCCCTCTGTGCCCACTCCCCTTGGCCCTTGCAGCTGCCTGCCTCGGTCACATCCTGCCGGTGACAGCTCTGCTCTCCCCTTGCCAGACACCAGTCTCTCATGGAGCACCATCACGGACGGCTGTTGGTGCAAACTGGCTTACTGGGAGTACCGGACGCGCGTGGGCCGCCTGTACGCCGTGCACGAGGCGTCGGTGAACGTTTTCTGCGAGCTGCCCCGGGGCAGCGGCTTCTGCCTGGCACAGCTGCCCGCCGCCTACCGCAGCTGCGCCGTGCGACGGGCACGGGGCAAGATCGGCCGGGGGCTGCAGCTGAGCCAGGAGCCGGGGGGAGTGTGGGCCTACAACCGCAGCGAGCACCCCATCTTCGTCAGCTCGCCCACCCTGAGCCCCCCCGGGCTGCCTGTCCTCAAGGTGCTGCCCGGCTACTCGGCAAAGGTGTTCGATTATGAGCGGGCAGGGGGCACAGGGGGCTGGCAGCTGCCTGGGGAGGGGCCCTGGGACCCCCACAGTATCCGCATCAGCTTTGCCAAGGGTTGGGGACCCTGCTACTCCCGGCAGTTCATCACCTCCTGCCCGTGCTGGCTTGAGGTCCTGCTGAACCAGCCACACTGAGAGTGGAGCTGGTGGGGGGGTGCCAGGGAGGTCTCCCAAAGCAGGTTGACGAGCTGGGGGCCCTTCTACTGTTCCTCAGCCTGTGTCTTCCAGGGCTGTGTTGCAGCAGGATTGTCCTGGCTCTGGGGACTCTGTGCCTCAGTGCTGACTGGATGCAGTGCCCCTCTTGCAGGGTTCACCACCTTGCCAGCACCTGCTTCGCCCAGCCATGGGGCTCTCAGTGACACAGGACACTATTTAATATCTTTTTATTATTATTATTATTATTTTAATGTTTAAGTTTATATTAATTTATCTATTTTTGTAAAAAAAGCAGAGCATGAGGCAGGAGTCCCCATTGTCAGGGCCAGGCCTGGGGGGTGGCAGCTAGGGCTGGTGGGGACACGGGGAGCAGGAGAGAAGGGAGGTGAGAGGGAATGGGGAGGAAGGGGAAGCTGTGGGTCTAGGTGTAACTACAGACAAGGGGAATGGGAGTGAACTGGTACAGCTGGGGGGGGGGAGGTGGGGCAGGTGAGCACAGCTGGAGTGAGGGGCAGGTCAGAACATCTGGATAGGTGCAGGGCAGGTTAGAACATCTGGATAAGTGTGGGGCAGATTAAAACATCTGGATAGGTGCAGGGCAGGTTGGAACATCCGGATAGGTATTGCATAGGTTAGAACATCGCGATAGGTGTGGGGTAAGGTTGGCACATCTGGGTAGGTGCAGGGCAGGTGCAATGGGGGGGACAGGTGAGCACCCCCGGGGTGGGGACAGGTTCAGGGTTACCTAAGCTCGGTCCCAGGCCCGGGGGCTCCTTCAGCCGTTCTGGCAGCATGCGGGGAGCCCCGAGCAAGCGCAGCCGAGGGGATCCCGGATTGCCCGAGTCGTGTCTGCTGTTTTTATCCTAAATAAACGGTGCCACGGGCACCAAGAGACCGCCGTGTCCCTCCGCGTATCGGTGCCGCCCACGGGGCTCGGCTCCGGGAGCCAGCAGTGCCCTCTGCAGGCGGCTGCCGCGGGCCGCGATGACCACCCGGTCCTTCCTGCCACGCCGCCGGCCCGGCTGAGCCCGCGGCCCCCGCCCGGCCCCGCTCCCGGCCCCGCCGAGAGAGGTGAGTGCGACCGCACCGTCGGCATCGCCTCGGGGGAAGCGGGGACAGAGAATCACCGCGAGCACAGCCGCGGGCAGCGGCGGAGAGCGGCGGCGATGGCGAACCGTGGCCCGAGGGGACGGGCGGGGAGCGATGGAGCCGGGGGTCGGTGGCAGCCGCGCCGAGGGTGAGGTCGTTCTGCGGGTTCCCCTCTCCGCCCCGCGGAAGTCCCGAGCCTGGCGGGCCGGTACCCCGCACGGGGATGCAGGTGCGCGGTCAGAGGGACGGAGCCGGGAAGAGCCAAGCGGGCGGCTGGGCGAGGCGCGGCAGCAGGTGCCCGGTACCGGGGCCTGGCGAGGGGGTGGGGGTCCCGTTCTCGGCCCCGGCTCGGTGCCCCGGCGCGGCCCCCCCGCCCACTGACATAACGTCTGCGCGGGGCCGTGTTTGCCTTGGCAGCCCCGGAGCGGCGGTGGCTCCTCACACTTTCCGCTAGCGCCGGGCAGTGGCCGCGCTCGGAGCCAGGCGCGGGGGGGCCGGGGTGAGCCGAGGTGAGCCCCGGGGCCGCCGCTGCCTCCCTGTGAGCCGGCAGCGGCCAAACAGGTTGCGCGGGGCCCGCGCCCAGGCACCTGCGGAGGAGCCACCCCGCTGGGGGCCGCCGCGCCCCGCTCCAGCGCCGCCGACAACCGGGGGCTGCTCCCCGCGCCGCGCCCTGCCGTGCCACGTTCTCCGTGTCCACCTCTCCATCCCTCCGTGCCCGGCACTCCAGTACCCCGGTGTCCGCTCCTTGGTGCCCGGTTCCCGAGCTTGATTCTCCATCCCCCGTACCTCACTCTACGCACGGTTTCCCGTGCCCGGCACTCGAAACTCTCCCTCGGTGCGCACTTCTCGGTTCTTACCCCCCCCGCCCCCCCACCTCCATGCCCGGTTCCCCGCCCCCCCGTGTCCGCGGGGCGGAGCGGGCAGTGCCGTGCCGGCCCCGGCACTCGGCGGCCGCAGCGGGCGGGGCGCGCTCGGCGCCTGGCACCGCACTCGGCGCCGGTGGGGGCCGCGGCGGGGCCGTCCCGTGCTCCCCTGCCCGGGCCGGGGCCCGACCCCCGCCCGATCCCGTTAACCGCCTCTGACTCAGCCGCCCCCCGCCCGCGCGCCCCGGTCCCGCGGGCCCGCAAGACCCCCGCCCTCCCGAGGGGGGTGGGGCGGGGCTGATGGGCGGGGCGTTCCACCAATGGGACGCGTGACCGCCGGCGCGCTGCCCAATGAGGAGGCGGGGGCGGGCGCTTCCTGGAGCCCCGGCGGCGGCGGCGGCGGCGGCAGCAGTGGCCGGGGGGCGGGCGGGGCGCGGCGGCGGCAGGTGAAGGCGGAGGCGGGGCCGTGGCTCCGGGACCGGTCTGTAGCTCGGGCGGGGTGCGCAGGTGAGCGGCACTGGGTGGGAGCGGACGGACCCACCGGCGGGGGTTGCGCGGAGGTACCGACCCACCGGCAGCGCGATCGGGATCGGGACGGGGACCGGCGCGGCGACCGCTTTTTGCCGCCCGGTTGCGGTGAGTCGCGCTGATTCGGGATGCTGCGGGCAGCGGGTGGGCGCGGTTGGCACGCGATCGCCGCACGGCCCCCGTGT
This sequence comes from Melospiza georgiana, assembly GCF_028018845.1. Classification (NCBI taxonomy): domain Eukaryota; kingdom Metazoa; phylum Chordata; class Aves; order Passeriformes; family Passerellidae; genus Melospiza; species Melospiza georgiana. The sequence continues at coordinate 31,997 of NC_080462.1, read as the reverse complement.
CCCCACCCGCCGCCGGAGCCGGTGGACACGTCGCCCATGGGGCGGGGGGTGTCACTCGTGGGCCGTTCCCGGTCCCTGCGCACGGGGCTGCGGGAAATCGGTGACATCGGCAGGTCCCCGCTGCGTGCCGGGGCGGCTGCCAAGGCTCCGCTGTGCTCCTGTTGCGGTGCTGCTCCATCCAGCCAGGGTCCCCCGCAGGTCTCCCACGGGTGACCGGGTGCTGCCACCCCCCCTTCCCAACCCGGTGAGCAGCTTGGCGGCGTGCCTGGCGCACCGGGTGGGGACGGCACCGTTGCAGGAGGAAGGCAACTCAAGGAGTCCCTTCTGCACCCATACTGGTAGAGTTGGAAGGTGTCCCAGTGTCCCAGCACGCTGTGCCACGCTGGTGAGCCCCGGCCCTGGTGCACTGGCAGCAGCAGTGGGTGCCTCTCCTCGGCTGTGCAGTGGTCCCCCGGGATCGGTGTCATGGTAGCACCTGCCAAGCACCGGTGGACTCTGCCCCGTGCGCCCAGCCCTGCCGTACCTGTCCTCGTCCCCCTGGCTGGCTGCCCCCGGCCGCTGTTTGCCCGGGGCGGGGTGCGGTATTTACCCTCCCGCCGGAGCAGATCCACGTCTTGGGCCACAGCCGCCCTCGATCCGTGCCTGCCTTCACTTGCCGAGGGGACACAGCGCCGGTTTTGTCGCGGGGTGAGTCGCACCGTGCCTCAGTTTCCCCCACCACAGCCGGGCTGGCAGGAACGGGGTCAGCCTGGGATCCCCGGTACTACCGGGGGCACTACCGGGGGCACGTGGCAGCTGCCGCCGCTCAAGGCTTCGGTGGTGATGCTGGTGCTGGGAGGGAGGGACTGAGCTCGGCAACTTAAAAGTGGGCGCATGGAGAAGGGGAAACTGGCACAGCAGAGAGAGCGGGGCTAGGCGCGTCTGTGCCGGGCACGGGTGCGGAGGTGCCAGCTGTGTGTCGGGGGCCGCATCCGTGTCGGGTGCTGGGGACCCCCCGAGCCCCCCTGGCTGGGCGCGGGCTGCCCCCAGCGCTGCGGGGCCGAGCCCGAGGCTGTGGCAGCGCGGCTCTGCCAGCTGCTGCCGTGCACCCTCAGTGCACACGTGGCACGAACGGGACAGGCCCGAGCACACGGGGGCGGGAGGGGCACGGCGGGGCTGCGGCCCCAGCGCGGCCCCCGCTGCACCCCCAGCCCTCGAGGGGCGGCTGCTGCCCCGTGCGTGAAGCAGGAACTTCTCCTTCAGGGCGGGCGGCGGATGATGAAACCAGGGAGAAATCTCTCCTGGCAGCAGTGTGGGCTGCTGGCGGGAGCCCCCGGGAGCCTGCGCTCCCCCTGCGCCACCAGCGCTGCCTTCCCATGGTAACTCCACGGCGGGAGCAGGCAGGGTGCCGGTGGGAGCGGCCGCCCCGTCTGGAGGATTGGCGCCCGCCTGGCTCCCCGTGGCAGCACCGGCGTCCCTGGCGTGCCCCGAGAGCTGCATGTCCACACCCCAGCGAAGCCCCAGGGCGGTCAGAGGACCCGCTGAGGGGCTGGGCTGAGACCCGTCAAACTCGCTTCGTGCCAGGAAGATGGCGCTTGGGTAGCCATGCAGGCAGGGGAGGGAGGCGGTGGTGCCGGGGCTGTGGCCGGTGACCTTCGGTGCACCCGGGCACGCCGTGTGCCCGGGGCTGGGCAGGTCGGTTGGCATGCGGGATGGTGCGGTGGGAGCCATGGTGATTTGTATCCCCAGAGCTTCTGGCATGGTTTGATGGAGCCCTGGGCAGGCAGGGGGACCAGCCCGGGTGAGGGAAAATGAAAGCAGGTGATGCGGAAGGAGAAGTAGGTCAGGCGAGCTCTGGCCTCTCCCGGCAGCCTCGGCTGCACTGCGTGCTCCTCTCTGCCCAGCTGTCTCTGCCATGTCCCCAGGCGCCGTGGGCAGCAGCTGGAGTGGGGAGTGGGTAAGGGGGTCCTGCTGCCAGGCTCGGGGTCCCGAGCACGGTGGCTGCCAGGCACTGCCGACACCGAACGCCAGCAGGGTGGAAAATGTGGCTGTGCTGGCTGACATTCATTGGGTACAGAGACACCCCAGCAGTTTTGCTTTGATTCCCCTCCCCTGGGCAACCATCAGGGCTTGGAGCCATAGCAAAGGTGACAGGAGCATTGCCAGCCCCACTGCAGGGCCAAGGAAGTGAAGGGAGGAGACCCTTGTGCCCTGCTGGGGTGGCACAGGGCAGCTGGTGTGGTGTGGACATCACGGCGGGCCCTGGGGCTCCACAGAGGGGCTCCACAGAGGCTGCCCTGTGCAGCCCTGGGGCATTGCCCTCCCTCGCTGCAGGGCTGCCGGGGGTCTCCTCGGTGCCACTCTGTGGGCTGTGGCGGGCACGGCCTGGCTGTCGGTGCTCTGTGGGCTCGGGGGGGCTGGGGCTGGGGGGGATTAGAATCTCCTGCCCCCCTTCCCTCCCCGGGATCAGCCGTGGGCAGCGGGGAGCTGGCAGCAGGCAGCTGCCGTGGGGGCGGAAGCCGGGCTATTTTGGAGGGTGTGGAGGGGGGGCTGTGGGCTGGCACTGTCCTTGCCAGGTGACCCCACCGGGAGCAGCGCCACCCTGGTGCCAGCATGGAGCGCTGGGGGCACAGCCTGTGCCACTGGGGATGCTCAGTCCCCGGGGTGCTGTGAGGACATGAACCCTGCATGTTGAGTAGGAGGTGCCACCAGCTGGGGGGGCCCCTCGGGGCTGTGCAGCACAGTGGGACCCAGGGGGTCTGGCTGCCCTCCAAGGGGTTCCCGTGACTGTGCTGCGGGGCCAGCAGCTCCAGAGCCAGCTCACCCTGGGGCCAGCCAGCAGGCCCACTGGTAGGTGAGCCTGTCCCAGGCTGGTGGCTGGCAGAGCCAGCCTTCCTTCCTTCCTTCCTTCCTTCCTTCCTTCCTTCCTTCCTTCCTTCCTTCCTTCCTTCCTTCCTTCCTTCCTTCCTTCCTTCCTTCCTTCCTTCCTTCCTTCCTTCCTTCCTTCCTTCCTTCCTTCCTTCCTTCCTTCCTTCCTTCCTTCCTTCCTTCCTTCCTTCCTTCCTTCCTTCCTTCCTTCCTTCCTTCCTTCCTTCCTTCCTTCCTTCCTTCCTTCCTTCCCTCCTTCCTTCCTTCCTTCCTTCCTTCCACCAGTGCCTCAGCCATTACCAGAGGTGACACACAGAGGCCACATCTGTCCTGGCAGGTCAGGGTGCTGCTGCTCTGTGAGAGGATGTGATGCAGGAGATGGGGTTGCCCATCCTGCCATTGGAAGAGGAGCTGGAATGAGGCCATGTCCCCTCACTGGTGACACTGGGCAAGGGATGGATGGATGGACGGACTCACAGAGGTTAGCCCATCTTACCCAAAGGCCAGCACCTCCCCACCTGCCCCCCCAGCCTGGTGCCCCCCAGCCAGGGTGAGCAGCAGTTTGTGGCCAGCGCCCGGGTGGTTGCAACACCCCCAGGGTGGGGGGGCCACGGTGACTCACCCCATCCTGGCCACCAGCAGGAACCCTGACTCAGGGCTGCGTGCCCATGCCGTGCCGTGCCCCTCCCTGCCCGCCTCGCCCACCTTATCTCCCGCCCTTAGCACCTGGCACACCTGGGCCAGGGGGGACTGGCGCCATTCCCCTCCTTTATGGGGAACAAAGGGCAGGGGAAGGGTTGGCAGCAGGTGCCACAGCCCTCCTCCTTCCCTCCTGTCCTCCCTCCCTCTCATGGACGCTGTCCAGGGCTGTGCCCTGTTTTGTGCCCCCCTCTGGAGCAGCCTGCAGCGTTGTGGCAGTGCAGAGGACAGTGCTGCCCACAGCCCTGTGCTGGCTGTGTGCTGCCTGCACTCCACAGCTGGCTCCTGCCCAGCACAAGGATGGCACAGTGGGATACCATGGAGGGCACGCTGCTGATGCCCTCTGCCCGTCTCTACTGCCTGCCCAGGAGCTCTTGCACAACCCAGCTCCTTCCGTCAGCACTGCTGGGGCTGAGCCCTTTGCTGTCCCACTGCTTTGCTGTGGGGCTCTTCCCCTTTCTGCCTGGCCTGCTGCACACATCCCCAGCTCTGGGGCCCGCTGGGCCATGCCAGGGTGCCACAGTGCCGGTGCCCCTGACCGGTCTGGCGTGGGTTGCCTGGGCGGGTGCTGGTGCTGGTGGTGGGGTGTGGGGCGAGCTCTCCGGGCTGCTAATTGCTGTTTAGCTGGGGACACCGAGGGTGTAATTATGGGGGCATTGCATGAATGTGCAGCCTGGCCTGGGGAGCCCACGAGTGCCCCTGCCCAGGGAGCGCAGAGGGTCAGGCAGCACAGCCCAGCTGGGCCGTCACAGCTCCCCACATTCCCCACGGGGATCTCGGGAACCTGCTCCAAGGGGAGAGCAGGACAGGAATCCATAGGGCCGGGGGGTGGCTCCAGGGCTGGCCGGGCAGGCTGCAGCATGCTGCACCCAGCCCTGCCCTGCTGCCGCCGAGCACAGGCGCCCTGGCAGCCCGGCTGGGCCGGCCATGGCCAGTGGCGAGCACCCAGCGCCCTGCCTTGGGGCACACGAGGAGGTGAGGAGGGCCCGGCTGATGTGCCACGGCACGGGGGGGCAGGGGCAGACGGCTCGGAGACCTTGTTAGAGGTGGGGAAGGCGTGTCGAAGGTATGGCTGCCTGTCCTAGAGGCGCTGGGGATTTTGTCCCGTGGGAGTGGGCCGGGGATGCCCCCTGCCCCGTTCCGGGTTGGCGCCCCACGGCGCAGCAGCAGCGCCGGCCGCAAAGAGTTAATGCCGTGTGTGTTCTGGGAAGCGGGGCTGGGAGGTGCGTGACCCGGGGTGTGGGCGTCGACTCCTTTTGAGGTGGGATCCTGAGCTCAAGTGCAGCGGGGAGCGGGGCCAAGTTCACACAGCACCAGCACCCTGCCTTCCCCTCCCTGCCACTCGCGGGCCGCCAGCGGGGCCGCCACGAGCGCGGAGCCACGCCGGGACACGGGGCAGGTGAGCCACACACCCGCCCTGCCGTCACTGCTGCTGGGGTGGATGCCAGGGTGGTGGGGACCCAGTGTGGCACTGGGAGATCTGGGCCAGGTGCCTCACACCAGCAGGCTGTGGGACGTTGGTGTTGCCTGAGCCCTACGCTGCCCTCACTGCTGATGGGATGGGGTGGGATGGGACGAGTGGCGAGATCTGGGTCACTTTGGTTTGGCAGAGCAGGGCCCACACCCTAGAGTGGCAATGCCAGGCAGCTGGATGTGGCAGTGGGGTGGTTTTGGAGGCAGGAGGGGGCCAGGATGCCAGCACAGTGCCAGCAGGCTGGGTGGGTGAGATGCAGACTTTGCTCCTCTTTCCCTGCTACAAATGCCAGGAGCGGCTCTGGCAACGCCACCAGTCCTGCTGCGCCGTGGCAGGGATGCCCTGTGCCCAGCCTCCGTGGCAGCTGTTGTGCCAGGCTGGCACTGGCCCCAGGTGCAGTGCTGGCTGGGCACTGAGGCAGCCCTGTGCCAGGGTGCTCAGCCCCCTCTCAGTGCTGGTGGCTGTCCCTGGGTGAGCTGGGCAGTGTCGGGGGGCCTCAGCAGTGCCATGGGGCTCGCTCTCAGCGCTATGGGGTGGGGGACTGTTTATCCTCTTTCATCTCCAAACCATTTCCTTTTGTCTCTACTTGTTCTTTTCTTCTTTCAAAGAGCACTGCTGCTCTCCCCACTTCCTCCAGCATTGGGACCCTCAGCATGTGCTGCTACAGGGTCACCAGCTGAGCCAGACCCCGGCCGCCACCTTCCCTGCTGGGCAGACAGAGGGGCTGCTCAGCCCTACACCACCCTCCATCCACACCGTGCCCATCAGCACCAGGGCCACTGCTGCTCCCAGCTGGCTCCAGGCAGCAGCAGGGTGGGGGGCTTGCACAGCCCAGACCCCTGGGTCCACGTCCTGGATCCCAAAGGGTGAAGGGCCCCACGGGGTGAGGGGCCGGGGCAGCTCCGCGCTGCGCTCCCCTTCCGGGGTGACTCATTCTCCCCATGGGGCTGTGAAGTCCCTCGACAGCATTTGTGACTCTTGGGACTGAAAGCAGGGGCTCCTGGCAGCAGTCCAGGGTGGGGACGGTGCTCACTGGGACCTCTGCTCTCCTTCTCTCCTTCCCCATGTCGGGAGATCCCCCCTGGACACCCCTTTCCACCTCCCACCGTCCCCAAGCTGGGCCCAGTGCGCTGTGCCCTCACCCAGGTGCCATCCCTCCTTGGTGGCATGGCACACAAGCAGGAGGGGCACTGCAGGGACCCCATCCCGCTGCCCATGGCCCTGCCTGGGCGCCTGGACCCCTCTCGCAGAGGAGCTGGCACATGGGTGGAGCCTGGCCGTGGTTGTCCCAGGCAGTCTGGGCTGGCACAGGGATGTCAGGGTGACCTGGGCAGACATTGTTCCTGCTGCCACCCGCCCTGCATGGCAGCCAGCTCAGCACGGGGAGCAGCTCCCCCTTTCCTTTCCTCAGTTCAGCCAAAACGTGCCCAGCCACAGCGCTGAGGTGACCGAGGGAGCTCTGGCATGGCCAGGCCATGGGCATCACCACCTGTGTCCTCCCGGCCATCACCTCCAGCAGCAGCCTGGGAATGCTGGGGGCCCGGGGGCGGCTCCTGTCCCCTCACACCTCATCCTCTGCCATTTCCTTATCACTGCGGTGATCTCCTCGACGACAGCAGCCGCTCAGCATGTGATTTCTTCGCTCCAGTGAGGAGGATGTGCGGGGGGGTGGGGGTGTCAGCAAAGGAGCCGTAAAGGGGCGGTTTGGGGCCATGGAAAATCCCCCTCCTGCCCGCCCGCCGCCGCCTCGCCCCCAGCCTGCCCCACAGCCCTGCAGCTCTGTCTGGTGGCACCGAGTCCCGTGGGGTCCCAGCTGCCTTAGCAGAGCTCTGCTGGTGATTTCTGTGACATTGGCAGCGCTGAGGCTGTGTCCATCTGCACCGGGACGTGGTGAGGGCAGTGCCCGTCCCTCAGAGCACCGTGCCACCTGCTGGGATGTGATGGGGTCTCAGCTGCTGTCCTGTGCCCAGACACCCCCAGTGGGTGCCATCAGTCTTGTAAATGCCCTGTGCCCAGGTTTCTCGTGGGGACCAGGGCAGAAGGGAGGCTGTCCTGGTGCCATCACTGGGGGAGGCAGTGTTGGAGGACACACTGCCACCCCATCCCGTGACTATTCCCTGTGACAGTCCTGGGGGTCCGTGGGGCTCTGGCCCACCCACGGCAGGTGCCCCATCCCTGTCATCCCTCTCCAGCTGCCCAAGCTGTGGCATGGGATACTTACCCCCCTGCTTAATCCTGCCCCTGCAGCTAATCCTGCCTAATCCCACCGGGGGCTGTCACTGCCTGTTGGCTCCGGGGGCCCTGATGGTTTAATCACCCCTAATCCGATCACCCCCACCTCGGCAGGCAGAGGGGACCTCAACCAGCGCCGGGATGGGCTCCTGCCAGCCAGGGGGGCTTGGCCGTGGCTGCTGGCGCCAGCATCCCAGGCGGTCGGCACTGCTGGCTCCCGGTTTCAGGGGCGGCTGCCGCCTGCCCTGCCGGTCGGGCCTGCTCGGCAGCGGCTGGGGCGGCTCCGCAGCCGGTTGCTCCGGGGCCGTTCCCAGCTGCCTGCCGAGGCAGCCCCAGCTGGCGGCCGCCCAAGCGCAGGGAGCGGCCGGCTTGGGGCTGGGCCCCTGCGCCGGGGGCCGTCGCCCGCGCCGCCCCTCCATGGGCAAGAGGGGGCACGTCCCCCACGCCCGCCTGCCGACGGCACAGTGTGGTTTGGCACGGCCCGGTGGGCCTGGTGTGGCTCGGCGTTGCTTGGCATGACTGGCAATGGTCGGTGCCACATGCTGCTGTCCACCATGGCACAACTCAAGAGGTGGTACCCGCCTCTGCCTCCCCCAGGCTCTTGCTGGGCTCCCATTCCACTGTCACGCAGCAGTGCCAGCACAGTGGGGTTTGGCACGGCCCGGTGGGCCTGGTGTGGCTCGGTGTTGCTTGGCATGGCTGGCAATGGCCGGTGCCACATGCTGCCGGTGCCACCATGGCACAGCTCGAGAGGTGGTACCTGCTTCTGCCAGGCTGCAGTTGCTGGGCTCCCATTCCACTGTCACGCAGCAGTGCCAGCACAGTGTGGTTTGGCATGGCCTGGTGGGTTTGGGGTGGATGGGCATGGCGTGGTTCAGTGCTGCCTGGCACGGCTTGGCGATGGCCGGTGCCACATGCTGCTGTCCACCATGGCACAACTTGAGAGGTGGTATCTGCCTCTGCCTCCCCCAGGCTGCAGGTGCTGGACTCCCATTCCACTGTCACCCAGCAGTGCCAGTGTCACAGGGCAGGTTGCAGCCCTGGAGCTGCCGCTGCTGCCTGCAGGTTGTGAGGGTCACAGGCTCCCCTTTCCCACCTGTGCTGGCTACACGGGCCATAGCTGGGCATGGTATCTATCACAGGGCAGGTTGCAGCCCTGGAGCTGCCGCTGCTGCCTGCAGGTTGTGAGGGTCACGGGCTCCCCTTTCCCACCTGTGCTGGCTGCACAGGAGCACGTGTGTCCCTGGTGGTGCACCACGGGCACCACAGTGGGAGTGTGAGCCGTGCTGGGTTTAGCGCTGAGGCCAAGCTCTGCCAGCTGCAGCGTGGGAAAGGCCTGACTGGTGCAGGCTGGGCTTGGCTGGGCGAGGAGTGGCCCCGGGCTGGGGCACAGGGGGGAGGGAGGGGGCCCAGTCCCGACCAGGAGCGGGGGCAGGAACCGGTGGCACAGGTGCTGATCCTAATCTGCCGTGGCAGGAAGTGTGGCCCCTGTTCCCAGCCCAGCTGGGCTCCACGGGGCGGCCCCCTGGCCCTCGGGCTGCTCTTCCCAGCGCTCGCCCGCCCACCATGCCTCTGCCAGCGAGGCCCGTGTTCCCAGGACGGGGCTGCTGGGAGCCAGAGGCTGTGCTGGGCCGTGGCGGTGGGCTGGGGGGGATTGTGGGTGGGCTGGCACAGGAAACGCTGCACCTCGCTGCTGTTCAAAGGCACCACGCTGAGATTTCTCCCTTTGCTGTGGCGGCGCAGGCGGCCGGGTGCTGGTGGTAGTGGAGGAAGCGTGGAGGCCTGTGGTGGGGGGCCTGTGGCAGGGGGCCCACACCCACCAACCTCTGCACAGCGTGGAGGGAACTGAGCACAGACCCTGGGCCCCAAACCTGCCCCAGTTCGTGTCCCACTGATACCCCAGTGCCACCCAGCGTGTACAGACAGCGTTCCTCGCGCCCTGGCTTCATGGCAGCAACGCTCCAGCTGCAGTGTTTCTTCCAAGTGCTCTCTCCCAGTTTGTTCCTCTGTCAGCACAGACAGCGTTCCTTGTGCCCTGGCTTCATGGCAGCAACGCTCCAGCTGCAGTGTTTCTTCCAAGTGCTCTCTCCTAGCTTGTTCCTCTGTCAGTCAAGCAGCATCCTGTCCTTCCCGCAGGTGAGGACCATGGCCAGCCCAGAGGACGACCTCATCGGCATCCCCTTCCCTGAGCACAGCAGCGAGCTGCTGAGCTGCCTGAACGAGCAGCGGCAGCTGGGGCTGCTCTGCGATGTCACCATCAAGACGCAGGGGCTGGAGTACCGCACCCACCGTGCCGTCCTGGCTGCCTCCAGCCGCTATTTCAAGAAGCTCTTCGCCGGGCCGGGGCCGGGCCAGGAGGTCTGCGAGCTGGACTTTGTGGGGCCGGAGGCACTGGGAGCGCTGCTGGAGTTCGCGTACACGGCCACGCTGACCATCAGCAGCGCCAACATGGGCGAGGTGCTGCGCGCCGCCCGGCTGCTGGAGATCCCCTGTGTCATCGCTGCCTGCGTGGAGATCCTGCAGGGCAGCGGCCTGGAGGCGCCGGGCCCCGATGACGGCGACTGCGAACGCGCCCGCCGCTACCTGGAGGCTTTCTCCAGCCTGCCCGAGGGTGAGGTGCCTGCCCCGCCGCCCCCCCGCCCCACCCCGCGCCGCAGCAAGAAGACCCGCAAGTTCCTGCAGGCCCGCGGTGCCCAGCTCAACAACCACGCCGCCGAGGAGCCGCCGCCCGCAGCTGAGGCCGAAGGCTCCGTCAGCCCCCCGCTGCCCTCCTCCCAGCTGCCCTCACCCCCTCTGCCCGAGGGGCTCTCCCTGCCCTACGACAGCTTTGAGCTGCCTGAGGAAGAGGAGCTGCCCCCACACTCCTTCCCCTTCCCCTACCAGCCCCCCTTGTCCCCCGAGGAGGCACCTTCTGACGAGGATCCCATCGACCCCGACCTGATGGCGTACCTGAGCTCGCTGCACCACGAGTCGCTGGCGCCCGGGCTGGACAGCCCCGACAAGCTGGTGAGGAAGAGGCGCTCGCAGATGCCCCAGGAGTGCCCCGTGTGCCACAAGGTCATCCACGGTGCTGGCAAGCTGCCCCGCCACATGCGCACGCACACGGGCGAGAAACCCTTCGCCTGCCAGGTCTGCGGGGTCCGGTTCACACGGTGAGTGCCCCTGGATGGGCTCTGCCCACCTGAGGTGTGCCAAAGGGCATCCCCTATGGCACCTCCATCCCGTGCCAGTCCTACCAGGGGTTTTCTGCATCCCCTGAGTGCTGCTGGACGGGCTCTCCCCATCTGACATGTGCCAAATGACATCCCCTATGGCACCACCCCCCTGTGCCAGTCCTACCAGGGCCTGGCCACAGGGTTAATGGGGTTTTCTGCATCTCCTGAGTGCTGCTGGACGGGCTCTCCCCATCTGACATGTGCCAAATGACATCCCCTATGGCACCACCCCCCTGTGCCAGTCCTACCAGGGACTGGCGACAGGCCTGGCATGGTTCATGGGGTTTTCTGCATCCCCTGAGTGCTGCTGGACGGGCTCTCCCTGCCTGACATGTGCCAAATGACATTCCCTATGGCACCCCCACCCTGTGCCAGTCCTACCAGGGCCTGGCCACAGGGTTAATGGGGTTTTCTGCATCCCTTGAGTGCTGCTGGATGGGCTCTCCCTGCCTGACATGTGCCAAATGACATCCCCTATGGCACCCCCACCCTGTGCCAGTCCTACCAGGGACTGGCGACAGGCCTGGCATGGTTCATGGGGTTTTCTGCATCCCCTGAGTGCTGCCAGATCAAACTGATGGCACACTGCACAGCACCCCTCTGCCAGTGCTGCCAGTGGGGTGCACATTCAGAGCGTCTTCTGCATCCCGTGAGTGCTCTGGACACCAACACAGGTACCCAGTGGCATCCTCCATGGCACCCCCTGTAAGTTCTGTTGTGGTGCAGTGGGGTTGTGGGGTCTTCTGCACCTCATGAGCGCTGCTGGGCTGACCTGAGGTACCCAGGAGCATCCCTGGTGGTGTCCCTCTGCTGTAGCTGCTGGTGAAGTCGGGTCAGTGGAGTGTTCTGCACTCTGTGAGTGCTGCCAGATCACCCAAGGCACCCATTGCACCTCATCTGTCAGCCCTGACACGATTGTGGTGCAGGTCCAGGGGAGTCTTCTGCACAACGTAAGCACTGCCAGACCAGCCTGGGGTAGCCAGCAGCATCTCCTGAGGCACCCAGGAGCATCCCTGGTGCTGTCCCTCTGCCGTAGCTGCTGGTGAAGTCAGGTCAATGGGGTGTTCTGCGCTCTGTGAGTGCTGCCAGATCACACAAGGCCTGATACCTGATGGCACCCATAGCACCTCGTCTCTCATGGTTGTGGTGCAGGCCCAGGGGAGTCTTCTGCTCTATGTAAGCACTGCCAGAGCAGCCTGGGACAGCATCCCCCCTGCCAGCAGCCAGCCATGCAGCCGTGCAATGGTCCTTGTGCCCCACAGAGCATCCAGAGCCCTGTGCCCCACAGAGCACCCAGAGCCCTGTGCCCCACAGAGCACCCAGAGCCCTGTGCCTTGCAGAGCACCCAGAGCCCTGTGCCCCGCAGAGCACCCAGAGCCCTGTGCCCCACAGAGCATCCAGAGCCCTGTGCCCCACAGAGTGCCCAGAGCCTTGTGCCCCACAGAGCACCCAGAGCCCTGTGCCCCACAGAGCATCCAGAGCCCTGTGCCCACAGAGCCTCCAGAGCCCTGAGCCCCACAGAGCACCCAGAGCCCTGTGCCTTGCACAGCCCTGTGCCCCACAGAGCCTCCAGAGCCCTGTGCCCCACAGGGCACCCAGAGCCCTGCACCCCACAGAGCATCCAGAGCCCTGTGCCCCACAGAGCACCCAGAGCCCTGTGCCCCGCAGAGTGCCCAGAGCCTTGTGCCCCACAGAGCACCCAGAGCCCTGTGCCCCGCAGAGTGCCCAGAGCCCTGCACCCCACAGAGCTTGCACAGCCCTGTGCCCCACAGAGTGCCCAGAGTCCTGTGCCCACAGAGCACCCAGAGCCCTGTGCCCCACAGAGCATCCAGAGCCCTGTGCCCACAGAGCCTCCAGAGCCCTGTGCCCCACAGAGCACCCAGAGCCCTGTGCCTTGCACAGCCCTGTGCCCACAGAGCATCCAGAGCCCTGTTGCCCACAGAGCACCCAGAGCCCTGTGCCCTGCAGAGCACCCAGAGCCCTGCGCCCCACAGAGCATCCAGAGCCCTGTTGCCCACAGAGCATCCAGAGCCCTGTGCCCCCCAGAGCACCCACAGCCCTGTGCCCACGGAGCCTCCAGAGCCCTGTGCCTCACAGAGCCTCCAAAGCCCTGTGTCCCACAGAGCACCCAGAGCCCTGTGCCTACAGAGCACCCAGAGCCCTGTGCCCCACAGAGCACCCAGAGCCCTGCACCCCACAGAGCATCCAGAGCCCTGAGGAACATCCAGAGCCCTGTGCCCACAGAGCACCCAGAGCCCTGTGTCCCACAGAGCCCCCCTGCTCTCGGGATTCCAGCACCATTCCCCTCCCCCTGGTGGTTGGATGCCATGTTGGCTCCTCAACGCCAATGTCTCCCTGTCTGTCCCACCTCCAGGAACGACAAACTGAAGATCCACATGCGGAAGCACACGGGTGAGCGGCCCTACTCCTGCCAGCACTGCAGCGCCCGCTTCCTGCACAGCTACGACCTGAAGAACCACATGCACCTGCACACGGGCGCCCGGCCCTACGAGTGCTACCTCTGCCACAAGGCCTTCGCCAAGGACGACCACCTCCAGCGGCACCTCAAGGGCCAGAACTGCCTGGAGGTGCGGACGCGCCGCCGCCGCCGCGACGAGCCGGCCCCGCCGCCCACCGGGCCCGCAGGCCTCGACCTCTCCAACGGGCGCCTGGAGGGGCTGCGCCTCTCCATTGCCCGCTACTGGGCTCCAGGGCAGCCCGAGGAGGAGGAGGAGGAGCAGGAGGGTGAGGAAGGGCCGCAGCCGGACGGCACCGTGCCGGTGGAGACGGCGTAGGGGCGATGCGGCGGCGGCAGGTGTCGTGGCGTTCCATGCCGAGCTGTGCCGTGCCCACTGGGGTTTCTGTTCCTGTTTTTCCCGTCACGGTTCATTCCTAGTTATGCAAAGGGGGAAAATCCCCTCGGCCGATTTGCACAAGGGGGTGGGGGGCCCCTATCACCCCCCCCCACACCACCGTGCCCGGGCCCACCTGGTCATGCCCAGGGCGGGTGATGATGGGGGGATCGGGACTTGGATGTCCCCCCCACCAAACCCCTCGTGGGTGCCAGGACCGGGCAGGGGCACCCATGGACCAAGGCCCCCCCCCAGGTGGGGAGAGCCCCCCGATCCTCCCCAGTGGAGGGGGGCACTGCCCTACGCTGTGCATAGCTTGTCCCCACCTCCCCACTCCGAGCAGCCCCCCCCCCGGCGAGCCCCCCTCGCCCCTGCACTCCCGGCTGCTTTCTCTTGGTTGCACTATTCGGGTGAGCCCACCCGGGTGTGGGGCAGCCCCGGCCCCCCCCCGGACCCTTTTCCCCTTCCGAAATCCCCCCGGCCCTGTGGGACCCCCTTCCTTTCCCTGGGGTGGCCGGGCCCCCACGGTCACCCCTCTGTCCTTTGCACATGCCCCCCGCAGGGCGCAGCCTCCCCGGGGGTGGAGGGGACCGGCACTATTTGTCTACAAATAAGAGTTTTATCTATATTTAAAAAAAGATGATGTAATATATTCCCCCCCACAGCCCCTCCGCTGCCAACCACCAGCGCTGCCCGGCCCCCACGTGTGCCATGGGGTGCCCGCAGGGGTGATGGGGCCGGGGGGGCTCTGCTCCCGTCATGGCTTTAAAGTGCCTTATGGTGAACTTGAACCTTTTTCGGCTACTTGAACCTCTCTGGTGTCAGGAACCAAACAAAAACCATGGGCGGGCGGCCCCCGCCCCGCCGGGCCGCCTCTGCCTGTCTGTATGTCTGTGTTTTGTTTTTGTTTTTGTTTTTGTTTTTTTTTTTTTTTTTTTTTTAAACGAAGGCTGCTTGGTAATAAACGGAGAAGCAGGGACTTCCCCCGCGTCCAGCTGTCTGTCCATTCTGCATGTTCTGCATTTCTGCCCTGGAAGAGCTCGGGGCTGGGGGCACTGTGGGGCTGGGGATGGGGATGGGGAGTGGGCACCGTGTGTGGGGAGGGGGACACCGAGGGGTGGGGGGCACCATGGGGCTGGGGGCACCACAGGGGTGGGATTGGGGACACCATAAAGGCTGGGGACAGGGATGTGTAGGGGCTGCAGGCACAGTGGGTGTGGAGATGGGGCTGGGGACATTGAGATGCTGGGGTCACAGCAGGGATGGAGCCGGGGCAGCAAGGAGCAGGGGTATCACAAGGTCAGGAACACCATGGAATGGTGGATGCCAGCTCAGAGTAGCAGGATTCAGGTGCCTTGAGGACCAGGTGGTTTATTCACCAGCCCTTCCCCACCCAGTGGCTCTCAGCTTCTGCTGCACTGGTGGGGCTGGCTCCAGGCACACCCCAGCACCTGGACCCGAGGTTTTGCTGCCCCATGGCACTGTCCTGCTGTCGCTGGGCCCTTGCCCTCTCTTTCACTGTTTTTGGCCTGCTGATGGTAGCTGAAGTCTTCCTGGGAGATTGGAGTGCAGCGCTGGCATCCAGCATTCCCAGTGCTGGGGAGCACTAGGGGCATTGCCACCCCACAGCCAGCCCTCACCCGCAGAGCAATCTGCTCTTGTTGACCCCACTGCTGCCCACATCCCTCTCCTCACTCTTTTCCACCTCCTCCAGCTGGGCTCACAGCTGGGCTCACAGCTGGGCAGCTGTTCTGCAGGGGACCCTCCAGCCCCTGATGATGTCCTTAGTGCACTGCAGCAGCCGCCGCCCTCACACAACCACCCCCAGCCCTGCTGTCTCCTCCTCACTCGAGTCCCTGTGGGGGCACAGAGGGCAGGGCTGGGCTGCAGCCCCCCCTCCCACACCCCCTGCAGCCCCCCAGGCTCGGGTGGGCTCCCAGCACCCCTCTGCTCACAGCTCCTCATCCCCAGAGTCCGGGTAGCTCAGGGGGGCCATGCAGACGGAGCAGGTGTTGTTCAGGGTTTTGTAGCAGTCGCTGCAATACAGCCCTGCGGAAAATGGGGATGTCAGGGGGGAATTTTCTGGGGAGGGGGTCCCCAGGCTGTGGGGGCTCCTGCCTTTGCAGCTGGGTGTGATGCAGGTGCTGAAACCCGGCTGCTCCACAGGTCAGGCAGCTGGATGCCCAAGAATTGGTGGCGGGCAGGAGACTTGTGGGCACAGGGTGATGCTCTGTGGGTCAATGCCGTCCTGGGAGTCCTTGACACAGACCCTCAGAGATACCACTGATCTCTTCCATCCCACCAGGGCTAACTTACCTGTATCCACAAATCTGCTGCCATCCACATACAGTTTTTACCTGGTTCCTGTAAAGGTTCATCCCTTAAATCTTGGCATCTTGACTGCTCCACAGTGTACAGCCAGTCACATTGAAAAGGTTCTTGCTTCTCAGTAGGGAGCAAAATGGCTTCATTTGAGGTTGATATCACACACATGACTACTTCTCTCCCTGGTCCATTAGCACAGCTTGGTATTTTGCCAGTCAGCTTAGAGAGATCCAGTGATGTCCCTCTGGATTCCGAACAGGCAGCAATGGCACGTGGGACCAGCACAGTGAGTGATCATCCCAAAGTGAATTTCTGTGCCTCCTGCATCTTTAGGGTGCTGGCTGCTATGGCCCAGAAGCATGCTGACCATCCAGTTGCTTGGAGAAGGAGGCCACTGGCCTTTCCCAACTTCCAAGAAGCTGTGTCACACACAACAAAAGCTACTTGTTGCCTTTTCTACACACATCATGAAGAGTTTAGTTGTTTCTGGAAGGCCTTAAGCCAGTGCTTCCATGAGCATCCTTTATGGTGTTAAAACTGGTGCAACATTGTCGGGGCCATTCCAGGAATTCTTCAGGACCTTTGATTGAAAAATAAAAAGGATTGGCTATTAGTCCATACTGTTATGGCTATTAGTCCATACAAGTTATGGCTATTTGCCCCATACAGAACTTGTATGGGGCAAAATCCTGCCACTAACAAAACCCCTGATAGTTTCCTTTTAGTCCTAGGAGCTGTAATTTGGAATATCACTATTTTTTTCCTTCACCCAGAGCTCATTGTCCCTTTGGTACCTTAAAGCTAAGGTATTAATCTTACCTTTTTTTCTGGAAATTTCAGCAAGTCCCAAAAGTTCTGTAGGCTTTCAAGCAGGTCACTCTCAAACAGGTTTGTTCCTTGTCAGCCTCGATTAGGATGTCACCTACACACTGTAAAAGAACACCGTTACTTTTTTTCCATTTCTCTCCTTCTTTTGCCAAAACCAGCAAATAAAGTAGACTTATTTTTTGAATCCTTGAGGGAACGCTGCATCCTTTCCCACTGCATCTTTCTTCCAGCCACAGGATTCTCTCATTCATAGGCAAAGATTGTTTGGCTTTGCTCATCTATTGGGATACAAGAGAAAATATCCTTTAAGGCCAAAACAGTAAAATAAGAGTTTGTTTCCAGCACAGAGGTTAACAAACCATAGGGATTTAGTATGCTTGGGTGTATATCTATGTATGTTTGATTGCTCTTAAACTTGTACTAATCTGCACTCTTGAGAATGAGGCTTCTTTGAAACCTGGAGGAAGGCATCTAAAACTCAGATTGACATTGTCTGAGTATGCCAAATGGTAATAATGTGTTTGTCCATGGTTCCAGACCTTTTTGTGCTTCTGTCTTTATAGGATATTTATTTATTCTTAAGGGTTTAACTTCTGGTTCTGAGCTTTTTCTCTTTGCTTTACCTCATTTTCCATGGCCCATGCAGATCACTGTATTTCAAATGGCATCCAGAACACTTTCTCCAATGTCCTCTGATGGTTTACACACTAACAGGCAGATCTGAGCTTTCCAGCCTGTCTCAGGTGGAATGTGAAGCTCCATGGTATTCTCAGAAAAGATTTAAGGTTTTGTGCATTTAAGTTAAAAAATATATCTCATTCCAGCAAGGGAAGGGGTCATTGATGGCATATATAGAAATGGATAGAGAAATGGACTAGTTGGTTTTAGTGTCACCAACTATACATGCCATGGGTGGTCGGAGTGGTCACAAAGCTCATTTTCCTGCTGCCCCAACAATCTGTACTGGAACTTTCCTCAGCAGGCCCTTGCAGCCAGTTACTTCTGAAGATGTGGCTCCATTCCCCAGCTTTACTGGAACCAGAGTTGCAACTGGGCATGCCCTGATATTTTCCCCTGGTCCCCTTCCCTCACTGTCAAAATCCTCCACCATCATAACATTTACCTCTTATAATGACCCCTTTCTGTCAACAGATAGCAATTCAGGCAAAGACCCCTGAATCTCCACCCCATCCCTCTTCTTTCTCCTTCTCTAACACCATTCTTTTTTCTTCCACAGTAAAAAGTTTTGGCCCTTTATTTACACTGCTCCCATCCCACTGATTGATCAAGGCCCACTGCCCAGTGTTTCCTTGTGATTTACATGAAGATTGATCCCACTGATCAGTTACACTGATGAATCTACACCTTTGCAGAAGCAATATGAAAAAGGAACAACAGTGCACTTGCCAATCCAGTAATTCCTTCCATCCATCCATCCATCATCCATCCATCCATCCCTGCATCCATCCCTGCATCCATCCCTGCATCCATCCATCCATCCATCCATCCATCCATCCATCCATCCATCCATCCATCATCCATCCATCCATCCATCCATCATCCATCCATCCATCCATCCATCCATCCATCCATCCATCCATCCATCATCCATCCATCCATCATCCATCCATCCATCCCTCCATCCATCCATCATCCATCCATCCATCCATCCATCCATCCATCCATCCATCCATCATCCATCCATCATCCATCCATCCATCCATCCATCCCTGCATCCATCCATCCATCCATCATCCATCCATCCATCATCCATCCATCATCCATCCATCCATCATCCATCCATCCATCATCCATCCATCCATCATCCATCCATCCATCCATCCATCCATCCATCCATCCATCCATCCATCCATCCATCCATCCATCCATCCATCTTCAGGTGAATCCTCAGGTGCCAGTCACCTACTTTGATGCACTTCAAAGATCCACATCTCCCATAAACACCACAATCCAAAGTTGTGGATAAGGTATGGATTAGCTGTAGCCAGGGGCTGAAACTTCCTTTGTCTCTTCTTAAAGATCCAGAGCACGAATATTTACTGTGTGTGTGCCCTCTTGAAGGGCATCAAAGCCTTCTTGCAAGTCAGTGGGCAGGTGGAGATGGCTGCTAGCTGCTTCTTAGAGCTTTGGACCATGAAGTTACAGCCTTGCAGAGCAATGTGAGAGTTGGAAGAGGAAGTCAGGACTTTACAAGATGCAAAGACAATCACACAAGATCTAAACTCCAGCACAGTGCTGCTATGAGCAGCAGTGCAGCGTAGAACAGCAAAATGTGGTGCCACATATTGCTCACAAGCAAAGGCACAGATATGAGAAAAATAAGATTTCCATTTCCCAATCGTATTCACAGGATCCTGAGGAATGGGATGGAAAAGTCTTGAGTGAGTCCTCAGACTCCAAGGCTGAGCTTCAGCCAGATTTAGCAGGAAGGAAGGTGGTAGAAGCACAACCTCTAATACAAATGGAGGGATCTCCTGGATGGAGGGGTGCACTTACACATGTAATTTTTGGAGATCTATCAGCAGAAGAGAGGAGAAGACAAACTGATAATAGATTTTGTGAGCTTGGAATAGTGGGGCTGTGTCTGTTCACTTATTAATTGGTGCAAAAATCTATTAAGTCCTATAGGCAGTAAGGATCAGCTGTAGGGGGGATGTGCTCAGGGACAAAGTGGGGTCAGGGGTCCTGTTTGGCAGGACTTTGCCACTCCCATGCTGTATCAAGGGCAGCAGTTCTAACAGCATTGATGAATCAGTGCCATCCCTCAGAAGCTGATGTTCCAGGAGGTTTTAGTTCCCTGCAGCAGACGGGGATGGCTCACGCTCTAATTACAGCATCTAGTCTGGATGGGGCAGCAGTAACTACAAATATCAAAATACAGCTTTTGAGAGAGGTGCCTGTTTCATTGAAGACTTGATTACACCAGGCACCACAGTGCTACCAGTACTAGAGGTGTCCTAGCAAGTACCTTATGGGAAATTTGGGCTCTAATTTTGGAACCAGCTGTGCGGGTGGTGAATGAAAATCATCTGGCGAAACTGAAGACTTAGCTGATGTGTGACAGGGAAACAAATGTGGAACGATCTTGTGCAAGTTATCGTCCCATGATCAGAAATAAATAGGAACTTAACAGCAAAAATGTTTAATCATTTACATAACTCAGTGCTTATACACTAAAATTCTTCTCTTTCAACCCCCCTTCACCTCACAGCAAGACACTGTGGTAAATGCTGTAACAGCAGAAATGGACCAGGAAGAAAGTTGTTTGGCAGTGGACAAAGAAAGAAGAAGAAGCCTCTGATGCCTGCAAAAAAGTTTGGATTGAGCAAGCCAAATTACACACTCTTAGGCAAGGAAACCCTTTTGAATTGAAAGTAACAATTCTAGGTGATAAAATCTTACAGGGGTTGTGGCAGACAACTGGGCTGAAGAGTCAGAAAAAATCTCTAGGATTTTGGTCCAAGATATTACTAAGCTCTGCTATACATTATAACCCAATGGAAAAATGAATTAAAGCTGTAATTTGGGCTTTGCAAGAAACAGAGAGAATTACAGGCTGAAATACTGTGACTGTATCTCCAGTATAAAACATGGTGAGGACTGAAATTCTTTCAGATGATGTCTTTTCCAAAAAGTTAGAATAAGTGGAATTGCTTACACCAATGAATTCTGTGCTGGGACTGCAACCTATTAATCTAGAAATGACCATTTACATAACAACCCCTGACAATGCAGTAGGGTCCTGCACTCTGCATTCTCCCCTTCTACATCCTCTGTTAGTGCCATATTATCAAGTTCCTGCATTTTAGGTATCTTTGATGATTTCCTGTGCTTCATTTAGGGGGGATAGCACTGGAACCCCGTCATTGGTGTCACAAACCAAATATGAAGTTCAGTCTGTAAAAGCAGAATTCACAGCCCTTCAATCATTGTGGGCAATTATCCCACATCCAGTTCCTGAGCCTAGAGCAGTATTAGCTGCAGGAACTGGGGCAAAACTGAATGTCTAACTGGGCAGAGATGACACTCCACTTTTCCTCCTTTATCACAAGCTGGCTCCTTGTGCTTTGTAGGCCACACAGCAAACACACACCTTGAATATGTTTCTGCAAGTACAGTATAAAAACTGTGTGTAGGTTTTAACTGTAACTAACCTATTGGTATTTTTCAGAGTTGTGACTGTGGAGCAGCTAGCATGGAAGCTTTCACTTAGATATCCAGGGCAGCTTGCCTTGAATTTGAGAGTGACTGCTCCACACTGAGTAACTTTCTAACACTGATTACTGATGAACTACCTCCCTCTTTGTCACAGGCAGGATGGGAGCTTCAGACAAAATTTATTAGAGAAGCCCTCAGCTTGTGTCACAAGGTGCAGAAATGATGCCCTGGCTTTCTAAACTCCTCATAGAGGAGCCTGGGTGTGGCTAAATCCAGTCCCAGGCCCAGATGCGGTCAAAGGTTTATCTCTAAAGGAACACAGATGTAACCCTACCTTTATACAACTTTGTCTTGTGGGATTAAGGATGGCTAACCAAATATATTTATACAAATAAAATAATTTCTTGAATTCTATTACAATATTGATGCTGCTTAGACAAAGAGAACTTAGTCAGAATTATCTAGTACACAGGACAGGTAGCTGTAACTTCTGGCATAATGCTCTATTTTTGAAACAATATTGAAGCAATTTCATTAAAGCTAGAGAAAACCTCAGTTTTTAAGCAGAGATTGATGTTCCTCACCTCCATCAGCAAATGTGGGCAAATCTCTTACTGAGCCTTGAGGTGTAACCTTGGGGGGCATCCCCAGTCATGGGAAAGATCTACTCCCACACCTTAGGGGGGTGTGCTAGAAATCCTCTCTGTGAAAATGTGGGATTGGCCTTTTGTAGCATGAGACTGTCAGCCACATTCATTTTTAGCTTATGCATTGCTGGGCTCGCTCATCACAATATGCTTTGCTGCTGAAAAAGGTGTGAGCAGCTCTTTGGTTCCTTCTGCTGGACACTCCTGCCCCAGCTTCCAGACCAGGGCTGCACACCCCTGCTGCTCCTGGGCTCAGGCAGGGAGCACCCGTCGTGCTCATCCTCCTGTGCCCTTCCTGGCTACCCCAACCACCACCTTCCCTGGATCCCAGAGCCTAAAGCCAAATGGAATTGTTTCCACACAGGGCTGAGTTAGGAATATTTATCAGCACAGGCAGCTGTGGTAGACCTTCCCCCTGGCACTGATAACTTGGATGGGGCAGGCAGCTGAGTGGCAGCCACGCACAAGGACACTGCAATGGTCCTTGGCGTGGTCCAAGGCACAGCCATGGTGCTCTGCAAGCTCCTTCTTCATTCTGTGTAACATCACACATTTTCATTCTCCCAGAGGGTGAAATGCCCATCTACTCCTCACACAGGACAGTGAGCCAGCACAGGAGCCACAGAGCACACTGCTTCTGTCAAGACACACCAGTGCCATGCACTTTCCTTCTCACATCTATGTACCATCACATTTTGTCACTCTTGTAGTCAGATTCTGAACCAAAAAGTTTTCAGCTGCATCTCACATAGATAAATGTCTGCCAGGAAAAGAGGCTTTCTTGGACTTTGCCCCTTATGTGTGGAAACTTGTATTTGCTCCACAAGAAGCAACAAATTATGGTGTCTTTTAACATCCTGAGGGAAGTCAACATTCTCAAAAAGTGATGTGTCAGACCTGCAAGGGGAGAAGGAGGTGAAAGGCTGGGGAAAATCATCCTCTCCTGTTCTCCCAGTAGGCTGGGTGCAATCATTAATAAACCCCCAGAAGCAGCGCCCCAGACCAGGACAGGCAAACAACAGTGAAAACACACCCAAAGTGATCTTCCTTGCCACTGATGTTGACTTTCCATAAATGGATATCACAGAGTGTATCCGCAAAGCAACCTTGGTTTCTCTCTCTCCCTGATCTGAAAAAGGACATCCACCATGGTGGGCAAATGGCTCTAGAGGTACAAACACATACACAAAGTTAGTCTGGTTATCCATATAACCAGAAGCACAGTGAGCAGGGAGTTCTGTACCCAATACACAAATGTTTTGGACAATATTGTTATATATTTTGTAATTTTCTCTCTCAAGCCCCTTTAGCTGTGCACCAAATTTGTCTTAGTTTAAGACTATTTATGGGGTGGAGCCTGGGAAACAAGCCACCCTCTCCTTGAGTTTTAAGCACTCCCCTTTCAACAGAAGGAGAGGCAAATGTGAGAAGATAAAAGTAAAAAAAAAAAACAAAACAGTTTACTAAAAAACAAAGCATCAATTAATAAGGAAAAAGCAATAACAAAAAATACAAAGGCTCTAAAGCAAGGACTGAAACAGTTCCCCAGAAACAATGAAAACAAAATTGTCAGAGAAACCCCTCTCCAAGATGGACTGGACTTTGTCCCTTGTCCAAGGACAGTGTGGCAGGGAAGCCCCCTCACCCAGCATGGCAGCCTCTGTAGAAGACCACATAGCCCAGGGAACAAAGACAGGATGGAGAAGTCCATTTCTTCTGACAATGTGGTGGGGAAGGAGAAGAAATGAAAAACAAACAGCAAAGGACTTTCTGGATTTACAGAACTCCCTCTTCCCCCAGAAAAACAACCAATGTGGAACAGGGACAGGAGTAAAACCTGCAAGAGCCCTTTTCTTGTCAAGCCTGGGAGAGGGGTGAGCAAGGCAGTGCAAGGCAGTGGAGTGGAGGAAGGGCAAGGGAAGAACACAGAGGGGTCCTCAAAGAAATGCAAGGTTGGGGTAGGCATGGGAAGGCAAATCCAAGGAGGGGCAAGCCTTGCAGGAGAAGGCCAGGAATGAAAGCAGTAGACAGGTCAGGACAGAGGGGATGGGTGTGCAAGGTAAGTCAGAGGTTGGGTTCACAAGACAAAGCAAACGAGAAGTACATCCAAGGATTGCTCCCAGACAAAAGCTGCCAGGACAGACTGGTCTGCCTGGCATTAATCTCTTCTGGGCTTCCTCTCATCTGGCCCTGCAACACTGGGGCTATGTGCTTCACTTCCTGTGGAAAAGAACTGCCATTCTTGTCCAGGAGATCACGGCTGAAATTTTGGTTCCACCTCCAAAATGCAACACATGCAAGAAGTGCTCCCAGGTGAAGGCTGCCAGGACAGATGGGTCTGGCTGGCCTTGGCCTCCCCTGGGCTGCTTCTCATCTACACCTGTGTCTTGGTTTGAACAGACAGGTGTCTGCTAAGGAAGGCAGGAGCCTCCCCTGAACTGGAAACTGTGAAACCCCTCCCTCCAAATTGTTATAAAATTGGAATTAAGGGGGGCTCTCAGGCAAAGATATGGGAGCAGGGAATAACAGTTCTGTTCCAGATTGCAATGCAAGATGTTTTCCATTACCATCTGTATGGCAGATTATCTTTGTCAAGTGGGCAGTTTGCCTTATCTCTGTCTTTGAGTGACCACATTCACACCTCCCTCAGGAGGGGACATCTGCTGATAACAGCTATTGAATGTCACTGCATGGCTGATAAGAACTACAGCATCCCATTGGGAGATGTGAGCCCAGAGGGAGGAGCCAAGCATTGCTACCCAGATATAATCCTGAGGTTTTTGAGACACCAACACGGCTTTCTCCACAGGATTCCCCAGAGGAACAGCAGCTGTCTCTTCTTCCACTGGATCTTCAGAGGAAGAATACATCCTTCTCTACAGATCCCCCTTGCTCCAACAGAACCATACCTGACACTGCAGGAGGGCTGCAGCCACAATTCCAATGGGACTGCCACCAACACCCCACAGGGTGTCAGGTTGGGTTCTGACTCTGGCAGTGTTGTTCTAGGGCATTGCATTGTTTATTTTGTCCTTTTATTTTTCTTCCCTATTAGAGAACTGTTATTTCCTGTTCCCATATTTTTGCCTGAGAGCCCCTTAATTTAAAATTTATAGCAATTTGGACGGTTGGGGAGGGTTTACATTCTCCATTTCAGGGGAGGCTCCTGCCTTCCTTAGCAGACTCCTGTCTTTCCAAACCAAGACAAGTTCTTTATTAGGGAAGAAAATAAATAAAAAAAACCCCAATGCAGTAAACCAAACCAACACTGCCAGAGTCAGAACCCAACCTGACACCCTGTGGGTCAGGCTGTTGGCAGCAGTCCCATTGGAATTGTGGCTGCAGCCCTCCTGCAGTGTCAGGGGTGGCTCTGCTGGAGCAGGGATCCTGTAGAAAGGTGCAGTCTTCCTCTAAAGATCCAGAGGAAAAGGCAGCTCCTCCTCTGGGAATCCAGTGGAAAGGCTGTGCTGGTGACCCAAAATCTCAGGTTATATGCAGTTGGGAATGCTTGGCTCCTCCCTCTGGGCAGAGCATCTCCCCATGGGATGCTGTAATTTTTATCAGCCATGCAGTGACACTCACTGGCCCATTAACAGCAGATGTGTCCCTGTAGGGAGGATTGGTTTGTGGAAGAGATAAAGAAACCTGCCCAATGAACAGAAGATAACTGCCCCACCACTAACAGGTGGCAAATAGAATACACATTGCCTTGCAACCTAGGACAACATGAAACTTCAGGCCTACATCATTTCCTTCCATAGCAGGGCGTCCGACCTTCCCACAAGGGCTAACAAACAATTTATTGTTTGTTAACAGTCAGATAACTGAAACAGGACTGTCAAAAGCTGTTTTGTCTGGAGTTATTCTGGTACAATGCTCTGGCATCCCCCAAATGCCAATAAATATCTTACTGTTGAAGTGAGATCTGGCAATGTAAGTCAGATTTTTGGCTGACAGACACCTCACTTTACAAACTCTAAAAGCCACGCCAAACTTTCACAAATCTTCTATGCATTTCCATGGAAATGTGTGGAGTTTCTCTTGTGAGTACAGACACCTGCTTCACAATTACTCCCCAGGGGTTAAGTGAAGGAATCTCTGTGCATTATTGCCATTTTGGTGGTAAGTTACATTTGCCTCCTAATCAATACTATTTCTTCTGCTAGCTTTAATACAGTTACCTTGATATAGTGCACTGTTTTATATTATGCTATAATCTACTAGTAGGTCTTTAGTTTTCTACTGTGTAGTAAGTAATTCTGATTAGGATCTTTCATCTGTTGTCTCTTGTCTGTGTGATAAATAACTAATTTTTATAAATAGATCTGATTTGCCATTGTTAGAATTTGCAGTCCAGAGTGATCCCTTAAATTTAAACTGTTTAAACCAAAATCTGAGGCTAAGTCAGGGCTGGTCTGAAACTTCCACTTATCACAGGAAAACTTCCTATGGTGTCATTATCATTCAGGAGCCCATAGCCAAAACTGGATTCCACCTCCAAAATTCCATACACCCAAGGATTGCTCGCAGACAAAAGCCAGATTCATTCTCTGTGAGGTAACCACCCCTGAAATTTAGATACTGCCTCCAAAATTCATTACATCCAAGAATTACTCCCAGAGAAGAGGAGCAAGGACAGAAAGATCTTCCTGTGGGGCCAGGGGTGCATTTTTCAGGGCCTGGCTTCCCCCACTGGGAATTCCTTCCTGCCCCAAGAGCAGAAGAGCCCAAACCCAGCTGAGTCCAACCCAGCTGAGGGAGAGCCCAGCTGCTGCAGAAAGGGCAGGAAGAGGCAGGGAAGTGCCAAAACTCTGCTGCTGTCACTGAGAGGGAGCAGGGAAACTGATGCTGCAGCTCTGGAGCTCACCAGGCAATGCCAGCACCTCCCATCCACCATCAGAATTACTCCACAAGCCCCTGACACCACAGTTTTTTAATTCCAGGGAGGAAAAGCCAAGAGAGCCTCACCACCACCCTCTGTCCTCCTGGGCCACAAGAGCTGCTAAGGAAAGCAGCAGCCATTTTCTCTTTGTTACAAGGGAACTATTAAACACCTTGATTTTTGCTGGTTAAAACATTTTCCTTTATTTCTGTACAAATTTCTTTCCGTCGTGTATGTCTCATTCCATTGCTTTATGATTTTATTCTTTAATAAATTGTTATTTTTAAGTAATCATCTCTGATTTACTGTCCCTCCCTTGACAGCAGGAGGGGAAGGACAGTGGCTTGTTTGGAGCTGAGCTCCTCATTTGTTGTTGAAACCACCACAGGCACCTTTTGGGGGTGGACATCCCCTCATCCTCCTCACCCCTGCTCTTTCATTGCCCACCTCCCACTCTGACATTCAGACGTCCCAACAGACATAATCTCACCCCAGCCTCCCAAAGAGGCACAAAACAAGGGAAACAGCTCTGACCAGCAGATTGTTATTTTTAACAATCCCATTCAAAATTAAGAAACTCCTCCCCTGCAAGAACAAGGGGAGGTATCCCCACCCCCAGCAGCTCCAGTCCTTGCACTGCTGCTGCACACCACTCTTGCTTGGACAGTAAAACTGGAACTGAAGTGTAAAACCTTAAAGAGTAAAATGAGGAACAAATCTCAGTAATTCACTTTATCCTGAGGAGAGAGGTGTGTGTGGTTATACACACCCAGTAAAAATGCTCCTATGACAGAAGTTTTGATTGTCCTTTTGCATTAAATGAACTTGCACAGCTGTAAACTGCTACCAATAAATTTTCTCCCCCAAAATACACAGTTTTATCCTGATTAAGGGTTTTTGTGTTACACAGTTAGGAGAGACATCTGCACTTGGCCAAGAGAGATGCTGCTGGGACACACACACTGGATATGAGACCATTAATGCAGAATCAATGCCAGCCACGTTTGGAAGATGTGCTGCACTGGGGTCTCTTTCCAACCAAAGTCAAAACTACACACAGGAGTCTCGGGTTGTGTTGATAATTGCTGCCCTGAGATGTGCAGGATGCCTCTGCTTCGGCCCGTGCAAATGAAGAACAAGTCTGGACTCTTCACTTTTCAGTCTTGAGGTTGTTTATTAATTCTTATCTACAAAATTTTCTTTCTGCCCAGCTGAGATCTGCTCAGCAAGGCAGCCACAGGCACTCTCTGTGTTGTCCTTTTATGCTACAAACTAAGGGTACAACATATTTACACTTAATTCCCAATACCCATCACCTATGTTAGACAGTGAGCTTATATTCTAAATATAACAAATTTACACTTAATTCCCAATACCTATCACCTATGTTAGACAGTGCACTTCTACTCTAAACCAATCTCAAAGTGCCAACATCACTGCAGAAAATGGAGAAGAAGAAGAAAGGCTGGACACGCCCAGATTCCTCCATCTTGTCCCCATAACCCCCATGCCAAAAATCCTATCTTTCTTTGCTCTCAGACCCAGCCAGCAACCACAGAACCCTCTTGGAACCCTTTCTGTGTGGCTTCCCCGCTCCTTTACCCAAGGCAGAGTATTCCAGAACACAGTTGTGTTGGTGGCAATGGAGCTGTGGGATTTCTTCTGGCCTGAAAGCCATCACATACTGACCAGCAGCACCAAGACAGGGGCTCACTGGGGGGGAATGAAACAGTTCCCAAAAATGCTCTTGCTCCACAGAAAAGGGTCTGAGGTTCTAAGAGCCAGGACAGGTGTGGAATCAGTGCTTCAAGACTGCCAGGAGCTGCCCTGGCTGCAGCAAACCACACAGTGAGGTTGGGTGAGAGGGGAGAGAGAATGGTTTAGTGGCCTCAGTGGCCAACAGGGATTGGACTTCTGTCCCGCATTTCATTGTCTGCAGCTTGGAGAACTTCTGCCTGAAGCAGCAGGGAAAGAAGAAAGTGGCTGTAGGAAGAGGTGCTGGCACAGCCTGGGACCTCCAGTGAAAGGGTTTTCCCAGCACACACAGCAGTGAGAGGGCCCTGCACTGGTGCCCGTGGGCTGCTCATCTGGGTGTGTGCAAGGGGAAAATGCGAACAGAAGAGGGCCCTGGGGCCCTTTTCCCACCAGAGGGAGGTGCCTGAGGAACAAGGGCGCAGGGAAAGCTTCCTGCAGTGCTGGAAATGCCAGCAGGGTTGTTTTGTTACTGCCTTTGCACCAGGGAGGTCAGGACATGTCCTGATCCAGTGTCAGCAGAAAGCTGCAGCCTGTCGTGGGGAGGGGGCTGTGGGTGGGTGTAGGTAAGCAGAGCATCCCCAGCGCAGGGAGAGTTTCCCAGCCTGTGCACCTGATTCTTGGGGAATTTATCCCTGATCCTCCTCCCTGCACTCCACCCTCGTGGCTTTACAAGGCCACCATGGACCTGGGCAGGCTGGTGGCTCAGAGAACAGCATCGAAAGCAGCAGCTGTGACATCCTCGATCAAATCAGGTTTGTGGCGTCACCAGAGCAATATCTGTCCCACAGGGCAGGCAGCACCTGGAGGGGACGCTGAGATATGACACCCTGCAGAAAACTGCAGCAGGCAAATGGGTGCTGAAGGCAGCACAGGGGGCAGAGCCCCACAGACAGGCCCCTCTGGGCACCAGCACACTGCACTGCTCAGATTGCTGCAGCTGCACACGAGAGAGGGGCTGGACAAGGCAGTTTGGGACTTCTGCTTGTTCTCTTTGCTGTTTCTCCATTAGAACACAGAGGACACCTCACAGCTGCTGCTGCAGCCACCGAATCCTTTGCCCAGAGGGCTGAAGCACCAGGCAGGCAGCACCTGGCAGGGGATGGATCCCAACCCAGCTGCTCTTCTTGGGGGTTTGGGGGTGTCCTTTCCCGAGCTCTGGGCTGCTGCTGCTGCTGCTGGCATTGGGCTCTGCTCAGTTCTTTTTGCTCTTGGGGGTGTCATACTTCCTCTTGCTCGAGTACCAGAGCAGCAGAGGGATCCCGATGGAGGGCAGGGTCATCACGCCAAACGCTGCCCAGTCCAGCTAGAGGGAGAAATTGTTAAAGGAAAAGTCAAAACAACCCAGACCAGGGGAATCTTAGAGCAATGAGGTCAGAGGAGGAGAGGCAGGAGAGACCTCACACTGTCTGTAGCTTCCTCACATGGGGAAGCACAGGGGCAGGTGCTGACATCTGCCCTCAGTGACCATGACAGGACCCAAGGGAGCACACACAGCTGTGTCAGGACAGGCAGCATTAAAGGCTGGATATTCAGAAAAGGCTCTTTCTCCCACAGGATGCTCCCCCAGGCACTGCAAGAGGCTCCCCAGGAAAGTGGCCACAGCACCGAGCTTGACACGAGCCCAAGCAGTTTGGATAGGGCTGACAGGCACATGGTTGGCATTCCTGGGGTTGTCTCTGCAGGGCCAGGAGTTGGACTCCACAGTCCTTGTGGGTCCCTTCCAGCCCAGGAGCTTCTAAGATTCTGCTCTCAGAATTTCTGCCTCAAATGCCACAGTGCAGCTCCTTCACACAGGGAGCTGGGATGGAAACTCAGCCGCTTCTGTGACAGTTCTCTGCAGAACTGACAGGAACCAACTCCAGCTCCCTCTGAGCTCTCCAGGTGACTGCAGGCCAAGCCACACACCCCATGTGCAAGCAGGAAGCCACCACACTGGGCTGCAGCTGCCTGCTGCACTTTTCCATTGTCCATGGAAAGGTACTCACAAAGTGAGGGGAGAACCTCCTGTCGAAGTCACGCTGAGCCAGGATTCCTCCCTGCCCAGGAGCACTGGTGAAGCCAACCTGGAAAAGGCAGGGGAAAGACTTTGCCACCTTTCCTGCTCACTCCAGAGCTGGGCAGGCTGAGAGCAACACAGACATGCATCACCTCGACCATGCAGCTCTGGCAGCACAGTCAGGTGTGTCTGCAGGTGTCACAGACACGTTTTATGAAAAATCCTTTCCTTAGGATTTTCCTCCTGAGAAGCTGGGAGGCCTCAGGAACAAAATGTGAACAATGGTTATCTGCTGCTGTGGAATGCAACAGGTGCATCTGGGATTGGTCTCATGTGGTTGTTTCTAATTAATGGTCAATCACAGTCAGCTGGCTCAGACTCTCTGTCCAAGACACAAACCTTTGTTATTCATTCCTTCATTTTCTATTCTTAGCCAGCCTTCTGATGAAATCCTTCCTTCTATTCTTTTAGTATACTTTAATATAATATATATAATAAAATAATAAATCCAGCCTTCTGAAACATGGAGTCAACAGTCCCTCCTCCTCAGACCCCTGTGAACACCCCCACATGCAGGGATCCCACAAATCAGGCACTTACCACCACCTGCGCACCCTCCTGTGCCAGGTACGTGATGGTGGCAGAGGTGAAGTTGAAGTACCCAGCCTTGAGAGGCCGCAGAACCACGGTGTGGGACACGTTGCTGGCTCTGGGAGTTGGATGTCAAGGAACACTGCTGCATTGCAGGAAGAAAAGGGAGGAGATGGGGAAGAGCAAGCAGGAGCCAGGTGAAAAAGTCAGTGCTGCTGACAGATCTGAGTGAGTGCTCGTGGTCACAGACAGCCAGAGCCAGCCAAGGCTGACCCAGCTGCTCCTCCACAGGCACAGCAACCACCCCAGCACCTGCTCCTGTCTGCAAGGAACTTTGTTTCTACACTGCACCATCCAGAAGAGCAGGGGTTTGGATCTGGCACCCTGTCCAGGCTCTGGAAGGAATTTCAGGGACAGCAAACGAAGACAGGATGAAGCTGCAGGATGCTCAGGGGCAAGAGAGAGAGTTGGCAGAAATTTCCAAACATGAAAAGATAAGGAGCAATCCTGTCCCACTTGACGCTGAGCATGCCAGAGACGATGCCAAAATCTTCTGGGGGGAAGGAATCATCCGACAGCTCCACGTCCAGGGCAGCACTGAACACAACAAACAGACCCAGCTGCTGCTCCACGTGTGTGTGAGGAGCAAAATCTGTCCAGAGCAGGGTCCTGAGGCCTTTCTCCCACCAGAGGTTCTCTGCCTGATAGACACAGGCACAGGGGAGCTCTGGGGGCTTCCTGCAGGGCTGGAAACACCAGAAGGTTTCTTGTGCTGCTGGCTTTGCACCAGGGAGATCGGGACACGTCTTGTTTGACTCTTTGGGGAATGAGTGAAGCAGGGAGGCCTGAGTGCAGGAAGGGAGGCCCTGGCGTTCTGTGCACATGATTCTTGAGGAATTTAGCCCTGCTCCTTCTCCTTCACTGCTTCCCCAGTGCTTTACACATCCCCCGTGCACCTGGGCAGGCTGCTGGCGTGGCCAGAGCTCCTTGTGGTGCCGAGACACACCTGCTGCTCCTCTGCAGAGCCTTCCTGTGAGAGCCCGGCCCAGCACGGCGCCATGAGCTGAGGAATTGGTGAATTAGTGCCATCCTCAGAAAGTGATGTTCCAGGCAGAAGTGTTATCAATAAGAAGCTTGACTAGGCCAATACTCAAGCAGCAATCAATTTATTAATTAATATGGTAAAGTACGAGCAATCCAGTGCTGGGTACAGTGGGGGAAGTTTTCCCTCTGCACACCGATAGTTGAGGCTTACAGGTATTTATAGGGGTACTCATGAGCTTCCTCAGCAATTTCTATTCCAATTTTTTTACTCATCAGCAGTTTCTATTCCTGATTTTTACATTGCAATTCTATACACTATTGTGATTTAATTTTTCTCAGGATGTATCCCCTCTGGTGGGGTCCAGCTCCCCAGATGCATGTCCCCCTTTTAATTGCAAGGACTATAAATCTCATAACAGTGATGTCCAGCT